>NC_091482.1:27765489-28387989 GCF_036971445.1 Narcine bancroftii
TGATGCTCTGTAAAAGCATCACTGGAGCAGCCTTGTAGGCATAAAAAGAGCTAGAGAGCGAGAGAGTGCGCAGACCCAGCATGATTGCATTTGAAATGCCACAGGAAGGGAATGGTTGATGGAGTTGGGATGATTGATTGTGGAGAGAACAGTCGCTTGAGAACGTCAAAAGGGAAGAGGGTGTGAATCATATTGGGATACCTTTTGAATATAAAGAATGCAGGGTTGAAATTGAGGATTAGGGGATTGCCAGCCTCTCTGAGAGAGCAGAGGTTGGGAGCAAAAGTCAATGAAATGGATGAAGCTCAGTAGAGGGACTTCCATAAGTTAGAGAGCAAGCTATGGTTGTGGAAGATGTATGAATAGTATATTGTCAAATAGGTCAGTACAATTTACTGATGTAATGAAAGTCTTGTTTGGTAGAGTTTCCCAGGTACATAAAACAACCATAAATTACAGCACATAAAAAGAGAAAAAAATCTAATTATATAAAAGGAAGAGGAAAATAAATACATAGTAATAATATGTATTCACATTTTGGTATAGTGCTGAGTCAGTAGTTGAGACACATCTTTGGTTGCTTTGAGGTAGTGAAGATATGTCAGATGCACCTGTGTGGAAAATCTTGGTATCAGATTTGAACAGAGGAATGTAAGAAAGCAATAACATTCTTCTAGAAAGCAGAAAATAATTAATTGCTGGCCTTTGCAATGTATAATAAATTAATCAATGTATGTAGCGAATCGAATGACTCAAAGAACTTATTGACTCAATCCAAGGCTTTTATTAGCAAAAGACTGGAGCGTATTACATCGAGGTCGACCAGTCCAGACTGACCTGGGACTGGTTAGGAGCATCCCTTTATGACCTGCCGGTGGGCGTGGCTACGGCTCTCAGCCAATCACTACTACTATATGTAAATATATATACATTGGTGATAGTATCCTGTACTATCTCAATGTAGGAAGCATAATGGATGGAAATGGTGGCCAGTGAGCAACCCAAAGTTACTGTTGATCTGGGTGAAATTCAGTGATGTTAATGCCGTGGAATGTCAGTAGGAAGTGGTTGCCTCCTCTCTTCTAGACAAACACCCGTTGCTGGCACAGGTGCAATTATTACTTGTCAATTTTCAACCTGTTGCTGAATCTAATCGAAGTTTTGCTACACTTGAGCATGAACCTCCTTCTAACCTGAATATTGGCAATTCAATTCAACCCTTTCCACACTGGAACTAGAACTTAATTTTTTTTTCTCATATCTCCAACTGAAAAGATGGGCCCTTGAGCTTGCCAAGGGGCAAGTCCAGGAGACCACAAGCCACTCCTGAAAGAATCGCTTCAACACTCTAATGTTGTGCTGGAGTGCATTGCAAGTGGCTGCATGTTTGATAGGGATAGTGAGAACTTGAGTATGGGGGTCTATTCATAGCCTGATGGTTGCTGTACCAAAATCTTCAGTAGATTTGAACATTTTTGACACGCATGTGATTCAAAACATGCTTTCAGAAGACATGGATTTCTGCATGATTTTTTATTAAAAATAAAACATTTACTTTCCCTGCATAAACCATTAAGAAAATTCAAAGCCCATCTTTCCCTAACCTGCCTCTGAGTCTGGTATCATGGAACTTCAGTTTATCATTGATGTTTTCTACATCCTGCCATCACATGAGGCTCCATGCTTACCACAGAAATCCATTAAATATGTGAAGGTCAATGCAAAATGCTTTTTTTCTTGCAGCAGGGGAGCACATTTGAGCAAGAACAGCTAAAGCCTGCTGTGTACTTGTGTCTGAAGATGCAATGACATCTGTTTTTCTCAGTGCTTCTGTGAAACTTGTAACTTTATGTGGAGGGAAGCATGAAAACAAACAAATCAAGGGTCAGGTCACTTGACTGGAGGTTTCTAGCATCAGTCACGCCATTCTCCTGACATGTTTCTATACTGGGATGTGCTTGTGATGTCATTCTCGAAGCAGCTTCCAAAGATCATCACTACCACATGCCAATCTCTCATCCTTATCTGACCCACCTCCCCTTGCCTCACTACCATTACAAAAATAGCATGGTTCAAGTCCTGTTCCCATGCCACCACCAAGTTTGGCCCTGAACAAGACTGTACCAGTGTCCTAATCCCTATCCCAACTCCACATCAACCCCAACAAACACTGGCTCAATGACCTGGCACCCTAGCCACAATACAGACCCAGTTGAGCTTGTGCTCATTGATCTCACAATTGCACTCTCCCAACTTATTGGTACATATAACAACAACCATCTAACAATTTACAGTACGGAAACAGGCCATATCGACCCTTCTAGTTCGCACCGATTTATGATGATGCCCTGATGCAATGCTCTTTGAGCAAAATCAGGGCATACCAAATTACATTGGCTGTAGTTTCTGCGAGTAATGAGGTAAGACCAAAAAAAACTCAAAGTAATAGACCTGCAAAAAGTTAGGTTATAGAGACGGCAAGCAGCAATGCTTTGTGAGGGAAGGCATCGTGCTACATACTGGAAAACATGGAAGTGTTCATACATTGCACTCCTTGATTCTTCTAAACTGCCGCTCATTCAACACCTAACAGAAGTCCATCTGGGAATTATTTATAAGTTGAAAACTTGCATCAGCCCCATTGTTCCAGGGAATTAAAAATCATCTAACTTCCAGCTCTTTCTTGACAATTAATATCAGATAGAAAATAAGGTAAAGAAACCTTATAGTTCAAGATCAAGCTTATTATTATCATACAATTGTGAGGTACAAATGGACTGACGTTCCTCAGTGTATAGACGTGCAAACACATCTATAGACACATATTCACAAGTGGTCAATATGCAATACATATATAAAAATAAATAAATATTGTCAAATAATAGAAGATCCTCAGAGGGATCAGTTATTCAGCGTTCTCTACCTGCGGGAGAAAGCTGTTCCTCAGCCTGGTGGTTCTGGCTCTGATACTGCTGTATCTCTTTTGCAATGGGAGCAACTGGAAGATGCTATATGTGAGGTGATGGGGTCCTTAGTGATTTTTGTGAGCCCTCTTCAGTCAACGATTCTGGTAGATCACATCAATTGGGGTGGATAAGGGGGGAGACCCCATTGATCTTCTCTGTTGGTCAAGGTCCTGTGGATTGAGCTCAGATCCAATGCTTTACAGCCAGCCAGAACACTCTTGATAGAGCTCCTTTAGAAAGGTGGCAGGTAGTCTTGCCAACCTCCATCTTCTCAGGAATTTCAGTTGCTGTTGCGCATTCCTGACAAGTGAGATGTGTATCCACGATTGGTCATTTGTTAAGTGGCCTCCAAGGAACTTGGTGTTCTTTACTCTCTCCACTACCCAGTTATTGATGAGTAGAAGAGGGTGGAAAGTTGCTGGTCCTCCTGAAGTCCGCGATCATCTCCTTTATCTTGTCTATGGTGAGACTCAGGGTGTCTCTCTCACTCCATGTCATGAGATTTTACACCTCTTTGTAGTGCAACTCATCCTTATTGCTGATGAGGACAACTACTGCAGACATGATGACACCGTTGGAGCAGGATCTGACAATGCAGTCATATTGAGCACACACCCCTGAAGTGTGCCAGTGCTCAGCGTCATTTGGCGCTCAACGTTCTGCTACCAACCTGAAGAGTCTGTGGTCTTTCTGTTAAGAAGTCCAAAATTCAGTTACGGAGAGGGGTGCTGAGTCCCACCAAGCACAGCTTCTCTACCAGCCTCTGATATCATTGCTGGTCTCAGGAATTTGGGGTTCATTTTATTGGAGACCTTGAAGCTAGATTCTGTGGCAAATAAATTTATCCTCATATAAAAAATGTGCAATTGCAACATTTGATTGAATAGAGCAAAGTTGTTGGACATCAAAAATTTAGCTCCATGGAGTTCACCACCAGGATTTGCATTAGCTATCAACTACCTTTCGGGCCTGAGACTTTCTCACGTTATATTCATAATAATGCTCTTTTGTAATATTCCGGCCAGGTTTTCTAAGTTCCTTGCTCCTAAAATATTAATCTTTGTTTGCATCGAGACCAACCAGTTTTTACCACTGCTTCTCCCCTTTGCAACACCACTATTTAAAATGCAAATTGCATTCAAACTGGATTCTTTTACAGGCAGGTTTGCAGCCTTGCCGCTTGCTTGAGACTCTGCGCATATTTGCAATGTTTCTTCTTTGACCTTTCTGCAGTCTTAACTTATTTTTCACTGGGTAAATGTCAGGTCTCACTGTTTCTCTTGATGGATGGTACGGAAAGGGAGCATAAGCTTCTAAAACATAGCAGACAGCCATCGAGAACAGTGGCAAAAGATGAGAAGAAGATCCTACTCACCCAAAGCTTACAAGGACCATGTTCATATCTAGACTTTTAGAAGCAATGACATGTGAGGGTCTTTTTAAAATATTGACTAGACAAGCATAAACAGGAAGGATATACCAGAAACTGTCATATATCATGAACAGCATCAAGAAAGTCTACCACATGAATGTTATTACCAGGGTCGCCCTCTGTTTCTTCCTTCTAGTGACCAAAGTGCATTTTTGACCATCTTGATCTTCTCTGTATTTCAATTCCAAAAGAAATGCATGGATCACCACCAGCTACTATTTAAAGTCTTTTGAACCTCTTCTTTAAAAATCAGCTACGCGAACTAATTGGTTTCTATTTTGTGTTTGCTTCACAATAGCATACAAGCCATGAGCCTAACCAATGGGTCTACAATAGAGCCAATATCAGTGAAGGTTTGTGTCAAACTTGGCTGTCTCATTGCCCAACACTTTTCATCTTGATGCATTTCATTTCCACAGTAAGTTTGCTTACATTTGTAATCTGTTTACGGTTCTTTTGATTGTTTACAAGTTTACGTTTTGTACAGTTTATTTTTTGCACTAACAATTAGTGGTAATTCTGCCACGCCCACAGAAAAAAATAATCTTAGGGTTGTATACGATGTCATGTACGTACTCTGACAATAAATCTGAAAGCAATAAACTTCCTGAGACAATGGAACTAATCTTCAAAACTAATGGAAATTGTTCATTTTGCATATTAGCTTAGAGATTGGAGAGTATTTTACCATTAATCATTTCTGAAGATCAAACTGGTTTTATTAAAACCTATTATTCATATTTTAATATAAACTGTTTATTTATTTATTTTTAATTTTTTTTTTATTTTTCACACCATAAATCACATTAACCATGATATACACTTTTTCTTTTTCACACATATACAGTGACTTTTTCTCCCCCCCACCTCCCTCCTCCCAAGCCACACCCCCACCCCCCCCCCTCATCCATTTTAGGTATACAATCTAGGTTGCATTAAACCAGTCAGACAATGTTGTCATTCAACAAAAATACACCAGAAATTCTACTGAGTCCATTCTTTTCTTTGAACATTTTACATTTACCTCCAACTCTTGCCCCTGAATGTGTTCTTTCTTCAGATGTATAAAGGCTTTTGATTGGGGTTATCTATTTGCCACTTTTGGAAAAATTTAATTTTGGACCATGTTTTATTAAATGGATTAAATGTGTTATATTTATTTACTACTGCCTCAATTCTTGCTAATTTACAGCAATCAAAATCTTTTAATCTTCAATGGGGTACTCATCAAGGTTATCCTTTAAGTCCATTACTTTTTGACTTGGTATTAGAATCTCTAGCAGTTACTCTTTGTGAAAGTAGAGATTTTATAGGGATCCATAGGAATGGCATTGAACATAAAGTTTCCTTAAAGGAAGTTGACCTTTTGCTTTTTGTATCTAATCCAAATGTTTCTTTACCAAGCATATTAACTTTGTTTTCTCATATTAGTCAGTTTTTGGGTATAAGATGAATCTGTAGAAAAGTGAATTTTTACCTTTAAATGGTTCTATATCAAGATATTCTAATTTTCCTTTTAAGATTGTGAAGGATCAATTTACTTATCTCGGTATTACAATTACTAGGAATTATAAGCATAGTTTTAAGAAAAATTTTAATCAGGTCAAATTACTGCTATCGAGATGGTCACCTTTATCTATTTCCATGATTGGTCATATTAATTCTATTAAAATGGACATTTTACCTAAATTTTTGTATCTTTCCAATGTATACCAATTTTCATTCCAAAATTCTTTTTTGACTCATTGGATTCAATTATATCTTCCTATATTTGGCAAAGAAGACACCCTCACTTAAATACAGCTCATCTTCAAAAAGCGAAAAGGAATGGTGGATTGGCATTCCCTAATTTTAGATTTTATTATTGGGCGGTCGATATAATGAATTTGTTTCTCTTATTACACTTCAATACTTGACCACCCTCCATGGGTAGAAATGGAACTTAATTTTACTAAAAATACTCCTATGTTGGCAATTTTAGGGTCTGTTTTTTAATATAAATTAACCGATAATCTGATAATTAGAGATAGTTTGAGAATATGGGGACAATTTAGAAGGTTTTTTTGGATTTCAGAGTTTTTCTCTTGCCAGCCCTATTATATCTAATCATCTTTTTCAACCTTCTTTGCAAGGTACTGTCTTTAATGACTGGCACAGATTGGGTATTAAATGTTTTTTATTTGAAACAATTTTGCTTCCTTTGAATAATGATGGTAAAATTTAACTTACCAAACACTCATTTTTTTTAGATATTTAAAAGTTAGACATTTTGTTCAATCTCAGATCCCTGATTTTCCACGAATTCCTGAGGAAAAATATCCTTGATACCATTTTTGATTTACAACTCTCTCATAAAGGTTTAATATCTCTTATTTATAATAATTTGTTTGATTTAAGGATAACCTCATTAGTTAAAATCAAAAACGACTGGGAACAGGATTTGAATCTTTCATTCTCAGATGAGGTGTGGGACTCCATTTGTAATTTGATTGATATGACCTCCTTTTGAGCATGACACTGTTTGTGGCAATGTACAGTGGTTCATAGAGTACTTATGTCTAAAGTTAAATGATCTAGTTTTTATTCAGATATAAATCCTCTGTGACAAATGTAAAATCGATGATGCCTATTTGGTTCATGTGTTCTGGACTTGCCCTAGTTTAGAAAAATGTTGGAAAGATATCTTTCAAACATTACTGGTGATTCTCAAGTTTAAATGAGAACCTTGCCCTTTGCTCTTTTCGGCTCATTTCAAGATGATTACATTTTACTGACTCCAACTCAAAACCGAATTTTATCTTTTATTTCATTGATCGCCAGACATGCAATGGTTAAATGATATTATGTCTTATCTAATTTTTTTTAAACTTAAACATGCTATTAAAGATTCAAATGTTAACTTTGAAAAGACATGGGGCCCATTTATGGACTATTATCGTAACCTAAAGAATTCGGGTTGTTCTGAAGTGTTGGTGCTGTGCTGTCCATCTCCAGGTTGTTGTCATTTGATTCTCACATGTCAACTTTTAACTGTGCTTAGTGGTAGGGGGTCCTGAATTATGAGGTTTTTTTCATCTCTTATATTTTATAGTACAATATATAACTACTGTTCAATTTTGCATTAAATAAACATCAATAAAAATGTTTTAAAAATAAACTTCAATTTATGTCAAATACACATCAGTAGTCGAGTTGTAGTCTGCTGACAATGCTTTGCATATGTGTGCGTTCAAGTGGTTGATTTGATCACTGAATCATACAAGTATAGCAGCGGCTACTCTGCTCCTGCAATAACACACACAAACCAGACGGGTTGAGCTCAGTGAGCAGACTCGTTTATTGCAGACTGCTGGGCTGCACTTAAACGCCCAGCCCGGACCTGGCTGAGAACTGCGCTGGAGGGCGCTGACGTCACCTGGGCGCCATGTGGTCCCCCAGCGCAGGTTTCCAAGCCCCGTGCTAGAAAGAAGGGAAACCCCCGACGGCGCCATTTTGGCTGGCTGCCCCGTCGTGTGGCTTACAAGTGGGGCCGGTTAACCTGCCTTATGGTGAGCCACCACACAGCCCCCCCAGAACCGGCACCAATGTCCTTTTTTTGCCGGGCGCCCTCGTTTCTTGGGCTGGACAACGACCATGGGCTCGGTGGAATCGAGCTGTGCTGGCTTCAGCCTGTCCATGGTAAACAATTCCCTCCTACCACTCACGTCCAGCATAAATGTAGAGCCGGAACGCTGTACAACCCTGTACGGCCCCTCATATGGTCACCTCAGAGGTGCCGTGGTTGGGCCCCGCCGAACGAAAATGTACTCCACGGAAAGCAGTTCGCCGGGAATGTGAGACAGGCGGGTACCATGCCTGGGCAGCGGTGGAGGTTCAAAGGAGTCAAAGCGTGCCCTGAGGTGAGGAAGTAGTTTGTGCGGCGACTGCTGGGGATTGTGAGGTACATTGTCAAACTCACCAGGTAGTGCCAGCGGCGCACCGTAGACCAGCTCAGCTGATGACGCCTGTAGATCTTCCTTGGGAGTGGAGCGGATGCCCAGGAGCACCCAAGGCAGTTCGTCCGTCCATTCGGGACCGGTGAGGCGGGCCATGAGTGCCGACTTAAGGTGGCGGTGCAGACGTTCGACCAATCCATTGGCCTGCGGGTGGTAGGCCGTGGTGCGGTGTAGCTGGTTGGCAAGTTGTGCCCAGAGCGCAGATGTGAACTGGGCACCCCGATCGCTGGTGAGGTGAACCGGGATGCTGAACCGGGAAACCCAACCATGCAACAGTGCTCGGGAGCAGGAGTCACTGGAGGCATCTGGCATCGGGATCGCCTTGGGCCAGCGAGTGGTGCGGTCCACCACCGTAAACAGGTAACGGTTGCCCCGAGAAACGGGTAAGGGCATGACGATGTCCACGTGAATGTGGCTGAACTGTTCCCAGGCTTGCTCGAACTTTTCTACAGGTACCCTGGTGTGCCTGTGCACCTTGGACGTCTGGCAATGGGTGGATGTTCTGGCCCAGCCTGCGATCTGCTTCCGCAGCCCATGCTATATGAACTGTTCTGCCATCGTCCAGACCGTGGACCTGATGGATGGATGTGAAAGGTCGTGGATGTGACAGAAGACCTGCCTGCGCCACTGCTGGGGAACCACTGGCCGCGGGGTGGCCAAGGAGATATCTCACAGGATGGTGCCTTCGCCGCTTGGAGTCGGGAGATCTCAGAACTGCAGGGCAGTGATGGCAGTCTTGAAGGCCTCCGTCTCCTCATCAGCTTCCTGGTCCCGGGCGAGCTGGTTGAAGTCGAGGCTGGGCATCAGCACGCAGATGGCTGGTCACGAGAGTGCATCGACAACCACATTGTCCTTCTCTGCCGTGCTAAATGTCAGTGGTAAACTTCGACATGAAGGAGAGGTGACGCTGATGGCGGGCCGACCAGGGATCCTTTGCCATCACAAGCTCCTGGGTGAGGAGTTTGTGGTTGGTGAAAATGGTAAAAGTCCTCCCCTCCAAAAAAAATAGCGGAAATGCAGCACTGCCAGGTACATTCCCAGTAAATCGTGGTCGAAGTACTTGTGTTCTGATGGGTGGAGCAGGCGGCTGAAAAATGCCATTGGCTTCCAATGTCCATTCACCTGCTACTCCAGGACAGCACTGATGGCTGTGGCAGAGACATCGACAGAGAGTGCCATATGCAAGTTGGTGTGCGGGTGTGCGAGCATGGCGGCCTTTACGAGGGCATCCTTGGTGCAGTGCAGATTTCTGGATTCCAAGCGAGTGTCTTGTGCTTGGCTGCGATGAGGATGAACAGCGACTGCATGATGCACGCAGCTCCTGGGATGAAGTGGTTGTAAAAGTTGACCATACCCGTGAGCTCCTGCAGCCCCTTGAGGCTGTCCGGGCATGGGAACTCCCTGATAGCAGTGACCTTCGCAGCGGTGGGCATGGCTCCTTTGGCCGTGATGGTATGGCCCAGGAACTCCATGGACTTTTTCCCGAACTGGCACTTGGCCGGGTTGATGGTAAGGCCGAAGTTGGCCAGCCGGGGGAAAAGGGCATGTAGGTGGGCCTTGTGTTGCGCCCGGTCCTTGCTGGCAATGAAGATATCATCCCAATGAATAAAGACGAAATCCAAGTCCCTGCCCACAGAGTCCATGAGGCGCTGGAAGGTCTGAGCAGCGTTCTTGAGACCAAACAGCATGCGCAGGAATTCGAACAAGCCAAAGTGGGTGATGATGGTCGTCTTGGTATGTCCCCAGGGTGCACCGGGATCTGGTGATATCCACGCACCAGGTCAAGCTTGGAGAAGACCCTCGCGCCATGCAGGTTGGCCGTAAAGTCCTGGATGTGAGGGATGGGGTAATGGTCAGGAACGGTTGCCTTGTTGAGCTGTTGATAGTCTCCGCAGGGACGCCAGCCACCGGAAGCTTTCGAGACCAGGTGGAGCGGTGAGGCCCACGGGCTGTCGGACCGCCAAATGATCCCCAGCTCCCAACAGGTGCGAAAACTCGCCCTTCGCTACCTGGAGCTTGTCAGGCAGGAGCCTGTGTGCCTTGGCATTAACCGGCGGGCCCTGGGTGGGGATGTGGTGGAACACTCCATGGTGCGATGAGGCAGCGGAGAACTGTGGCTTGAGGAGTGTTAGGAATTCGACCAGGATCCGCTGGAACTCGTCTCTGGGCGTGCTGATTGTGGCCATTGCGATTGCTCCAAGCAGGAGGCATCGAGGCAAATGGCCTGGAAGGTATGGGCGTCCACCAGGCGCCTACCTCGAATGTCCACCAGAAGCCCATGTATGAGGAGGAAGACTGCACGCAGAATGGCAGTCGGGAGGGACAAGACGGTGAACCTCCACGTGAAATTCTGTTGGCTGACCTGGAAGTGGATTGTCTTGTCTCCATACGTCCGGATTGCCATTGCATTGGCCGCACGGAGGGGAGGTCCATAAGGTCGGTTCCTGGATTCGATGGCTGTGGCCGGGATGACACTGATCTTGGCTTCAAT
Organism: Narcine bancroftii; assembly: GCF_036971445.1. Lineage (NCBI taxonomy): Eukaryota > Metazoa > Chordata > Chondrichthyes > Torpediniformes > Narcinidae > Narcine > Narcine bancroftii. Next base: position 27,776,374 of record NC_091482.1, read on the forward strand.
GGTAATGAGGAACCGCTGGCTGCTGACTGAGTCCTGCAGGTAGAGAAGGTTGTGTCCTTGGCCAGCCGCCGCAGCCATTAACAGCAGCCAGCCTGGTCATTTCCCTGGAAAGAGCAGGGCTGACAACACTTCCGAGCCTTGGCTCCCCAACGCTGGTGGTAGAAGCAGAGGCCTGAAGCGGATGCTGTGGCCTTGGTTATGCTCTTGAGGGCCCCTGCAGGGGCTGGGTGCTCTACTGCAGTGCTGGGGGCGGGCTTGGGGTGGTCGTGCCCATGCCTTGGGACCTGCTGGACCACTGAGCCTTCAGAGAATCATGCAAGCCTTAGCTCCTGGGCCTTCTGGGCGACCTTCCTTGGGTCAGTGAAGCTCTCCTGGACCAGCAGCGGTCAGATGTCTCCTGGCATATGTTCGAGGAAGATGCGCTCGAAGAGTGGGCAGTTGGTGTGCTCACCCATGAGCATGAGCATCCACGAGTTCCATGGAGGACCTGTCCCCCAGGGCGTCGAGGTGCAGCATCCGAGCGGCACGCTGGTGTCTGGATAGTCCGAGGGACCCGGTAAGCACTCGCTTAATTGTCTCGTACTTGTCCTCGGTGGATGGGTGCTGAACAAGGTGCAGCATGCGTCTGGCGGTGGCCTGGTCCAAGGCAGTGACCACATGGTAGAATTTGGTCGTGTCGGACGAAATCTGGTGGAGTTGAAACTGGGCCTCCGTGTGGCCGAACCAGGTCTCCGGCTCCTGAACCCAGAATTCAGGCAGTTTTATGACTATAGCGCTGATCCCAGGCTCGCTCATGATGGGTTCAAAGACGTTTAAACCAGTCGGGGTCACCAATTGTAGTGGCGGCTACACTGCTCCTGCAATAACACACACAACCAGACGGGTTGAACTCAGTGAGCAGATTTGTTTATTGCAGGCTGCTGGGCTGCACTTATACTCCCAGCCCGGACTTGGCTGAGAACTGCACTAGAGGGCGCTGATGTCACCTGGGCGTCACGTGGTCCCCCAGCGCTGGTTTCCGAGCCCTGTGCTGGAAAGAAGGGAAACCCCCGACGACGCCATTTTGGCCAGCTGTCCCACCGCGTGGCTTACTAGCAGGGCTGGTTCGCCTGCCTTGTGGTGAGCCGCCACACAAGATTCAAAAGACAAAAGGCCTTTAGCAACATGTCCTGGCTGTACCCTCATGCCCTTCAACCACAAGCATTTACATTAAGACCTTGGAAAACATGCGCAGCTTTCCATAAAGGAAAGAATTTTTTTGTCCGTTTTGTGTAAATAACAATAAACAGAATCTTGGCAGTGGCAGACATTAATGATGAAATTCACTGTTACCTTCAATGTGTCAGCACATCCTGTGGTCAATTGAAAGAAAGGGAATTTGAATATCAAGACTTCAGACCTAGTTAAAAAAAAACCCAATCCTGGTCACTGGTGCTATAAAGGCGTTGTGCGAACTGCTACACTAGCTGCACTGTCCTAACACTGTCTCTGCAAATTCCCCCTTTCTTGACTGGAAGGAAGAACCATTGTCACCATCCTCCCCAAGACCAATGTCCCCAGCATTAAAGTTGTTCACTTGGCCAATACCAGATTACAATCCAACCCATTCCACTCCTGAAACAGACATTCTATTCCAAACTCTGTCATGGAAAGACATAATCAGATAGACAGAAAAAAAGATTTTAGAATGTGTGGAAAATGCCTCAAAAATTACAACTTGGCCTCTGATTATTGAGAATTCTGGCCACAAAGTATATTCCAGGTAGAAGCACCATTTAAATGGCAGAAAGAGTGCACCACTATACAAACTGCCTCTCAGGAACCCCCTGACCTCTGTGGAGAAGATAATTTATCCACATTGATGTCATCGGTCACCTGAAGATCCATGAAACCATAATGGAACCAGGTAATCTTTGAGCCCTAAGGACTGTAAACAGAAGAAATTGAGTTAGTGTCATCTGCCCATCATGTACATGCTGTATTTTGAATATATCTAATCAGAGATGAATACAACTTTGGCATTCAGGTCTTGCCATTTGCAAACCTGCAAGTACTCATCAAATAGCCCACTTAAGGACACTTGCAGTCAAGTAGACAAATGGATATTTAGGTTCAATTCATACAAAACAGTAGGGCTGCTCAATGAGCTCTGAAATAAGAGCACTTTATATTTTATTTTCTCATTTGGGTTAAACGGATCATCATTTCAGTTGATTAAGGAATACATTTAATAAATTTAAGGCACTGTTTGAAAATGCTCTTAATTCCCTGTCTCTCTTTGCTCATCAATTGGTATCTTCAAAGAGGAAAGGGTTTACACCTTCCATCCTCTCCCACACATGGCTTTTGTGGGAAGAGACCATTTATTTCAGAATCAGAATTTATTACATCATAGTGTAAACTTTTATATAAACTATCTACAAAATAAATAAAAGAAAATAATCAAAGTCAGGCAGTGTCTGTGATTTATTGATCATTCAGGAATCTGATGGCAGATGGAAAGAAGCAGTCCTTGTGCCACTGAGTGGTCGTCTTGAGGCTCCTATACCTTTTTCCAGATGGTAGCAGAGTGAAGAGAGTGGCCTGGGTGGTGGGAGTCTTTGAGAGTAGAGGCTGCTTTCTTAAGACACCATCTCTTAAGATGATGTCCTCGATAGAGTGAAGACTGATGTTGCAGGCAGAGTTAACAAACCTCTGGAGTTTTTTTCTTGTCCTGAGCATTGACACCTCCATACCAGACAGTGATGTAACTGGAATGCTCTCCAAGGTACACCTGTTTTTTGAGTCTTTGGTGACTTACCGAATCTCCTCAAACTCCTCACAAAGTATAGCCGCTGGGAGCCGCCTTCATGATTGCATCGATATGGAACCTCCAGGTCGGATCCTCAGATATGTTGGCATCCAATAATTTCTTGACCATCTTCTCTGCTGAGCCCTCGATGAGGACTGGTTCATGTTCTGACTTCCTCCTGAAGTCCACAATCAACTCCTTGGTTTAGCTAACATTGAATGCAAGAATTTTGATTCTTACCATTTAACTCAGGATCCACATGCTTCAAGTGCATCAGTTACTAGTCTCTTGTGAGTTTTCCCCCAACAAGCATTTATGATTGCCAGACTTTTCTCATCCAGCAACTTGTGAAAGAAGGCATGACTCCACACTAATCTTCTGATGTTTGATACTTTGTTGTGTGATGGGGGACAATGAAAATCACCATTACACTTATGAAAATATCTTAACAGTGTTCTCTGTTAATATTGACTTCTCCGATTTCCATTAACCCCAGTCTCTGGTGTCTTACTTTCCCTCATCCTTCTGATTCCCTTCCTCCAGCTCCCCCAGCTCCTTCCTATCTTTATCAGCCCTCTGCCCCCTCCCCATCACCTCAGTTTCCTCTTTCTCCCATCTGCACCTGCTTCCTCCGCTCCTTTCCCACTCTCCTCACCTTCTTAATCAGGTCTGATAACATTGCCTGCCTTTTACTTCCTATGGATGCTGTATGACCTGCTACATATCCCCAGCCTTGTTTGTGTTGAATGGCCTGCATGTGAGACCTGATTCAATGTGGCAACACTTTATAGCATTGTTGGAATTTTGCTGAAAATGAATCACAGCAAACACAAATTCTCAAAATATCTTTATTTGTTCAACCTTTCCAACATTAAACAATAGTCAGTAGGACTGGTCTGCAGCTCAGAACATGGATCAATCTTTAATGCAAGATTTTATAATTGTTGCTAATCTTGTGGCCCCATGGCATGTTAAGAAATATAGTAAGAGTCAGTGGAAACTTCTCTTGAAACAGCACGTCTCTCACAGGTATGGTATTCTCTGTTTATCACTTCAGGAGCAGAATCAGTGAGTGTTGTGGTAAGACTGTGTTAGAGCTTTTTATACCTGTCTAAAGGCATTAGCTTTGTGTTTTGCATTCATTCTTGCTTAAATACATCAATCTAGTTGCCTGACTAACATGTTAACTCTGCCCTCAAACAAGGAACAGAAAAGATTAATTGGCATATGGAAATAATTGCACAACTACGTAGAATATCTTATTCAATGTACAATGAATTCATGAAATGGAAATTCATACTCAATTTTCCATTATCTATGCACTAATACTCCCTTTTTACAATTTTTCAAATAATGTTTGTAACATTTCAATTAGTGCTACCCTTGTGGCTGCTGGAAGACTAACTGCTTCATGGATAGGAGATGTTCTTTCAAGTAACCCACAAGTATCCCCTTGATGGGCAGGCTGCAAAAATCCCAATTGGTGTGCCTGCACATTTGCTAATCAGGAGGAGTCTGCAGCCCTGCGCCAACAAGTTATTCGTGGGCCTGTGATGAGAATGGTATGGGTATTTCAGATCATGACCTGAAAACCTGGCAAAAAGCCCCTAGAATATGGCTACTTGCACCATGACAACAGGTTTGAAGTCCATTGAGGCAACTCTCTGTCTTAAAGAACTGCAGCCTTCTCTTGCTACTTGTCTTGGTTAACATTCCCAGTACATAATTTGTCAATTCACTCCATCAGCTGTGTGTTTCTTCAGCATTTCCATTAAACTGTACCCTATCTGACTGCAAGAAGCATCTCAGAGTACCCAGTAAATAAGTTTTTCTTGAAAGGTTAGCACATCTAAATATTTAATCTGGTTTGGGGTACAGGTAAAGGGGCCAATGCCACATTTGTAACTTGGTCTTACCAATGAGTAATTTACGTTACTTTCACGTTGGACTCTTAAGATCCCTGCAGGCCAGCGCAACCAGCTGCAATAGCAACTTGCCTACTCTCTGTCTGCGGGTACGAATGAAGTATCTTCCTCATGAGATGCATTTGTCTTCATTGATTTCCCAGCCTGTTGGGAAATTTTGAATAAAGGAGGTAAACTTGCCAAGCCCTGGCATCAGCCCATTTGTGAGCCTTCTATTCAAGTTAGATTTGAACAATAATTAAATGCATCTTGAGAGATGAAGCCATAGCTTTGCACATTATCAAAGCATTTGGAGCATCCTTCTATTTCATATAGTTTGCTGCAGTGTGAAGTGAAACTCCTAAACAATTTGCTTAATTGCCAATTTGTCATAACATTTTTAGTGTATTTTCCTTTCACATTATTAAAATGCCCACATTATTCTCTTTTTTAATCTCCTTTTCTGTAAAGAAAATTAATTCAATTTTATTAATCTTATGTTGTTAAAAATAAACCAAGGTCTTGGGAGAAATTGTGTGACCATTCAATGAAGAATGCACAGAGACTAATGACTCTGCCATACGATAATGTAACTCTTGTAATCTTGCTAGATTTTGTTTGGAGTTATTGGTAATTGAACCATAAATGTCACTGATTTGAATCAGTCTTGTTCTTCACCAGCTACTACTTCAATTGCTCTCTCATAACTTCATTTAAAGTGGCTGAGGAGAAAGCACATCCCTGTACTTCAGCTCCATTTGCCATGGTCTCTTAAATCCACTTGAAGAGGGAGACAGAATCTTTGTTCAACTGCTCCTTTGAAAAGCATAGTCTCCATGTCACAGTGAACCCTGATTATCTCAGAGTTGTGACTTGAATTCTTAGTCTTCAAGCTCAGAAACAGTGGGGAAGAGAAAAAGGCAGGAAGGGTTGTCAAGCTTTTTACAATATTACAATTTTACAACATGCAAACGGGCCCCTTCAATCCAACTTGTATATTTTTAAATTCAAGTTTATTATCATCCGATTGTACAAGTACAACCTGATGAAACGACATTCTGATTTTCGGTGCAAAAACACAACATAACACACATACAGATAAACAATACATCGAAGGGGTGGGGGTGGGTGTGTGTGTGTGTGTGTGTGTGTGTGTGTGTGTGTTTAATAAATAGTTGAGTCTTGGAGGTTTATTATGAGCAGTTTATTCTGTCATTCAGCAGTTTCACTGCAGCAGGAAGAAGCTGTTTCTCAGCCTGGTGGTTCTGGCTCTGATTCTTATGTTTTTCTTTCCTGACGGGAGTAGCTTTAGATGCTTTAGATATGGTAGGGGTTCTCCAGGATTTTCTGCACCCTCTTCAAACAATGATCCCAGCAGGTCACGTCTGAGGGAGACCCCAGTGATCCTCTCTGCTGCTTTTATAGTCCTGTGGATTGGCCTCCAATCAAATGCTCTACAGCACACGTCAAACTCTGGCCCGCGGGCCAAATTTGGCCCGCGATATAATTATATTTGGCCCGCAAGATCATTTCAAAAATGTATTAGAGGTGGCCCACTGGCAGCCGCGCCAGTATAGCGCATGCACAGTAATACAACAAATCCCAGAATGCATTGGCGTCAGCCTGCTAATCGCCCCCACCTCCTCTGTTTACGTTGCAGGGTCTCACCGTGGACTCTGGTTTTGGGGCCTGGCCGGTGTCAGGGGAAGCCAAGGCCGCTTCCCAGCGCCCGGAACCAAAGGCCTTGGGCTTGACCTCGCCAGGACCGTTGCCCACTCCCCCTCCCTGCCGCAGGCCAACCCGCGACTCACAGTGATGGGGCCGCTGATCCGCCGAGATGCCACCCTGCAGCGAGAGCCGATGCCCCTGCAATGTCGTTGTCCAACCCGATCGCCCGCAAACCCCGCCCTCCCGCACACAGGCCTGAATAAGTATTATGAACTTTAATCTCAGGATAAAACGAGCTTCCAATAGTTTCATGTCACAGTGATAAATATATTCCTGGTTAAAAATGGTCCTGCACCTGGATACAAGCTCATTAGGCATAAAATTTGAAAAGTGTGTAAATCAAAGGATATCTGTACCAATGGAAAAAGGGCATGGCAAATAACCCTGCTAGAGTTCATGCTCACAATCAGTCACCCATTTGATTGTTTCAGGAATCATGTTATTCTCCCACATTCTCAATAGCCCTCAGATTTTACTATTCGACTGCACACTCGCAACATTTGACAAATCCTCTATAGAGAAATATTATTTATTGAATATTTTATTTCTCATTTGTTAATGCTTCTGGAAAGAGTTTATCCAAAACTATTATTAAACATTTATTTTAATAAGAAAAAGTTTAACATTACATATGTTGAAAGAAGAGAAAACATGCAGATGTTGTTGAAAATTTTCAATAAATATTTAGTTCGGCCCTCGACTTAGTCCAAGTTTTTAATTTTGGCCCTCCGTGAATTTGAGTTTGACACCCTGCTCTACAGCAACTGCCCCACACTTTGATACAGCCAGCATGGATGCTGTTGATAGACCTCCTGTAGATAGTTGACAGGATGGTGGCCGGTAGGCTTGGCAGATACGCTGACCAAAGTGTCGATGTAAGCTCGTTCAATTTGCCTATATGGGGCCATATCCCTCTAAACATATACCAATCTAAATGTCTTATTAAAAATTGCAGTTCTACTAGGAAGTTTGAGATTGGATAAAGAACTATATTGAGATTTTCTTTTCTATTTTTACTTTGCTTGTGCATGTTTTCAACTCTTTTCCAATGAAAAACAGTGAGCCATATAAATATTTATTTAATGCTTTGTAATTTCAGGTTTAAATCCATTGTAACACTGTGTGGAACAATATGATGCACTATATCCTACACACATTTTGTTATCAGGCTGAAAAAACACACAAATGCTAAAAAACACACAAATGCTAGAGAAACTCAGCAGGTCAAACAGTGCCTTGATGTAGCAAAGGTAAAGATACCTCCAGCATTTCTGTGTTTTGTCACTTCACCACGGTGTCAACAGAATCCTGTGTTTTACCCCTTGTTATCAGGCTGATGCTCCTTAACTGATCACCTTTCCACGAGATAGACGCTATAAAAACTAATTATTAAGCTAACAGCAGCGCTACCAAAATGAGACACGTCCACACAGCATGAGGTGAACCAGTAACTGAACTTTATTCTGAGTAACTTGCACTGTTCAAGGAAACCGCCCACTTCCAGTAAGGGGTGCGCTGGCCTTTGGAAGTGAAGTCAGCGTGCCATGGCGTCACTCCCTGTCCAGCAGCACACAACACTGAAGCGGCATTGCTCCCCGTGCAACGTGTGTTGCCAACCACAGGCTTCTCCTTGGAAGGGAAGGGGGGCCCGTGCCATCTTGTATGGGACGACTGGGGCGGCGATTCGGCCTGTCAAACTGCACAGTCGCTCAGCCCATTACACCACCCCCCTCCACTCCAAAATCGCTACCACCCTTTAAGCAAGTTACCATACTGTATTTGAGCAGACGGCCTCTGTGTCTGACCTGGGGATCCAGGGCGAGCTGGTTTGAGTCCAGATGCACTGCCTTGAGGTGGTCAATTGTAAACCTGTCCTGCCACCCGCCAAAGTCCAAGGTGAAAATTATATCATCAAGCTGCAACGCCTTAAATAGGCCTTTGTAGTAGGGGTGTCCCTTGCTGTCCTCTCCGCACAAAAATGAATTCTGTGGACTCCAGGTTTGCCGGGACGAGGCAGGATGGAGAGTGTGCTGGGAAGGTGGCGGAGGTTTCTGTCTACCTGTTTGTTCCCTCAATTGCTGGAGGATGTCTCGAGTACTGGGTTGTGGGCCTGGAGGGATGAAGTGAATGTCCCAGGATATGGTACACCATCTTGGCTGATGATGCTGGTAGGCCTTTTGGCGCTGTGCGAATTCCTAACAGCACCCATGGGAGTTTGTTCATCCAATTAGGGCCTTCTAGTTGAGCTTTCAGGTGGCAGTGGAAATGTTCAGCGAGGCTATTTGCCTGAGGATGTTAGGCCATAATGTGGTGTAACTGACGGCCTCAGAACTTGGCTAGGATGGCCCAGAGCGAGGACATGAACTGGGCCCCTCGGTCCAAGGTGATGTGGGTCAGGAATCCAAAGCATGTGACCCAAGTGGACAAGAAAGCTCTGACACAAATCTCTGTGTCATATGTGGGCTGGGGTATCACTTCCAGCTAATGGGTAAAACAATTGATTACTGTGAATAAATACCACATACCTTGACTCACGAGGAGTGCACTGATGATGCCCACGTGCATGTGATCAAAACAGTGCTGCACCAGGTTGAAGCTCTGGAACAGGGCCTTGGTGTGTCTGTGAACTTTGGTGCTTTGGCAGTCCAAACAAGCTTAGCCCACAGGTTGCACCATGGTGGAAATTGTGCCACAAGAATTTGTCAGACAGCAGGCAGACCTTATGAAAGGATGTGACAGACCGTGTATTTGGTTGAACACCTGCCGTCGCCAAGTTGCGGGTAGGATGGGTCTGGGGAAGTCTGTGGATGTGTCGCACAGTAAAGTCGGGCTACCCGGTGAAGGACAGAAATTGCTAACCTTCAGGCTGGTGATGGTGCTCCGGAAGGCCTGGATGTCCACATGCTCTGCTTGGTCTTTGGCTAGCTGAGCAACATCGAGCCTCCTGAGGTAGCGGTGACGGCCGGTCTGTACAACGCATCAGCCACCACGTTGATTTTGCCTGCAACGTGGTGAATGTCTGTCGCATTTTCGGAAATGTAGGAGAGGTGTCATTGTTGCCTTGCTGACCACTGGTCCGAAACCTTGCTGAGTGCATCGGTGAATGGTTTGTGGTCTGTGTAGGTGACGAAAACCCTTCCTTCTAATCTGTACCGGAAATGTCTTATTGCCAGGTACAGGGTCAACAGCTCATGATTTGAGTTCTGGTGTCCGGAGATGTTTGCTGAAAAAAGCCAGGGGGTGCCACTCTTCATCAGCCCACTGCTCCAGCACCGCGCTATCCGCTCTGTCCGATGCATCTGTTGTAAGGGCCGGGGGGAGGAAGATGAAATTGAGGTTCCTGCCAACAACACTGGGTCACATGGCCTGTTACACTTTATGCATTGAACATTTGCACCGACAGTAAAAATTATTTTGTTAACTCTACAACTGTTTTACTTAATTGCAGTGACTGCATTTCAATAATGAAAGTAGTTATTTGAAAAATCATATGGATATCTCAGAGACATAAAAGGTACAACATTTGCAAATAGTTCTTTATGTTCTTATCCTCTCTGTATCTGGGTACTGTGCTCTTTTAAAATCTAAATAATAATAGGTTGCAATCATGAATTTTCTCTCTGGAAATAGCTCTATTTCTTCAATCCAGCCACATGATTCTATCATCCTATTTGAGTTAACCCACACTGTGGTGACAGAGTACTAGTGACACTCTTGAACACTAGAGGGAGTCAGAGATGAGTGCTACACCGCAGGTTAGATTCAAAAATGGCTGCTCCATGAGGTTGTGAGTTGCTAATAAAATATTGTTAATTATTAATTGTTATTTATTACTTAAAAGCAACATCTCACACGCCTATAAGATGAAAGGTGCACTTTACAGCCTCACTTTCAAATTTTTAGCTCCTTTCTCAATGTAACCATCATAACTTTGAGACAGAAGGTTTGGATTCAACTATCATGATGGAGAACTAAATGCAATTCTTGGATGATGCTCTTAGTACATTACTGGGAGAATCTGTACTGTTGGAGGTGTACCTTTGGTTGATGTATCAAATTAGGGGCATCCTGGATTGTTGAAAAGATTTTATGGCATAGATTGAAAAAATATGGGTGTTCCTGATGTTCAAAGCAATAATGATCTTCCAACTTTACCATAAAGATAGTGGTTATTATTCCACTGCTGTTGTGGCACCTTGTTGTGTGCAGATTAACTGTTATATTTCTTATGTCAGCCAGAGCATTCTTAAATTGTGAAAAATTCTGTATAAATGCAACCACATTTTCCCAGTAATTATAGATCTATACATAGTAAATAGTAAGAAACCTATTGTAGCAACTACTATCCATTTTTTAAAAAAGCCGCTTGGAAGCTAAGTAGGCTTTTTACTGTGATGCGTTAGAACAAATTCTTATTGAAGTCCAGATGTGTTTTTAAAACTGTTTATTCATGAACCCTAAAGGACTCCTAATGTCTAACAATAGCGTTCCTGATAATATCGTAACGCCCTTGCTAATGGTCAACAGAAAATATTGGAGCCCTACTCACCCACCGTCTAACCCACCATACCAGCCAATGCAGGCAAACTAATATCCAGCCCCGTGAAACCCAGCACCCACTTCCTCAGTGAATAGCGCGTGCGCATCGGCAGCGACAGAATGCGCACGGCCTCCGGACCACAGAGTGCCGCCGTTGCCCGCAGCCAAACCATCGATCCCAAACTACGCATTTTTTGGTTCCTGCACCTATAGTAACAGATGTCTACATTTGGCTCAGAATCAAAACTAATGATTGTTTGCTTTAAAGTCAGCAAAACATTCACATGTTCAAAAAAGCAGTTCTTTATAAAGGTAGTGATGACTATTTAAACCACGTGGCCTCTGGAAATAATTGACATTAATGTAATTTATTTACAATTGACTAACTTCTAACAAGAACTGATATGTTTATACATTATCACCATTAAGCTATATCATAGCCTGTTTGGCAGGTGATTCCATATAATCCAATACTTATAGAGTGAAAGAGAGTTGCTTTTATATTATTCCCTTTAGGACCACTGGAAATGGTAAAATACTTACAGCCAATAAAGTTTTTTTAAAATTTTTCTTTTTCACAAGTATTTTCAATGTATAAAGACAATTACCATGTCGGGTATACAGCAACAAATGTGCAAATAACAAACTTCTGTAAGGAACAAACTGACAATGACCATCAGGTCAAGGGTTAAAACTTATTCATCAATACTAATCTATTCATTAGTTTGCTTCATAAATAAATCTTCTCAACCATTACTAAAGCTTGTACTAGGACAATTCTGTAATCATTTAAACATTAATGCTTAAAGGGTTATTTGTTTCATATCCACTGACTTCTCGAACAACAAATGTCTGTTGAAAACGACACCAGCAACATCTCCATCTATCCATTTGTTAATGAGTAACATGAAATCTATTTCCCTGGACCAGAGAAAATAAATTAATTCTTTCCAAAGAAAATCTATTGTGAAAGGAATAGGGTGATCAGGCCTGGGAATAAATGTGATTTCATCTCTATTCATACTCCAGGTTCATCCATATTGCAAGTGAGGCAGGGTTTCAACTGACATCAATTTTCCAGCCTTTCTCTTGTCCAATTCAAACTGGATTGGTGATTATGCCACTGAGCTGGGCAACCCAAACGATATGTTTATGAAAAGTCCTAGTTCCCTGTTTTTAGATTCTAAATGAAGAGGTTTGGATCTTTTATAAACACTGAAAAGAAAATTCAAGGGAAAGGTGAGAGTAGTCTAGAGTATATTGTGCATAGGTTTTGAATGAAGTGACCAGGTGCCCTGATCTTGTTTCTTGCTAACTTCTCATTATTAACTTTATCAAGTTTATGTTTGAATTTTTCATGAGTTTCAGACTTTGTTTGCAAAAAGAGTGGCAGAGAGGATCAATGGAGTGTCCCTTCGCCCCCCCCTCCTCCATCGAAGTGATCTACTGGGACCATTGCCTGAAGAGGGCGCACAAAATCAGTGAACCAGTACGGACTCGAAAGGCCAACATGGCCTGTTTCCGCTCCGTAAATGGTTATATGGTTATAATAAATCTTCCCAAGCCTCTCTCCAATTCCAGTGGAAGGAAAGCTGGACCCAACCTGTTTTTGATCATGATTCCCTAGAATCCAGTTCTTTATCTCTTTAATAATTAATAGGTTGTCTTTTCATCTTTTCTGAATAATATTTTCAGAATAGACAATTCCAACCAAATAAATCTTTAATATTTCCAGATGTTGCTTTTATTTTAAAATAATCTCTGACAATCACGCCCAGCCCATTGGATCTTAATTTTTTAAAATTCTTTTTATACTCTTCTCAATTAATTCTGTTTACTCTGCTGAGTTGTTAGAAAAATTGATGCTTTTTGTTCAGATTTTCATCCACCACATAATATTAATCCCTTGACAAGCAGAAGGTGCCATTGGAAGTTGCTAGGAATCCTATTCATGTTTTATTGAGCATATACTACAAGTGAATTTACAATGGTTACACAATAGCTAGAATATTGCTCCTTCACGGGCTCAGGCACAAAGTGCACAAAGGAACTATCAACAAGGATGACTCAGATGCCTTCTCTGTCATGTTATGGCCCTGAATACTTCAACAACTCATTTGCCATTCTGCATCATTGTTGCCAGCAGCGTGTCATCTGGGAGCAACCACCCTCCAGATGCCACCCTGTATGTTGTATTTCGTGGGATTATAATGCCTGCAAACAGAAGTGCTGGTGATCCCTTCCCTGAAATGAGTAGTGTTCCTTCTTGCAGTACTCAGTTACGTCCTGTAAGATGGAATAGTCCTTGGCCAAGACAAGATGATCGACAACTGATTTTACAAGTAAAATTTGAGAGTTTATTAGTTATATAATTCTGTACTGAAGATGATGATAATTGACATGCAGTTCGTTGTCTAGTGTCTGAGACTCCTGGCACAAATACCGTTGTTTTCAGTCTGTTTTCCTTTTCCTTTGCTACTCAAGCAGTGTTTTTTCTTTATTCATTCATACTCATATAACAAGGCACTCTATCAATGTACATTTGCTGTCTTCAACAGATCCTGCTTGATGTAATCGGCTCTGCTGGCCAAAACGTTATGCCATGATTAAAGACCACATGCGATCTTTTGACGTGTATCGGACAGCTTTTTATGCCACTCTTTATCAATACTCCCTAACATTAGTAATTCACCTACGTGACAATAAAGCAGACACTTGCTCTAGACTCTGCGGTACAATGGCACAGTTAGTACAACTGCTGCCATAGAGTCAGGGTCAGTGCCAGAGCAAGTTTTAGCAGGAGACATTAGGGTAATCGCAGGGGTTACAATCTGATGCTTGAAAACGCACGGGGGCTGTCTACCATGAACATCCTCCGTCCCTCCGATGTAGCAGACAAATGCACCGCATATGTTGCGTGGAAAGTCTCTAGCATGCATCTAGTGTCACTAGCGGCTGGAGTCTAGTAACGCTAGACACTAGCGACGTGACACTAGTGATGCTTGATGCACGCTGGTGATGCAGGTGGGGGTGGGAAGTTACAATACCTGATTTTGGTGGGGGGCAATGGGCGCGAGTGGGTGGGGGATCATAATACTTTGTTTGGGGGGAGCAATGCCCACGAATTCCCCCTCCCCCTTGGCACCGATCCTGCTTAGAACTCTGGTGACCAGTGCTCCATCCTAATTTCCAGTAGTGTCTGTGTGTTCTACCTCCAGCTGATTGCTTTTTTTCCAGGACTTTGGTTTCCTTCCACATTTCAAAAAAATGTGCAGATTGGTGGGCTAATTTACCACTGAAAAATTGGCCTCTATTTTGTAGGTGAGTAGTGTAATCTGGGGAGAGAGTTCATGAAAATGTGCAGAGAATAAGATGGGTTGGGTAGGATTAATGTTACAGTGGGTTCTTTATGATTGATGTGAACTTAATGGGTCAGAGTGTCTGTTTCCAAGTTCTATCTCTCCAAGACTATGGCATATTTACCTGTACTTGTCAGCGACATAGAACATTAATAGTAATGATGTGCTGAGCTATATAAGCTAAAAGAGTATTCAACCCTCCCTGCCTAATAACCCTCTATTTTTCTTTCATCTATGTGCATGTCTAAGATTGTGTGGTTTTGGTGCACTGGATTTTGTTAATGGGTGCTGCATTGAAGGGTGGTCTACCATTTTCTGAATTCTGCACCAGTTCCTCAGGTAACTACAAAGGTCCTTATCTCAGCTAACGTAAACAGGTTGTGTCCAAAATGGATTATTAACATTTGGTCAAATCATTGAGAATCATTTTCCATTTAAGATCAGCATAGCACAAGAAGTTTTCAAACAGAAATTCAGAAGCCTGTGCTAACTGCAGATGGTTCTATGGTGGTTGATTTTGGTGAAATGCCTGCAATAGCAATTTTTCCATCACATGGCGGCAGTAGTGGTCATGACTTAATGAATTGGCTCTACGACTTTGGCAAGTCTGATTTAATATTCTCCTTCACTTGTCATTCCCTATCACCAGCTAGTTCATAACAACAATAGAGGATGCTGAACATACACAGCTGGTCAGGCAGCAGGTGAGAATAAGAGTGAATATTAATTTCAACGTATATCACCTATTCTGAAAGGTTATTGCAGTCTGACCTGCGAAGTGCTCCCTGCATTTTCTATTTTTATTTCAGATATCGAGCATTTTACAATTAAATTTCCAAGGATGGCCACTGGTAAACACATGTTTAAAATGGCTTGTAACACTGATTAGGTGTAATGTTCCTTTCCGGTGTCCTGCTTCATCTTTGTCATCGCACTCATTGGTTTCCATGTCCAGGCTCACTCTTCTGCCCAAGTTATAAGATGTCACTTATAATGATCTTCCAATGCTGGTTACCTCTGTACCCCTGTTACCTCTGGACCAGTTGCTAATCTAATTCCAGCATATCTTACCTCTTGAGTTATTCAGATCTTGAGAAATTCTTCTGTCTTTATTGCCTGCACGTCTTTGTGCAGGCAATTGTTTTTCCCCAAAGCATTTGACTATAAAGTTGTTTGTTTTTTCTACAGCAGCTGCTGATCTTAACCAAATAGCCGGGCAAAGCTCGCTCTTGTGCTTCCTTCCACAGCTCCAAGACAAGAGGCTTTGTCATTCTGTTGGTTTTGTCCTCTCTATTCCTTGCTTCAAGTGTGCCTTGGGAATTCGCTAACTTTAAGTACAGCTGGAATATTTTGTACTCCAAACTCCCCAGTGACCTTGTGCTGCTTCATCATGCTTGACAAGCGTCATCTATTTACATTCAGTTTCGTTTAACTTCTTAAAGCAGCCTCTCTTGCAACCTCAAATTAGTAATGCCAGCATTGATTTCAACGTATCTTTCCTGGCATAGGGCTATTTTTTTGGTACTTTTCTCACATTTCACCAGTAAACCGTATTCTCCCATTGAAGATTGTTCTTGCCTGGTTGCAACACCAAGCAGATGATATCCTGTGATCGTGTCCATTCATGCCAGTCCAATCATGAAAGGTCAATCTCTTGATCTCATATCCTTCTGCAATAAAAAGTGATATTACTCTCTCAAAATGGAGATGATCATGAGAGGTGTCACAGCCCTAATCCCTATCCACATTAATGGCAATGAAGTGGAGAGAGTTGACCAATCTTCATTTCTTGGGAATGAACATTTCCATTGACCTGATCTGGATTAATCACATTGACATGCAGGCCAAGAAACAACTCCAATATCTCTACTTTCCTCAAAGACTTCAGAATTTCAGCTTGTGTCTCTACAGCTGCACCATCAAAAGCATACTTGCTGGGTACATCGTGGTGTGGTATGAAAGCTGCTCTGCTTAAGATTGGAAGAAGTTATAGAAAGTGGTGAATCAGTATATCACACAAACCTCTCTCTTCCATCATGCCAAAGGATCATCACACTCAGGGCACACTCTCTTCTCCTTCCTCCCATTGGGCTAAAGACTCAAGAGAATGAAATGGTGCACCAACAGGTTTAAAGGTGTGGACTTCCCTGCAGCCATCAGGATCCTAAATAAACCCCAAAACGTTGCTTCCATGCTTGCCTTTGCTTTGTCATTCATGTATCTATCCAATTTATTCTTAAAAGATGATCGAGACTGCATTTGCCACATCAGATGGCTACTCGTTTCACACTCCATCCAGTCTCTGAGAGAAGAAATTTTCCCTAATGTTCCCCCCTAAATCTTTCCCCTTTCATTCTAAAGCCTTGTCCTCTCGTATTTATTTCTCCTAATCTAAGTGGAGAGAGCCCACTCGCATTTACTCTGTCTATACCCCTCATAATTTAGTAAACCTCTATCAAATCTCCCCTCATTGTTGTAGGCTCCAAGGAATAAAGTCCTAACCTGTTTAATCTTTCCCTGTAACTCAACTCCTGAAGACCTGACAGCATCCTAGTAAATCTTATCTGTACTTTTTCAGTCTTCCTGATATCCTTCCTGTAGTTAGGTGACCAGAACTGCACACAATACTCCAAATTTAGTTTCACCAATGTCTTGTATAACCTCACAATAATATTCCAGCTCCTGTACCCAATACTTTGATTTATGAAGGCAAAGATGCCAAAAACTTTCTTTACAACCCTGTTCCTCTGTGTAATGGGGGTTTAAACCATGCTTTTGCTTATTCAAGGCTGAGTATCAAGTAACCTACTTTGAGAATAATGTATGCATAATCTAAATTTCACCATGGGAGCCAGAGATGCATATGAATCAGCAGACATAATCTAATTTACACCATGAGGCCCAGAGATGCAGTTGTCTTTTGTTGGTCGCAGACTGTCAGGCGAGACCTTGAAGATAAGTAAACCATTTATTCAAAGTGATAAGCTATGAGTAAACAATTTTTGGGGAATATAAACCATGGTCCCGCTGCTGAAGTTTTAGACTCTCTGAGGGGTGGAAACGTCTCTCAGCAAGAAGAAGAACTTCTAGAGTCCAACCAATGTCCCAGTCGGGGGAGGTGGAGAAGCTGCTACCGGTGCCCCGACAACCTACTACAAGTGTGCGGTCGTTGCCTCGCTTTGGCAGTTGGGACCAGTCCAGGCGTTGATAAGTATAATTGGGAAGGGCTTGCATATTGTAGTTTGAAATCAGGTTAAGATTTTGTAATAAAGATTTGTATAAACTGAAGTGCTCTTGGCATGTGTGTCTCTGTTTTCTTTCGGTAGCTCAAACACTGTGACCAATCTAAAACGAACAAAGTGAGAGGTACAAGTTTACCAGATCAATCTGCACTCCTCAGTCTCCTACCATTTTCTGTGTATGTCCTACCTTGGTTTGTCCGTCCAAAATCCAGTACCTCACACTTGTCTGCATTAAATTCCATCTGCCAATTTGTGGCCTATTTTTCCAGCTGGTCCAGATCCCTCTGCAAGTTTTGAAAGCCTTCCTCACTGTCCACAACACCTCCAATCTTAGTGTCATCTACAAACTTGCTCATCCAATATACCACATTATCATCCAGATCATTGACAGAGACAACAAACAACAATGGTCTCAGCTCCAATCCCTGAGGCACACCACTCATCACAGGCCTCCAGTCTGAGAAGCAGCCATCCACTCTCACTCTCTGGCTTCTCCCACTCAGCCAATTTCGAATCCAGTTTACAACCTCTCCATAGATACCTAGTGTCTGAACCTACTGAACTAACCTCCCACGTGGGACCTTGTCAAAGGCCTTAATAAAGTCCATGTAGACAACATCCACAGACTTTCCTTCATCTACTTTCTTTATAATCTTCTCGAAAAGCTCTATAAGATTCATTAAACACAGCCTACTGTGCACAAATCCATGCTGACAATCCTTAACTGGTCCCAGGCTGTCCAAATACTTGTATATCCAATCTCTCAGAACACCTTCCAATAATTTACCTACTACTGACGTCAGGCTCACTGACCTGTAATTTCATGGTTTACTTTTGGAGCCTTTTTTAAACAACAGAACAACTTGAACTCCCCTCCAATCCTCTGGCACCTCACCTGTGGCAAAGTCACTTTAAATATTTCTGCCAGGGCCCCTGCAATTTCTACACTAGTCTGCATCAAGGTCCAAGGAAACTTAAACTTGTGGCTGTGTTTCAACATCAGAAAAAAATTCATTCCAAGGGCTTGCAAGAATTTCATCCACCTTCCCACAGAGTTAAAATTGTGTAATAACTGGAGGCAGAGTCTGCTCTGATGCTATTGTTCAAATAATATTCTGTAGCTGTGCATCACCTGTAAAACGAGACCAGCCCACATTATGTGGCTTTTCAAATAATCACTACCGCTTACACTTGCACAAGTATAAATGAGAGACAGAAGTGTTATTTCTTAGCACATTCATTTTTATTGAACAGCTCATGAGATTGAACTATTGTTTAAACAGATCTAGGTAGGCCAGACATTTACACGAATGAGATAGAACAAAGGAGTTACGTCCAATCGGATAATAGTGACAGGTATACATGGCTGCCTTGTGTGTGTTACAGTGGGAAACTATAGAAAACACTGATAAGTGCAGATCAGAAGGAGATAAACCCAGACATGGGGAGGGAATCAGTGCTGAGTGTTCAACATTTCAACTTGAAATATTAACTCTGTTTCTCTCTCCACAATGACAAACCGAATGTTTCCAGCATTTTCTGTCCAGAACCTGGAGGATAGGGGTCAGTCTGGGAACAGAAAGGTAATGGGTGAGGGGTGCTTTGGCCACTGATGTATGGGGTGGTGTGGGGTAGTGGGTTGTTTGCTGGAGATGGACACTTTAGCAGGTTGATGACCAAAGGATACTGCACAGGGAGCACACCGTTTGGGTAGAGGGATCACTACTAGGGTGGGTGGGGAAGTAAAAGTAGGAGCCAAATATTTTATGTCCCTTTGTGTAACAATGACCTGTCATGAATCTGGCATCTGGGACCAAAACCAAAATGTATTGTGCATTGGGATGAAGGAAACAAATGGACTGCAACTTGAGATCAATCTTGATTTTTCTTCACGTTTAGTTTTACATCAGAATTAAATTGGCCTGTGTAGAAAGTGCCATGCTATGTGAACCAAGTTTTATACAGGAGAATTCTAATTAAATTTGGCACTTGTATTTGTGGAAGAATGGTTCCTAGCTTGAACGTAAAGCTTTATTTCCTAGTCACCCACACTTGAAGGTCATGATCAACAGGTCTGGGATAAGAGAAAGTGGAGTTCTCCATTGTTAATACTTATCATGAAGGCTTGTTCTTTGCAATACTTAGTTGCATCCATCACTTCTGCTTTCTGTCTCCTGCTCCTGGAATGTTAGTGTATTTCTTTCTGTAGACTGACTGAGGCATCAGTGGAATTTAAACAAATCAGAAATGATGTGCTTGTAGAGGTGTCCAGTTTTTTTTGATGATATCTAGTTCCATGCCTACTGTCATAATATTAGTATGCGGTGTGGTTTTGATTATAATTCCACACTAGCCACATTGACCACCGCCAGTGGGCTGATCTCGCCTCAAACCGTGCATCTTGGCGCCTCACAGTTTGGCGGGCAGCAACCTCCTTTGAAGAAGACCGCAGAGCCCACCTCACTGGCAAAAGGCAAACACCCAACCCCAACCAACCAATTTTCCCCTGCAGCCGCTGCAACCGTGTCTGCCTGTCCCGCATCGGACTTGTCAGCCACAAACGAGCCTGCAGCTGACGTGGACTTTTTACCCCCTCCATAAATCTTCGTCCGCGAAGCCAAGCCAAAGAAGAAAGTCTAATTGTTTTCTCCTGCTGTGAGGAAGTTCATTTTGCCAAATCGTCTGATGACAATTGCTGGAACTATATGTAGTCCTTTGTTAATTAATTTGGTTTGTGCGGCACACAGCCTGTGATTTGATGGCAAACATAATAAACATATTACCGAAACCCTGAGCTGCATGTTCATGCAGCACTGGATGGGTTAACATTATGCTGATTGCTATGCCTGTCTTGAACTAGCTCCTGATTGCATCTATTAATCAAACCTAAGACAAATTGACAGTTATCTTTTAATAATGAATGAGGACATTAAAATATGTAATTGATTATATTTTGCAGCATTTTCCATATACTTGCACTTCCTGCCTGTCCTCCACAACAAAGCAGATCTTCTATCATGAGTCACATAATAAACATTTCTCACTCGCAGAGGAATATCAATCACCCTGCTTCACCCAACTGTTTTATATGTACCCTTTTAGTTTATTTGTTTTTACAGATTTACCCAAAGACCATTATCTTAAAATAGGTTTCCAAAAAATATGGTGCATGTGATCTTCGAGGGAACCACACTTGGAAAAAGACCATTTCTTTGTCCCCACATTGTTGAAGAAAATATTTTTCAAATCTGCAGGAAATGCTGCATTTTCCACACTGGACCTGATTTCACTTTTATATTGACTTCCTTGGGTGCAAAGAAATATAAGTTGTCTTAAGGTTACTAAAGACATGCCCTGTCATTTTGTTTTAAATGCTGGAATACCTCTGGTGTGGCTGTGTGGTATTTGACAATACTAGATTGTGAAAAGAAATGCATGGTTTTGACGCCTGCACTAAATGTGTGAAAGTACTGATTGTCTTTTAGTGAAAAGGACCATAGGGCTTCACTTTCCTTAATAGAGCAATCCCTGAAACAGTCTATCACCAAGTAAACTCAGTTGACTGTTACTTGGATTTATTTTCGCCAGATCTCAATGAAACAATGTGATTCAGACAGAAAATAAACAGTTGCGTAAATCTGGTAATACTGACAGCAATTTTGGCTTTTGGAAGCTTGAAGCATGGATGGGAACAAGAAGGAGCTGTACATTCTGTGGATCTTGGAAAAGAATAACTGAAGGAGGATGGCACTGGATCCCTGTGCAGAGAGAATGTTGAAAGGAGCAGGAGGGTGTCAAGAGCCTAATTGCTGAAACTGATTGACAGAATTCCAGAGAACATTGCTACAAATGTTAAGTGTTTGCCTTCAGTGCTTTCCACTACCTATTCTCTGTGTCTGGGGGAACATGTGTATAAAAAGGCTGTTTCCTTCCTTATTTGTGAGAGTTATGGTACAGAGGTGATGCACCGTTCTTTTTTGTATTGCTGTTCATGCTGACTCGCTCTCTTGTTTTTTTTGGATGGTTCATTTCGTAAAGCTCCCAGGTATTTCATGGGTGAGGGATTCACATCTAGATGGATCTTTTCTGTTGAGTGCAGTTCGTTATTAAAACTCACTTCAGAAACTCTAGTATATAAACTCATCAAGCATTAAGATGCTTGACAAATTTCGTCTATTGGGATCCTTTTTAGATCTTCTTGTCTGAGATGCACAGTGGTACAGAGTCCTCCCTCAGCAATTTCTGGTTTTTTTTACACAGCTGCTGCATTTCAGGAAATTATTTCCAAATTCCTGGAACGCAGTCTGTGTAAAATAAATAAATAAATAGATAGATAGATAGATAAATATCGGAACGAAAATGAGTGGCACATTCCCATTCCAAAATGTTACCAGCGGCACCCTGGACATTATTGCGGACTGCCTGCAGTCTAAACTGTTTTGTTGCGCAAGACAAAAATAACACTGACGGGAGGGGGGACCAGCTGAGGAGTCGATCTCCACAGCTGAAATTGACAACCACAACAAAGCAGCAAGAGGAAAACATAGAAAATAACGAGAGCAAGAAAGAAGAGAGTAAAAAGAAATCAAAGAAACAACAGATGACCAACCCAGAGGAAGAAGACCAGTATCAAGACACTTCTAGTAAAAATAAGAAGACCAAAAATACCCAACAAAATAAAACAAACAAACCAACAAGAAAACCAGAAGAGACAGAGGTAAAGGACACAGATCCTGGAGTGGACTCAGAAGAAGAAGAAGAAGAAGAAGAAGAAGAAGAAGAAGAAGAAGACAGAGAAATGGAAGATGAAGGGAAGGGCAAGTACATGGATATATATTTTTTTAAAGAATATATGGAATCAGTAAACGAATGGCAATCACAGTGCACGGTGCGAGGTGGGTGAGTAGCTCGAGGCCGGGCGGGGAGGTTGGTGGGTGCGTGCGAGGCCCAGGGCACCCGGCGGCTCGCGGGGCGGCGTCTCTACGGAGACAGCAGGGATGGCGGGAGATTGGTTCCCTCTGTGGCAACGGCGCATGGTAGTAGCCTGGACATCTGGCGGCTCGCGCGGGGTGGGGGGATTAAAAGGGAGCGCGCGGGACTACAATATAACAGTGAAATAAAAAGAAGAGTAAAAAGTACAGAAGAAAAAACGAATAGATTAGAGATGATCATGTCGGATATAGGAAAAAGAGTGGACAAGGTGGAAGAACGAGAAACAGCCATAGAAATGGAAGTAGATGACTTAAAAAATAAATTAGAAGAATCTGATAAAAAAGTTAAAGAAACACAAGAGCTGTTAGCTCAGAAGATAGATATAATAGAAAACTATAATAGAAGAAACAATATAAAGATAGTGGGCCTTAAGGAAGATGAAGAAGGCAAGAATATGAGAGAATTTATAAAAGAATGGATCCCCAGGGTCCTAGGAAGACCAGAATTACAGGAAGAAATGGAAATAGAACATTAGCCCCTAAACAACAACCACAACAAAAACCAAGATCCATTTTAGTAAAATTCCTAAGATATACAACAAGAGAAAATATATTGGAGAAAGCAATGAGGAAAATAAGAGAAGACAAAAAACCACTGGAATACAAAGGACAAAATTTTTTTTTTCTATCCAGATATAAGTTTTGAATTCCTGAAGAAGAGGAAGGAGTTTAATACAGCAAAAACGATCCTATGGAAAAAAGGATATAAATTTGTGCTAAAGTATCCAGCGGTACTTAAAAGAGTTATTTCAGGGCAGCAAAACAGACTATTCTTGGATCCGGAGGAAGCACGAAAATTTGCAGAACAACTACAAAACAGACAGAGAGATGAAGATATGTAACGAGAACAAAAATGACCACAGACTATATGTATGTGTGTATGTATATATTAAAAAAATATAGAGTATAGGTAAGAACTAAGAAGGGAATGAAAGGGAAGAAAGGAAGTATGGGGGGAATTAAGAGAGTGACCTTTGATATATATGAAGATTAAAATCTTTTCTGGGGCGGCTGGGTTGGGAAGAGTTACGGTCACTGCGAAATTAGTTGACGCTTGTGAGTGAATTCGCAAATCCAAATGGAGAGGGGTGATGTGGATGCCCGACAAGGTACAAAGGGCAACTCAGGAAGGGGAGGGTATAGTGGGGTTAAAGGAATTTTAGCTAGGAGAATAATGGAAATATTTTATGTTTTAGAAATGTTGACTTATAATGTGTTCAAAAAAAAAGCAAAAATGGATAAGAAGGAAAGGTGATGATGAGGAAACAGAAAGGAAAGGTAAACAAAGTATGAAATGGCTATGTTGAACTATATGACTTTAAATATTAATGGAATACATAACCAAATCAAAAGGAAGAAAATGCTAAATTTACTGAAAAAAGAAAAAATTGATATAGCATTCGTACAAGAAACACACTTAACTGAAGTGGAACACAAGACATTAAAGAGAGATTGGATAGGACATGTAACAGCAGCGTCATATAATTCAAAAGCTAGAGGAGTAGCCATATTAATTAGTAAAAATATACCAATCAAAATAGAAGAGGAAATAATAGATCCAGCAGGGAGATATGTAATGATAAAATGTCAGTTATATTCGGAGTTTTGGAATTTACTCAATGTATATTCACCTAATGAAGAAGATCAAAAATTTATGCAAGATATCTTTTTGAAGATAGCAGACACGCAAGGGAATATACTAATAGGAGGGGATTTCAACCTTAATTTGGATTCATACATGGATAAAACTGGGAAAAAAATTAACAGAAAGAACAAAGTAACCACATTTATAATTAAATCATTGCAAGAAATGCAACTTTTGGATATATGGAGGAAACAACACCCAAAGGAAAAGGAATATTCATACTATTCGGGTAGACATAAAACATACTCAAGAATAGACCTATTCCGGCTATCAGCTCGCATGCAAGAGAGAGTTAGGAAAACAGAATATAAAGCTAGACTATTATCGGACCACTCACCCTGTTATTGACAATAGAGTTAGAGGACATTCCACCAAGAATGTATAGATGGAGATTAAGCTCCATGCTACTTAAAAGGCAGGATTTTAGAGAATTCATTGAACGACAAATTAAAATGTACTTTGAAATAAATACGGAATCAGTGAAAGATAAGTTTATACTATGGGACGCAATAAAAACGTTCATCAGAGGGCAAATAATAAGTTATGTAACTAAGATGAAGAAGGACTACAATCAGGAAACAGAGCAGTTGGAAAGGGAAATAGCAAATATAGAAAAAGAATTAGCAATGAAGGAAGACACAACTAAAAGAAGAGAATTAGGAGATAAAAAAATAAAATATGAAACACTACAAACATATAAGGTGGAGAAGAACATAATGAAGACAAAACAGAAATATTATGAACTAGGAGAAAAAACGCACAAAATTCTAGCGTGGCAGCTTAAGACAGAAGAAACTAAGAGAATGGTATTGGCATGAAAGAAAAAAGACAAGCAAATCACATATAATCCAACGGAGATTAATGAAAACTTCAGAGAATTCTACGAACAATTATATCAAACTGAAAACGAAGGGAGAGAAGACAAAATAGATGAATTCTTAACTAAAATTGAACTACTGAAATTACAAACAGAGGAACAAAATAAATTAACAGAACCATTTGAAATAGAAGAAATATAGGAGATAATAAAAAAACTACCGAATTATAAAACACCAGGAGAGGATGGATTCCCAATAGAATTCTATAAAACATTTAAAGATTTATTAATTCCTCCCCTTCTGGAAGTAATCAACCAGATTGATAAAACACAAAGCTTACCAGATTCATGCAAAACAGCAATAATTACAGTAATACCAAAGACAGGGAAAGATCCACTCACACCAGCATCATATAGACCAATATCTTTACTTAACACAGATTATAAGATAATAGCTAAACTATTAGCAAACAGATTAGCCGACTGTGTACCAAAAATAGTAAATCTAGACCAAACTGGATTTATTAAAAAAAGACGAACAACAGACAATATCTGTAAATTTATTAACTTAATTCACGCAGTAGAAGGAAATAAAGCTCCAACAGTAGCGATTGCTTTAGACTCAGAGAAGGCCTTTGACAGAGTAGAATGGAATTATTTATTCAAAGTACTGCAAAAATTCAGCTTACCAGAGAAATATATTAATTGGATTAAAGCATTATATAAGGGGCCATTGGCGAAAGTGACAGTAAATGGATATATATCAAAACAATTTAACTTAAGTAGATCAACAAGGCAGGGATGCCCACTATCTCCCTTATTGTTTGTGTTAGCAGAACTGATAAGAACAAAAAATAAAATAAAATGGATAAAAATAAAAGACAAGGAATATAAAATCAGTCTATTTGCAGATGATGTTATAGTATACTTAGCAGAACCAGAAATATCAATAAAAGAAATTACATGGGAAATTGAAGGAATATGGAGAAGCGTCGGGGTACAAGATTAACGCAAATAATAGTGAAGCAATGCCAATGAATAATGCGGATTTCTCAAAATTTAAGGAAGAATCACCATTCAGATGGCAAACGCAAGCAATGCGATACCTAGGTATACAAATAAATAAAAACCTCGGCCATCTATATAAACTCAATTATTATCCACTAATGAAAAAATTACAAGACGACTTAGAGCATTGGAAAGACTTACCGCTAACACTGATAGGAAGGATAAACTGTATTAAAATGAACATTTTCCCAAGGATACAATACCTATTTCAGACATTACCAATACGCTTAACAGAGAAATTCTTCAAGGAGTTAAAGAAAATAATAAGGAAATTTTTATGGAAAGGGGGGAAACCGAGGATAGCACTAGATAAATTAACAGAATGGTACAAACAAGGAGGCTTACAACTACCAAACTTTAAAAATTATTAT
The DNA here is from genome assembly GCF_036971445.1 of Narcine bancroftii. NCBI lineage: Eukaryota > Metazoa > Chordata > Chondrichthyes > Torpediniformes > Narcinidae > Narcine > Narcine bancroftii. The sequence continues at coordinate 27,802,829 of NC_091482.1, forward strand.
AGAGCCGCACAATTAAGATACCTATCAGATTTTTATCAAACAAGTGAAATGCCAGATTGGACTAGATTAGAACTAGATAAAATAGGGGAGAAGATACCTGAACATATATTATATAAATGGGATGAAAAATTAGTACAACGTAGGAATTCTCCAGTATTGCATCATCTGTTCAACATTTGGAAGAAGATTCATATAGAAAGGAATAAAACAAATTATCAACTACCAAAACTAATACTGACACAAAATCAGCTAATCCCTTTTACAATAGATAACCTTTCTTTTAGAGAATGGGAGAAAAAAGGGATCAAAAGAATAGAAAATTGTGTGTGTGTGTGTGTTCTTCATCTGTAGAACATCTCACAGGTCCCCTGCCATGGTCACCATCCCATGGGTTTTCTCTTCTGCTTCTCCTTCTCAAACGGAGCATTCTTCGTGAAAGCCCTGACATCCCTTGTTCTTTGACTACCTCCTGCGAATACTGTCTCCTGCTGAGTTCTCCTTCAGCAGCTTATCTTGCTGAATGTGTTCATTCTGCCAGGCATGTTATTTTTCCATCAGAGACACCTACTCATGTCCTCCACCCTGACATTAACTGCTTTGTTCAAAAGCCATGAAACCAAAGAGAAAACCATCAGTATCTGTCACACTTTTCCACTTCTGCAAATGCAAATAGTGGTAGAAAACTCCACACATTGGGACTGGACTCAGCCCTTCATCTAGAGTCACTATATTTATTTGGCTATTTCTTGCTGACCTGCCAGAGTGAAGCCAAGGTGGTGACTTGGCCTCAGACATTGTTTTGCTGAGGATCATTCTCCAGATCATCCCTGACTTGCTTTAGCAGCTGAAATTTGCTGTATCAAAATTATGTGATTTTAAGTTTGTACCTATTTCCAACATTCAGATATATTTTAAAAGAATATTGCCAATGCAAGCAGTTAGCGCAATACCTTTACAGCACCAGAGATCAGAACCGGACTGGGGTTCCAATCCCACGGTTGAATCTTCTTCCAAATGTCTGTAAGGAGTTTGTACATTCTCCCTGTGTCTGCGTGGGTTTTCTCCGAGGATTCCAGTTTCCTCCTATCCTTCAAATATGTACTATGGGTGTAGGTTAATGTTCCGAATCATGGGTCCTCTACCGGCATCACGTGCAGCTCCTAGAACGCTTGCACCAGCGTTGTCTCCGCTCCATCCTCAACATCCATTGGAGCGCTTTCATCCCTAACGTCGAAGTACTCGAGATGGCAGAGGTCGACAGCATCGAGTCCACGCTGCTGAAGATCCAGCTGCGCTGGATGGGTCACGTCTCCAGAATGGAGGACCATCGCCTTCCCAAGATCGTGTTATATGGCGAGCTCTCCACTGGCCACCGTGACAGAGGTGCACCAAAGAAAAGGTACAAGGACTGCCTAAAGAAATCTCTTGTTGCCTGCCACATTGACCACCGCCAGTGGGCTGATATCGCCTCAAACCGTGCATCTTGGCGCCTCACAGTTTGGCGGGCAGCAACCTCCTTTGAAGAAGACCGCAGAGCCCACCTCACTGACAAAAGGCAAAGGAGGAAAAACCCAACCCCAACCAACCAATTTTCCCCTGCAGCCGCTGCAACCGTGTCTGCCTGTCCCGCATCGGACTTGTCAGCCACAAACGAGCCTTCAGCTGCCGTGGACTTTTACCCCCTCCATAAATCTTCGTCCGCGAAGCCAAGCCAAAGAAGAATGGGGTGTAAATTCCGGACCTGTGGGCTGAAATGGCCTGTTACTGTTCTGTGCGTTTAAATTTTTAAAAAAATTAAAAAGTAAAATGTTTAAAATAAATATCCATGCATAATTAAAATATTAAAATAAAATAACTAATTTTTTGCTTTGATTCCTTATCTACAGAGCATGAATCAACTCTTGAGATTGTTCATCTTTAGCCTCCCCTATCACAGGACATGAGAAGTGAACCCCAAGCAGGACTGAACTTGGTTGCTGGACGTGGATGCTATTGGCAGAGACATCACTGCATTTCACTCAGGAAGCTCTGGGCTCACAAGTCATGCATGCCTATCTTTGTCTAAATGAATGTACGTTTGAAACTCCCTTCAGAACCACCTGCCACCACCAGCAATGTTCAATCCTATGTGGTAAGAGAGAGCAATTTTAATAGAAATCAAGCAACATTTAATTCTGTGAATGGTTGGCGATCCCATTCCCTGTGCTGGTAGTGAGAGTTGTGGATGGTTTTTATTCCTATGTGTAAAATACTTTAGTAAAATACTTTAGTAAAATACTTTATTTTGCATACAGTCCAGACAATCCAACTGTACGGCAGATAGGGCAATAATAACAAATAAAGAAATAGCTAGACAAATAAAGAAGACAGTAGTGCCAGGCATAGTGTTACTGTCATCAAATAGAGCAGAATATGGAGGAAAGTGCCAGAACCCTACAGGGAATGAAGAAAAGTACAGTTATAAAAGACAATGTAAGGCACTTTCTTTTGCCAGTGTGATATCCATTTAAGAGCCTAATAAGAGCCCACCTCACTGACAAAAGGCAAAGGAGGAAAAACCCAACACCCAACCCCAACCAACCAATTTTCCCCTGCAACTGCTGCAACCGTGTCTGCCTGTCCCGCATTGGACTTGTCAGCCACAAACGAGCCTGCAGCTGACATGGACATTTACCCCCTCCATAAATCTTCGTCCACGAAGCCAAGCCAAAGAATAACAGGAAAGAAACTGTCCTTGAATCTGGTGGCTTGTGTTCTCAAGCACATGGAAAGAACATGGAATATTATAGCATTGTACAGGCCTTTCAGCCCACAATATTGTGCCAACCCATATATCCTACCAAAAATAAACAAAACCCTCCCTACCCTATAACCTTCTATTTTTCTTCCATCCATGTCCCTTTTTAAGAGTCTTTTAAATGCCCCAATATTTCAGCCTCCACCACCATCCCTGGCAAGGCATTCTAGGCTCCCACAACTCTCTGTGCAAAAAAAAAGTTACCCCTGATATCTCCCTTAAACGTTCCTCCCTTCACTTTGTACATCTGCCCTCTGGTGTTTGCTATCCTTGGGAAAAAGGCACTGGCTGTCTATCTTTGTGTCTTGAGCTTGAGGAAAGGGGGGAAAAAAAGAGTATGATTAGGGTGGGATGAGTCCTTTAATATTTTACCTGGTCTCCTCAGAGAGTGAGATCTATAGTTGGAGTTGATGAAAGCTAGGTTGGTTTTTGTGATGGCTTGAGCTGCATTTACCACTTTCTGCAGTTTCTTGTGGTCTTGGGCAGAGCAGTTCCAGTGCCAAATTGTGATGCAATGGGATCGTATACTTTCTCGGATACATATGGAATAATTGGTGAGAGGGCTCGGCATATCAAATTTCCTCTGGTGCACGTTCTTGGTTGTAGTATCATTATGGTTAGTCTAGGACCAAGACATTGACCATTCGTAAGACCTTGAAGCTCTCGATCACCTCCACCTTAGCACAGTTGACATTTTCACAGTTGATATTTGTTTTTTCCAACAGCTTTTAAGCTCTTAACCTCCCTGTTCTACCCTAAACCCTCAACATAAACTACGAGACAACAAAAAGATCTGTCGATATCATTGCAATATACAGTGCCCTCCTATAGCGTGACGGAGAGCACGCCAGACCAGAATAACACACAATAGTCTTTGGACTGAACTGGGGTTTTGGCAGGGCTCCAGGGTTTATATGGGGATATGCAAGGGCAGAGTCAGGGGAGGAGCCAGTCACATCAGTAGTGAATTCCCAGTTCACTACACCTCCATAATGTTTGGGGCAAAGATTTTTTTTTTCCTTTATTTACCCCTGTGCTCCACAGTTTTAAATTTGTAATCAAACAATTCATATTTAATTAAAGAGCACATTCCAGATTTTATTCAAAGTTATTTGTATATATTTTGGTTTGACCATGTTGAATTACAGCACTTTGTAGACATAGTCCTCTCATTTCAGACCACCATAATGCTTGGAACATTTGGCTTCTCAGATGTTTGTGAATACTCAGGAATGTATAATTGCTTCTTTGGTGTAGGTATAACAGAGCTAGGCTTGCTTCTAGGACTATGATCACCTTTGGAATCTATTGCTGCCATTTTTCAACAAGCGAACCAGTTGTGCCAACGAAAGTCAAAGAAGCCATTATGAGGCTGAAAAACAAGAATAAAACAGTAAGAGACATTGCCCAAATCAACACTTTGGAACATCATTAAGAAGAAAGAGCATCCTTCTACTAGCCCAATGAAACAGCCACAGTGCTCAATAGTTCCCAAGGGACTCTGCATTCCATGAAGGCAAAGCTGAGTCTTAGCAGCCCTGCACTCTCATCAACGTTATAATACGCCGGCTCTGCATTAACCAAGCAGACATTCACTGCATCTATGGAACCAGCCTCAGCAAGATGATTCTGGCACAACTCTCCCAATGATTATGCTATGGCTGCTATTTTGGAGATTTATAGCAATGAATAGTCCCCCTGAGAAGTTTTTCCTAAGCCCAGTGCTTTCAACAGAGAGATGTACTCTAGGACATAAGGGAATAGGAGCCAAAGTAGGCTCCTTGGCCTTTCAAACATGCCCCACCATTCAAAATGCTCCAGGATTTATCTCTTCTCTCAACTTCTTTCAAACATTTATCTCCTTCCACTTTAAATACATCCTGTGTTCTTGCCTCCACAACCCTTCAGGATAGAGAGTTGCAGAGATTTGTCATCTTACGTTTTATTTAAGATAAATTTTCAACAGAAATTGCAGTAAGCTTAAAGGCATTGATTTAGCCTAATCTTGTACTGGGTGGTTATTGAAAACGATAGCTTGATCACTACCACATCCCATCTTGTGTTGAACAATATTTCATAAACTGAGGAAATGCATTTCCACTAGCCCTTGGTAAAGAAATGTTTGTCTGCCTTAACAGCTGAATAAAGCACTTTGTGAGTAAATGATGTACAGAACCTCGTCAAAAATGTCCCAAAGATATTAAGATCAGAAAGGTAAATCAGAGACTGAAAAGATAAATCAGCCTGTTAAAGGCTTCTTAGCATCTTTAATGGGTTTGGCTGAGAAGGGAAATGGTAAACAAACTAATAATTTCCTGAATGCTAATGAACTTCCCTTTGAGACCCAACATTACTGAGTGACTCGTAGCACTTTCATAAGTACATGGTGGTTTATTTGAGAATTGCCACTGATAATTATATTGACGCTCAGGCTAGCCCAATGAAACAGCCACAGTGCACACACATACACAGTACATAATAATCACCTATATACATGAAGATGTATATACATGAAGATGTATTTGGGGTGGAATGATTGGCATAGTGGTAAGTGCAACACCTTTACAGTGCCAGCGATCAGAACCGGGGATTGAATCCTGCACTGTGTGGAAGGAGTTTGGACGTTCTCCCCGTGAATGAGTGGGTTTTTCTTGAGGGCTCCGGTTTCCTTCCACTGTTGGAAACGTAGGTTAATTGGGCATAAATTGGGCAGCACTGACTAGTGAGCCAAAATGGCCTGTACTGTGCTGAATGACTAAATTTAAATATATAATTTAAATTAAATATATATATAAATATTTTTGGATGATTTACTCAGTTACAGGATACTGTTCATCAATCTCACAGCCTGCAGGAAGAATCTATTTCCCAGTCTGGCAGCCCTAATTTTAATTTTTTTCCTATTATATTTTGACATAAAGCACAGTTACAGGTCCTTCTAACACATGAGCCGGTGCCGCCCAAATTCACCAATAAAACCTAGTAAACAGGGTATGTTTTTGAAGGGTGAGAGGAAACTGTAGCACCTGGTTTAAACACACACAGACAAGGGAGATCATACAAACAGGTATCACTAGATTCAAACCAAGTTCACTGCTGCTGTGATCATGTGGCATTAACTGCTGCATTAAACATGCTGCCATGTACCTCTTTCTTGATGGGAGTAGGTCAAAGATTCTGTGTGATGGATGGAAAGGGTCATTAAACCTGCCTTCCTGTAGGGAAATCATTTTATTCACACATTCTCGCCACCTCAGTTGCAGCTGCTTTGATAATATCATTGACCACACTAGAATTTCTACCATCTTTTCTCCTTGGCTGACGATTTCTCCCTGCTATGGTTATCTGAGGAAAAATGGCACTCTGCTGGAGCAGCTGTAGTGGCATCGTAGACACTCTGCTTCTCCACAGGGCCCTATTGCTCGGTTATGATGCTGATGACCCCGTACAGACTAGGAGCGCTGAGCTTTCTTTTGCTTCTTATTCTTCTATTGGTGGGAGTCCCAGGCTATGGTAGTGGTGCCTCTTTATGTGCCTTTACGGATAAAAGAAAGTTAACATTTTATGTATCATTACATTTTGTGTATGACAATAAAGGAATCTTGAATCTTGTCCTCATCCGGGTAACTATTCCTAATCCACGATCCAGACCCTCTCAAATATGTGCTGCATTCTGGTTTTTGGTCATGATGCCAACAGAAAAGATGCTTCCTCTCCACCAACCACCCCCACCCCCTCCCCCCAACTTCCTCTTTCAGCATTCCAGAGGGACTGTTTCCTTAGTAATTCCATGGACCGATCATCCCAAATGCCTGCTCTCCCTTTAAGGAGAGCAGTAATACTCTTGCACTTCCTTCAAATTTTTTATCCCCAACCTGTGCCAAAATAGTGAAGTTGTGAATGAATGGTTCAAAGTATTCTGAGAGGCTCATTCCAAAGGTGCCTGATTTTCTAATATACCTGGTCCTGAACCCTAGGAAAGGCATAATATAGGCATGACCAATCTAGAATAAGGAAGAGCAGCCCTCCATGTCCATTTCAGCATTAATCACCTTTAACTCCATCATAGAATTGTAGTTTTTGAGAATCACAGAGAGGGATGGCAGAGAAGCAGGGCCTTTGCACTGTCTATAATGACCATCAAATATTTGGTTACGCTAATCCTACACTAATCCCATTTTGTTCTTCTCATAGACCCAGAACTTCCTGCAAATCCTACCAGTCACATACACGCAAGGGGAAATTTACTGTGGTCATTTAAACTATGCATCAGCAGTCCTTTATTCATAACTGAAAACAAATAGTGAAATCAAATCTGATTCCAAGCACATGGCAGCTGATTGAAAGTCCTTCAGAATAAGCATATCAGAACAGAACTGTTATGCCTGATGAATTGCTCACAGTAAAATATCAGAGAAGGAAACAAGTTATTAGGAAATAACCAATTCAGTAAAACTGTCACCATAATAAACCTTAATACAACACGTATTGTTCAGAACACTCTCACTAACATGGAAACAGCCACCACATTGTTACAGGCAACACAGCATCCAATCCTGAAGATAAAAAGGAGATTTGCATTTAGACAAGGTCTTTCACAAATTCGGAGTATGTTGAAGAGCTGTATTGCCATTTATGTACTTTGAAAGCCTTATCACTTTTGCAATGCAGGAAGCAAATCTTTGTATAACAAGATCCCTCAAATATGACCTACAGGGAACTCTGTCGTTGGAGAGCAGCAGCAATCATCAAGGATCTACGCCACTCAGCACACACTCTGTTCTTGCTGCTACCATCAGGAAGGAGGTATCGGTGCCACAAGACTCCCACCACCAGGTTCAGGAACAGCTGCTCCCCCTCCACCATCAGACTCCTCAACAACAACCTCAATCAGTGACACTTTTAAGGGCTCTTACTTATGCACTTTCTTATTTGTTTTTTTTTCCCCTCTCTGTAGTGGACATTCAGTTTATATATTTTTTTATTTTTTTACATGTGTACATTGTGTACAGTTTTTACCAGCAGTCAGTCCGTCAGCACATCAGGAAGGAGGCAACACCAATAATACACCGAATGGTACGCCACTGGATTTATGTTAATCCCTGCATTGAATTCACAATCGACGTTACTCAGTGTGCCACCAATTCCCAGCCATGCTGCACTGCACATTTGCTGTAACTTTCCATTTGCAAAATAATTTCAGTTCAGGACTCTGTGATTGTAATTCACCATCACTGACTCAATGTTGCTGTTCCAAAATTTCACGGTGCTTTCTATCAAAATGCATCACCTACAATTCCCAGCTCCTGGATCCGTTAGATCAGGATTAAAGTGACTAAAATATCTTCTCTCAACTTTGGTTCCAAAAACCCAGGACTTCTTCGCACAGCAAGCAGCATATCCTGCCCTGAGACACACTACTTACTGCGAACATGAAACCCAAGGCTTTTGATCCATGAAGATTTGATGCCAGATTGGGAATATTATATGGGAGAAAGGGTTTCCAGTTCCTTTTGAAATGTGTGGTTTCCCATCCAACACTGGACTATTGACAGTTGACACTGCACTGGACAACACTGTGATGTGAGTTTTCTTTCTGTGCAGTTGACTAAATTTTAAGTGATTTTGATGGGCTTCTGACTCTTCAGCTGCAGCCATCTCCCATGTTATCACACTTTATCATGATCTGCCCTGCATTCAAATCGCCACACCTCTTGGATCTTAAGTTCCATGAAATATCATCTTCACCATCCCTTCCCCCAATTGTAATTCCACAATCTTTAAGTTCAAGTTTAAATTTATTATCTCCGCTCTATGATAATACACAGCACATATACATAACGATATACTTTTAAATAAATGTATATGAATATTTTGGGCAGATTTTCATTTGTTTATGTGATACTGTTAATCAATCTCACAGCCTCCGGGAAGGAGCTATTTCCCAGCCTGACAGTCTTGATTTTAATGCTCCTTCCTCCTTCTTGATGGTAGTGGGTCAAAAATACCGTATGCTGGATGGACAGAGTCTTCTATAATTCTTTGAGCCCTATTTAACCAATGCCTCTGGTAAATGTTACCGATGGAGTAAAAGGAGAGCTCAGTGATCTTCTTGGCTGTTTTGATGATCTTCTGCATTGGCTGACAGTTTGATGCTTTGCAGTTACCATACCACGTAATGATTCAGCCAGACAGGACACTGTCAATTGTGTTCCTGTTAAAACCCACCAGGTTCATTTCTAACAAGATTTTGATGATGCCCTGTGCCAATTAGAACTTGCATCAACTTTTTAGCACCATCGGCCACTGGCTTTATATGCAAATCTTCAACTCTTTCACTTTCAGACGCAATCAAAACTGTTATGAGCATTTATTTGTGACCATATATTTTGGCCTCCACACCAGAGTTGGCTCCAAGTTCCTTCCTGCATCTATACTGGTCAAGTGAAGGATTATGATATGGACAATTGAACAAATAAGCATTGGTTGGTTACAAAAAGTTCAGGGTAGAATATCTGAAAGAGTTTTGCTGATCTTCCACTATAATATATACGGAGATCACTCCTGTTTTTAAATACCGTACCAGCAAATTATTGAGAGCTTGGTGTTTTAAAATATTTTGAGATGCGTTATTAACTTTAAAAAAAAAATTAGACATACAGTTCAGAAACAGGTCCTTTTGGCCCACAAGCCTGAGCTGCCAAATTACACCCAATTGACGTACACGCCCGGTACGTTTTTTGCCCAATGGAGGAAACTGGAGCCCCAGGAGGAAACTCACACAGACATAGGGAGAACATACAAACTCATTACAGACAGTGAGGGATTTGAACCCTGGTCCTAGCCTCTGGCTCCGTAACAGCACTGCGCTATCCGCTCTGCTAACTGTACAATCCAATTCACATCTCATTTGGTTTTTTTAGTACCTGGACAGAACAATTTCCTATCTATGTCCTCCATGCTGTTTTCTATTCCCAGGTGATATATTATTAAAACATTGGAGGGCAGTGTCCCTCACCTTCCCTGTGTGTGATTATAACAGTTTATGGGATTTTTTTTGTCATGTGTGGAATATTTTTATCTTGTGAGCCCAGTTTCCTTTAAAATATGAATATAATTTGTGCCTTTACATAACGTCTTATCACGTTAACAATTTCTCAAAGCACTTCATTTTGTAGTTTATTCAGAAGTATTGTAATATGCTATGAAGGGAATTATTTTGTTGTAGAAGCTACCATTTGGGTCATATAGAATTATTTTCTGCACAAAATCATTACAGTTGCAAGCCATTCCTCTCAGAAGAGTGGAATTATGTAGCAGCATACAAGGGTTTGTTCTACATGCTACAGTACTATCTGAAAATAGTATTTGCATTGCCTCAATGCTCACAGTGAAAGGCTGTTTTACAAATTCCCATTGCAAGTCACCAAAGAAGCACTGTTGTAACAGCAGCTTGGTAAAGATAAATAGACTGTGCTTGTGCTTCTAAAATATAGAATGTAATAAACTGACTCTCTTTTTGCCTTATCAATAGAAGTTTGGTACAATAGACTGGGGGGAGAAATGGAAGTACAAGAAGCAGTTAACCAAAGGCTAGTTAAGACATCTATTAACTCACACTTGCTATTTAGACTGAGAAGATGTTGAGATAGGGAAAAAAGGGGTTTAAAAATATTTGTATGATGGAAAGACAGTTGTAGATTACCTTTTATTATGAGTTTGCTTTTTAGAAAAATGGGATTATCACTAAGGGATAGTATAGATAGGAGGGACTGAATGGTCACAGTTAACATTTCACTCAGGCACCAAGCACAACATAAATCACAGCCCAGCAACAATTTGATACATTGGAAGAACTGAGGGAAGGCTTGCAAGGGAGAATCATTCTGACTGCTGGAGAAAAAACTGCACTTTGAAGCAGCTCTTAGGGCCCAGTCATTCACACAGAATGGTTGGTCACAAAGAGCTGCTTCAAAAAGCTGTTTTTTCTCCAGCAGTCAGAATGGTTCTTCTTTGCAAAATCACAATGTCTTTGCAAACGCATTGAATTCTGGAACAGACTGTGATGAGCCTTCCCTTAGTTCTTCCAATGTATCGAATTATCACTGGGCTGTGGCTTGTATTGTGCTTGGTACTCGATAAATGGTAACTGTGACCATTCAGTTCCTCCTGTCTATACTATCCCTTCCAGTGATAATCCCATTTCACTCAAACAGGAGCTTGTACTACTTTGCATTCCTGGGTAATCCATATCAGATTCTTATTATCCATTCATGTCTGCCACCTTGGGCAGGAAAGATGGAGTTGGGAGAGCAGCAAGGATGAAAGAGAAAGTGATGGCTTTAATGGAGGCTTGGGCATCAACAGTGGAGGTGACATTATTCTAGGGAAGAGTGGGAGCTTGCAGAATGTGGCGATTCATGATGAACTGAACATTAAGATTTTAAAAGTGCAGATGTAAGTGAATTAAGAATGAACTTTTTCAGAGGTGGAGCGGTGAAATTAAGTGGATTTGAATGAGAGCAAAATTAGAAGTGACGCCCATCAGGGATTCGGGTGGTGGGATTGGATTGAGTGGGACAGCTGTGACAATGGATGGGAGAGTTTATAGGGAAGGGGAGAGATTAAGGGAGGATAGCAGAGCAATGGATTCAGAGAGCATAATGTATTATGGAGGATGAGATGGTACAGTGCAGAAGCTCAGGTAAGAAAGCAGTGAAAGTAACTTGATGAGAAAGATGTCATGGTACTTTCGTAGGACGTTAAATGGGGAGATAGGAATATAGGGAAGAAAGTGGGAAGCTGAAAGAAGGATCATTATCGATCATAATGTTGTAAGAACACAGCCATGAAGCATTGCTTTAACAATTTTCATTCAGGCTCTAAAGTGATGGGTGCAAGCATGAAGTAACAAGACCAGCCTTCCATTTTAAACATTGCCAAGTAAACAGCAATAAGAATTTCCTGGTGCAGAACTTGTCACGAGGGAAACGCAAAAGTCTGCAGATGCTGTGATTGTAGTAAAAACATACAGAAATGCTGTGGGAACTCAGCTGGTCTTTCAGCACCCATAGGAGACAAAGATACAGAATATTCCCAATGTTTCGGGCTTGACCCCTTTTTCAAGGAATAACAGGAAATCTCAGAATTCAGACAATTCTTGCTGCGGAGAAATCCAGACCAACAAAAGGTGTTAATTAGATATGATATGGGGAGAGCAAGAATTTATTACATCTGTGCGAAAGGAGATGGGAAAAAGGGAAAGACAGAGCTGGGGGAAGGTGAAATGCAATGGGGAAGAAGGGGAGAGGGTGGTTTATAATGAAAGCCAGAGAAGTTGGTATTAATGCTATCATATTGGAGGGTGACCAGTCTGAAGATGAGGTGTTGTTCCTTCAGTTTGCTGGTGGTCTCAGTCTGGCAGTCCATAAGACCGTGGGCAGACATGGGATAGGGAATTGAAATGGGTGGCCACTGGGAGATCCACCCTATTGAGGCAGACAGAACTGAGGTGCTCAACAAAATGATCTCGCAGTCTACATCTAGTCTCTCTGATGTAGAGGAAACCACAACAGGAGCTCCAGATGCAGTAGATGACCCCTGCAGATTCACAAGTGAAATGTTGCTTCACTTGGAAGGACTGTTCGGGGCGCCAAATGGAGCTGAGGGAGGAGGTGTGGGCGCAGGCGGAGCATCTCTGTGGTAACAGGGGTAGGTCCCAAGGGGACAATTGGTGGGAGGAGAGGAGCGCACAAAAGAGTCATGAAGGGAGCGATCCATGCGGAAGGCGGAGAAGGGAATATGTGTCTGGTGGTGGGATCACATAGAAGGTGGAGGAAATGGCAGAGGAGGATGTCTTGGATGTGGAGGCTACCTACCTCATGGTTGGTGTAGGGTCCAGGGTTCAAATCCTGTGTTGTCTGTAAGGAGTTTGTATGTTCTCCCCATTCTACATGGTTTCTTCTCATGTTCAAAACATACCAGGGGTGTAGCTTAATTGGGTGTAAATTGGGCGGCATGAACTTGGGCTGAAATGGCCTGTTACTGTGCTGTATGTCTAAAATTTTAAAAAGCTCATATACTTCAGTTTCAAACCCAATCTCATCTGGCGTCTACACAAACGTTTTCCTCTGTGACCATGTAGATTTTGACTGGGCATTCTGTATTCTTTGCACACTCCAAAGGTGTGCTGGCTCGTTTATTGAAGGTTTATAGCAAAAAAGAATCATAGGGAATTGATGGACAGGTTTAAGTAGATACGTTTCCGAGGTAATGGGAAGTAAAAAGATTTCTCCGATGTGAGCTGGAATGGACCTGATAGAACAAAATGGCTTATTATTGTCACTGTAAGATTTGAAATAGAAGATGAAATGACGCACAAGGGAGAACTGTAACAAGATGTCTGTCATTTCTGGTGGAGTTTCCACTAGCCTCTTCCAATTCTCTGTGTTATTGGTAGATCAATGCTACATTGTTAAAAAATTTAAATTTAGACATACAGCACCCTTTGTCTCATGAGCCCAAGCTCTGCCCAATTGACCTGCAACCCCTGGTACATTTTGAACGGTGGGAGGAAACTGGAGCACCCAGAGGAATCCCACGTAGACTTGGGGAGAACGTACAAACTCCTTACAGACAGCGCAGGGTTCAAACTCCGCTTGCTGGGGCTGTAATAGCTTTGTGCTAACTGCTACACTAACCGTTCTTCCCTAAAGGCAGGGGTATAAGGCTTGGAGTGTCCTATTCTAGTATCTGTCTAACATTACACTCACATAACCCTTAATGGTCATGAGAAGGAAATTCTATGTATTTCACTATCTAATTTGTTGAAGTTTAGTATTTCAGTTACAATTTTCTGGGAACTTGTTCATGTTTATTGTTGTAACATTGTCTTTGACAGGAAGTTTTAACCAGCAACTAACTTGAAACTCACCAATTAAACCAATCAAAACATTCCTAATTTTCAATGTCCAATATTCTAAACCATATTCCGATTTAAAAATAACACATAATGCAAACACGTCCTGTAAGTCTTAAAAGTTTATCAACCAAAAACATATCAAGCTTCCTTCAGTCAGGCCTGCACTGTTGCTTGGGTCGAGGTAATTGTTTGGCTCTGTTCCCAGATATGGGAGCCTTCACCTGTATCTTCCTTGCTGGTGTTTGACAAGCACAATATATGCACGATCAGTTCCTCCAATTGTGCTAGCAGGAGTCGTCACTGCCACTTTGAGTATCTGAAACTCTGACATTGCTTTGTCCAAGCCTTCTTGGCCTGCCACTCATTTCTATCCTAACTGCTTCCCCAGTGCCTTTGCTCACTTCTTTCAATGTTTTTTAAATGCACAATAGCATAAGGCTAAAAAAAAAACAATGGCAGAGCTGCTGTAATGGCAACGCTGCTCCTGGTGTGGACCCGAGAGAGTGGGGAGTGGTGATGCAGTACTGCTCTGCGGGGTCTTACTGCCCAGTCTGATGTTGAAGGTTCCATACAGACCTTAAGTGGCCTGTTAAAGGAGCCGGCGGTGTTTTTTAAATATTGCATTGACAGGGTCTGTGCCCAAGATGGTGGTGGCTGGCCTAGTATCAACTTACACACTGAATTGTCGTCAATCTTTTTCGCCTTATACGCTGAAATATACGGTAATTTGTTTGTCAATTATTCTCCTTTTGAAGCTTTGAAATTTGATTTGGAAGCAACCTGACCGGAGGTGAAATAATGTAAGTAAAGGACACAGGACTGAAATGGAGTCTGAAGCCCAGAAATTTGTCTTGGCAGATACTTTGTTAATTTTGACTTCATCTACTAACCAGCAACATGTTTACTGCACTGAGGAGCAAGGCTATGTGTGACAGCCTCTTAAATACTTAATGTTTAAGGAGGGAGCATAAGCATCATAGAACCATAGAAGAATTACAGGCCACTTTGGCCCCTCTAGTCTGTGCTAAACCACTTTTTCTTGCCTAATCCCACTGACCCCTGCACTGAGTCCATAGCCCTCCATAACTCTATCATTGATATTCCTGTCCAAATTTCCCTTAAGAGTTAAAATCAAGCCCACATCTACCATTTTAGCTGGAAGCTTGTTCCATGCTCCCACCACTCTCTGAGTGAATTTTTCCCCTTTCACCCTGATACCATGTCCTCTTGTTTGAATCTCACCCATCTTCAATGGAAAAAGCCTATCTACCTTTACTCTGTCTATCCCCCTCATAATTTTAATCTCAAATCACCCTTCATTATTCTGCACTCTAGGGAATAAACTCCAAACCAGTTTGTCCTTTCCCTATAACTCAGTCCCTGAAGTCTGGGAAACATCCTAGTAAATCTTCTCCGCCCGCTATCTTATTGATATCCTTCCGATAGTTAGGCAACTAAAACCGCACACAATATTCCAAACTTGGCCTCTCCAATGTCTTAAACATAACATTCCAATTCATGAACTCAGTACTTTGATTTATGAAGGCCAATATGCTAAAAAGTTTTCTTTACATCCCTATCCATATCCTGCCATTTACCATGTATGTCCTTTCTTGGTTTGTCCTTCCAAAATGCAACACCTCACACTTGTCTGCATTAAATTCCATCTGCTATTTTTCAGCCCATTTTTCCACCTGGTCCTGATCCCTTTCCAAGCTTTGAAAGCATTTTTTTACTGTCCAAAACACCTCCAATCTTAGTGTCATCTGTAAATTTGCTCATCCAATGTAACACATTATCATCCAGATCATTGATATAGATGACAAACAACAATGGTCCCAGTATCGATCACTGAGGCACACACCTCCAATCTGATAAGCAATCATTCACCACTACTCTCTGGCTTCTCCCAATTCACTATTTCACTATGAATACCAAGCGCTTGTACCTTCCTGACTAACCTCCCATGCGGGACTTTGTCAAATGCCTTATTAGATAACATCCACAGCCTTTCCTTCATCAACCTTCTTGGTAACCTCCTTGAAAAACTCTATAACATTGGTTAAACACTATCTAAAGCCATGTTGACTATCCTTAATCAGGCCCTGGCTATCCAAATAATTGTATATCTGATCTCTTAGAACATCTTTCATTAATTTACCTACCACTGATGAAAGGCTCACTGGCCTATAATTTTTGGGGTGACTTTGGAGTCTTTTTAAAATAATGGAACAATGTGAGCTACCCTCCAATCCTCCGGTTAAGACATTTTAAATATTTCTGTCAGAGCCCCTGTGATTTCTACACTAGCCCCCCTCAAGGCCCTAGGGAATATATTGTCAGGCCCTGGGGATTTATCTACCCTTATTAGCTATAAGACAGCAAACATTTCCTCCTCTTTGTATAGGTTCCACAGCCTCACTGCATGTTTTTCTTACTTCCCATGACTCTGTGCCTGTTTCGAGTGAATACTGAGGAAAAAAACATGCAAGATCTCCCCATTTCTTTTGGTTCCATACAAAGCCGACCATTCTGATCTTCAAGGGGTCCAATTTTGCCTCTTACTAACTTTTTGTTCTTTATATACCTGTAGAAAATCTTAGGATTTTTCTTTACATTGTCTGCCAAACAATCTCATGTCTTCTTTTAGCCTTTCTGATTTCTTGAGATTTTTCTTGCATTTTTTTATACTCCTCAAATACCTAATTTTCTCCATGCTGCCTATATCTGTTATACACCTCTCTCCTCTTCCAAACCAGGTCCCCAATATCCCTTGAAAACCAAAATCTCTATACCTTCTAACCTTGCCTTTGATCCTGACAGGAACATATAGACTCTGTACTCTCAAAATTCCACCTTTGAAGGTCCTCCACTTACCTCGCACACCCTTGCCGGAAAACAACTTATCCTAATCCACACATTCTAGATCCTTTCTCATTTCCTCAAGTTTAGCCTTTCTCCAATTTAGAATCTCGTTCCGAGGTCCAGACCTATTCTTCTCCATAATTCTAATGGCATTATGATCACTGGACCCAAAATGTTCCCCTACACCTACTTCTGTCACCTGTCCTGTCTTGCTCCCCACACCCTCTCTAGTTGGTACCTCTATATATTGATTTAGAAAACTTTCCTGAACACATTTGACAAACTCCAAGCCATCCAGCCCTTTTACGGTATGGGAGTCCCAGTCAATATGTGGAAAGTTATAATCTTGTACTATCACTACTTTGCTGTCTGCTATCTCTGTACAGATTTGCTCCTCCAATTCTCGCTGACTATTGGGTTGTCTATAATACAACCCCACGAAAGTGGTCATACCTTTCCCATTCCACAGCTCCACCCATATTGCCTTGATCGAGGAGCCGTCTGGTCTTTCCTGCCTGAGCAGCACTGTGTTATTTTCCCTGTTGAGCAAGGTCACTCCTCCCACTTTCATCCCCCACCCCCCCCCCCCTCACTTCTGTCATGTCTAAAGTAACAGAAGCCAGGAACATTGAGGTGCCAGTCCTGCCTCTCCTGCAACCAAATTTCACGAATGGCCACAACGTCATTATTCTGTGTGCCAGTCCACGCTCTAAGCTCATCAGCCTTTCCTACAGTACTCCTCGCAATGAAATAGATGCACCTTAGAACAATTTCACCACGTTCAACCCATTGACTTCTAACGGTGCAGGCAATTTTATCATCATCGTTTCCCTCCAAGTACAAGTGCACTAAAATTCTTAGTTGCTGTAATCGAACAGGTACTTTGTAATTTTAAAAAAACTACAAAAATCTACTTAATTGAATTAAAAAGAGACAATAGATACAAAAAAAAGATAATAAATATTCACAGTTATCCTACTAAAGCAAAAAAATAAACAGCAGAGGGGCAGGAACAGTCCCTGATTAATGTAACAAGGGGAGTTTCAAAACCCTGATAGCTGTTGAAATAGACTGCATGTTAAGTTAGTATATAAAGGGAAGAATAAAAAATAGCAAGCGATTGGATTGGAATTGACTCCCAGGTTTTCATTATTCTTAATGTATCCCATTGTAATACAGTTCTGTTTTGACGTTATTCCAATGCAGTTCAAAAACAGAAGAAACTGTGAACAGAACATCTTAAACCATACTCTTAAAAATCTTGACTTTTCCCCCTCATTATTGCTGATTACGTCGGTGAAGGATGAATATTAAGACAAAACAATTGTAAACATTAACTGACATAAAGTATTCAATAAATAGGCCAGGTGGATAATAGGGAGTTTAAGGGATTATTAGGCTTTTGAAAAACAGCTTTTTCATCACAGCATTTGTTGTGGAAAGAGGGCCAGCTTGATGCAGTATGAAAGTTGATAGTTGCAGTGGAGTTGAAATTAAAGGAGTTTCTCTAACAAAACAACAGCACAACCAACACACCGAGAGGACATGATGTCTGGGACTCCTCAATTTGATTAGTAATCCATTTGAAAAGTGTGACAGTCATAAAATACTAGGAAGGACCCACTTCCATGACAAACTACCAAGGACAATACACTGACTTAGAAACTGAGCCAAAGAACACACAATGCCACGGTGTTAACAGAATCATGTGTTTTACCCCTAGAAACTGAGCCAAGTAGCAGAATAGTTTTGGGCGCCGTGGAAACTGTTTTAAACAAAAAAAATAGCATAGGGGAAAATCATGAATTACTGCAGATTTTGTGATTTTCCTTTTGTTCTTCCAAGGCTGAATTTGGGGACGTGTATTGAAGTTTGATGATGCCACTACCATGATTTTGGATCGTGCATGGCTCCTGGATGTCACGGTTGCTTGTCTCTTAAAGGTGCAGGCTGAGATGTCTAGCTCTAGGAACTCCCCTGAGATCAGTCTTCTTTAAAAATGTCACCTCCCCTTCCATATCAATCTCTTGTTCGCTGTTCATCCCCTCCCCCACTGCTCTGCTGTAAACTGCTCCCCCTCATCTCACCAATCATCATTAAGCACCCCCCCCCAACTGACCTCACCTGACAGTTACATCTCCTACCTGGCCCAGACCCCCCCCCCCCCCATATTCCCTCGTCTAAACTCCAACATTCATCTTTAGCACCCACACCTATTTGCCCCTAGTAGTCCTGATCCCGGAGGTGGGGGGTCACACTGAAGTATGGTGCAACCACTCGATGACACCGTGGGGAAACCCCTGCTGCCCCTTCCTGATCCCACCTCAAACCCCCTTACCTAATCCTCTGTTTGACATCCTGCACTCCCATCCCCAATAACACTCCCCCACCCATCCCCCCTACCTACCACTCAAATGCCTAAGCTCCAAAAAACAATTCGGAGCTGCCTGATCTGTAATTCCAGATTTCTCTCAGACTGACTCTCCGAAAACCTCCCCCTCCCCTATTCCAGAGGTGTTGACTCCATGATTCCTCCTACGCATGATTTAGGCTGTTAGAGTTGATATTTGTTACCTTTAAAACCAAGTAGAATAAATAAGGCTGGAAGAATGTTTTAACAGCATGCTCATTAATTGAATGCATACTTTGTAGCTCTGACTCGCATTACAATTTTGTTCATTTTTAATGGGATGAATTATCATCTGCTTTTCATTTTCTGGTCTCTGTTAATGGAGTAAGGAAGGAATTACACTGCAGATCCCTATCTACACACCTTTTATTCATCACACCAGGGTACACATTTCGCTTTGAACCATTAACTCAATATGCAGCCAGAGAGTTAATGGATGGTGCAGGCTGAGTTTCCAGCTATTAATGGCGCTCCTGTAATAAACAGAAGGTTTAAAAATAAGGCAGAAGGAGTACACAAAGGGGTGCAATGGGGCACATAAAAAGTAAGGGATATGAGCATGGTAGAGAGTCTGTAATGGGAGAAAATGTGTGGTCAACTGCAAAAGAAGTAGAAAAGCAGAATACTTAAAATTTACATAGCTGTGAAAGCTGGAGTTCTGAGAGCAGAAATGTTAACACAAAGTTACAGTATGTAATTAGATAAATAAATTTACATTCATCTTTATTACAAAGTGGTATATGTATAAGGAAGTCTTACTGAAATTATGTTCACACATGGTCTACAGACTAAAAATGCCTAGTCAAGAAATGAGTGACTTTATTTGGAGGTTGTAACATATCTGTCATGTCCTTTGGCTTGGCTTCGTGGACGAAGATTTATGGAGGGGTATGTCCACATCTGCTGCAGGCTCGTTGGTGACTGACAACTCCGATGCGGGACAGGCAGGCACGGATGCAGCGGTTGCAAGGGAAAATCGGTTGGTTGGGTTTTTCCTCCTTTGTCTTTTGTCAGTGAGGTGAGCTCTGCGGTCTTCTTCAAAGGAGGTTGCTGCCCGCCGAACTGTGAGGCGCCAAGATGCATGGTTGGAGGCGATATCAGCCCACTAGCGGTGGTCAATGTGGCAGGCACCAAGAGATTTCTTTAAGCAGTCCTTGTACCTCTTCTTTGGTGCACCTCTGTCTCGGTGGCCAGTGGAGAGCTCGCCATAGAACACGATCTTGGCAAGGCGATGGTCCTCCATTCTGGAGACGTGACCCACCCAGCGCAGTTGGGTCTTCAGCAGCATGGATTCGATGCTTGCGGACTCTGCCAGCTCGAGTACTTCGATGTTGTTGATGAAGTCATTCCAATCAATGTTGAGGATGGAGGGGAGACAGCGCTGATGGAAGCGTTCTAGGAGCCGTAGGTGATGCCGGTAGAGGACCCATGATTTGGAGCCGAACAGGAGCGTAGGTATGACAACGGCTCTGTACATGCTGATCTTTGTGTGTTTCTTCAGGTGGTTGTTTTTCCAGACTCTTTTGTGTAGTCTTCCAAAGGCACTATTTGCCTTGGCGAGTCTGTTGTTTATCTCTTTGTTGATCCTTGCATCAGATAAAATGGTGCAGCCGAGGTAGGTAAACTGGTTGACCGTTTTGAGTTCAGTGTGCCCGATGGAGATGTGGGGGGGGGGAGCTCCTTAATAGACTAATACCTAGTGTCGCCGAAAATGTCCTCCCAGAATCACAGTGTGGCTTTCGCGCAAACAGAGGAACTACTGACATGGACTTTGCCCTCAGACAGCTCCAAGAAAAGTGCAGAGAACAAAACAAAGGACTCTACATCACCTTTGTTGACCTCACCAAAGCCTTTGACACCGTGAGCAGGAAAGGGCTTTGGTAAATACTACAATGCCTCAGATGCCCCCCCCCCCCCAAGTTCCTCAACATGGTTATCCAACTGCATGAAAACCAACAAGGTTGGGTCAGATACAGCAATGAGCTCTCTGAACCCTTCTCCATTGACAACAGCGTGAAGCAAGGCTGCGCCCTCGCACCAACCCTCTTTACTATCTTCCTCAGCATGATGCTAAAACAAGCCAATAAAGACCTCAACAATGAAGACGATGTTTACATCCAGTACCGCACGGATGGCAGTCTCTTCAATCTGAGGCGCCTGCAAGCTCACACCAAGACACAAGAGCAACTTGTCCGTGAACTACTCTTTGCAGACGATGCCGCTTTAGTTGCCAATTCAGAGCCAGCTCTCCAGCGCATGAAGTCCTGTTTTGCGGAAACTGCCAAAATGTTTGGCCTGGAAGTCAGCCTGAAGAAAACTGAGGTCCTTCATCAGCCAGCTCCCCACCATCTGTCATGTACGATACAAGTTATGGACAATTACTGGTGACTTAATATTGTCACCTCTTGAAGGATTGTGTTCTCGGGATAACTATTTCATGGGTTGAAACAAATGACGAAAAGCCTGTCTTCTGCGATTTCATTTTCCTGAAAGATTTTTAAATGTTTATGAAAAATTGGTGTTTGCAAATTTGTATATGAATCAACTGCGCCTGGAGTCCAGAGGAAAGGGGTGTGCAAGCTACCCAGAGAATTTCTGGGAGTTCCACTCAGAAGTAAACTTGAAGGATCAATGGGCATACTGATGAGGTGGAGTGGCTTTCTCTTGGATTACCACGAGGTGTGTAAAGAACAGGGAAGGTCGAGAAGAAATTAGGCCATCTTGAAGAGTCTTGAGACATCTTGCACAAAAACAGGCCCTTCAGCTCAGAATGTACGTGCTCACCATCAAACACCCACTTAAACTCATCCTACACTCACTGTCTATCTTACATTAGATCCCATTTTCACTTTCATTACTTATCAAATTCCAGTAGTTGTATCCTTATGTTTCTTCCCCCTTTCTTGTTTTTCCTTGTCTACTTCCATGTGGAAGTCTCCCAATCCAATCCCTCTGACTCTCCTACCTGGTTACATTTGATCATCATTCCTCAACCCTCCTTGGTCCTTGCTAGTGGAGAGGATTCATAATTTCAAGTGGCTGGCAGTCCACATTTGGAGGACCTCTCCTGGTGCCAGCACATTGAGGCAACAGTGAAGAAGGCAGATCAATGCCTTTACTTTGTCAGGGACCTGATGAGATGTGACATATCTCTGTTGAACCTCTACAGATGTGTAGCGCGACAGAGAATGCTCAAGACTAGAGAGAGTGCCATGCACTTTTATTCAATAAGAATGGCACACATGATCTGTGGACTGAACTGGGGTTTTGCCGGGGCGGGGGGGGGTCTGAGGTTTATATCGGGATATGTGGGGATGGAGTCAGGGGAGGAACCAGTCCTTATGGTATTGTACCAGTAGTAAATTCCCAGTTCATTACATTCACCCCTTTCTTTTGAATGAAGCCTCCAGGTGAAAACAGAGAACATTGGATTGTCAAAAAAAATTACAATATTTACAAGTTCAACCTGTCAGGAGATCTGGAAATGAGGGCAGAGTGCCGCAGTGTCGGGTGGCCCAGGGCTCCCTGACCATCCTGCAGTTCCGGGGTCTTGGGCATGGGTGTTCTAGCTCTGGTTGGGGGGTGGCTGGAGCTACTTCCTGCAACAGCTCACCTGAGCCCCTTGGCATTTCTCCAGAAACCCGGAGTTCTGGCCCCCTTGAGGTGGTGGACTCTCAGTTCCAGCAGGTGCCAGTTGCTGATTAGGACAGTGTCCTCCCTGCCATCCGGGTATGTCACGTAGGCATAAGTGGAGTTGGCGTGGAGTAGGTGCACCTTCTCAACTAGGGGGTTGGATTTGCTCTTCCTCATGTGCTTTCAAAGCAGCACTGGTCCTGGTGCTATAAGCCAAGCTGGGAGGGATGTCCCTGACGTTGATTTTCTCTCGAAAGAAAACATCAGCTTGTGAGGAGTCGTATTGGTCACAGTGCAAAGTAGCTATCTAATGGAGTGGAGTGCCATGGGTAGGACATCCTGCCAGTGTGAGTCTGGAAGTCCTTTGGACCAAAGGGCCAATTTTAGAGCCTTCCAAACTGTAGCATTCTCTTTCCCAACCTGTATGTTCCTCTGGGGGTTATCGCTAGTCGTCCTGCTGGATGCAATGCCTCTCACTAGCAGAAACTGGCGTAGCTCTTCGCTCATAAATGATGAACCCCAGTCGCTATGAATATAGCCAGGATACCCACAAACAGGGTGAAAATAGTCTAGGGCCCTAGTGATGGACGGCGTGGATGTGTCTGGGCAGGGAATGGTGAATGGGAAATAAGAGTACTCATCAATGACGGTGAGAAAGTACACATTCCTGTTCATGGAGGGGAGGGGTTCCTTGAAATCAACACTGAGCAGATTGAAGAGCCTGGATGCCTTTATCAGATGCATCTTTCTGGGGCGGTAGAAGTGTGGCTTGCACTCCGCCCAGACTTGGTATAACCTGGTCACTTCCCTGATATCCTCAATTGAGTAGGGTTTACCTGGTCACTTCCCTGATATCCTCAATTGAGTAGGGCTTACCTGGTCACTTCCCTGATATCCTCAATTGAGTAGGGTTTACCTAGTCACTTCCCTGATAACCTCAATTGAGTAGGGTTTACCTGGTCACTTCCCTGATATCCTCAATTGAGTAGGGTTTACCTGGTCACTTCCCGATATCCTCAATTGAGTAGGGTTTACCTGGTCACTTCTCTGATATCCTCAATTGAGTAGGGTTTACCTGGTCACTTCCCTGATATCCTCAATTGAGTAGGGTTTACCTGGTCACTTCCCTGATATCCTCAATTGAGTAGGGTTTACCTGGTCACTTCCCTGATATCCTCAATTGAGTAGGGTGAATTGCATGCCTTGACAAAATAAGCCATGTGAGTGATGCCTGGATGGCAGAGCTCATTGTTCAATGACTGCAACTGGCCAGTATGTGCAGAGACACAGCTTCCTCTGGCCAGGGCATCTGGAGGCTCATTGAGGGATCCTGGTCAGTAGACTGTTGTAGGTGGACAGTTTGATCCTCCACCTAGCAATTTTGTCATTTTTAATTTTGCCTCATTTTGTTTTGTTGAACATGAAAGCCACCAACTACTGGCCCGTGAGGAGGGTGAATTTCCTACCCACTAGGTAGTGCCTCCAGTGCCTAATGGCCTGTACAATGGCTTGTGCCTCTTTCTCCACTGATGGATTCCAAAGCTTGTGACCTTCTAAGGTCCTAGAAAAAAATGCAACCAGTCTACCTGCCTGATTAAGCATTGCAGCCAGGGCTACATCTGAAACATTGCTTTCCACCTGAAAAGGTACATTTTTGATCACTGCATGCATAGCTTCTGACATAGTTGAAAGCTGTTTGAGCTTCAGCTGTCAGTAGAAAAGAAATGGTTTGTAAGAGGGTATGGATCTTGTTGGCATATCGAGGGACCCATTGGGCATAATATGAGAAGAAGCCTAGGCACGTCCTCAAAGCCTTCATGGTCCTTGGGATTGGGAGTTACAATTGGGGGTGCATCCTGTTGGGGTCGGGGCCAATGGTACCATTCTCCACCACGTAGCACAAGATGGCTAGATGTCTAAGTCCTGAACACTCACTTACTGGCGTTGTAAGTGAGGTTCCGGGCTTTAGCTGCATGGAGAAAGTTCTGGAGTTTGGGGTCATGGTCCTCCAGGGAGTGGCCACAAATTGTAACCTTGTTGAGGTATGGGAAGGTGGTCTTAAACTTAAATTGGTCCATCTGTCTCTGGAAGATTGAGACTCCATTCGTGATACCAGATGGGACCCTCTGAAACTGATAGGGTTTCCTATTAGCCTCAAAAGCGGTGTTGGGACGGTCCTCAGAACTGATTGGCAACTGGTGGTAAGCAGCTTTAACGTCGATGGTTGAATAGACCTTGTACTGCGTAATTTCATTCACCGTATCTGAAATGTAAGGGGGGTATGCGTCCAGGAGTGTGAAGTGATTAATAGTTTGGCTATAGTCAATTACTAGCCTGGATTTTTCTTCCCCTTTTACGTCAACCACCTGAACTCTCTGTGGGCTGGTACTGTGGTCGCTAATGTTGTGTCTCAGCCTTGATGAATGCCTGGTCCTCTGTGCTGTAGTACCTGCTTTTTGTAGCAATTGGTCTGCAATCGGCACTCAGATTGGGGAACAGAGGAAGTGGATCTATACTCAGTGCGGAGAGACAGCAAATGGCATCAGAATTTTGAGACCTTCCATTCCAAACTGTAATGGGAGGGAGAGGACCAGAATACTCCAGGGTCACGTTTTTAAAGTGACACAAGAAGTCCAGACCCAGCAAAACTGGAGCACATAAATTCTTAAGTGCATACAGTTTGAACTATAGAAATCCCCTCCTGTAAAGATAAATGAACCAAACAATATTTACAGACTGTGTATGGGGATGCTAAACAAATACGATAATTAGCAGGGTACACTTTGAGCTTTTGGACTGTCGCTGCGTCTATGAAGCTCTCAGTCGAGACAGAGTCAATTAAGCATTTCTCTTTATACCCGTTAACCCACACTTTTGTCGTGGAATTGATCAGTTGGTGTGGTATCTCCTGGTCCAACACCATTGCTACCAAGACTCCAGAGACGCCATCATTCCTCTCACTGGAGTCACTCCCCCCATTCAGATCCTCGTGCAGATAAAATGGCGGGGGCCACTTGATGTGGCAAGCTGGCCGCCCTCCTCTTACTTCCACTGTTGTCAATGGCACGGAATTCGAATGCTAGCAAGATGACTGCGCTCCCTCCTCGTCAGATGAAGGTGGCGCCAGTTTAGAAAAGCGGCAGGATGGGCACTGGGTTTTTCCGTGTTGCTGCTATCGCCGTGCAGTCTCATAGGAAGGCCATGGCGCACAACACTGACACCGGGAGACTGGGGGTTTGGGTTTCAGGCTTACCTCAGTCGGCCCGTCAGGGGTTGCGTATGCTTTGGACCTCTCAGCACTCCCCCTCACCCTGCAGATTTTCACCTAATGCCCCTTCTTACCACAACTGGAGCAATGGAGTCTTTAGCTGGACAATGAGTTCTTGGGTGCTGTTGCCAACTGCAGTAGAAGCATTCCTTAGTGCCCGAGGCTGCCACTGTCAGAGCCGATACAATGTGTGATGTTGCTCCCAGACCTAGGGCCCAATGAAAGGTGCTGCCATCTTCCAAATTGTCAGCCCTTAGTTGGGCTATCTCCAGCAACTTGGCCAGTAGTACGTGGTCAGGCAGTGCCGTATTGCCTTTCTCCAGCAACCGCTGTCGAATGTATTTAGATTGCATCCCAGCAACCAGAGTGTCCCGGATCTGCTCATCCTCCAGTTCCTTGCGACTGCTCGTAGGATGAGGACATAGTCCTCAATGGATTCACCAGGCCGCTGCTTCCGTTGAGAGAGTTGATGCCCCACTAGGACGACGTTTTTGTAGCGAGCCTTCAGCTTCTCAACAGCCTTTGAGTAAATCATACAGTCCCTGATGATCCCTTTAGATCCAACGCGAGAGAGGAGTGCCAACCTCTCGAACTCCTCCATTGAGTAGACCTCTTGCGTGGCCAACAGGTACATTTGGAATCTATATCAGCCAATATGTGTTGGATGATATAGATCCTTGATGATTAACTCCAGCCAATATGTGAATTCTGCCGGGGACAGAGGGTCGATGAGGAGCATTGCAGGCTTCAACAGCACTTCCATCCCGTTCTTCATTGAATAAAATTATAGCATGACAGAGATCACTCGAAACCAGAGAGGGTACAACACACTTTCATTCAATAAGAATGGCACACGTGGTCAGTGGACTGAACTGGGGTTTTGGCGGGGGTCCAGGGTTTATATCAGGATATGCGGGAGGAGGAGTCAGTCCTTATAGCATCGCACCAGTAGTGAATTCCCAGTTCACTACAAGGCGTATGGTGGAAAGTCTGCTGACTGGTTGCACCTCAGCCTGGTTTGGAGACTCAAGTGCCCAGGAATGCAGAAGGATGCAGAAAGTTGCAAAAACAGTAGGTTCCTCACAGGCGCTGACCTCCCATCTATTGAAAACCTCTATGTGAGGCACTGACACAAGAAGGCAGCCAACAATATATCGATCATCCGATCATGATCTTGCTGTTATCTTCAGGCAGAAGGTTCAGAAAGAAGCCTGAAGTCCAGCACCTTTATTTTCAAGAATAGTTATATTTTCAACAGATATCTTGAACCTCCACATTCTACCCTAAGTGTGAACTAATTTACTCTTGAACCACAAAATGATCTGAAATGTCATTTTATTTCTTGCACTAGCTGCAACTATGAATATTGATTAACTATCCTTTAATATGTATTATTTATTTTCCTATCTTGTGTTCTGCCCAGTGCCTTGAGGGACATATACCACACTGAGAGCTGTACTTTGCACAGAGGAAACCACCTTAACATGCAATCATGGTTGAACCTACTCAGTCCCTAACTATGCAGAGTGAGTTAGCTTGGCTTCAGTTGGAGGAGGCCAAGAACAATTCTCAAGCCTGACACATGCAATCAAGTCCAAGAGTTTTTGCTTCACTATCGTGTGATGCTGGCTGGCTCCAGTTTGGAGAAAACATGCAGGTCAAAAAAAAAATGTTTTCCCAATGTCAGCTGTAGCCCCCGTGTGACGTGGCTTCCTTTGTGTGTTGGCTGAACCTTTGCCCCATATCTTCCAACTGCAGAAGCCAATCTGGCAACCTCATCCTCCTGTTGTATCCAATTAGCCATTGCCAGGAATGCCAGAAGTGCAAGCAGAAGAAGCAATTATTTTAATTTCATAATTATTGGTTTATTTTTAAAACCTGGAAGTGTTTCATTTGCATTGCAACAAAATTATATTAACTCACATTTATAGGCATTCCTCAAGTCAAATTTTACACAGGTTCCATACCCATGGGACAGGATCTTTTCCTTGCCACTGGTTACACCAAGCTTCAGGATATGGTCCTGGGTTTGGTTACAGTATTCACTTGTGGACAGTTCCTCGGACTGGAAGACCAGCAACTCTGAGACAGACCAAATTTTCAATTTGGACAAACAGTAAGGAAACAGGCGATTTCGGCCCACGAGTCTGTACCACTCAATTTACATTCAATTAACCTACATCCCTGGTACATTTTGAACAGATCAGATGGCTTCTTTCACAAAGCTGATGGCTCTCGAGTTTTGTCTCAGAACATACCTCTGGGGGTTGGGGGAGGGGTGATACTATGGTGGGAGCCAGTCAATTTGACACAAAGAGCAGGGTCATGCTGCAGCTCAGGGTGAACCTTAAATCTTTCCAAAGTCAGACAAACAACACATTCCAGAATGAGTTGGGGTCTTGGGGCCTTGAGACTAGCATGCAGTACCACTGAGACTCTGGCTATATGTGGATTTCCTGATCGCGAGGACCCTTCTTACTACCAGTCAACCCTAGTTGGTCTCAATTGTGTCAGGGGAGGAGAAAAAATCTTCAATATCTCTGGCCACCTAGTAAAATCAAATTGAAAAGCTAAGCAGTCTTTAAACTTGCATATTTCCATAATCTCTTGGCAATTCCATTACTGGATGAAACATGTACTGTTCCTGTCAGATTTTCAGATTTATTGTCAGAGTATGTACATGACATCACATACAACCCTGAGATTATCTTTCCTGCAGCGAGGCAGAATTATCACTTATTGGTAGTGCAAAAAAACTGTACACAACATACACGTAAACAAATAAAGAAATGTAAACAAACTGACTGTAATTGCAGAGAGAAAACAAAATCAATAAAGTGCAAAAGAGTCCTTAAATGAGTCTCTGATTGAGTTTGTTGTTGAGGGTTCTGATGGTGGAGGGGGAGCAGCTGTTCCTGAACCTGGAGTTTCGAGTCTTGTGGCACCGATACCTCTTCCTTGATGGCAGCAGTGAGAACATATCATGTGTTGGATGATATAGATCCTTGATGATTAATGATGCTCTCTGATGGCAGCATTCTCTGTAGATGTTCTCGATGGTGGGGAGGGTTTTGCCTGTGATGTCCTGAGTTGTGTTCCCTACTTTTTGCAGGGCTTTAAACTCAGAGGTATAGGTGTACCCATACAAAGCCATGATACAGCCGGTCAGCTCACTTTCCACCACCCATCTGTAGAAATTTGCCAGCGTTTCCGATGTCATACTGCAAACTCTTGAGGGAGCAGAGGTGTTGACGTGCTTTCTTAACAATGCCAAATCTGGCAACAGGGTAACAGTTCAACTAACTTGAGTTTAATCATGATGTTCAGTGCCATCTGTGTGGAGTTTACATGCTCTTCCTGTGGCTGTGTGGGCTTCCCCCTTGTGTGCTGGTTTTTTTGCATTATCCCAAAGACGTGGATGTATTGGTTACTTGATCACTATAAAATTCTTTGGTCTGAAGGTGAGTGGTAGAATATGGGTGGAATTGATGGGAACATAGAGAAAATAGAAACGTAGGATACACAAGAGACTGCTGTCCAAAACTGATCAATGCCTTTCTTGAATTTATTCAAGAGCAGAACATCCATAACTGTTGCCGTGCAGAAGGTCTAAATTTAAACTTAAACATCAGTGTCCGGTGGCAGAACCTCAGATAGCAATCCTTCCCCACAAAGCTTTTGCCCTATGCTTCAATGCATCCCTCAGTACATTCTCCTGAAGCCTGAAATGTGCTAGGTGCCTGCATTCCATTAAAGGCATCTCGTTGCACTGGAATACCAACACCTTTTGGCCAAATGAAAGATGATTCACTGTTATGGTGATCTTCCAGCAGCATTTGATGCCCGTCTCTGTATGCGTCCCTGGGAAAAGCATATGGATCAGACAGTGCTCTGTTACCTAGCTGGTTAAAAAAATAACTCTACAGGACCCCTCCACCCTTTTTCAGATCATTGCAAATCCAATATCCATAGGGACGTGAGTGATCGTCTTATCGTCATCATAGCCATCTGAGGGCATCATGCAGTGAGAGTGAAACTCTAGCTGTGCAAGAAGGATCGGACACAGAGGTCCCCTCTAGCTAAACACGATCTCAGTGCGAGTTGGTGAGTTCTGGTGATGATACGTTCTGCCAAATGGTTTGACTGTACCCTGTAGTGCCTTAGACTTCTTGTGAGGTATTCCTTGCAAAACTTTAATACTTAACTGCAGCTATTTTTGTCTCTCTTTCTCTTTTTATGGAGGATCACTGCTTCAGTGTCATTTTTATGCGTCCTCTGGAGTTGATGTAGGTGGGGCAACTTGCCGTGGTGTCTCCCATCAACATGATGGTATAAATACTCTGGGAAATGCAGAGAGGTTCCAACTGCGTGTGGGACTATGGGTAATGAAGACGGTCATTGATCCTTTTTTTGGCCAGCGCTGCCCCTCTGGCTCGGCGCTGGAAGCAGAGAAGTGGCCGGAGGTGCTCGCATTGTTCCACCTCATCCAGCCCCCTTCACCCTGAGTGAGTGAGGAGGTCATGGAGGGGGAGGGTGGGTGAGTGAGAGGAGCAGAAATAAGTGAGATCTTTCACTCTGTGCGGGAGGCTCGCTGTCACTCAGCGTGGAACTACCATCTCTTACAGCACAACGAAACCGCCAAGGACGTCACCATTACAACCATGCTCTACAACATTGTCTCCCATGTCTTGTCATGCTCAGAGTATCACAGATTATTTTTAAAGCAGATCTGATTACACAGTGCAATCCCAATAATACACAGTAAAGGATTCTTGACTGAGCCAGTTATAGTAATTCCTCAATATCATCAAACCTCTAGCTTTAAAACTTATGGCAAAGGAGAACAAAGGCAGTGAAGTGTGAATGCATCAGAATCAAAGCAGAGTGTGACTGGTTTGGGTGGCAACCGTTCATCTGTGTTTGAATATGACGGGAGTGGGCAAAGGGTGATGACATCCCAGTTCCAGGATCCACATTAATTACTAAGTATGAATGATTGTGCCATGAGTATTCATTCTCATGCATCTGATATACCACCGTGTTTGCATGTGAATATGAAGTCTCGGGTCGCAGGCTGACAGCGTCATCGGAACATCATCAGCACGCCCCTAGCCCACTGCTTGCAGCGGAAGCACATTTATGAAGTGAGGTGGAGCGCTGCACTCCACCTCTGCCACAAAGCCTGAAGAAGGATTGGAGTCGATGTCTTGGAGCTGCTCGCAGAGCATTTATGAAGGTAGGGACAGCGACGTGAGGGCAGAGAATCTCCGCCTTTAAGGTCACACTTTTTTTACTCTATAAAATGGCTTTTGCTCTCTTATTACCATCTGAAAATCTCACATGATAATTTGATTAACATAACCTTCCCTTTAACTGTGTCACCCTGTTTCTTGTTTGTTATATATATTCATTGTCCAACATTTCACAAAACAAAAATGCTTTGATGGAGAATGTTTTTATGAATTTAGCTGTGTAAAAATTTGTTAATGAACATTTCCATTTTATTCATATCTGGAAATGTGCTGGCTACAGAATTAGTATACCTCTGTCATCATGTTGCTTATTCAACAGCTTGTTACTTTCTTTCTTTGGCTTGGCTTCGCGGACGAAGATTTATGGAGGGGGTAAAAAGTCCACGTCAGCTGCAGGCTCGTTTGTGGCTGACAAATCCGATGTGGGACAGGCAGACACGATTGCAGCGGTTGCAAGGGAAAATTGGTTGGTTGGGGTTGGGTGTTGGGTTTTTCCTCCTTTGCCTTTTGTCAGTGAGGTGGGCTCTGCGGTCTTCTTCAAAGGAGGTTGCTGCCCGCCAAACTGTGAGGCGCCAAGATGCACGGTTTGAGGCGTTATCAGCCCACTGGCGGTGGTCAATGTGGCAGGCACCAGGAGATTTCTTTAGGCAGTCCTTGTACCTTTTCTTTGGTGCACCTCTGTCACGGTGGCCAGTGGAGAGCTCGCCATATAATACGATCTTGGGAAGGCGATGGTCCTCCATTCTGGAGACGTGACCCATCCAGCGCAGCTGGATCTTCATAAGCGTGGACTCGATGCTGTCGACCTCTGCCATCTCGAGTACTTCGACGTTAGGGGTGTAAGCGCTCCAATGGATGTTGAGGATGGAGCGGAGACAACGCTGGTGGAAGCGTTCTAGGAGCCGTAGGTGGTGCCGGTAGAGGACCCATGATTCGGAGCCGAACAGGAGTGTGGGTATGACAACGGCTCTGTATACGCTTATCTTTGTGAGGTTTTTCAGTTGGTTGTTTTTCCAGACTCTTTTGTGTAGTCTTCCAAAGGCGCTATTTGCCTTGGCGAGTCTGTTGTCTATCTCATTGTCGATCCTTGCATCTGATGAAATGGTGCAGCCGAGATAGGTAAACTGGTTGACCATTTTGAGTTTTGTGTGCCCGATGGAGATGTGGGGGGGCTGGTAGTCATGGTGGGGAGCTGGCTGATGGAGGACCTCAGTTTTCTTCAGGCTGACTTCCAGGCCAAACATTTTGGCAGTTTCCGCAAAGCAGGACGTCAAGCTCTGAAGAGCTGGCTCTGAATGGGCAACTAAAGCGGCATCATCTGCAAAGTGTAGTTCACGGACAAATTTCTCTTGTGTCTTGGTGTGAGCTTGCAGGCGCCTCAGATTGAAGAGACTGCCATCCGTGCGGTACCGGATGTAAACAGCGTCTTCATTGTTGGGGTCTTCAACAGCTTGTTACTTTAAAGACATGACATATAGCGTAGGTTCAGATGAAAAGGATATGTTTTTAAAGAAATACATCAGGATTTCCTCTCCAGATTACAGTCTGTATTAAAGGTTCATCTTACTCATTGTGCCCTGTAGTACTTTGAGCAAAGAATACCAGTCAATCTTTTGGTTAATTTTTAATTCACCCCAAATTATGTATTCTTGCTGCAGGCATTTGATTTCCCTTCAGCAAATCACTTTTCCTGGGTTCAAAACTCTTATCAGGACAGTCGCCTGACAGTGAATTTTATTCTTTAGAGTGTCGCTAAATGACTGATTCTTTGGACAAGAACATCTGATGACTGCTTCAACTTGCCCTTCAACTTGTTCACCCTAATCAGAAATTTGTTTGGAGTCTACCTTTTCCTCCCTGCGATGAGTGGGGTTGCAACCAGACAACAGTTTAACTCCCTCCCATCTCTCACTCCCTTCTTTTAAACGTGCAAACAACTGACAGATTTAGGTCCTACTTCTGTGCTGTGAGGAGGATTTCATCAGAGAGCACAGAAGTTAAACCAGAAATAGTCATGATTAATGGATTAGAAGTGCTGTTATATCTTAGCGTGCCAAAAAAAAGTTGTAGGTTGCAGCGATATTTATAGAATGACCCAGAGAGGTGGATTGTTGGGTTGTTGAATGACCAAGTCACGTCCTCTTTCGAGGTCTGGATTGGGCTGGGCACTTCCTGTCCTGATTTATCCTCATTTTTTTGGTGTCATATTTCACTCACTTGAAGACATTATCAGTAAATTTGACGCCAACCAAAATTGGATCAAAGCGTCAGACCTACTATATTAATTTCTCACTCAAGATAAAAACAAGGAAGCAAACTGTCCTCCACTTCTCCTTCATCTCTGAGCTCCCTTAATCCTGCTATCTCGTGCATCTCCAATTGTTACTGTGATATCTGCTGCTTAGAGCCTGAGTTTCAGAATTTACTTCCTTGAACCTCTCCACCTTTCTTTAAGTTATTGCTTGGAGACAACTCTTTCATGTGGCTTGTGTCATATTCTGCTGTGAAACACCTATTCATCTTGTTTAAACACAAGTTACACTTTAATCTGCTATTGATACATATGCCACAGAATGTGAAACTCTCCCCTAATGCCAAGCTATTTTAAGTTTGGCCTGGACCCTTCATCAAAGCTACTTTTCTCGCCCAAGCTGTGCGCTTTTGTTCTGCAATGTCAGTGTTTTAAGGTGATTTGATCTACTTATCCTGTTAAACCAGATGACTGGGCAATGTGTTTTGTTCAGTTTAATACCAACTTTCACAGAAAATACTGTAAATAGTGGGTTTCCTGCAGTTTCCACCATTAAAGAACAATTTCAGTGCAGGATAGGCACAGTGGAATGCCATCATTCATCGTAGTGGAGTAATCCTTGAGAACACAATGGACATTCAACGTAAAAGCAGGCAATACTATGAAATGCCTCAAAAAAAACAAAGGTTAATCACAATCATCTCAGAGTGGACGCTGGAGAGTAAATGAGATGCTTCTTGCAGTGAACAAGATAGAAGAGGTAAAGGAGATATCAGGGCTTGCAAATGTTTATAGTTTTTTAAAAATCTCTGGTAGTTTACGGCATTGACTGCATTTTGTAGAATTTCTAATGCACCTCTTCTGAACATTTTGTGGACTTTGCATGTCCTTACTCTGTGGGATCTTGCTCTACGATATGAACTCTACTCTTTTTGAGTCTGTCTCTGTGCTGCATTCAAACCAACCTCTCCATTGACTCTATCAACACTTCTTGCTACCCCATGACCCTCGTGTCATGTTGAGAAGAGTATCAGGTTTGGTGGGTTCACAGAGAGATGAGTCTGGACACAAGTGTTACAATCACGTGTAACTTTTATTAACGCACGGGAAACAAACGGGAGATCATTAAATGGTTCTTGATCATTATTTCCCTTCAGTGACAATGTAGACATTTACCTTGGACTTTGAATGGACTCCGACAACAGTAAACCTATAGTTGGCCCGCTCACATAATACAAACAGGGACTCTTCTACACACACACGCACGCGGTTCTCTGACCAAAAGGGTTGTGGCGCTCTGGGTAGCACGAATAAAGGATCTCATAACTGGAGGGAGAACAAATGCATTTATTAGCTTATAACTATGGGTAGGGTTTCGCAGTAGTCTTCAGAATGGTTTTGGGTTTAGGCGAGAAACCAGGGTTATATGTGAAATGGGGGACGGAGCCAGGAGGCAGGGCCAGCCATCAGCACAACACACTACCAGTGAATCCCAGTTCACTGCATTCACCACTTCCTGTAGAATTTAGGGACTGAACATGGGTTCAGAAAAAAAAAGTTGAAAAATATACAATTATTTAAAAATTTGCAGATTTAAGCTGTCTAGGGGTCTGGAGATCCTGGTCGAGTGCCTTACCACTGGGGGAGCTTGGACTTCTTGGGTCACCTGTTCCCCTTGTGAGGGAGGAGAGGCGGGCTGGGTCTCTGGCTCAACGATGGAGGGGGATGCACTTTCCTCCTGAACCGAATCTCCCGAGGCCCTGACTGGGGGCGGTGAGAATGAGCTCCGTGGCTCGCAGAGCACTTGAGGCAATGGACCCTCTGTTCTGCCATCCAGGTACTCCTC
Organism: Narcine bancroftii; assembly: GCF_036971445.1. Taxonomy (NCBI): domain Eukaryota; kingdom Metazoa; phylum Chordata; class Chondrichthyes; order Torpediniformes; family Narcinidae; genus Narcine; species Narcine bancroftii. Next base: position 27,838,072 of record NC_091482.1, read on the forward strand.
ATAGGCGTATGTGGGATTGGCATGGAGCAGTTTCACCCTTTCCACCAGGGGGTCAGTCTTGCTTCTCCTCAATTGCTTCCTGAGAAGGACTGGACCAGGAGTGGTGAGCCAGGTTGGGAGTGTAGTTTCCAATGCCGACCTTCTTTTGCAATTGAATAGGAGCTCGTGAGAAATAGTGTTGGAAGCAGTACATAGTAGTGACCGGATGAAATGGAGTGCCATAGGGAGGACTTCCTGCCAGCGTGAGTCTGGAAAGCCTTTTGACTTCAGGGCTAGTTTGACAGCCTTCCAGACTGTGGCGTTCTCTTTTTCAATCTGCCCATTCCCCAGGGGTTGTAGCTAGTAGTTCTGCTGGATGCGATGCCCCCAGCAAATATTGACGTGGCTCATCACTCCTAAAGGATGAGCCCCAGTTGCTATGAATATAGCTGGGATACCTGAACAGGGCGAAAATGGAATCTAGGGCCTTTATGACTGATGAAGTGAACGAGTCTGGACAAGGAACAGCGAATGGGAAGTGGGCATACTCATCAATGATAGAGAGGTCCCTTAAAATTGAAACTGAGCCATTCGAAAGCCTGAATGACTTGATCAGGTGCACCTTTGCAGGACGGTTGAAGTACGGCTTGCACCCCACGCATACCTGGCAAGACCTGGTCATTTCCCTGATGTCTTCCATGGAGTAGGGCAGATTGCGTGCCTTGATAAAATGAGCCATGCTGGTAACCCCTGGCTTGCAGAGCTCATTATGCAGTGACCATAGTTGGCTGGTGTGTGCAGAGGCACAGCTTCCTTTGGATAAGGCAACTGGAGGGTCATTAAGAGCTCCTAGCCAATAGGCAATGTCATAATTGTTGGTGGAGAGCTCTATGAAGCTTTCAGTAGAGCATGTGTCGATTAGACATTTAGTGGAATGTCCATTTATCTTTACAGTCACTGTGGAGTTGCTGAGCTGGTGAGGCCTGTCCTAATCTATGACTATCGAGGCGAGGTCTCCGGAGACTCCATACTCCTCACTCAAGTGGCCCCCACTGTCCTGGGTTGTCCTGCATGGGTAAGATGGCGTCAACCTCCTGGAGCGGGGTGGCGTCCGCTCTGCTCGTTCTCACAATGTCGGCTGAATCGCCGCAGAAAATTTAAAAAAACAAAAAAAAAATTGCGGCAAGATGGCCACCGAGCCTTTTCGTGCTGTTTCCTCACTTCCTCAGCCACCCTCTGTTGGCATGTAATGCAGCAAGTGGGTTCAGGTGAATTCAGGGCAGACAGCTTGGGGCTGGAATAAGATCTGGGAGTGGTGCAGGTCGCGGGCTTCCACTTGCATGGCAAACCCTCATCCAATGCCCTTTCTTGCCACAGCTGGGACACACTGAGTCTTTAGCCTGGCAATGAGATTGGGGATGCTGGCTCTTGCTGCAGAAAAAGCCCTCCCTAGCACAGGAAGCGGCAGCTGTTAGGGGTGGGGTAGCAGGAGAAGCTGGTCCTTGGAAGGGGTCACCTGGATGAGTGAGCTCGCTGGCTTTGAGCATTCTCAACCTTGGCCTGTTCCAATGATTTGGCCAGTTCAATGAGACTAGCCAGGTCCTTCTTACCCAAATCGAGCAGTTGCTGCCTCATGTACCTCGAGCGGACCCCCGTGACTAGGGTGTCCCGGATCTGTTCTTCCTCACGAACGCAGCCCGTAACTGCACTTCTTGGCAAGCGTCCACAGATCCAGCAGGTAGTCATCAATGGTATCTCCTGGCTGTTGGCGACATAGAGCAAGTTGGTGCCTCACTAGGACTTTGATTTGTGATTTCAGGTACTGATCCTTCAAAGCCTCGATGGCAGCATCATATGTAGTGCAGTCCCTGATGACTGCATAACTTTTCATTCCTATCCTTGAAACGAGTGCGGACCTCCTGAGTTCATCAGTGTGGAAGACGTCTCTGGTCGTGTTCAGGTAGGCATGGAAGCAGTCTAGCCAGTATATGAACTCCTCAGCTGCGTCGGGGGACAGAGGGTCTGTCAGCAACGTACCAGGCTTGAGTAGCGCTTCCATCATTTAGGGAATAAGGTAATACAATTGTAGCGTGAATAAAAGCTCTCGCAACTGAAGGAGAACATACACATTTATTAGCTTATAACTATGGGTAGGGTTTCACAGCAGTCTTTAGAAGGGTTCTGGGTTTAAGTGGGAAACCAGGGTTACGTGAGCAGATGGGGGCGGAGCCAGCCATCAGCTCAACTTACCAGTGAATCCTAGTTCACTCCAGTCTGTAAGTATTGATCTATACTATAGCAATACTATGGCTCAGCCTCAGTGTAATGCACACCTTTCCCACAACACTTCCAGCAATATCCACAGTAGCACCCTGGTATGGAGTGATGTCAGGAGCTTGGACCACGAAGCAGAGAGAGAGAAAATGTGCTGTGTGCTGGTACTATATACAGTGCTAGTCTGTGCTTGTTGGCAATAATGACCCAAGGTGATTGAAATTAGCCAATGGCAAAGTGTGCACTAATGGGTGACTTCCAAATAAGTTCCAGACATGTGAGGACAAGTGCCATCGCAATACACACATTCCAGACAGGCAGAGAGGCCACGTTTCCTCCACACACAACACCTTGTCACACTCTTCTCCTCCTCCTTGTGCAGAAAACACACTCTACCTGAACTGACCTCTCATTTGTAAAAGTTGATATATCCAGCCTACCTTACTCTGCACTATTTTAACTGAAGTTTTCTCTGTTGCACCATATTCTGTACTTTTGTTTTACTTTTACAGTATCTTTTGTACTTTTGTGTGGGTTGACTTGCCTGGATAAAGCACCCATCTCTTTCACTGTGTCATTTCAATACTGTAATAACCAATTCCATTCACTGTGCTCTGAGATTGTCTGTACTGCACTCAAATTGTGTATCTTAGTACTGCACTGTGTTTCATATGTACTTGTACAGCGTAGAAACAGGCCCTTCAGCCTAAGTTGTTCATGCTGACCAAGATGACTAGCCAAGATGGTCCCATTTGCTTGGTTTGGCCTATATCCCTTCACCTGTCAAATTGTCTTCGGGAATTGCAATTGTACCCCCCTCCACCATTCCTAAGCAGCTCATTCCATACACCCCACGCTCTATATGGAAAAAAATGCCTCCAAGAACTCCTTTAAATCCGCCCCTTCTTGCAGTAAAGATGTATCTTTTAATTTTGAACACACCTGACAGTACTCTGGGGGAAGAAAAGTCTGCCCTATCTATGCCCTTCATTATTTTATAAGCCTAAACATTCACCCCTCAGCCTCTGAGTTCTCCAGTTTTCTGCTTACTCTCAGCTGTTATTATTCCAGGGAAACCTGTCTCAACCTATCCAACCTCTCCCGATAACTCTAGTCCTGGCAACATTCCTATGAATCTTTCTTGCACCCTTGCAAGCTTAATCACTTGCTTCCTGTAGTTTGGCAATCTGAACTGCCACTGACCTGTAGTTTCTTGACATGTTCTTACAGCCCTGTTTCAATACAAGCACAACATTATCCACCCACCTGGGACCTCACTTTTAGCCAAAGGTGATAACAAATTGCTGCTAGACTCCTGGCAAATTTTTCCCTTGCTTCACACAACATATCAATATATACCTGGTCAGGACCTGGGGATTTGTCCATCTTTATGCATTTCAGAACTGCCAAAATCTCCTCCGAAAATATGACGTGCTCCAGGATATCACTGTTCTCTTCCCTGGACTCACTCATGTCCAAGTCCTTCTCCAAGATAAATGCAGATGAGAAGTACCCATCTCCTGTGGCTTCACACATAGATTACTACACTGATCCTGAGGAGGACCTACTCCCTGTCGATACAAAGTGTGCTGACTCAAGACGACATCAGTTCTTTTTCTCCCACTGATTCTGCATGAGCTCCTCTGTTTTGTCAGCAGATTATTTTTAGCTCTACATTCCACCATCTGCAGTTCCTTGTGTGTCAACTCTCATTGATTGATATATGTCAGTGTTGTACTCTGCTTATGTCTGTTTGTACTGAGGGCTATGCTGTGTGTGTGTGTGTGTGTGTGTGTGTGTGTGTGTGTGTGTGTGTGTGTGTGTGTGTGTGTGTGTGTGTGTGTGTGTGTGTGTGTGTGTGTGTGTGTGCGCGTGTGTGTGCGCGTGTGTGTGTGTGTGTGTGTGTTGGGGGGGCGGGGGGGGGTTCATGAATGCATTTGTGTGTGTGAAGTATCTGCTATCTCTATTGCTTTGGTCTTTGTCTTCCACTGTACTGAGGCTGTGTCTAAACTACTCAGTATTCTGATCAAATCTCTTTCTATGTCTGACACTTGCTTCTTGTTGGGACCATCTCTGTGCTGCTTGGTGTGGTGACTGCCCTCATGTCCAATATGTGTTACTCATCCCGCCCCAGCCATGCTCTTCACACTCATCCCATCCCAGCCACGCTCTGCACTCATCCCGCCCCAGCCACACTCTCCACACTCATCCCGTCCCAGCCACGCTCTTCACACTCATCCCGCCCCAGCCACGCTCTCCACACACATCTCATCCCAGCCACGCTCTGCACTCATCCCGCCCCAGCCACACTCTCCACACTCATCCCATCCCAGCCACGCTCTTCACACTCATCCCGCCACAGCCATGCTCTTCACACTCATCCCATCCCAGCCATGCTCTCCACACTCATCCCACCCCAGCCACGCTCTGCACACTCATCCCGCCCCAGCCACGCTCTCCACACTCATCCCATCCCAGCCACGCTCTTCACACTCATCCCGCCACAGCCATGCTCTTCACACTCATCCCATCCCAGCCATGCTCTCCACACTCATCCCACCCCAGCCACGCTCTGCACACTCATCCCGCCCCAGCCACGCTCTCCACACACATCTCATCCCAGCCACGCTCTGCACTCATCCCGCCCCAGCCACACTCTCCACACTCATCCCATCCCAGCCACGCTCTTCACACTCATCCCGCCACAGCCATGCTCTTCACACTCATCCCATCCCAGCCATGCTCTCCACACTCATCCCACCCCAGCCACGCTCTGCACACTCATCCCGCCCCAGCCACGCTCTCCACACACATCTCATCCCAGCCACGCTCTTCACACTCATCCCGGCCCAGGCACACTCTTCACACTCCTCCCAATTCAGCCACACTCATCCCATCCCAGGCGGATTCTTCACACTCATCCCACCCCAGCCACGCTCTTCACATTCATCCTGCCCCAGCCACGCTCTTCACACTCATCCCGCCCCAGCCACACTCTTTACACTCATCCCGCCCCAGCCACGCTCTTCACACTCATCCCGCCCCAGCAATGCTCTTCACACTCATCCCGCCCCAGCCACGCTCTTCACACTCATCCCGCCCCAGCAATGCTCTTCACACTCATCCCGCCCCAGCCACGCTCTGCACACTCATCCCGCCCCAGCCACGCTCTTCACACTCATCCCGCCCCAGCCACGCTCTGCACACTCATCCCACCCCAGCCACGCTCTTCACACTCATCCCTCCCAGCCATGCTATCCCCACTCATCCCACCCCAGCCACGCTCTTCACTCTCATCCCATCCCAGCCATGCTCTGCACACTCATCCCATCCCAGCCACGCTCTTCACACTCATCCCGCCCCAGCAATGCTCTTCACACTCATCCCGCCCCAGCCACGCTCTGCACACTCATCCCGCCCCAGCCACGCTCTTCACACTCATCCCGCCCCAGCCACGCTCTGCACACTCATCCCGCCCCAGCCACGCTCTTCACACTCATCCCGCCCCAGCAATGCTCTTCACACTCATCCCGCCCCAGCCACGCTCTTCACACTCATCCCGCCCCAGCAATGCTCTTCACACTCATCCCGCCCCAGCCACGCTCTGCACACTCATCCCGCCCCAGCCACGCTCTTCACACTCATCCCGCCCCAGCCACGCTCTGCACACTCATCCCACCCCAGCCACGCTCTTCACACTCATCCCGGCCCAGGCACACTCTTCACACTCCTCCCAATTCGGCCACACTCATCCCATCCCAGGCGGATTCTTCACTCTTATCCCGCCCCAGCCATGCTCTTCACACTCATCCCGCCCCAGCCACGCTCTTCACACTCATCCCACCCCAGCCACGCTATTCACACTCATCCCACCCCAGGCACGCTCTTCACACTCATCCCGCCCCAGCCACGCTCTTCACACTCATCCCGCCCCAGCCACGTTCTTCACACTCATCCCACCCTAGCCATGCTCTTCACACTCATCCTGACCCAGCCACGCTCTTCACACTCATCCTGCCCCAGCCACACTCTTCAATCTCATCCCATCCCAGCCACACTCTTCACACTAATCCTGTCCATGCCACTCTCTTCAAACTAATCCTGTCCTACCCACATTCTTCACACTCATCCTGTCCCAGCCACACTCTTCACATTCATCCTGTCCAAGACACACTCTTCACACTCATCCCATCCCAGCCACAATCTTCACACTCATCCCATCCCAGGAACATTCTTCACACTCATCCCATTCCAGGCACATTCTTCACCTTCATCCCGTCCCAGCCACACTCCGTTCACCCTCCTGTTGGATGAAACATTCATGTGGGTGAGATTGCACACCACCATATTCAATGACAGTTTCCTTCCTGCCATAAACAGACTGGAATGAATCTTGCAATAGTAAAATTACGTTGCCTTTGCTTGCTGAACTCACTCTCCTCTCTCTTTGTAACTCTGTACTTCTTTACTGTGTTTCACTTACTGTACCATGAATGGGATATCTAGCTGGACTGATCACAATGCAAACTTTCTTGCCATATCATGGTGCATGTGATAATGAACTTGAACTTTCTGTCTGTGCTGCACTGTTTTGAATCTGGATTTGCCTGACTAACACTGAAAGGATATATATGGGCAAGAGGAGTCAGAGTTTGTCTCTTCTCTTGAAACTCCTAAATTAAACACGATTTGTCGGCAACTTCCTCTGGGCTTTGGCCCAGTGTGAAGACCGAGTTCCAGTCCTAATGGTACAGTATAATTTTTTGTACATGCCTATTGGCTATGCTGGATTCAGACAAGATTTGCCCACAAATTATGGTTTCCGTCAGCTCTTCTGCTGTCTTTTTGTAACTGCGCGATCCTCTCCATTGTAAGGGTGAGTAGAGCCTGAAACTGGAAACATTAACTGTTTTTTTTCTCTCCACTGTCGCTGTCTGACTTGCTGAGCAGACTCCGCTTTTATTTCTGTTTTCCAACATATACATTTATTTTGTTATTATATGCTTCCTTTGTTGGGTCTGGATTCAGCACCTCTAGTTCCTCTTGGATTTCAGTCATTCTGGTCCTTGAGTTTCCTGTGTGGATCTTACCCAGCTGTGGCTAAAAAAAATTGTTGAAGTGAAGATTGGCAGCTTCGTTTTAATAGTTATAAGACCCATCGGAAGTGTACAATGGTTGAACCTCCCGTAGACCTTCATGTGCAGTTCTCTTCAGGAGCTGCTACCCTCCCCTGCACCCCTGTACTTCTCTGGACCCTGCTTAGAGCTAGCCCTACATGCCTGCCCCTTTAGCAGAACTGTTGCCCACACTTTTGACCAATCAAATGCTGTGGCTAAAGCCCTTGGAGTCACTGGTTAATTAGAAACAAGGAAAGGAATAACCAGACAGTTGTTTCTGATCTGGAGGTCAATGGATATACTGATGAGGCAGGACCTTCAAACCAATTCTCACTCTCATGCAGGGCATGTGATGCCATTTTGTTTCTAGTATTGAATTGGTCAAGTGGCATTACTTGATTCATTCTGACTCAGGGCCATTCTTGGAATACGAACCAGCTCTAAGGTGGCAAAGGAACCAGCTGCTGTTGAATATCCCAGCAGCACTCATTACACAGACAAATAGATGAAAAAAGAACCACAAGGGACCTCTTGATGACTAACTGAAGAGGTGTAATTCTGCACCATTTCCGATCAAATCAAGCATCACTCCTGGGTTTTCTGCTAGGAGTAAAAAGAGCAGCAATGAAAAAGGGTTGTTGAAACCAAGGACATTATTGATGAGTTTGCTGTGAAGAAATAGTCATTGCAAAGAAGTTAGGAGGTCAGATAAACAAATCTGTCCTTTGTTCTGCTCTACTTCCATTACTGACAGGGGTCAGATCCTCTTGTAGGTCAGCATCTGGCCAGCTCAATTAGCATTGTACAAAGCTGCACTATAATATTACTTTAGGGACATTCAGCAGTTAACAGCAGCTCCCCGACCATCCCTACCAGACTGTAGCATACTGCACACATCTGCTGATGTTAGGTTTGAAAGGTGACTGGAGAGAAGGGCTCAGTACAGCAGAGCTGATCAGAACTAATGAAATTTCATGGTACGTTTGGATGTTTTATGGTGTGAATTTTAGTTATTGAGCAAAACCTTCTTCTCAGATCTGCTCCATAAATCAGGGGTAGATCAGCCACTAATTGGACTGACCTAAAGACTCTTATCTATTGGCTTGTAAAGGGAAGGGAACAAGTAATGCTCGGGTATGGTTGGACCCTCCTTTCCCCTTTGACACGTTTGCCAAGCAGGGAACTGGTAGATCTTGTTGTCCAAATTTATACCTTCGTTTTGAGTCTTTGCGTCCAGATTTGGGCTTCACGATTAGGAGAACAATCAGTTTATTTCGGATGACTTTGTAACAAGGTTGATGTTGAGAATCACAGCACCTATGCACTCTTAAAACCAAGGCAGACTACACAGACTGATTGAGTTATCCTAATAAGTGGCTGTTGTGCAAGGCTGTTCATATATAAGGAAAAAATTTGCCATCTTGTACATTTCACTGAGGATTTGAATACACTTACATCAGGCCTTAGGCACACTTGAAGTATTGTGTGGTTGAACGTGATGCCATGCATGCATTCTAACGATAAATCTGAACTTTGAATAATTCTTGCCTCGTCTTAAAAAATGATACATTTTCTATAAAGAGAATGCAGCAATATTTGATCAGACGATCCTGAGATGATGAGTCTATCATATAAGGAGAGTCTGTGTTGGTTGGATGTCCATGAGGGTGCAGAGGCAGAGTTGGTAGTGTTGTTTGCTCACAGCTCCAGTGACCTGGGTTCAATGCTGTCTTCCATTGGTGTGTGTGGAGTTTGCACGTTCTTCCCGTAACTGTTTAGGTTTCATTTAGGGGCTCCAATTTCTTGAAATCCAAGGGCTTTTGAATCTCAACAGATTCAAAATTCAGTTTTGGTCACCTCATTACAAGAAGGATGTGGAAGAGGGTGCAGAGGAGATTTACCAGGACGTTGCTGGATTGGAAAATAAGTCTTATGAGGCAAGGTTAGCAGAGCTGGGACTTTTCCCTTTGGGGCATAGAAGAATGGGAGGAGACTGAATAGAGGTCTACAAGATTATGAGAGGCATAGATAGGGTGGACAGCCAGTGCTTTTTTCCCCCAGAGAAGGAATAGCAAATACCAGAGGACAATTCCTACAAAGTGAAAGGAGGTAAAGGTTCCATTATTGTCATGTAATAATTCTTTTAGAATGTAGCATACATGAAACTCTTTAATTTTGTCTACTGTAAGGAAGAGAGAGAGTGTTGCCATTTTGTCAAGCGCCCCTCACAAAAATGAGGCCCCAGCAAAGAACAAACTCATGACCCCTGATTTACAAGACCAATGCTCTAAACACTGAGCTATCAGAGCCTCTGGAAGTTTAGGGAAGGAATCAGAAAGTTGTGGGTGCCTAGAATGCCTTGCCAGGGATGGTGGTGGAGGCTGAAACATTATGGGCATTTAAGAGACCCTTAGACAGTCGCATGGTTGGAAGAAAAATAGAGGATTACGGGTAGGGAGGGTTTAGTACATTTTTTAAGGAGTATATGGTCTTTGCCCTCAGACAGCTCCAAGAAAAGTGCAGAGAACAAAACAAAGGACTCTACATCACCTTTGTTGACCTCACCAAAGCCTTCGACACCGTGAGCAGGAAAGGGCTTTGGCAAATACTAGAGCGCATCGGATGTCCCCCAAAGTTCCTCAACATGATTATCCAACTGCACGAAAACCAACAAGGTCGGGTCAGATACAGCAATGAGCTCTCTGAACCCTTCTCCATTAACAATGGCGTGAAGCAAGGCTGTGTTCTCGCACCAACCCTCTTTTCAATCTTCTTCAGCATGATGCTGAACCAAGCCATGAAAGACCCCAACAATGAAGACGCTGTTTACATCCGGTACCGCACGGATGGCAGTCTCTTCAATCTGAGGCGCCTGCAAGCTCACACCAAGACACAAGAGAAACTTGTCCGTGAACTACTCTTTGCAGATGATGCCGCTTTAGTTGCCCATTCAGAGCCAGCTCTTCAGCGCTTGACGTCCTGCTTTGCGGAAACTGCCAAAATGTTTGGCCTGGAAGTCAGCCTGAAGAAAACTGAGGTCCTCCATCAGCCAGCTCCCCACCATGACTACCAGCCCCCCCACATCTCCATCGGGCACACAAAACTCAAAACGGTCAACCAGTTTACCTATCTCGGCTGCACCATTTCATCAGATGCAAGGATCGACAATGAGATAGACAACAGACTCGCCAAGGCAAATAGCGCCTTTGGAAGACTACACAAAAGAGTCTGGAAAAACAACCAACTGAAAAACCTCACAAAGATAAGCGTATACAGAGCCGTTGTCATACCCACACTCCTGTTCGGCTCCGAATCATGGGTCCTCTACCGGCACCACCTACGGCTCCTAGAACGCTTCCACCAGCGTTGTCTCCGCTCCATCCTCAACATCCATTGGAGCGCTCACACCCCTAACGTCGAGGTACTCGAGATGGCAGAGGTCGACAGCATCGAGTCCACGCTGCTGAAGATCCAGCTGCGCTGGATGGGTCACGTCTCCAGAATGGAGGACCATCGCCTTCCCAAGATCGTATTATATGGCGAGCTCTCCACTGGCCACCGTGACAGAGGTGCACCAAAGAAAAGGTACAAGGACTGCCTAAAGAAATCTCTTGGTGCCTGCCACATTGACCACCGCCAGTGGGCTGATAACGCCTCAAACCGTGCATCTTGGCGCCTCACAGTTTGGCGGGCAGCAGCCTCCTTTGAAGAAGACCGCAGAGCCCACCTCACTGACAAAAGGCAAAGGAGGAAAAACCCAACACCCAACCCCAACCAACCAATTTTCCCTTGCAACCGCTGCAATCGTGTCTGCCTGTCCCGCATCGGACTGGTCAGCCACAAACGAGCCTGCAGCTGACGTGGACTTTTTTACCCCCTCCATAAATCTTCGTCCGCGAAGCCAAGCCAAAGAAAGAAGAAGAAAAATATGGGTAGAGACAACATTTTCAGGAAGCAAAAATTTTGAATTTTTTTTTGTCCTGTGTTAGAAATTCTGCCTGGCCCACAGGAGTAAAAGAATCTTAGGGTTGAATGTGATCTTATATATGCCCTCTGACTTTGAACTTTGAAAAAATGACTAATAGGATTAGTGCCACGAACACTGGTATGGTCCTGAAGGGACATATTTCCTCTTGTGTTGTCATAATTATGACAAGCTGAGTCCAAAACTTTAATAAGTGGGTTGCAGTTTTTCTCCAGCCGTCAAAGTTAAATCCATGCCTCTGGTGTTCCAGGATCTTAATCTATTAACGTGTAAAATAGTCTTTATGCTTCCACCCTCACAACTCCAGTGGCCTGGTTACATTGTGACCCCTGGTGCCGTCTTTTAGGAGTTTCCACATACTCCCTGTGACTGTGTGGGCCCCTGAACTGCTGATCCTACTCCCACCACTCACCAAGGTGAGCCAGCATGATGGCACCAGCCAAGACAAGAATCCAGGTCTTTGGTAAATTTACTGGTCAATGCTTCAGTTAAAAGGGAGTTAAGCTTCTGAGCCAACCTCTTCAGATTCAAACAACAACTGCAAATGTTTATGTTGACTGAATGTGGCTTTTAATAGAAAATGAACCTTTCTTCGGAAAGTCAGTATTTGCCTTACTAATGAACATTTCACTGTGTGGATGTAGTCACCCGTCTATGTCCCGCCTGTGAGATACAGCTGAAGTTCTTCAGCTTTCTTTTGCCTTCTCAGCAGAGGCCAAATGCAAATAGTTTGTTGAAATATTCATGAATCCTGAGAAAGAATCAAAGCTGCTTCCCAAACTTATCCTTTCCAGGTTTCTGGAAAGATGTTGTTCTTTTTTGATTTAAATTGCTCGATAATTTGGCAGCTGGAGCTAACCCAGTGATTGAAGACGCTTGTATTGTTACAATTATTTCTTCTCTCACTCGATCTCAGTGTGCTTGGACTCTGGCTGGGACGCTTCCTTACTATTCAGAGCTGCACGACACACACAAACTGTCCCACACCTAGTCCTCTGCCAATATTCCCTACCACTGCCACTCTTCTGTTACCTGTTTATTAATGCATTGGATCCCTTAGCAATGTTTTTTTAAAATTTTTTATTTTTCACACTATAAACCATATTTATCAAGATACATACATTTCCTTCTTAAATATATACAGTGTCATTTTCTCCCCCTTCCCTCCTCCCCTCCCTCCCTCCCTCACCTCCCCTCCCATTTATTTAAAGTTCAGAATATAAGATACATTAAACCCGTCAAACAATGTTGTCACTCAATAAAAATAAACAAGAAATTCCACTGAATCAGTTCTTTTCATTCTCTTCTCCTTCTGTCATTTTAGGTGGTAGATGTCCACGGTAGGTTTTCTCTATTGTGTTTCATGTATGGCTCCCATATTTGTTCAAATATTGTATGTTATTTCTTAAATTATATGTTATTTTTTCTAATGGAATACATTTATTCATTTCTATATACCATTGTTGTATTCTCAAGTTATCTTCTAATTTCCAGGTTGACATAATACATTTTTTTGCTACAGCTAGTGCTATCATAACAAATCTTTTTTGTGCTCCATCCAAATCGAGTCCAAATTCTTTGTTTTTTATGTTACTTAGGAGGAAGATCTCTGGGTTTTTTGGTATATTGCTTTTTGTGCTTTTATTTAATATCTGGTTTAGATCTTCCCAAAATTTTTTCACTTTCTCACATGTCCAAATTGCATGAATTGTTGTTCCCATTTCCTTTTTACAGCGAAAACATCTGTCAGATACTGTTGGGTCCCATTTATTTAACTTTTGAGGTGTAATGTATAGCCTGTGTATCCAGTTATATTGTATCATACGTAACCTTGTGTTTATTGTATTTCTCATAGTTCCAGAGCATAACTTCTCCCATGTTTCATTCTTTATCTTTATGTTTAGATCTTGTTCCCATTTTTGTTTAGTTTTACTATTTGTTTCATTATTCTCCTTTTCTTGTAGTTTAATATACATGTTTGTTACAAATTTTTTGATTATCATTGTGTCTGTCATCAAATATTCAAAATTACTTCCCTCTGGTAACCTCAGACTGCCTCCCAATTTGTCCTTCAAGTAGGATTTCAGTTGGTAGTATGCCAACACTGTATTGTGAGTTATATTATATTTATCCTTCACTTGTTCAAAGGATAATAATTTATTTCCCGAAAAACAATTTTCTATTCTTTTGATCCCTTTTTTCTCCCATTCTCTAAAGGAAAGGTTATCTATTGTAAAAGGGATTGGCTGATTTTGCGTCAGTATTAGTTTTGGTAGTTGGTAATTTGTTTTATTCCTTTCTACATGAATCTTCTTCCAAATGTTGAGCAGATGATGCAATACTGGAGAATTCTTATGTTGTACCAATTTTTAATCCCATTTATATAATATATGTTCAGGTATCTTCTCCCCTATTTTATCTAGTTCTAATCTAGTCCAATCTGGCTTTTCCCTTGTTTGATAAAAATCTGATAGGTATCTTAATTGTGCAGCTCTATAATAATTTTTAAAGTTTGGTAGTTGTAAGCCTCCTTGTTTATACCATTCTGTTAATTTATCTAGTGCTATCCTCAGTTTCCCCCCTTTCCATAAAAATTTCCTTATTATTTTCTTTAACTCCTTGAAGAATTTCTCTGTTAAGCATATTGGTAATGTCTGAAATAGGTATTGTATCCTTGGGAAAATATTCATTTTAATACAGTTTATCCTTCCTATCAGTGTTAGTGGTAAGTTTTTCCAATGTTCTAAGTCGTCTTGTAATTTTTTCATTAGTGGATAATAATTGAGTTTAAATAGATGGCTGAGGTTTTTATTTATTTGTATACCTAGGTATCGTATTGCTTGCGTTTGCCATCTGAATGGTGATTCTTTCTTAAATTTTGAGCAATCCGCATTATTCATTGGCATTGCTTCACTTTTATTTGCGTTAATCTTGTACCCCGACACTTCTCCATATTCCTTCAATTTCCTATGTAATTCTTTTATTGATATTTCTTGTTCTGCTAAGTATATTATAACGTCATCTGCAAATAGACTGATTTTATATTCCTTGTCTTTTATTTTTATCCCTTTTATTTTATTTTCTGTTCTTATCAGTTCTGCTAGTGGTTCTATGACTAATGCGAACAATAAGGGAGATAGTGGGCATCCCTCCCTTGTTGATCTGCTTAAGTTAAATTGTTTTGTTATATATCCATTTACTGTCACTTTCGCCAATGGCCCCTTATATAATGCTTTAATCCAATTAATATATTTCTCTGGTAGGCTGAATTTTTGTAGTACTTTGAATAAATAATTCCATTCTACTCTCTCAAAGGCCTTCTCTGCGTCTAAAGCAAACGCTACTGTTGGAGTTTTATTTCCTTCTACTGCATGAATTAAGTTAATAAATTTACAGATATTGTCTGTTGTTCGTCTTTTTTTAATAAATCCAGTTTGGTCTAGATTTACTATTTTTGGTACATAGTCGGCTAATCTGTTTGCTAATAGTTTAGCTATTATCTTATAATCTGTGTTAAGTAAAGATATTGCTCTATATGACGCTGGTGTGAGTGGATCTTTCCCTGTCTTTGGTATTACTGTAATTATTGCTGTTTTGCATGAATCTGGTAAGCTTTGTGTTTTATCAATCTGGTTGATTACTTCCAGAAGGGGAGGAATTAGTAAATCTTTAAATGTTTTATAGAATTCTATTGGGAATCCATCCTCTCCTGGTGTTTTATTGTTCGGTAGTTTTTTTTATTATCTCATGTATTTCTTCTATTTCAAATGGTTTTGTTAATTTATTTTGTTCCTCTGTTTGTAACTTCGGTAGTTCAATTTTAGTTAAAATTTCATCTATTTTGTCTTCTTTCCCTTCGTTTTCAGTTTGATATAATTGTTCGTAGAATTCTCTGAAGTTTTCATTAATCTCTGTTGGATTATATGTGATTTGCTTGTCTTTTTTCCTTAATGCCAATACCATTCTCTTAGTTTGTTCTGTCTTAAGCTGCCACGCTAGAATTTTGTGCGTTTTTTCTCCTAGTTCATAATATTTCTGTTTTGTCTTCATTATGTTCTTCTCCACCTTATATGTTTGTAGTGTTTCATATTTTATTTTTTTATCTGCCAATTCTCTTCTTTTAGTTGTGTCTTCCTTCATTGCTAATTCTTTTTCTATATTTGCTATTTCCCTTTCCAACTGCTCTGTTTCCTGATTGTAGTCCTTCTTCATCTTAGTTACATAACTTATTATTTGCCCTCTGATGAACGCTTTCATTGCGTCCCATAGTATGAACTTATCTATCACTGATTCCGTATTTATTTCAAAGTACATTTTAATTTGTCGTTCAATTAATTCTCTAAAATCCTGCCTTTTAAGTAGCATGGAGTTTAATCTCCATCTATACATTCTTGGTGGGATGTCCTCTAACTCTATTGCCAATAACAGGGATGAATGGTCCGATAATAGTCTAGCTTTATATTCTGTTTTCCTAACTCTGTCTTGCATGCGAGCTGATAACAGGAATAGGTCTATTCTTGAGTATGTTTTATGTCTACCCGAATAGTATGAATATTCCTTTTCCTTTGGGTGTTGTTTCCTCCATATATCCAAAAGTTGCATTTCTTGCATCGATTTAATTATAAATGTGGTTACTTTGTTCTTTCTGTTAATTTTTTTCCCAGTTTTATCCATGTTTGAATCCAAATTAAGGTTGAAATCCCCTCCTATTAGTATGTTCCTTTGCATATCTGCTATCTTCAAAAAGATATCTTGCATAAATTTTTGATCTTCTTCATTAGGCGAATATACATTGAGTAAATTCCAAAACTCCAAATATATCTGACATTTTATCATTACATATCTCCCTGCTGGATCTATTATTTCCTCTTCTATTTTGATTGGCACATTTTTACTGATTAATACAGCTACTCTTCTAGCTTTTGAATTATATGATGCTGCTGTTACATGTCCTATCCAATCTCTCTTTAATTTCTTGTGTTCCACTTCAGTTAAGTGTGTTTCTTGTACGAATGCTATATCAATTTTTTCTTTTTTTCAGTAAATTTAACGGTTTCTTCCTTTTGATTAGGTTATGTATTCCTTTAATATTTAAAGTCATATAGTTCAACATAGCCATTTCATACTTCGTTTATCTTTCCTTTCTGTTTCCTCATCTTCACCTTTCCTTCTTATCCATTTCTGCTTTCTTTTTTTTGAACACATTATAAGACAAACATTTCTAAAACATAAAATATTTCCATTATTCTCCTATCTAAAATTCCTTTAACCCCACTATCCCCTCCCCTTCCTGAGTTGCCCTTTGTCCCTTGTCGGGCAACCACATCTCCCCTCTCCATTTGGATTTGCAAATTCACTCGGAAGCGTCAACTGATTTCGCAGTGACCGTAATTCTTTCCCACCCAGCCCCCCCAGAAAAGATTTTAATCTTCATATATAACAAAGGTCACTCTCTTAATTCCCCCCATACTTCCTTTCTTCCCTTTCTTTCCCTTCTTACTTCTTACCTATACTCTATATTTTTTAATTCTTCTTTGGCTTGGCTTCGCGGACGAAGATTTATGGAGGGGGTAAATCTCCACGTCAGCTGCAGGCTCGTTTGTGGCTGACAAGTCCGATGCGGGACAGGCAGACACGGTTGCAGCGGTTGCAGGGGAAAATTGGTTGGTTGGGATTGGGTGTTGGGTTTTTCCTCCTTTGTCTTTTTTCAGTGAGGTGGGCTCTGCGGTCTTCTTCAAAAGAGGTTGCTGCCCGCCGAACTGTGAGGCGCCAAGATGCACGGTTTGAGGCGATATCAGCCCACTGGTGGTGGTCAATGTGGCAGGCACCAAGAGATTTCTTTAGGTAGTCCTTGTACCTCTTCTTTGGTGCACCTCTGCCACGGTGGCCAGTGGAGAGCTCGCCATATAACACGATCTTGGGAAGGCGATGGTCCTCCATTCTGGAGACGTGACCCACCCTGCGCAGCTGGATCTTCATACATACAAATATACACACACACATATATATATATATATATATATAATTTTCAATCCTTGCATCTGATGAAATGGTGCAGCCGAGATAGGTAAACTGGTTGACCGTTTTGAGTTTTGTGTGCCCGATGGAAGGCAAATAGCGCCTTTGGAAGACTACACAAAAGAGTCTGGAAAAACAACCAACTGAAAAACCTCACAAAGATAAGCGTATACAGAGCCGTTGTCATACCCACACTCCTGTTCGGCTCCGAATCATGGGTCCTCTACCGGCACCACCTACGGCTCCTAGAACGCTTCCACCAGTGTTGTCTCCGCTCCATCCTCAACATCTATTGGAGCGCTTACATCCCTAACGTCGAAGTACTCGAGATGGCAGAGGTCGACAGCATCGAGTCCACGCTGCTGAAGATCCAGCTGCGCTGGATGGGTCACGTCTCCAGAATGGAGGACCATCGCCTTCCCAAGATCGTGTTATATGGCGAGCTCTCCACTGGCCACGGTGACAGAGGTGCACCAAAGAAAAGGTACAAGGACTGCCTAAAGAAATCTCTTGGTGCCTGCCACATTGACCACCGCCAGTGGGCTGATAACGCCTCAAACCGTGCATCTTGGCGCCTCACAGTTTGGCGGGCAGCAACCTCCTTTGAAGAAGACCGCAGAGCCCACCTCACTGACAAAAGGCAAAGGAGGAAAAACCCAACACCCAACCCCAACCAACCAATTTTCCCCTGCAACCGCTGCAATCGTGTCTGCCTGTCCCGCATCGGACTTGTCAGCCACAAACGAGCCTGCAGCTGACGTGGACTTTTTACCCCCTCCATAAATCTTCGTCCGCGAAGCCAAGCCAAAGAATATATATATATACCTACATGCACACATACATATAGTTTGTGGTCATTTTTGTTCTCGTTACATGTCTTCATCTCTCTGTCTGTTTTGTAGTTGTTCTGCAAATTTTTGTACTTCCTCCGGATCCAAGAATAGTCTGTTTTGCTGTCCTGGAATAACTATTTTAAGTACCACTGGATACTTTAGCATAAATTTATATCCTTTTTTCCATAGGATCGTTTTTGCTGTATTAAACTCCTTCCTCTTCTTCAGGAGTTCAAAACTTATATCTGGATAGAAAAAAAAAATTTGACCTTTGTATTCCAGTGGTTTTTTGTCTTCTCTTATTTTCCTCATTGCTTTCTCCAATATATTTTCTCTTGTTGTATATCTTAGGAATTTTACTAGAATGGATCTTGGTTTTTGTTGTGGTTGTGGTTTAGAGGCTAATGTTCTATGTGCCCTATTTCCATTTCTTCCTGTAATTCTGGTCTTCCTAGGACCCTGGGGATCCATTCTTTTATAAATTCTCTCATATTCTTGCCTTCTTCATTTTCCTTAAGGCCCACTATCTTTATATTGTTTCTTCTATTATAATTTTCCATTATATCTATCTTCTGAGCTAACAGCTCTTGTGTTTCTTTAACTTTTTTATCAGATTCTTCTAATTTCTTTTTTAAGTCCTCTACTTCCATTTCTACGGCTGTTTCTCGTTCTTCCACCTTGTCCACTCTTTTTCCTATATCTGACATAATCATCTCTAATCTATTCATTTTTTCTTCTATACTTTTTACTCTTCTTTTTATTTCACTGAATGCTTGTGACTGCCATTCTTTTACTGATTCCATATATTCTTTTAAAAAAAAATGTATCCATCTACTTGCCCTTCCCTTCATCTTCCATTTCTCTGTGTTCTTCCTCTTCTTCTTCTGAGTCCAATCCAGGATCTGTGTCATTTACCTCTGTCTCTTCTGGTTTTCTTGTTGGTTTGTTTGTTTTATTTTGTTGGGTATTTTTGGTCTTCTTATTTTTACTAGAAGTGTCTTGATGCTGGTCTTCTTCCTCTGGGTTGGTCATCTGTTGTTTCTTTGATTTCTTTTTACTCTCTTTCTTGTTCTCGTTGTTTTCTATGTTTTCCTCTTGCTGCTTTGTTGTGGTTGTCAATTTCAGTTGTGGAGATCGACTCCTCAGCTGGTCCCCCCTCCCGTCAGTGTTATTTTTGTCTTGCGCATCCGCGCATGCGCGACTCCTTGCGCATGCGCGGTTGCGTACTTTTGTTTGGCTCCGTGAGCCATTTTTGTAGTCCCGAGTTCGGGGCTTCAACTGACCTTAGGGAGTGGGCTTCTCTCTCTACGGCGGGCCTCCTCGCACAGGTAAGGCCTTCACCTTCTTTTTCCGACGTCTTTTCTTCTTCTCTTCTTCCCGTTGCTTTTGGCTTTTCTTTCTTCGCTGCCATTTTCTCCACACCTTTACTTTCACTTTATTTTGGTTTTTGTGTTTGTGCCTTTGTTTTTTCCATGTCTTTTTTTTTACTTTTCCGGAGAGGGCTGGAGTTCCCCGACCGGCCACTACTCCATCACATGACTCCTCATCCCTTAGCATTGTTTATGAATGTCAGCAAACTACTGATGCTTGATTCTTATTCAATCCATTCCCTCCTGATTATCATTAGGAATTGTCCAACAACAACTAAAACTTACATTTCAAAGCATGTTTAACAGTTAAAAGATCCTGAAGCACACAATAGGCTGTTATCAAATTGACTTGACACTGAGGTCAAAACATCTCTTTTTTTTCCTCAGAAATTTTACAATTGTGCCTCTGTTGTCTCCTCAGAACGAAAAGTGGATGTAAGGAATGCGGGCCTGCAAGGTGAGTGTCTTATTATCATCCCTGGCTCTTTGAGAAGGAATAGGGAATTCCAAGTTTTAAATCCTGTAACCGCAGTCAGGTTCAAGTATGACTTGGAAATAAATTTGCAGGGGTTCTCTTGTACCAGCTGTCTGTGTGGCTTCTTGGTCGAGTTCACAGAATTGCAATGTAAAAAGGAGGATAATACCTGAGAAAGAAATGTTCATGATATCAGTGAACATTGGAAAATAGGAACACAAAAGTCTACAGATGCTGTAGGCTTTTTATAGTGAAAATTAGTGATTTGTAAAGACACGTTTCTTCTGCCTTTAAATCTCTCCACTTACCTTCATAAAAGGAGGATTGGCTGGTCCAACTTGCTCCATGTCCCCTCCACCTGGTGGGGGGGTGGGGGTTAGTGTCAGAGGTGGAGCGAAGTTACTCCACTTCTTGTGTAAAAGGATTGCCACTGAAAGTGGTTCTAAAGGGGAGGGCTTTGACACCCGTCAGCCCGCGACCCAAGAGTGTGAATTTTAAAGAACCCATCTGTATGCGCAAAAGATGTGCCTGAGTTCTAAGACTGCTTGAACAGATCTCCACTGGCGCTTGTACTTGCTCCTCAGTCGCCATTGTTGTGTATAGGGCGCTTTCACTCCCCGGAGCGTTTGTTCCACATCACAGTGGCGAGCCGCGCTACTGCACTACATGCCCCGCCTCCTTCACCTTTGGAATCCAGCTCGGGAATCTCCATTCTCTGCATAAAAAGTAAATTTGCCTCTTCTGAAACGTGAGCAGGCGATAACGCGGTTTCCTAAGATGCTGAAAAGACCAGTTGAGTTCCTCCAGCAATTTGGTGAGTTTTTAACTTGGAAAATAGGAAACCTCAACATACCAAATAAGGCAGTGCAAGATTAAATAAAATCATCGTGTTACATTAAGACAAAAGTGCATGGTATCGTGTCACTTGAGACAAATGTACAGGGTAGATTTCTAAAACCTACAGTTAAGTAGTGCATGGCATTAACTTTTACTAATGGGAGGTCCATTCAAGAGGCTGACAACAGAAGGAAGGGGCAGTTCAAAGGGATCGTGGTTGGAAGGGCAGCAGGATAGGCCACTTGGGCAAGATAAACTTGGAAAGGGCACAAGGAAATGAAGACGTGTGAAAGCATTCTGGAGATTGGGTTGGGGAAGGGGTGGGGGTGAAGCTGAATGTCAAGGAGAGGCTGAATAATCTCTGGCAAGGTAGTCCTCATGCTCAAGCTGTGGCCTGGCAGTGTGGAGGAGCAGAGGGCAGGTGACTAATGGAACATGGTAGAGGAAAAGGGATGGAAGATGAAGTGGAAGGAAGGCTGTGGAGGATCATGTAGGCCATGGGAGAGGGAGAGAAGCATTGTACTGGATGGAAGAATGTCGAGGAAGGGAGGAAGCAGTTGGTCTCCATTCATCCTTCATGTAAGGAAAGGCTTCTCATTCCCTATTGCTCTCCAGGCCTTATTTCACTTAATTTTTTCCAAAAATGGGGAACTGGAGAGGCCAGTGTTGACCCTGGAATATCACAGGCAGTGAGAGCATAATGTATGTGAGTGAACTGTCCATGGAAGGCAAGCTAAGTGCCCAGAACTAATTCTACTTCTGATGAGCCCCGTTTACAAGGAGATGGACCTGCTTCAGATTTATATAGCTTTACATTTCAACTCAAGTTTATCGTCATCTGATTGTGCAGATACAACCAGACGAAACAGTGTTCCCCATTCCTCAGTACAAAACACACAGACACACAACCAGACATAACACACAAACAGTCAAGCAATGCATAAACAGGACAAGTATACATCTATACAAATAAGTAAATAAATATTATTTCATGAATATGAGTGTCTCGGATGTTTAGTGTGAATAGTTCCTTTGGATGTTCAGTGTTCTCACTGCTGTCCTTCGGTCTGGTGGTGCTGGCTCTGATCCTCCTGTACCACTTTCCCGATGGGAGCAGCTGAAAGATGTTGTGTGCAAGGTGGAATGGGTCCTCAATGATTTTACGCATCCTCTTCAGACAACAATCCCATCATGTTGATGGGGGGGGAGGGGGGGCGGGAAAGGAGACCCCAGTGATCTTCTTTGCCACTCATATGGTCCAATGGATTGGTCTCAGATCCATTTCTCTGCAGTAACTGTACCACACTGTGATGCAGCCAGCAGGACACTCAATCCAAACCTTCCTGTTGTTTGGAGTTGAGATAAATCCTGACGTTTGTACAGCAGAGAGGGAAAACGAGTGTTTACAATATAAATCTGAGAGAAAAGAGTGAAAAAGCGAGAGGGCAATTATTTAGAGATAGAGAGGAACAAATTGACAGAAGGCAACAATAAAACTGAGAATTGTACAGTGCTTACTGTTTCAGTCATTGTGAGGTCAAGGCCTCCTCAACAAATCATGTTAATATCTTGTCTCTCTTTGTATATTGTTCAGAGATGGAGATCTCTTGGTCTGGGGTTTTTAATGATTTTCATTAGACAGTGGATGGTGTCAAGGAGGTTTAATATTACATTAGATAACATGAGTTTGTAATGCACATCTGACAGGCATAGTGGACTTCAGGGATCTTACTGATTGCTCTTAATACCATAAATATCCTTGCATATTTTCTTATTAATTTTATTCCATTTATCACAGTGTGGGAACTTGACAGTACTTGGGAACAATATGATTACATGAGCAAAATTGGACTTGGTATTCACAACCAATGATCGGCCATGGTGTTTTGAAAACACATAAACGGAAAAGGTATGCTAGGCTGGTGTTCTCATGGTTGGGGTTTTGAAGAGTCAAATTCTTGGTGACTGGCACTTTAAAACATTCTGTGCAGGATAGTTGAATGGCATCCACAGAAGTAAATGGACAGCTAACATTTTGGGACAGAGCCCAAAGCTCAGGTCAGAAAATCTGCTTGTTTTATCCACACAAGATCAACATTGGCGTGGTGAAACAACACGATTTTTCTGTTCAAGATTGGTGTGATTTGACTGGTTTTGTAGAATGGCGTAACCTGGTGTGGCATTTGTTGATATTCTGGACTACATTATCAGGGTTGGCATTCTAGAGTGGCATGCTGGGAGATGGTAGTATTGAAGGCTTATGAGTGGGATTAGTCTTCCGCTAAGGTACTATGCAATAAAATATGGATCTTTTTATGTCTTAAGGATCTTGTGATTCTCTTCACTGTATTAATATCTTGGCTTTTGCCAGGGTGCAGATGTGTGGATAGTTGAGAAAGTGTCAGTTTTGGTGGGTTCAAAGAGAGACGAGTCTGGACACAAGGGTCAGTAATCAAACATAATTTTATTAACACAACAATTAAATAAACTTTTTTTTAGCCTGTTGGAGCGTGCTTTCATGGTCTTAGCCTTCTCCGCAAGGGGAGAAGTGAATATGTTCAGAGTGTGAATTGTTGACTAGCTTTCCTTGGCAATGGAAGATACAAATGGAGTCCTGAGAGGAGAGGGAAATTTGTGTTAGGTTCTGAGAGCGTTCATCATTTTCTGTGGTTTCATCTGATGTTGAGCCAAGCAGCTCTTATATCACGCTCTGATGCACCTAGCAAGTGTGCTATTGATGGTGCACCTGTAGAAAACTTATCAATTGGCTATTGCTGAGATAGTTAATGGTATGGGTTTCAGTTGTCAGATAACCTGAACTCTGCAGTCTTAAATCATTTGCAGAGTTTGTGGAGAAAGCAAACAGTTGAGATCAGTAAGTAGGTAACAGAATAGATACAAGGACTGATTGATGTGAGATGTTGAAAAAGGAGTGAGTTCAAATATTTGGGTGAGTCCTCACCGGCAGCCATGAAGTAGAAGGTTGAACAGAATCTGGCTGAAGTGAAAACAAACAGATAATTTTTATAATTGCATGAACAAAAGTGAAACAGTTCAACAGTGAATTACAGCGTCTCCACAAACTGTGAATCTGCAGCATATGAAAAAGCTGGAGTTTCTGTCTCTATGCATAAAGACTAAAGACAATTAACATATTTCCCTGGCCAGAAATGTTGCTTATCCCAGATTGGCTCCCATTGTCTCCTTTCACCTGCTGGTTGCTGGGTGTTGGAAGGAATAAGCTCTTATAGATCTGCAAAGTAAGAACCATAGAAGCTGATGTCAGTTCAAATAACCAAGTCTTTCAACTATGATTTCTGATGCATTTGTAAGATACGAACTGTAATGCCTTTTATGGAAGCAGAGTCCTGCAATTAGTAGTGCCGCTGCCTCACAATGGTAGTCATCTAAATTCAGTTGTGTTCTCTGGTGCTGTCTGTGTGGAGTTTGCTGATTCTCCCTGTGACTGCTTGGATCCTCGAGGCTATTCCTGTTTATTTTTAATTTAAATGTACAGCATGGTAACAGGCCATTTCGGTCCACGAGTCTATGTCACCCAATTTACACCCAATTAACTTACATCCCCGATATCTTTTGAATAGTGGGAGGAAATGGAGCCCCCAGGAAAAACCCACGCGGACATGGGGAGACTGTGCAAACTCCTTATAGACAGTGTGTGGGATTCGATCCCTGGTCCCGATTGCAGGTGCTGTAAAGATGTTGCGCTAACCACTTCACCAACCGAGGCACTCCCTATGCCAACTGTGCTGTCCCTAAAGCCAATAGCACCTGGTATTCTCAGGCAGTCTCCCATCCAAGAACTGACCAGGCCTGAGCCTGCTTAGCTTCTAAGATCAGACAAGATTGGGTTTTTTTTTAGGCTAGTATGGCCATAGGTATAGTTTCCTCCCACTTCTCAGGGATGTGGGGATTGGAAGGTTAATTTGCCACTGTAAAATGCCACAAATGTGTCGGTGAGAGATAGAATCACATGGGAGATTATGGGAACATGGGCAGAATAAAAAGGGACTAGCCTCTGCATCCAACATATTATCCTCAGCAATTTCTACCACCAGACATACATTCCCCTCTCTTCCCCTTTCTGCAGAAACTGCTCCTTCTGAGACTCATTTGTACACTCATTCCTTCCCACTAATCACTCCCTCGGTAACTACGCCTGCGAGCGCTGGAAATGCTACACCTGCACCCACACATCCTCCCTCACCAACACTGGGGACCCCAAACAGTCCTTCCAAGTAAAGTAACACTTCACTTTGAATCTCCAGGGGTCATCTACTGCATTCAGTGCTCCCAATGTCATCTCCTCTACATCAGAGAAACTGGACGCAGACTGGGAGATCGTTTTATTGACCCCCCCCCCCCCTGTTCCATCTGTTGCAATAACGGTGACCTCCCCGTGGCCAACCATTTCAGTTCCACACCTCATTCACACACTGACATGGACTTGCACTGCTGAACCGAGGCAACCTGCAAATTGGAGGAACACCTAATCCAACTGCATCCAACAAGTTATTCTTTTAATTTCCAGCCCCTACAAACATGATCCCACTACCAGATACATCTCGCCCTCTCCTTTCTGCCTTCCATAGGGTCTGCTCCCTCCGTGACTCCCTGGGCACACATCCTTCCCCACCAATTGCAGCCCCCAGCAACTTCCCTATGGCTGTAGGAAGTGCAAAACTTGAGCCAACACTTCCTCTCAACACAATTTGGGGGGTCCCAAATGAAGCAAAACTTCACATGAACTGCGGGAGTGATCTTCTGCATCCGGTGCTTCCTTTGGCCTTCTGTACGTCGGAGAGACTGGGCACAAACTGGGAGAATGCTTCACTGAGCACATTTGCTCTGTCCACACCAGTGACAGGGATCTCCCAGTGGTCAACCATTTCAGTTCTTCGCCCCGCTCCCCTGCCCATGGCTTCGTGCACTATCCCACCAAGACCACCCGTAAATTGGAGGAAAAACACTTGATTTTCCCTCTGATCACTCTCCAACTGTATCGACTTCTCCAGTTTCTGCTAATCTACTCACCTCTCATCAACTTGTTTCTCCCTCTGCAGATGCTGCTCACCCTGCAGAATATTTCCAGCATTTTCTGCACTGATTGAAATCATTTCCTCATTACATTTTGGTTATGAGATCTCAAATATATAATGCATTTTTTTCTGGCTGCGTTCCAAACAGACTCTTTTTGTTTCTGTGTGAGTGAATGAGATAAGCACTCAGCTGTTATCTGTAGATAGCCCTCAGCTTCAAGTGAAGATGGTCTGCCTCTATTTGCACACCTGCTGACATTCAGAACCTAATCAGATCAAGTTTGTTCCTTTAATTTCTTGTGTTATTCAAATTTAAAGCTGTTAAAGTCTGTCAGAAGGGAGCAGCTTTGTCTGAGTCATGAAGGGCATGTTGTGTCATTCACAAATCCTAACTGTTCCTTTCACAGGAAAGTCCCCAGGCCTCTCAGTGGTTACTTTTTAAGCATTGAAAATAATCATCTACCCTTTAGTGTTCTAATTAGTTGTGAAATAATGCTGAATCTTATTTAAAGCCATGAATTTACATAACATCATTCACATCCCATGGTGCTGTACAACCAATGTGACAGTGTGACATGGAGTGCTGCTGTGATGTAGAAAGTATAATTAGTGCAGAAAAGATTTCAGAAGCAGCTGTGACGGTAATCACATTCTCTCTTTTGTGATTTTAGCCACTTGTCTATGGATAGTCAACCAGTTTACCTACCTCAGCTGCACCATTTCATCTGATGGAAGGATCGACAAAGAGATAGACAACAGACTCGCCAAGGCAAATAGTGAAAAGAGTCTGGAAAAACAACCACCTGAAGAAACACACAAAGATCAGTGTGTACAGAGCCATTGTCATACCCACGCTCCTGTTCGGCATCACTTATGGCTCCTAGAACGCTTCCATCAGCGCTGTCTCTGCTCCATCCTCAACATTCATTGGAATGACTTCATCACCAAGGTCGAAGTACTCGAGCTGGCAGAGTCTGCAAGCATTGAATCCATGCTGCTGAAGACCCAACTGCGCTGGGTGGGTCACATCTCCAGAATGGAGGACCATCGCCTTCCCAAGATCGTGTTCTATGGTGAACTCTCCACTGGCCACCGAGACAGAGGTGCATCAAAGAAGAGGTACAAGGACTGCTTAAAGAAATCTCTTGGTGCCTGCCACATTGACCACCACCAGTGGGCTGATCTTGCCTCCAACCGTGCATCTTGGCACCTCACAGTTTGGCGGGCAGCAACCTCCTTTGAAGAGGACCACAGAGCCCACCTCACTGACAAAAGACAAAGGAGGAAAAACCCAACACCCAACCCCAACCAACCAATTTTCCCTTGCAACCGCTGCAACCGTGCCTGCTTGTCCCGCATCGGACTTGTCAGTCACCAACGAGCCTGCAGCAGACGTGGACATATCCCTCCATAAATCTTCGTCCGTGAAGCCAAGCCAAAGAAGAACTATGGATAGTTCAGATTTCAGGTTTATTGGTCAGAGTACGTACATGACATCACATACAACCCTGAGATTCTTTTACCTAAGGGTGAGGCAGAATTGCCACTTATTTGAGGTGCAAAAAAACTGTACCCCAGCATACACATGTAAATAAATAAAGAAATGTAAACAAACTGACTGGGCAATACAGAAAGGAAGAAAAATAATATGCAAAAGTAAGACCCCTTAAATGAGTCTCTAATTGAGTTTATTGTTGAGGAGTCTGATGGTGGTAACAGCTGTTCCTGAACCTGGTGGTGCGAGTCTTGTGGCAGCAGTGAGAACAGAGTGTGTGCTGGGTGGTGTGGATTCCTGATGCTTGTTGCTGTTCTCTGACATTTGTTGGTATTTTTCAAAATTATCCCATGGAATCTTTGTTAAACAAAAATGTTTGCAGATGCTGGGGTTGAGTGCAATACCAAAAGGTCCTGGAGAAGCTCAGCAGATCACGCAGCATCTACAGGATGTAAAGGGTAACAAACATTTCAGAACTGAACCTAAACAGCTCAGGTCCAAAACATTGGTTACCCTTTACTTCCTTTTGATGCTGCGTGATCTGCTGAGTTTCTCCAGCACTTTTAGGTATTGCACCATGGGATCTTCTGGTAGTTTAATGGGCCTTATATAGGGTAACTCCTCCACCAGTGTGGGATTGTATTAAAGTGCTTCCATCAATGGTATGGGATTTACACCCATGATCACAGCTTCCATGAATCATGTTACTTATTGCAACTCCTAAGGAGGTCACTCCACTCATTTCATCAACACCAGTTCCCAGCAGAGCAATCTCGTCAGTCCAATTCCCCGCCCCCCCCCCCTCCTTATTTCCCGGTATCTCTGCCACTTACTCTCTCTCACCTGCCCATCATCTCCCCTTTGATGCTTGCTGTCAGTTGAGCCACAGCCGACACACTTGGTTGTTTGACATGGCCATCTGCATCACAGAAGCACCTCCTTACGTGACCTAAAGATGTTGGCTCTCCCTAAATGCCAATGACTTTGCTCCACCACTTCAGTGATTTCATGCGAGCATCAAAATTTGAAGTGGCAGATGCTGGAAATCAGAAAAAAAACCCAGAAATAGCATCCATGGGAAAAAAAATATTAAAGTTTCAGAAGGAGAACTCTTCATAGTTATCAACTGACAAAGCACCTGAAATGTGAACTGTTTTGCTTTCCACTAGCTGCCGACGACCTGCTGAATGTTTCCAGCATTTTCTGCTTTTGTTCCACGTTGCAGAGATGCGATCCCATGGTTAGAAAGCAGAGTCTTTTATTGGCAGTATTTAGGACTTGCTCATTAAAATTAAAATTCAATGCTTCCCAACTTCTTCAGGAACAGAAGAGAGGAGAAAGGGTAAGCGCATGTGGGCTTGTTCTCATCATCTGACATTTATAATCAAAACTAAGGCTCAGAAAATGTTTCAGCTGAGATATTTCACATTGAAATGCATTAGCAGTGGCAATAGTTTCTGTATTTGATGTGGATGCCAAATCTGATTGCTTTACTCTGGTAGAACTACCGTAATTAATTTTGATGCTTTTGATATTGGCCATTGGGGTATGTTGAAGGGAGCAGCTGGGAAAGGCAGGAGAAGTTGCTTTCACCAGAATGATGAGATTAACAAAAGTCCCTGTGGATCTGGGACCTCAATTTATATCTGGTCGATGATCAAGTTGAATCAATCACTGATCAGTCACCATAGCAACAAATTAGCAAACAACTATTATGGATTATAAAGGATGCTGTTGTATTTTATTGTCAAGCAGAGGGACTTGACAATGGAAAATTTAATATCCTAAAAGCCCACAAAATCTTTTCAGGTAAAAGATATCATATCTTTTTCAATATCGGGACACTTCCTTCAGATCTCATCCTATGATCTCAGCCTACAAATAGTTACATTTAAGTAGATAAATCGAATCCCTGTTGACCCAGAGACTTATTGATCATTTGAGATCACTGTACATGGATGTCATGGGATTGATTACAGGAGATTGGTTTTGCTACACTACACACTGCTATCCCTTTCCCCACACCCCTCCCCCCATCCCTCGTCTAACAGAGGTGTGTAGTTCACTATCTCAGTATTTAATATTGCTTAGGCACTGAACACATCCTTTATCTTTCTTAACTAATGTGGCTAATAGCCTTGCCTTGGTCCAGACTGACCAGAGTCTATTATTCCTACTAATCAGCTGAATTTAAAGCTAAAGGTTCCATTATTGTTATGTAATAGTACATTTAGAATGTAACATACATGAAATTCTTGAACTTTTGTCTACTGTAAGGCAGTAGTTGTTCAGTGCCCCTCGCAGAAACCTGCAGCACCTGATGTTCCCAGGCAGTCTCCCCTCCAAGTACTGACCAGGCCTGAGCATGCTTACCTTCCAAGACCAGACAATGTCAGGTGTATTCAGGCTATTAGCTTTCAAAGTAATTTTTGAGAAATCAGTGATGAAACTAAGGGCTAAAAGAAATAGAGAAATGTGAATGATGTTTGCTATTAACAGTAAGAGGGAAAATAATGGATGTTGGTGAACTTTACTAAGTTTACCAACTTTAACTTAGTAAAGTTAAGAATAGGGAGTGGGAATTGGAGAAAAGTACTAAGGATGTGAAGAATGTTTAAAGGTATAGTGTTATGCAGTATTGTTCCAGTATAATGAATATTTCAATAGCCTTTTCATTGATACATGTTAATATACAAATGCAGATTTGAAATCAGGAGTCATTTGTGACTTTGATGAAAACTGGAGAGGGCACAAAGGGAAATCAGGAGGAAATTAGAAAAGGACATACAAAGACTGGTGGATTATTTGAGAGAATCTTGGGTTTGTCACCTGGACAGAGAGATATGGAAGAGGCAGTCGTCAGAATGGATATCCAACATGTTGTTGGCAAGGGAATGGGTGAGAGATTTAAGGAAACAAGTTACTGTACAATCCAATGTGTTCTTGGGGTGCTAAGCAGAGAAAGGATACTACAAAGGTGTACGCAGTAGTTCAGATAGGTGTGGAAGCAAACAATAAAATGTTGTCTGCTCATAAAACAGTGACTCTATCTGGATTTGATCTTAACTTTGCAGCAATTAATATGATTACTGAACCAACAAAGGTAAAAGAAAATTGTCGTTTCACCTGGACAAGGGCTCTGTACTGGAGTATAATGAAATTAAGGTGGTAATTTACAACTCCTGTAGTTATATGCGAAGGGTGCACACGTTGGCAGATGTGGAAGAAGGGAACTGAGGGAATAAGGTCTTCGGAATGAGTGGATGGGAGGAAAAGGTGAAGATTTATTGAGGGAATGACTAAATTTATGAGATGATGAAATAGTAGTGAACAGGTCATTTGTAATTATAGTAATTAGTCATTCCATTCCTCACAGGACCAGTCACTGATCAAATCCATTCAAGCCCTTCTGTCTGCATTGTACAGTTCTCTCCAGTGCAGAGAATCTCCCTGCCCATTTACTCTTTGTACAACAGCTGTTATGCATGTTAGACAACTATCATCTGCAATCTAGTTGCCAATGCAGGCAGTAGAATTAGAGACAAAACTGTGTATAAAGCTAGCAGAAATACCAAGCCATCTGTCTCCATTTCATTGTAGCTTGTTGCCAGTGATTGAATCCCTGGGCTCTGGTCCCCTCATTGTTCTTTCCTGGTTGGATGTTTTGATTTTATTCATTGTCCCGATCTGGAGAAGGCTGGCAAGCGCAGCATTTATTTTCCATCCCCAACTCTCTTTGGGAAAGCAGGTCACATAGCATCCATAGGAAGTAAATGGCACTCAAGGATTCAGGCCTGAGCCCTTTGTCAGGAATGTTGAAAATCTGACACTGAGGTCAATGGGAATCCCGGGGATTTGACAGATCTCAGATGCCTTGAAGAATGGCTCAGGCCCATTTTACCACTGGCAACCTATTGTAAATTTCTCCCATCTTGCCTACCCTTTTCAACTCCTTGATCTTATTAGGTACTTGTTGGGAATGTAACTTTGCTGATCATCTGGAGGCCAGATCTGAATTTTGTTTGGAAGTGTCTTACTCTTCAGATGCCAGGCTTGAAATCCCTGTATTACCTAATATTACTATACTACTGTATAGAAATACTGGCCATTCAGTTAATCTACATAATGTCTTTATTACTTTGCCACTAGTTGGCATGTTCATAATAAGATGCAAATATTGCAGAGAAGTTCATTTCCATTGATAGTTCAGATTACACAAATGCTGAAAAAGAAAATTGTGAAGTGGTAATTATGTTAAGAAAATCCATCTTTTGAGACTAATTATAATATATTGGACTGCCCGTTCCTTTTTCAGTTAATATGTTTGAAAACAGCCAGTTAGTGTGCATTCAAAATGATGATATAATTGTAACAACAAACCTCTTGAGAAGATATTAGTTCATTAAAGTGTGGAAGTTGATAATCCTATTTATCATTCAATGATTCTATTCAAAGTTCCAAACATTTTTAGGAATATACTTGCAAGCCAATTACAATAATGCAACCCTAGCCAAAATTGCTGACACCATGAAGAATGGATTACTTTGCTTTTGGGGTGAAACATTGCAAATTGGATAGTTTATCAGAATCTTGAGAACCTGGCAAAATCTTCTGGTGATAGTTACATAGGTGGAAACTGGAAACAGCGTGAATTCACTGAGACAACCTATATGCTCATTTGCTGACCTTGAAAGGTGGAAGTTAGTTCTGGCCAAGTCAAAAGGAGAGAGTGGCTGATGTCAAATTGTCATTTGGTTTCACACTTTCATCAGTCAATTTAGATATTGACACGACTTAATTTAGTAGCTAGATAGGATCCGCGTGTGATGGGATACCAGGCTGAAATAAGCCTGCATTGAAAGGGTAGATTGCACTCAGGTACTGCTGCAGAGCACTTAAGGACATGTTCCAGGGAAAAAAAAACATTTGAGTATGTTGAATGAAATGGTGTAGTACAAAGCACAAAATATCATGGATCATGGATGGGTCGGGGACAACAGTCCCTATTTTTCAGCCGTTGCTGACACTGGCACCCAGCCACTCACCTCCAGCTCTCGATGTGGCATTTCATGTTATCCTCCAAGTTGTATTCCTCTAAAGTATCAATTTCTGCAAAAGCTGTAATCAAAGTTTCTTCAAAACCAGTCATAATTTTGAAATAACTATAAAGAGCACCAAACCTTGTGGAATTGCATTAAAAGTCAGATTATGATAGGTTTCTTCTTTTGGTGGAGTGTGTTCAGTTTTGTGAGGTTAGCTTGAGCATTGAACTCAAAAGCTGAACTTTTCCACAGCTTCTTCCAAATCCTCTGCAATGAGCCCCTCCAGTCGAAACAGTCAGAAAGCTCCTCCCTTTCAGAGGTGGAGATATGGTTTCAAGCAGCACCAGCCAGCTTCAATTAGTACTAGATACTCCTGAAATTGGGTTGTGGGCCTCCCTATCTTCCTCCTCCCCACAATGCTTTCTCTTCACCTTCTGCCTTCTCTATTTCCTCTCTATTTCCTCTCCTACTCCACCATAAACATCTCTCTGCCAAAGTACAACATCTTACACTTCAAGTGTAGTTTATTGTCATCTGATTGCACAAGTACAACCTGACGAAACAGCTTTCTCTGGTCCTCGGTGCAAAACACACAAACACACAACCAGACATGACATATGTACCAACAAACAATACATATACAGTACAAGTATTGAGAGATACAATTATTTCTAGTGCTTGAGACTTCATCTCTCATTATCCAGGAAGTTCTTAGACTTCATTTGTTCTCCACAAAGCTTTTGGGTTGTCTGCGTTATGGTTTGGTGCAACAATCAGCATGTCTTCCTCCAGCCTGGAACATAACAAGTCAGCAGTATTCCTGCATGGACATCTTGCTTTGCTTGACGACCAGCAGCACTTGTGCCTCATCTGTTTGGCCGCAATGGGATGTTAAATACTGTCACATTTCTCTACTGACTGCACTGGAAAGTGCTGATGGCTGCAGGAACGCAGTGATAAGACCAGGGCAGATAAGAATTTAACACACTATTTTGAAGCAGAAACTACACAAAAGCACCTTTTGGTCTTTTTTTGGAGGCAATCATTTCATAGTACAGTGCAATTATGTCTTAGTTCATGAAAAATGTGAAATCCTATTTCTAGGCACATTTTTTTATACCTTCAAAAGTTGTATTGACCAAGGATTCTATTATGGCATTTTCTAATATCACCAAGACTAAGTCCTGGAACTTGTTAACGATTAGTATTGTGGGAATATCTTCACCATCACATTCTTAAGAGCAGTCAGGGATGGTCATGCTGGTCGGTGAATGCTGAAACTGCCAAAATTTGGCATCTCTGAGTGAATTTGTTAATTTGTGAAATTCCATTCACTTTAATGCTTTATACATGAGAATAGATTACATTGGAACCCAACACAATGGGCGAAAGAGGCAATTGGATGAGTTTCTGGAGATAGAAGATAGGCTTAACCTGTGACAAAGTGGATTTGGCAGTTTCTTGATGCACCTAACAACTTTCACATTTCAGATTTATTTATTGTCAGAGTATTTCCATGACATTGCATACAACTCTGAGATTCCCTCTTCCTGCAGGCACAGCAGAATTACCACTAATTCGTAGTGCAAAATTTAACTGCACACAACATGAATGTGAATCAAAAGAACTATAAACAAATAACGTGAACTGACCGGGTGCATCACAGTCTGGTATGGGGACACCAATACCCCTGAGCGTAAAGCCCTGCAAAGGTCGTGGACAAAGCCCAGGACATTACAGGCAAAACCTTCCGCAATATTGAGTAAATCTACAGGGAACATTGCCGTCGGAGGGCAGCAGCAATTATCAAAGATCCTCACCACCCAGCACACACTCTGTTCTTGCTGCTCCCATCAGGCAAGAGGTATAGATGCCATAAATCTCGCACCACTAGGTTCAGGAACAGTTGCTACCCCTCCTCCATCAGACCCCTCAACAACAAACTCAATTAAAGACTAATTTAAAGACCCTTACTTGTGCACTTTATTGATTTTCTTTGCTCTCCCTGTATTGCACAGTCAGTTTGTTTGTATTTCTGTCCCCATACCAGACTGTGATGCAGCCGGTCAGTACACTTTCCACCACACATCTGAAGAAATTTGCCAGGATTTCTAGTGTAATACCAAACCTCTGCAAACTCCTGAGGAAGTAGTGCCATGCTTTCTTCATGATGCTTTTGGTGTGTTGAGTTCAGAAAAGATCCTCCAAGATAGTGACTCTCAAGAACCTAAATGTGCTCACCCTCTCCACCTCTGATCCCCCAATGATCACTGAATTTCTTTTCCTGAAGTCAACTATCAGCTCCTTAGTTTTAGTGACATTGAGTGCAAGGTTGTTGTTGGTGCATCATTCAGCCAAGTTTTCAATCTCAATCCTCTATGATGTCTCATCCCTTTCTTTTATACAACCCACTATCATGGTATTGACAGCAAATTTGTAGATGGTGATATTGTCATACCGAGCTACACAGTCATAGATGTAAAGTGAGTACAGCAGGGGGCTAAGAACACAGCCCTGTGCTGCTTCAGTACTGATGGAGATTGTGGAGAAGTTCTTACCAATCTTCACTCATCACAAAATGATTTCATGATAAAAATTTTGTCTTTGTGCATTCCGATCATCGTCCGTCTGGAACTTCTGTTTGTGAATATTTTATAAAATATAAATATTTAACTGTTAGTTTAACACAGTTACCTTTCACCTCCAACCTTCCCTTCTTCTCCCAAGGTGGTGAATCACGTTGGGATGTGAATAGATGGATGCTTTCTGCAGTCTCTCCATATTGAGATCAGGTACATCATGTCTAACTTGGACAAGCTCCATTAGCAGAGAGAAACACAATCAGCTGCAGATGCCGTGATTGTAGAAAAAAAGCACCAAAATGCTGGAGGAACTCAGCTGGTCTATTCAACGTCTCTAGGAGACAAAGATATATCGCCAACGTTTTGGGCCTGAGCTCTTCTTCAAGGAAAATCAGAAAAAGCAAAAGCAGGTGTGATAGTAGAGACCTATCACCAATGTATATAGTTATAGTATCTAGAGTGTAATGACTGTGCTTACAGCGATTGGCTGAGAGCTTAGCCACGCCTATTGTCTGGGCCTTAAAGGGTTGTGTCCCTAGCCAGGTCGGATCATTCCGGACTGGTCGGCCACCTGTGAAGAGCTCCTGTCTTTTGCTAATAAAAGCCTTGGTTTGGATCAACAAGTCTTTGATTCTTTCGACGAGCTCTACAGCAGGATATATCAGAAAGTCTCAGAATTCAAACAATGGGGGAGGAATCCAGAACAACAAAAGGTGCTAATTGGATGTGATAAGGGACAAGGTAGAATTGATCATATCTGTGCGAAAAGAGAAAGACAATGGAGAGAGGACAGGGGAAGCAAGAGGGTGGGGGGTGGGTTGTTTAACAAAACCCAGAGGTCGATATTAATGCCATCTAGTTAGAGGGTGCTCAGTCAGAAAATGAGGGGTTGTTCCTCCAATTTACGGGTGGACTCTGTCTGGCAGTGCATGAGATCATGGGTAGAAATGTCAGCAAGGGAATGGGATGGAGAATTCAAATGAGTGGTCACTGGGAGATCCCCATTATTGTGGTGGACTGAGCCCAGGTGCTCAATAAAGTGATCTGCCAGTGTGCATCCAATGTCTCCAATGTAGAGGAGACCACACCGTGAGCACCAGATGTAGTAGATAACTCTTGCAAATTTACAAGTGAATTGATGACTGATTGGGGCCCCAAATGATGCTGAGGAAGGAGAAGCTATATCAGCAGACTGTTTGATGTTTTAGTTTGACATTTTCGTTGAAGTCTTGGGAGGTGGTAGAGGGCCATGATCCTAGTTCATAGCCAATTGGGAGGGAGGACATTTCTAGCTAGAATCCAAGGCTTCCCAACCAACAGAATGACCCTTTTTAAATCCATAGTTGTAGCATCATATAGTTTGGATAGAAGCCCCTCAGCCAACTGAGTTCATGCTTACTATCATACCCATTAACACTAGTCCTGTATTAACCTTATTTTATTCTCTGCACATTCCTACCAACTTCCCCCAAGATTCTACCACTCACCTATACATGAGGGGAAATTTACAGTGGCCAATTAACCTCCCAATTTGCACAACTTTGGGATGTGCAAGGGAACTGTCACACCTGGAGGAAGCCCGATTAATCACAGGGAGAATGTGAGCATAGTCACTCCTCCTGATACGCTTATGGGTAACGTTTGTCTCTGCTGGTTCCCCTCACACGCATCCCTGCCTTGCACTGAGCTTTATTGGACGTACTACCTGCTTAGGCTCAACCTCACAATGGTGGTAGGCTCTGCTTAATCAACCCCAAAACAAATGCAGCTGGAAATGGACCATTAGGAACTACAACCACAGGTCATACAGTAGAATAGCATTGAAATGGGCCCTTCAGCCCATCACCTCCATGTCCAATTATGCTAACTATATGCCTGCATAATGTCTGTAATCTTCAATACCTTGCCCATTTACGTGTATTTCTAAATGCTGTTTAAATATAGTACCATAGAACATTACAGCACAAAAACAGGCCTCTTTGGCGCCTCTAGTCTGTGCTGAACTATTTTTTTTTGCCTAGTCCCACTGACCTGCACCCAGTCCATACCCCTCCATACCTCTCCCATCTATGTACCTGTCCAAATTCTTCCTAAATGTTAAAATTGAGCCTGCATTCATTACTTCAGCTGGCAGCACTTTCCACAATCCCACCACTCTCTGTGAAGAAGTTCCTCAGAAAGTACTACAAAGTACTGAATGTGACTAGTTTAATATACATAGTATTGCTATGTTCCAGATATTATGGTGCCCTGAAATGAGGGGACTATGTATAAAACATGCTGTAATTTCTACATGGTCAAACCAAAATGTAAATAAATACCCTTAAATAAAATCTGGAATATGTACTTTAATCACATGTGAATTGTTTGATTACAAATTTAAAACTGTGGAACACAGGGGGAAATAAAGAAAAAAAAAGTGCCTTTGTCCCAAACATTATTGAGGGCACTATAGGATGTGATGGTGTTCAAGCCTTGCCACAACTGCCCTTCTAAGATTCCGGTTGTGGATCTCCAAATGTGAACTACAGAGTCTAGATCCTCAGGGAGAAAGAATCTTGAGCTTGAAAATAGTTGGGGGTGGTGGGAAGTGGGGAAAGGGTGAGTATAATCACAGAATGAGGGCACCAGCAGGACATTAACCAATGGCCAGAGAGAAGATTAGGAAAATTGCCACAGAAAGAAGCGTGGCAGCTTACGATAGTTTGAAGTAGTAGGTCCTAATCTGCACTGTGAAACTGCAGGATTTGCAGTAACTTGTGATAATATTGGGGGAAAGGCTCCACTAATAACATGAGCTGTTAATCCACTGCTCTATAGAATCAATCAGACCTAATAGGATGCCATAGCCAATGTGGGCTTGTGAAAGACTTCTCTGTAATAGAGTGGCCCTGAATATATTGTAAAGGTTACGATTTGTAACATTACCCCAGGAGTCTGGAAATACATCTCAGATATTTTCACGAGAAACTAATTGAGATTTTGGTGCTGGAGTGCATCGATTGTAACTAACTGCCTATCATCCAGTCTGATACAAGGATTCTGCTGCTGTAGATGGAGCAGTGTAAGACACTTGCTGAATGTGGAACTCTGACCTGATCAGTTTCCAAATGTGGAGATTGCAGAGTAGGGAAGCAGGCAGAATGATGGTTAGAAACCTGGCCCCGATGGCAGAGTTTAAGGTAGCTTTACATCCCTTGGTGCTCAGCTTACATTGGGATATGAAGATGGCCATAATGAAATATAATGCATTTCCATGTAGATGTATACAAGCTAGCAATTATGGAGTTCTTTGCTTTGTTGGTCACTATCATGTTTTATTCAGGAACAAATCTACTTGAAAACTAATGTGGAATCATGGGAACTGGAGAGTAGAAATCACAATGTGCATTTCACCCATGTGTCTCTGGAGTGATGACACTAAGATGTTAATTTTGTGGAGCCAATTCATTTTAGTGATCACTTCAAACATCCAACACTTTCTTTTGCTTGGATACACACATCAACCAGAGGCCCAATGTTATTTGTATCTTGGGTTATTTAAAGATAAGTTTTATAGGAATGCGCATTGTAGCGGGAGACTGAACCTGCCTTGGGAACCAATCAAAGACAGTGTGGAGAAAGTGGACCAGATTCTCAGACTGAAGCCCTTGATGAGAGGTGGAAGGGAGGAGAATTGTCCTATTATCCCAGAACTACAATAACAAGGTATTAGGACCAGCTGGCCAGGAACAGCAGACATGCAAGCAAAGTGGTGAAAAGGGCAGAAAATTCCAGAAATACTCAGTTGGTCAGACAGCATCCATGAAAAGGCAAAGTTTCAGGGTCATCAGTGTATTTGCTGGAATTCAGTTTAGACGGCACTTTTTGGTCTTAATTTAGATTTTCTGCATCTGGAATATTTTGTTACTGAATTTCCAAGAATAGTCCACCATTAAACATGTCAATTAGTGGTTTGATGTCACCTATCATGTGCAATTCTGGTTACCTTGTGGTTAAGGCAGTCATTCAATCAGACAAGAAATGTCAGGGAAGGAATGTTAAGTCAGTACAGAATGTGTATAAAAAGCCACAAGTAGATGAGCAAATTAAAAATTGTAGAGGTTTATGAGAATAATGAGCGGCTTGGAGTATTTGTCATGAGGGGAATAACAGAAAGGATGTTGTTTTCTTTTGAACAGAGTAGGAAAGGACAGGAAAGCTGAGGGATAGGCGATTATAGTTGTCCAGCCCAGACCAAGAGACCCTGGAGGAAGTTTTGGATGTGAAGCTCCCAGAACAGGTGGCTAGTGCCCATTTCCCTCAGCAGCCTGGAAAACCCAACACATCATGACGTGCAGCCTGATCATCGGTGCAATGTGCTGTCCAAAACTGTGTGCGGTATTCTAGCTCTTGGAAGTGCATGCAATGACAATGAAAAATCTGTTAGGAATTTTTTTTTTATAGTAGAGAAGTCTCCTCCTATGTAAGACAGAGAGAAGTCATTGAAGGAGATCCCAGCTCTTGGACTTTGAAATCTTCGGTGCAGACCTGTTAAATTATCTGATACCTCCAAAAGGAGATTGCCAGCACAATGAAATCTGACCAGAGATAAAATCAACACAATTAGATTTCGAGGGTTTAAGGAGTGCAATCAGTAGCTGTAGTTTTGAGCACAGTTCCTTCATCAATAAACAGACAGGAGTGATTTAAGTCTGCACTTCCATCCTGAAAAATACTCAGCAAAACCACTCAACTGAATACAGATTGCTGTAGTGCTTGTGGAATTACTGAGCTGTTAAACCCAGTTGAAGCTGCTCACTCTTCCTCCCTTACCTATTAATAATTTCATGCCAATTCCACAGGAAGTTTGCCTCATGTAGAGCAGATATCTGTATGTTTAAAATCCTTCTGAGATTAACTCTCCAGTCTGACAATGCTCTCTGTTTTGACTCTGCCTTCACCTTCCTCCCTATTCTCCTTTCCATCCATTCCTTTGGGCATCCTGATCCCAAATTTCTTACTTTAGACCAGGGGTGTCAAACTCAAATTCACGGAGGGCCAAAATTAAAAACTTGGACTAAGTCGAGGGCCGAACTAAATATTTATTGAAAATTTTCAACAACATCTGCATGTTTTCTCTTCTTTCAACATATGTAATGTTAAATTTTTCTTATTAAAATAAATGTTTAATAATAGTTTTGGATAAACTCTTTCCAGAAGCATTAACAAATGAGAAATAAAATATTCAATAAATAATATTTCTCTATAGAGGATTTGTCAAATGTTGCGAGTGTGCTGTCGAATAGTAAAATCTGAGGGCTATTGAGAATGTGGGAGAATAACATGATTCCTGAAACAATCAAATGGGTGACTGATTGTGGGCATGAACTCTAGCAGGGTTATTTGCCATGCCCTTTTTCCATTGGTACAGATATCCTTTGATTTACACACTTTTCAAGTTTTATGCCTAATGAGCTTGTATCCAGGTGCAGGACCATTTTTAACCAGGAATATATTTATCACTGTGACATGAAACTATTGGAAGCTCGTTTTATCCTGAGATTAAAGTTCATAATCCTTACTCAGGCCTGTGTGCGGGAGGGCGGGGTTTGCGGGTGATCGGGTTGGACAACGACAGTGCGGGGGCATCGGCTCTCGCTGCAGGGCGGCATCTCGGCGGATCAGCGGCCCCGTCACCATGAGTCGCGGATCGGCCTGCGGCAGGGAGGGGGAGTGGGCAACGGTCCTGGTGAGGTCAGGCCCGAGCCCTCCGGTTCCAGGCGCTGGGAAGCGGCCTTGGCTTCCCCTGACACCGGCCAGGCCCCAAAACCAGAGTCCACGGTGAGACCCTGCAACGTAAACAGAGGAGGTGGGGGCAATTAGCAGGCTGACACCAATGCATTCTGGGATTTGTTGTATTACTGTGCATGCGCTATACTGGCGCGGCGGCCAGCGGGCCACCTCTAATACATTTTTGAAATGATCTTGCGGGCCAAATATAATTATATCGCGGGCCAAATTTGGCCCGCGGGCCAGAGTTTGACATGTGTGCTTTAGACATTCAGACATATAGCAAGGTAACAGGCTATTTTGGCCAATTTACACCCCATTAACCTACAACCACTCAGAACTTTTTAAATGGTGGGAGGAAACGGGAGCTTCTCTGGGGAAAACTCATGCAGACATAGGGAGAACACACAAACTCCTTACAGACAGCGCAGGATTTGAAGCCTGGTCCCGATCGCTGATACTGTCAAGGTGTTGCACTAACTGCTATACTAACTGTGCTGTACTTGATTAGCCCTACCCTTCCACTCCCTCATAAGTCTTCAAATGAATGTTTGAGAATCTCTGTTCATTGGAGATGGAGCCATGGACTGAAGAAATGTTCTCTCCTGTTACCATGGACATGGGGATTGGCTAATAGGTGGTGTAGACCAGCCATTCTCAATCTTTTTATTGCCATGGCCCCCTTAGGACCTGGCTTGAAGTTTTTGGGGCCCTTTACCTGTGAAGCAGTCAAGTTTAGTTAGTTTCCTTCATTCTCCTCTCCTACCGACTACAGAACAAACATTAAAAAAATTAGGATTTCAGTCCTTGGCCCCCCATAAATGTGCAGTAGCCCCCAGTGGGGGGTGGACGTGGGGACCCCGTTGCAAATGGCTGGTGTAGATGCTCATGCAATGAGTATGCTAAATCATGTAGAAAAGTCTGCAGATTATCCGGGGAGACTGTATGTGTGATTTGCCTTTTATACAAATACTACTGAATGCTTTCAATATGATAACTAGTATGTTTGAATGCTGTTTATTGACTTCAACTCAGCATTCAACACAATTGTACCACAGTATCTGATAAGGAAGTGGAGCCAGCTGGGTCTAAACACCTCCCTCTGCAATTGGATTCTCAACTTCCTGTCAGGGAGTGCTCAGGCAGTGCAGATCGGTAATACCACCTTCAGGGCCATCAAACTGAGCACGGGCTGAGGAAAGTCCATGTCTGACCCTCCATCCTCACTACGTTCTACAGAAGATGTATTGAGAACATCCTGTGCAACTGCATCACTGCCTGGTTTGGTAGCTCTACCTCCTCGGTTTGCAAGACCTGCAGGGGATAGTGAAGTCAGTGGCAAAGATCATTAAGACATAGACATAGAAGATAGGAGCAGGAGTAGGTCATTCGACCCATTGAGCCTGCTCCGCCATTCAACGAGATCATGGCTGATCTTAAAGTTCAGTACCCCGTCCCCACCTTCTCTCCGTAACTTTTAATACCCTTATATTGAAGAAATAGATCTAATTCCCTCTTAAATATATTTAATGAACCTGCCTCTACGGCCCTCTGTGGCAATGAATTCCACAGATTCACCACCCTCTGGGTCAAAAAATTCCTCCTCATCTCGGTCGTAAATGGTTTGCCTATTATCCTCAAACCATGGCCCCGGGTTCTGGATTTTCCCATCATTGGAAACGTCCCATCTGCATCCATTCTGTCCAGTCCTGCCAGAATTTTATATGTCTCTATGAGATCCCCTCTCAATCTTCTAAACTCCAGCGATTACAATCCCAATTTGTGCAATCTTTCCTCATAAGTCATTCCTGCCATTCCAGGTATCAGCCTGGTGAATCGCCTCTGCACTCCCTCCATTGCAAGAACATCCTTCCTTAGATAAGGTGACGAAAACTGCACATAATACTCCAGGTGGGGCCTCACCAAGGCCCTGTACAGCTGCAGTAAGGTATCCTTGTTCCTATACTCAAACCCTCTTGATATGAAGGCCAACATACCATTTGCCTTTTTAACCGCCTGCTGTACCTGCATGCTCGCCTTCAGAGACTGGTGGACAAGTACCCCTAGGTCTCTCTGCGCTTCCCCATCTCTTAATCTATTGCCATTCAAATAGTAATCTGCCCTCCGGTTTGTATTACCAAAATGGATAACCTCACATTTATCCACATTGTAGTGCATTTGCCATGTATCTGCCCAGTCCCTCAATTTATCCAAATCACACTGGAGCTTCCTGACCCTCTCTTCCGTGCACACAACACCTCCTTGCTTAGTGTCATCTGCAAATTTGGAGATATTACATCCAATCCCCTCATCCAGATCATTAATGTAAATTGTGAACAGCTGGGGTCCCAGTACAGATCCCTGTGGCACCCCACTGGTCACCGCCTGCCACTCAGAAAATGAGCCATTTATCCCAACTCTCTGTCTTCTACCTGCCAGCCAGTTCTCAATCCACATCAATACTTTTCCCCCAATCCCATGAGCCTTGATTTTGTAAGCCAGTCATTTATGCGGGACCTTATCAAAGGCCTTTTGGAAGTCCAGGTATACTAGCTCTCCCCCATCTATTTTACCTGTTACCATCTCAAAGAATTCCAATAGATTTGTCAAGCACGATTTACCTTTTGTAAATCCATGTTGACTCTGTCCGATCCCTTCTCTGCTAGTCATATGCTCCGCTATTACATCCTTAATAATGGATTCCATCATTTTGCCCACTACTGATGTAAGGCTCACCGGCCTATAATTCCCCACTTTTTCTCTACCCCCCCTTTTTAAATAGTGGGGTAACATTAGCTACCCTCCAATCCATAGGTACTGATCCTGAGTCTATCGAGTTCTGGAAAATAATTCTTAAAGCATCTGCTATCTGAATGGCCACTTCCTTAAGTACCCTAGGATGTAGATTATCAGGCCCTTGGGATTTATCTGCCTTCAATCCCATCAATTTCCCCAAGACCATGTCCTTAGAGATACTGATTTATTTCAGTTCCTCCCTTGCATTAGTCTCTATGTTTCCCAACATCCTTGGGAGGTTATTTGTATCCTCTCTTGTAAAAACAGAACTAAAGTAAGAATTTAATTGTTCTGCCATTTCCTTATTCCCCATTATATATTCCCCTGATTCCAACTGCAAAGGAACTACTCTGGATTTCACCAATCTTTTCCTCTTGACATATTTATAAAAGCTTTTGCAGTCGGTTTTTATATTTGCCGCAAGCTTACTTTCGTAATTTATTTTTGCTCTCTTGATTAATCCCTTTGTCCTCCTTTGGTGCATCTTGAACTGCTCCCAGTCTTCGGTTGTGGTACTTTTTTTGGCTAATTGATATGCTCTCTCCAATGCTGTCTCTAATTTCCCTTGTTATCCACGGTTGAGTCACCTTTTTTGGTTTATTTTTATGCCAAACCGGTATAAACGATTTTTGCAATTTCTCCATTAGATCTGTGAATGCTTTCCATTGTCTATCCACAGTCAACTCCCCCATAAACACCACCCAATCAATCTTACTCAACTCCCGTCTCATACCATCATAATTCCCTTTATTTAAATTCAGGACCTTAGTCTCGGTTTTAATTTCATCACTCTCCATGTCGAGTGAGAATTCGATCATATTGTGATCGCTACTACCCAAAGGGCCTCGTACAACAAGATTGTTGATTAGCCCCTTATCATTGCATAATATCCAATCTAAAATGGCCTGCTTCCGAGTTGGTTCCTCGACATATTGGTCTAGATAACCGTCCCGTAAACATTCAAGGAATTCCTCCT
Source organism: Narcine bancroftii (assembly GCF_036971445.1). Classification (NCBI taxonomy): domain Eukaryota; kingdom Metazoa; phylum Chordata; class Chondrichthyes; order Torpediniformes; family Narcinidae; genus Narcine; species Narcine bancroftii. Next base: position 27,882,680 of record NC_091482.1, read on the forward strand.
CCTCAATATTTTTACCAATTTGACTAGTCCAATCTATATGCAAATTAAAGTCTCCCATGATGACAGCTGTTCCCTTATTGCACGCTTTTCATTGGGGGCTTCTTCCTACCATGAAGGACATCTACAACACATCTACAACACATCTTCTTCTTTTTTTCTTCTTCTTCTTTGGCTTGGCTTCGCGGACGAAGATTTATGGAGGGGGTAAAAAGTCCACGTCAGCTGCAGGCTCGTTTGTGGCTGACAAGTCCGATGCGGGACAGGCAGACACGATTGCAGCGGTTGCAAGGGAAAATTGGTTGGTTGGGGTTGGGTGTTGGGTTTTTCCTCCTTTGCCTTTTGTCAGTGAGGTGGGCTCTGCGGTCTTCTTCAAAGGAGGCTGCTGCCCGCCAAACTGTGAGGCGCCAAGATGCACGGTTTGAGGCGTTATCAGCCCACTGGCGGTGGTCAATGTGGCAGGCACCAAGAGATTTCTTTAGGCAGTCCTTGTACCTTTTCTTTGGTGCACCTCTGTCACGGTGGCCAGTGGAGAGCTCGCCATATAATACGATCTTGGGAAGGCGATGGTCCTCCATTCTGGAGACGTGACCCATCCAGCGCAGCTGGATCTTCAGCAGCGTGGACTCGATGCTGTCGACCTCTGCCATCTCGAGTACCTCGACGTTAGGGGTGTGAGCGCTCCAATGGATGTTGAGGATGGAGCGGAGACAATGCTGGTGGAAGCGTTCTAGGAGCCGTAGGTGGTGCCGGTAGAGGACCCATGATTCGGAGCCGAACAGGAGTGTGGGTATGACAACGGCTCTGTATACGCTTATCTTTGTGAGGTTTTTCAGTTGGTTGTTTTTCCAGACTCTTTTGTGTAGTCTTCCAAAGGCGCTATTTGCCTTGGCGAGTCTGTTGTCTATCTCATTGTCGATCCTTGCATCTGATGAAATGGTGCAGCCGAGATAGGTAAACTGGTTGACCGTTTTGAGTTTTGTGTGCCCGATGGAGATGTGGGGGGGCTGGTAGTCATGGTGGGGAGCTGGCTGATGGAGGACCTCAGTTTTCTTCAGGCTGACTTCCAGGCCAAACATTTTGGCAGTTTCCGCAAAGCAGGACGTCAAGCGCTGAAGAGCTGGCTCTGAATGGGCAATTAAAGCGGCATCGTCTGCAAAGAGTAGTTCACGGACAAGTTTCTCTTGTGTCTTGGTGTGAGCTTGCAGGCGCCTCAGATTGAAGAGACTGCCATCCGTGCAGTACCGGATGTAAACAGCGTCTTCATTGTTGGGGTCTTTCATGGCTTGGTTCAGCATCATGCTGAAGAAGATTGAAAAGAGGGTTGGTGCGAGAACACAACACATCTACAATACAGGCAAAAGGCAATAAACATTGTGAAGGACTCCACACAGCCCTCATGTTCTCCCTTCTGTCATTTGGTTGGAGGTACCATAGCACTCGGGCCCTTATGTCCAAATTGGACAATGGTTTTATTCCCCAAGCCATCAGCCTCCTGAATTCCTAGGACATTTGTGAATAGTGTACCATGGGCTTTTACTATATACATCTAAATATTTTGATATGTGTAACTTCTATTCTAACTTATATTTATGTAAATATGCTCCTAGGGAAACGCTATCTCATCTTTGCCGTGCAAGCATGGTATGAACGATAAATATAGGTGACTTGATGAGGTCATTGTGTAAACCAGTTTACTTTCTCTCCAAGTACACAACATATACTTAATCCTTTTTTGTTGTAGCTCCCTTGATGATATTCTGCAAGAAAGGCCATTGTTATCCTGGTCCTTTCTGAAAAACCCTGGGAATAATCATTGACTTTTCAGTAAGTTCATCTTTCACTCTTCTAAATTCCATTGAGTACAGGCTCAAATCTGCTCAACCTTTCCCCATAAGGCAACCCTTGATTTAAGAATCAACCGAATGAACTTTCTCCAAGATGCTTCAATGAAAGCAATTTTATCCTCAATCGGAGAACAAGACTGCTTAGTCCTTTAGATATTGTCTCTTTCTAAATTCTGCACTGTTGTAGTAAGGCTTAACGATTTCAATATTCCATTCTCCATGCAATAAAAGCCAACATTCAAGATTCCTTTATTGTCATGTACTAATACACAAAATGCAATCGTAGACAAAGTTCGTCAATTTTTGCCAGCTATAAAGGAACACAAGGTGGCAGGCACTAGCATAGATCAACACCCCCGACATTAAGAGGAAGCGAAGCAAAAGGGAGTCCCTTCAGAATCACCGAATATCTGTGTAGTCGCATCCACAACCTCTGCAGCCTTACAGTCTCCTGCTTGATCCACTGGTGAACCCAGATCCAAACTTCCAGTACAATCAGGAAGCATTCAGCACCCGAGGCCCCTTCAGGAGCCCTGAATCCAGGTCCTGATGCCGGATTCCCACAAGGCAGTCTCCAGCAGCCGAAATCTTGTTTGGATCTTTCAGCTGCTAACCACTTGGCTGATCCGGTGCCGTGGTCATCTTCCCTGTACGGATGTCTCCTGACTTATCCTTCTCGTTGGGAGATGTCCTCCTGCTTCTGGTGCCCCGCACTGGTCTGCTGATCCCGCAAGGTCTGCTGCCAAATCGGGGTGGTGCCATCTTGGGCTCGGACCACTGTGATTTTCAAGATGTTTAATAGAAACACCGTTGGCTCCTTTAACAGGTTATTTAAAGCCTGTACGTGGCCATTGGCATCACGACCTGGATGTAGGACCCCACACAAGCAGGGATCGCTGTCTTCCCTTTCCCTACTCTCCATGGTCTGTACTTGCGGCAGTAATGCCCTTCAATTTGGTAGCCGAAATTTTAGTAGCACAGTAATGCCTGGGTTAGCTGGTGTTCAAGCACTGACATCTCTATTGTTCTCGTTAATGATGTATTTAGTTAATGGCTTGCATGTGGTATACCCAGATGTTATCTACTCACTCACAGCATAACATTGTTCACCAATTCCATAATACAGGCCATCATTACCTAAAACATAATTAATTGTATTGGCCCACAAACAACATAAATTGATCCAGATGGTGTATTTTGTGCTTGACTAACCACTGAAAGTTGCTCTCATATTCTTGTCATACTTTATCATAGTAAAAATGTCGCAAAATATCCACAAAGCAAACTCAATTTTAACGATAACATAAAATGATGGAAACATTCAACATGTTAGTCAGCATCTGTGATAAAGGAAACAGAATTAATGTTATGGGTTAGATCCCTTTTGGAGTGCCAAAAATGTGAGAAAATCAATAGGTCCTTTCAAACTGCCATCTAAAATGGGGTTAACTAGGTTAGTGACCCAGTTACATGGCGATTTGAAAAGGTCCAACTGGGTCCCTGACCTACCTCAGAGGTAGTCAGGGAACCCAGTAAACCTTACCTTGGTATCCTGGTCTGGTGGTTTGAAAAGGGAAATGGCCGACCCGGTTACTCTGGTGATATCAGCATTTGTGCGCTGGTGTTACAAGGAAACCCCTGGCTGAAGTGCCTGCTGCAATCGGGGTTGCTGCTGTAGGGCCCGAGGTGGGGGTGGGGGGTAAGATGTTGCTGCCGTGGGGGGGGGGGTGGTGCGGGAGAGGGGGGGCCCATAACCGGGAGGAGTGAGGTTGCTGCCATGGGGGGAGAGTGAGAGATCACTGCCATGGCGGGGAAGAGTGGAGGGCCATGAACTGTCGCGCACACCACTCCCGTTCGCAATGACAACTCAATGTTTGCTGAGGGGAGGAGGGCGTGCAATTGACGGGGTGGTGTTGATTGACGGTGGGGGTGTGACTGACAGGGGTGGGGTGAATAACTGGAGGGGTGATGATTGAAGGTGGGTGACTAATGGGGGGGGGTTATTGCGACTGAGGGGGTTGGCGACAGGGGCGGGGAGACTGACTGGTGATAGTTCCCAAGAGTGCATGAAGCGTCACTTACCGCGTCATCATGGGGGTGGGATCCCCCTTAAATTGCCGGGTTGGTGATTTAATGGGTTGATCCCCTTGCAATTTAAAAGGTGCATACAGCACCCTGTAATCTCACCCGGGTCCCAGGAGGGCAATCCAGGTGCTGCAGTTTGAAAGGGCTAATTAGTGTTTAATTGTGGGAGTGGTGACTAGAACAAAGGAAATGTGTTAATAGGGTGAGGCCAGGATTGATGTAAATTAGGTCCTCTGATTAATTGATGGCAGTGAAGGAATGAACACATGGTTTTTGTTTTTAGAATTATGAAATGAAGTGAACTGGAGAGAGAGATCATAAAGAAATGCAAACATTGTGAAATACGGGGCTGCAGATGTTGCAAAAAATCAATCTGCTAGAGGAACTCAGTTGGCCAAGCAGCAGAAATGAGAGAAGGAGAAGTAAAGTCTTCTGACCCAAAATGCTGTTATTTTACTTCACTAATACTCCTCAATCCACTGAGTTCCTGCCGCAGATTATTTTTTGTGATATCTAATGAGCCTTTTTGTTAAAGTGTATGGGTCTCATAGATATGACCAAAGTGGGCTGCCATTCCCGAGTGCCCTTTAGAATGTGGCAGTGAGCTGCCGCCTTGTTTGGATGCAGTGCATGGGATGAGGGTATTTCCATAGAGCTGCTATACAGGAGTCCCATAAAATTGAGCTAGAATTAATGAGGATATAGTGGCATGTTTCAGAATCAGAATCATAATTTATTGACATGAACAAGTTAAAAAAAATTCTTGTTTTGCGACATCACAGTACAAACACCTTATATATCACCTCCAGGACCATCACACTGAGCATGGGAGCCTCCCAGGATCCATGCTTAATTCACTGCTGTTCTCTCTGCTGACCCACAACTGTGCAGCTAAACACAGCTCGAACCATATTATCAAGTTCGCTGACAACACAACAGTGGTGGGACTGATCATTAAGAATGACGAGTCAGCGTACAGAAATGAGGTATAGTTGCAAACGGACTGGTGCAGAGCTGACAACCTGTATCTGAATGTTAATAAAACAAAAGAGATGGCTGTCGGCTTCAGGAGGGCCCGGGGGGACCACGTTTCACTGACCATTGACGGCTCCACCATTGAGGTCGTCAAGACTATCAAGTCCTTGGAATGCACGGTGGAGAATCTTACCTGGTACCATAACACAAGCTCCATAGTCAAGAAAGCCAAGCAGCGCCTCTACTTCCTGTGAAGGCTGAGGAAAGTTAATCTCTCACTTTCCATCCTCACTACATTCTACATAGGATGTATCGAGATCATCCTGTGCAACTGCATCACTGCCTGGTTTGGAAGCTGTACCACCTCAGATTGCAAGACCCTGCCAAGGATAGTGAAGTTAGTGGAAAAAGGTCATTGGTGGCTCTCTTCCCACCATGAAGGACATCTACAACACTCAATGCATGTGAAGGACTCCACACACCCCTCATGTAAACTGTTCTCCCTTCTGCCATCTGGTAGGAGGTACCATAGCACCTGGGCCCTTGTGTCCAGATTGGGCAACAGTTTTTCCCCCCAAGCCATTAGATGCTGAATTCCCAGAAGATTTGTGGATAGTGTGCCATGGACTTTTACTCCATATGTCTTAATATTTTAATATTTCAATGTATTTAAGCTATTCATATTATGTAAATAATGCTCTGTGGTCCTGGAGAAACACTATCTCGTCTTTACTGTGCAAGCATGGTATGAACGATAAATAAAGATGACTTGACTGCACAAAAATAAATAAAACTAGTGCTCAGCGGGAAAGAAGCTGTCCCTTGTGCAAATGAATGCTGGTCTTTAGGCTCATGTACTTTTATCCTGATTCACTGCAGAGTGAAGAGGACATGGCCTGGGTGGTGGGATCTTTGAGAATAGAGGCTGCTTTTTTAAGACAGCGCCTCTTGTAGATATTCTCAATGGAGTGAAGTTTGGTGCCTGTGATGTCACAGGCCAAGTTAACAACCCTCTGAAGTTTATTCTTCTCCTGAGAGTTGCCACCTCCATACCAGGCAGTGATGTAGCCAGCTAGAATGCTCGCCATGGTCTATCTACAGAAGTCTTTGAGCCTTCAGAGACATACTGAATCTCCTCAGACACCACACAAACATTCTTAGTGATTGTATCTACATGGAAGCTCCAGAACGGATCTTCAGAGATGTTGACACCCAGGAATTTGAAATCATTGACCTTCTCCACTACTGAGCCCTTGATGAGGACTGGATCATGTTCTCCAGATATTTTCTTGAAGTTCACAATCAACTCCCTGGTTTTGCTAATGTTGGTGTGACCCGACTCAAGTAGCTGACCTATCTCTTTCTTGTACACTTCCTCATTTCTGTTTGTGATTCTGGATGGACTTTTGGAGGAACTTAAAATATGAAAATGGTGGAAATACTGAACCAGAAATTACCTTTGATGTAAGTTATTAACTACCGGAAATGTTAACTCTATGTTTCTCTCTTCACAGACAGAATATAGAACAGTGCAGCACAGGAACAGGCTCTTCTGCTCATCTTGTCTGTACTAACCATGATGCTGACCCTTTTGCCTGCCCACAGTCCATTGAATGAACCACCCCCTCCCCTGATCAATTTTCATTTATCCTCTCCTCCTATCCATGCCCATTTATCACCGTTTTCTCATTGGTCTGTGCTCCTTTTCTCCCAGTCTTTATATTCAGGTGCCTACTTGGGTTTTGCTTATACCTTGATGAAGGGTTTAGGCCTGAAATGTTGGTCATTTATCATTGCCTCCCTATGAATGCTGTGAGACCCGCTGAGTTTCTCTAGGATTTTTGTTTTTTTACCATATCTCACCATTCTCTCTGTGTTCATGCATCTCCCTAAATGGCTCATAAACCTCACTATTGTATCTGCTTACATCGGCCCCAGCTGGCAGGGGGTTCCAGTTACTACCATGCTCTGTAAGAAAAACTTGCCTTGTAAATCTCCTTTAAACCTTCTCCATTTCATCTCATCTCTAGTAGCTGATATTTCCAAGACACTGCCTCATAATTCTATATAATCTTATCAGGTTCCACCCCCCTCAGCCTCTGACACTCCAAGAGAAACATGTCTAAGTTCATCCAACCTCTTAGCTAATACACTTGAATCTATGCAACATCTAGGAGAACATTTTCTTCACCCCCCCCCCCCAAAACCCTCACAGCCCTCCTGTAATATAGTGACTTGACTGAGCACAATACTTAAGAATTTAATACAAATGCCACATGACTTCCTGACTTTTGTACTCGCTGTCCCAACTACCAAGCGATCTCTTTGTGTTGCCACATTCAGGGAGCTATGATCTTGCATTCCATGATCTCTCTGCACATCAATGCTCTAAAATGTGCTGCCATTTACTGTACACTTGCCCCTTACATTTGACCTCTCAAAATGCAACACCTTTCATTTGTCTCTGTTAAACTCCATTTGCCATTTCTCTGCCCATATCTCCCACTGATCTATATCCCTCTGTACCCTTTGACAACCCTCCTTCACTATTTACAGCTCCACTAATTTTTGTGTCATCTGCAAACTTACTAACTAGTCCATCGACATTTTTTCCAGATCATTTTTACATATGACAAACAGAGTTTGTGTTAACAAATTTTTGTGTTAATTCCCATGGAACGCCACTGACCTCTCCACCCTCTGTTCCATGGCCAAGTCAATTTTGAATTCAGTCTACCAAATCACTGTTGATCCCATGAGTCTTAATCTTCTGAATCAGCCCACTATAAGGGACGTCGCCACACGTCTGACTGGGATCCATGTAAACAACATGCACAGCACTAGCCCCAGCCATCACCTTTGTCACCTCCTCAAAAGACTCAATCAAGTTTGTAAGATATCACCACCTGTGCACAAGGCCATGCTGAATATCCTGAATAAGCCAAATGTTTTTTTTTCATATCCAAGTAAATTCAATCCCTAAGAAAACCTCTCCATTTGCTTCCCAAGACTCACCAATTTGTAATTTTCTGAATTATCCTCATTGTCTTCTTAAACCTTTGGAACCTTGCCTGTGGCTAGAGAGGATACAAAAGACACCAGCGATCTCTCTTGCCTTTCTAAATAAACCTGGGATAGTTCCCATCATGGCAATACAGTAAATAGTGTCTAATCAGAATCTGGGGGAATCCACCTTAATACTCTTCAATTGGCTAGACACCTCCCCTTTGTTGATTTCAGTGTGCCGTTGAAAATTACTCTCAATAATTACCTCTCAATGATTCCCAATCCTGCATGTTTGTCTTAGTGAATACTGATGCAAAGTATTCATTTAGCATCTTGCCACTTTGGTTCCAGCCATAAATTCCCTTCTTTGTCCTTGAGAAGTCCTAACCTCTCCCTAGCTATGGTTTTAAAAAAAATGTATGTATAATATTGTTGAGATTTTCCTAAATCTTACTTGCCACGGACTTTTGAATGCCCCCTTTTCTGTCTTTGGATTCCCTGTTTTGAGTTCTTTCCTGATATACAGCACTGTATCAGGCCAATTTGGCCCACGAGTCCATTATGCCCAGTTGACACCCCATTAACTTGCACCTTGGTCCATTTTTGAAGGGTGAGAGGAAACCAGAGCCCCCAGACATGAGGAGAATGTACAAACTCAGGTCTGGTCCCGATCGCTGGCGCTGTAAAGGCATTGCTTTAACCACTATGCCAACCATGTTGTCCCTTTCTTTATATTTCTTGAGAGCTCTGTCTGATTTTAGCTTTGTAAATCTTAGATACATTTTCTTTTAATTCTTGACTGAATTTACCACATCTCTCACTATCCAAAGTTCTTGAACTTTGCCATCCTTTCTTTTTTCCTTCACTGGAGCATTCCTGAATTCTGACCAGTTGGATGTTAAATGACTTCCACTTGGCAGATGTGACTAACCCCAGATCCCATTTTATTTTTCCCTGCTCCTGCTTAATAATTTTATAATGTGATCCCTCTGCAAAGTCCAGACTTACCCATAACCATCTCAGAACCTAAATAGCTACTGAAGAAAGCTGAGTATTTCCAATATATTCTGTCCTTATTTCCGATTTTCAGCATCTACTAGATTTTACTTTTGTACCTGAAGGAAATAGCTAATTTATTGTGAATTTATAGCATTAATTGTTCAGTTATTAAGCCATGACACTAAAATGTGTGATCCTAGTTAAATGTTCTTCCCTGCCCAACTCATACATATTTTTTGGCTGACTGCCTCAGTGCTCAGACCAGAAACAAATTTGCTTTATGGTTTCCTTAATGATAGACCAAAACATTCCACATTTTGCTGAGGCTGCTGTTTTTAAAATACCATAAATTAATGCGATTGGAGATAGATCCAACGTGAATCTTAAAACTTGGGGAAAAATGCTATTTCTGTGGATTTATGATTCATAATAGTGCATTATACAGACTCCATAAATGGAAGGCCAATCCCTCTGACAGTTTATGCAATGCCTCATTAGTTCATTGACGACTGAACATGCAACCTGGTAGGACCATTCACTACTTCTATTACTCCTTTTACAAAGGCCTCAGTCTCATAGGTTCAGGCTCATGTCCAAGTTCTTTGCAGATTCTCGTGAAAATAGGTTGCTTGCAAACACGACAATGTTTATGATCAGATTTGAACCTTCAATCCCATATTCGAATCATCTGCACTGCTGCCGAATTCCACTTACATTTTATCACCTATATCTGGACTGGCTGACTTCCAAAAGATTTTGAACTCTCGTATATTAACTCCAGACTGAGCAATTTCAGTGCTCCATTGGCTGAGCAGTTCCTCCATTATCCCCTCACTCATCCAAAACCTTAACATGCACCTCCCTCGCAACCATCATCTCCTATCTGCAATACCTGGGTTGATTCCCATCAGTTCAGTACTTAAGTGACCTTGGGCTTCCAGTTGCCTACAAAAATTCATCACCTCTCTTCCACTCCAACCTCTTTGTTTGTGGCCTTTTCCACTGTTACAACAACAGCCCAATGAAAGCTCAAGAAGCAATATTAATCTTCCATCTCCAAATGTGGCAACATTCCAGACTCAGTATTAAATTCTCCAGCTTAAGACTGCTCAGCACGAGAACAGGCCCTTTGCACCAGCGAGTCCTCACTGATAGGCATGCAGTCACTAAAGCTACACTTGCTGGAATCTTGAGCAGATGCAGGATTGCTGGAGGAACTCATCATCATGGTCAGTCAGTGTTTTAATAATTCTGGACTTTATCAAGACTAATGGGAATGGGGTGAGATTATGCATATTGGTGGGGGGGGGGAGGCTGAGAGAATTTAGAGGAAGGGCCCAGAGGTGACAGGACAGAAGGTGTGAGATGTGGAGAGGGAGATAGAGGGAGAGGCCATAGGGGTGGGGGTGGGGGGGTTGGGGGGGTTGTTGGTGAAGAAAAGTTATAGAGGGGGAAAAGTGAGTACAGGAATAGGTAAAGAAAAGCTGGAAACTGTGAGGCACTGTTCCCTCTAATGTGTGTGTGTGTGTGTGTGTGTGTGTGTGTGTGTGTGTGTGTGTGTGTGTGTGTGTGTGTGTGTGTGTGTGCGCGCGTGTGTGCGCGTGTGTGCGCGTGTGTGTGTGCGCACACATTTTGTTACCAGTGCACAAAGGAAATTACTTTGGGCACAAAAGGTTAGTTACCTAAAATAATCTAGCAATTAATAATTATACTTGTTGAAAATAATCTCTTAGCTAACTGTTTCTATGAACTAGTTTGTCGGTTTTTCTGAACTAAATATGTTACTTTGTTGAATGCAATCGGACATATTAGATTGAAACATGCCAATAACCATGAGAGATAGGCTGTGCCAAAATGATCTTGAAACAATTTCAAGCTTACATTTGCACAAGCATTCAGTGCACACACACCTTAGTCCCAGGAAAAAAATTGCCCAAAGTAAGATTTTTGTGCCCAACTGACATCTAAAAATTTGAAGGAACATTGGTGGGGAACTTAAACTAAACTTGGAAAAATTGATTTTTATGCCATTAGGTTTAAGGTTGTACAGGGTGAATACAATGTGTTGTTCTTCAAGTTCCCATGTGACCTCTCCCTGACAGTGGATGAGGTAAGAACAGACTTATCATTACTGAAATGGTTGGGGGAGTTTGGGCACAGGAAGCTCGTTTACACCCACAAGCAAAGCAAGTGTTTGGTGAAGCAGCTACCCAGTATGTGTTTAGCCTCACTGATGTAGAGGAAGCCAGACCGAGTACACTAAATGGAGTAGATTAGGTTGAACGATGTGCATGCAAAGTTCTGCATCACCAAAAAGGTCTGTTTTTTCATCATGGATAGAGTGGATGGGTAGGGAAATGTGTACTAGAGCGTCTTGGACAGACTTATCCCTGAAAAAAGTGGATAGGGCAGGGTCGGTGCCAAGGGAGGGCATCCGAGGACATTGCCCCCCCAAGCAAGGTGCAGTGCCCCCCATACAGTTGCGGCCATCGCTTGCATTCAGACCCACCCCCACCCTCTCCCGTGTCACTAGTGTCTAGCATGGCGCATGCTAGCGATTCTCCACTGGACCCCAGGTGCTTCAGTAGTGTGTGTCAAGCATTAATAGCATCTAGTGACACCTGATGCAATAAAGGCAGTGCCCTTGTCTACATCGGAAGGGTAGGTGGTGTTAACATTAGTTGGCAGATAGGTCCCAGCATCCAATAGCACCCTCCCCCCTCAACAGGCTATTGCACCCCTCTAACATTTGTTCTGGCACCGATCCTGGGATAGGGGTAGAGAAGGAAAGATGTGGCTGGTAGTGGAATCGTGTTGAAGTTGGCAAAAATCTTGGCAGATATTGTGTTGGATGTGGAGGAGGTGGGATTGACACTGAGAACTAGAGGGAATCTATCCTTGTTCTGCTTTGGGGGGGGGGGGTGAGGTGGGATGAGAGTGGAAATACGAGGAATAGAGGAGATAAGGGTATGGGCTTTATTAAGGACAGTAAGGGGAAATCCACATTTCTTAAATTTAGACATACAGCATGGTAACAGGCCTTTTTGGCTCACAAACTTGTGCTGCCCGATTGCACCCAATTGACCTACAACCCAGGTACATTTTGTAGGGTGGGAGGAAACTGGAGAAAACCCTTGAAGACATTGGGAGAATGTACAAACTTCTTACAGACAGCGCGGGATTTGAACCCTGTAACAGCTTGTAGAGCTCGTCGAAAGAACCAAAGACTTGTTGATCCAAACCAAGGCTTTTATTAGCAAAAGACAGGAGCTCTTCACAGGTGGCCGACCAGTCCGGAATGATCCGACCTGGCTAGGGACACAACCCTTTAAGGCCCAGACAATAGGTGTGGCTTAGCTCTCAGCCAATCGCTGTAAGCACAGTCTAGATACAGTAACTATATACACTATGTACATTGGTGATAGATCTGTACTATCACACAGCTATATTACCTGTGCAGCCCCCCTCACTACGCTAACCGTGCCACTCCCCTCACTACGCTAACCATGCCCCCCTCACTATGCTAACCGTGCCCCCCTCACTACGCTAACAATGTCGCCCCCCCTCACTACGCTAACTGTGCCGCCCCACCCTCAATACGCTAACCGTGCCACTCCCCCTCACTATGCCAACCGTGCCGCCCCCCACACTACGCTAACCATGCCCCCCTCACTATGCTAACCGTGCCTCCCCACTACGCTAACAGTGTCGCCCCCCATCACTACGCTAACTGTGCCGCCCCACCCTCAATACGCTAACCGTGCCACTCCCCCTCACTATGCCAACCGTGCCGCCCCCCACACTACGCTAACCATGCCCCCCTCACTACGCTAACCGTGCCTCCCCACTAAGCTAACTGTGCTGTCCCCCCTCACTATACTAACTGTGCCGCCCCCCCCACTATGCTAACCGTGCCGTCCCCCCCACTATGCTAACCGTGCCATCCCCCCTAACTATGCTAACCGTGCCCTCCCTCACTACGCTAACCATGCTGCCCCTCCTCACTATGCTAACCGTGCCCCACCCTCACTACGCTAACCGAGCCGCCCCCCCCACTACGCTAACCATGCTGCCCCCCCTCACTACGCTAACTGTGCCCCCCCTCACTACGCTAACCATGCTGCCCCCCCTCACTATGCTAACTGTGCCGCCCCCCCACTACATTAACCGTGCCATCCCCCCTCACTACACTAACCATGCCCCCCCTCACAATGATAACCATGCTGCCACCCCCTCACTATGCTAACCGTGCCCCACCCTCACTACGCTAACCGTGCCCCACCCTCACTACGCTAACCGTGTCGCCCCCTCACTACGCTAACTGTGCCGCCCCACCCTCACTACGCTAACCGTGCAACTCCCCCTCACTACACCAACCGTGCCACCCCCATACTACGCTAACCGTGCCCCCCTCACTACGCTAACCGTGCCCCCCCACTACGCTAACTGTGCTGTCCCCCTCACTATACTAACTGTGCCGCCCCCCCCCACTACGCTAACCGTGCCGTTCCCCCCCACTATGCTAACCGTGCCATCCCCCCTCACTATGCTAACCGTGCCATCCCCCCTCACTATGCTAACCGTGCCCTCCCTCACTACGCTAACCATGCTGCCCCCCCTCACTATGCTAACTGTGCCGACCCCCCCCACTATGCTAACCATGCCATCCCCCCTCACTCTGCTAACCGTGCCCTCCCTCACTACGCTAACCATGCTGCCCCCCCTACTATGCTAACTGTGCCGCCCCCCCACTACGTTAACCGTGCCGTCCCACCCACTATGCTAACCGTGCCATCCCCCCTCACTATGCTAACCGTGCCTTCCCTCACTATGCTAACCATGCTGCCCCCCCTCACTATGCTAACTGTGCCGCCCCCCCACTACGTTAACCGTGCCATCCCCCCTCACTATGCTAACCGTGCCCTCCCTCACTACGCTAACTGTGCCTCCCCTATAGAAAGCACATTTTAGATGATCTGGAGTGGAAGGCATCCGCACTTTAGTCCCATACTTTTTGACCTGCAGAGTTCCTCCAGCTGTTAAATTTTTGCTCCATTTCAGGATCTCCAATCTCTCGTGTCTCCTATGATTGTTCATTGCAGAAACTTCTGAACAAGTCATAGTGGGATATTTGCACACACCCATCGCTAATATTGACAAACTCTAAAACACGCCAAATAGTGCCAGCCCACTGGGGAATCCTCTGCTCGTATTTACAGATGTTACCTGTCAATATTAACACATGAAATAATAAACTAAAATGCTGGAAGCACGCAGCAGGTCAGGAAACATCTGTGGATAATTAAATAAATCAGTTAACCTCCATGTTATTAGAGGACATCTCCATCTAGCTGTGTCACACCCTAACCAGGGACGTGGAATAAAACGTGGAATAAAACGTGAACTGTTTCTCTCTGAGCAGTTCCAGCATTTTCTGTTCTCATTTCAAATTTCTAGCAACTGCACCTTTTGATTTTCAATATGATATGAGCTATGGCATTAAAATCTAGTCTATTTCAAGACATCTTATTTACAAGCATCCTGTACTAATATAAATGACATACATTCTGTTATCCTATTCAATATTGACACATTCCCTCATATTCATTGCTAATAATTGGAGCCCTCAAGTATCACCTGCTATTATTGATACACTCCCAGACAACTCATGCCAAAATTAGCGCACTGTCATGCATTACCTGCTGATGTTAACACACAGACATCAAACGCTAATGCTGACACAATTCAGATATCTTCAGTGAATCTAAACCCATTTTCATACATTCCTGACCGACATTAACATGCTCACTTGTTTCCTTGGCTATTATTGACAATGACATCCTTTTGGTTAGAGAGACCAAGAAATTGCCTGTTAATACTGACCAAATACCCTGATCTCTTACATTAACACTACACACTCCCTGCGATATTGTTGACAAGCTCCCAGATATCATCCGCTAAAGATGGCACATTCAGAGACGTCATCTATTAATATTGACAAGCATTGAAACACTCCCAGATATCCCTTGTTACAATTAATGCAGTCTAAGACATCTTGTGCTTATATTGACATGTTCCCAAAGAGCCACTGTATTATTGACACACGTTCAGCTCACCTACCCTCAACCTGTCGGACTCCCACACACTTGCAGAAATTCTTTTCTAGAGTTGATATACCTGCAGTCAGCTTGTACTAATATTTTTCATGCTCTCAGTCAACTCCAAAATATCCTATACTAATATTGACACAACTCCAGACACCACATGATAATACTGACACACCTCAGGATATCCTGGTCCTAATATTGACATACTCCCAGGCATCATCTGCTAATATCAATACACTTCCAGTCACCCTATGCTAATATTCACACACCCCCAGTCATCTTGTACGAATATATTGAGAATCCTCTTCATCTAGGCTAATATTGACACTGTCCCAGATATCCTGATCTTGACACACCTTCAGACTCTACCTGTTAATACTGACAAACAAGACATCCTGTGCTAGTTTGGTCCAGTAGTTAGTATGGCAAAACTTCAGGAAATTATCTGCTTATACTGACAAATGCCTTGATATTCTATGCTAAAACTGGCAGCTATCCCAGATATCCTTTGCTAATTCCTGCAATCAGAATCAGGATTGTTACGAACCAACTGACCCCCATTAGTACTAACACAGGAACAGCAATGGAAGATTCACCAGACAGTGGTAAATTCAAAATAATAGTTTTTATTAAACTAATAACCACATGACAGTTCTCACCTAACTCTAAACTTACTAAGATTAAACCCCACTATGCGCAAATATAATGTGTCTGTGTCTTAAAGTCCAAACTATTTCAGTTTAAATTTGAGTCTGAAAAGTTAGTTTTAAGGCTCAGTATTTGAAAGTCATGTTGAACTTGAAGGTATATTAAATTGTAGTTCAGAAGTGATTATGAAACATCATTCTTTTAAATTGTTGCATAAAGCAGTAAAATATTGTTGAGTTATTTCCCCAGGAAGAGATTTCTTTTTAAACTCTCATGCTGGTTTTCTTCACTTCCTCTTTTAAGGAGTTCTGGAGCTTCTTTCCATGATGAGACTGCCCTCTAGTAACAAAAAGAGATGATCAGAAGTGGTCGCTTACTCTAAAGCCACAGACAGCACCTCCTCCTTCTCTAGGGAATACCGTCAGTCTTCTTCTTCTTCTTCTGGTCTAAAAATACCTCTGCCTTTGGACATATATATATATAGATACTCTTAAAAATCATAAGAAATTGCATCACCGACGAGGGCAGTCTTAATTCCAGGAAAACATGTATCAGTTATTGGAATTTTAAACCTCAGTTTCTTGTAAATCATGTGATCTTCCCACTCTGGCTTGCAGACGACATGACTCTTTTTCAAGAGGCTTAAGTATATCACTCAAATGGCTCTGAGTTTCATTTCTCTTGTTCAAGAGGCCTTTAGTGGTTATGGTTCCAGAAAGTCTAATTTATATGTCTCTCCAAGAATATTGTGTCAACACAAAATGCCTCTAAACATTTCTTGAGTTTTAATTAAAAACACTTCAGTTCCATTATGGTATTAATGGTATTATGGTTCCTCCAGACACTCCAACTCCAAGATGACACTTTGCTCTGAGCACAATAATGTGTGTAACCCTGTCACCAACCCTACTACATTATTCAAAACATATTTATAAGAAATATAGCTAATCTTAACCTAAATATACTATTAACACAGATCTATTACAAGGTTTATTTACATGAACAAGTCATGAAATTTGGTGTTTTGCAGCAGCGTCACATCTTACAACAATATAAAAAAAAATAACAATAATTGTGCATGAAAAGTCAGGCAGTGCCTTTGGTTCATTGATCATTCAGGAATCTGATGGCAACGGGGAAGAAGCTGTCCTTGTGCCACTGAGTGCTCATCTACATTTATCCCAATGGTAGCAGAGTGAAGAGGGCATGGCCTGGGTGGTGGGGGTCTTTGAGGATAGATGCTGCTTTTTTAAGACACCGTCTCATGCAGATGTCCTCGATGGAGTGAAGTCTGGTGCCTGTGAGTTTATTTTTGTCCTGATTATTGGTGCCTCCATAACTGGCAGCGATGCAACCAGCCAGAATGCTCTCCATGGTACACCTGAAGAAGTTTACGAGATTCGTCGGTGACATACCACATCTCCTCAGACAACTCACAAAGTTTAGCCACTGGTGAGCTTTCTTTGTGATTGCCTCAATGTGGAGGCCCCAGGACAGATCCTCGGAGATGTTGACACTCAGGAATTTGAAGTTCTTGACCCTCTCCACTACTGAGCCCTTGATGAGGACTAGGTTATGTTCCCCTGACTTCCTCCTGAAGTCCACAATCATTTCCTTGGTTTCGCTGACGTTGAGCGAAAGGTTGTTGTCGTTACACCATTCAACGAGCTGATCTCTCTCCCTCCTGTATGCTTCCTCATTGCCATTTGTGATTCTCCTGACAACTGTGGTGTCATTCGCAAACTTGTAGATAGCATTGGAATTGTGCCTGGCCACACAGTCGTGGGTGTATAACGGATAGAGCAGTGAGCTAAGCCTGTATTCTTGAGATGTGCCTGTGTTGATAATCAATGAGGAGGAGACGTTGTTTCCAATTTATACTGCCTGTGGTCTTCCAATGAGAAAGTCAAGGATCCAGTTGCAGAGGGGGGTACAGAAGCCTAAAGTTTGCAGGTTCTTGACTATCACTGAAGGAATAATGGTATTGAAGGCTGAGCTGTTGTCGATGAAGAGCAGCCATTTGTATGAGTTGCTGTTTTCGAGGCGATCCAGAGCTGAGTGGAGAGCCAGCGATATTGCATCTGGCATGGAGTGTATGTGATGATGGGTGAATTGTAGTGGGTCCAGATCTTTGCTTAGCTACATGTTAATTCTGGCCATAACTGACATTTCAAAGCATTTCATCACAGTAGCAGTTAGTGCTACTGGGACCTTGAGACCTCTGATAACACTGACGCTCTCTTAATATTAACTGAAAGTAGTGAAAGCTTCAATGTCTGCCAGCAAACATGGCTTGCTAGCACCTCTACAGACTGAGCTGGCATCAGGTAACTTATGTCTCCATGTCCATCCATTGTACACCAGTGATACTGGTTCAGTTTGTTTGTTTTTAATCTCCTCATTTTTAATCTCTGGAAGTGAAGAACATGTCCAATCTGACCTACTGGACATGTCTTCTTTCTCAGCATTTTGCAACTTCTTCATTCTTTGTCTATGTTTCTCAGTCTATAACTATGTCCATTCATTTACAGTTTACCCTAATGAGGCATTCCCTCCTTCAACTTCCCTTCAATGTAACAACCTTCTTTTCCCCCCTTCCCAATTCCAATGAAGGGCCTTTGATTTGAAACATTAGTTCTCTCTTCACCTCGTTTCCTCCCAACCTGCTGAGTATTTCCAGAATTTTCTGTTTTTTTTTCTATTACATTGGACGTCAAAAATAGAATTCTATAGCATAGTAGAGGCCCACAATGTTGTACTGATCTACCAACTACTTAGAAGTTTCTCACTGTACAACCCTCCATTTTTCTCTCTTCCATGTACCTATCTAATAGTCTCTTCAAGGATCCTATTGTACCTGCCTCCACCGCCATTGCAGGCAATGCATTCCATGCCCCCACCACTCGCTGGGTGGAGAACCTATCTCTTGTATTCCCCTGTGCTTAGTTAAAAGCAACTTTGCCCAATGGTGTTAGCCATTTCAACCCTGGGGCAAAAGCCTCTGACCATCCACATGATCAATGTCTCTTATCCTCAACACCTCAATCAGGTCACCCTTCTCCCTCTGTCACTCCAAGGAGAAGACCAAGTTCATTCAATCTGTCCTCACAAGGCATGCTCTCCAATCCAGGCAGCATCCTTGAATATCTCCTCTCTAGAGCAGCCACATCTTTCCTGTAATGAGGTGTACAGTATTCCAAGTGTGTATCAAAGTCAAGCCATTCCAGTTACAACACTGTCCATATGTACATTTTGGTGCATATGCACATTACACAATATTTATGACAATAAACTCATTTATCGTTAACCTCACAAAGTGGAAAATAGCTCAGGTTATGTCCCAGTAACAAAAGGGATGTCAGGATACTGACCATCGAATCATTAGTAAAGCAATGGAAGCTTTTAGCACTATTAAGTGGTGCCTTCTCACTGTAACCTGCTCAACAATTTCAAGTTTGCATTTCACCAGGATCACATCGCAATCTTAGCTCAAACATTCATCATACAGCTGAATTCTAAAGCTGGGGTGAGAGTGAATGCACAGACCCACCAAGCAACATTTGTTCAAACATGTGCTCATTAAAACGGAACGCACCAGGCATTAAAAGGGGCACAGTCCAATGGATGGATTTGCTGGAGACAAGTGTGGATATCAGAGGTAAATCAATGCTGGTTTGTGATATCACCGCAGGAGCTCTTCAAGTCCAATAATCATTAGCAGCTTTATGTTTTGGGAATATATGAATGTTTGGGGAATGTCTGCATGTGCGTCTAAAGACATCAATGCATGGCAATTGATGTTACACATCTCACCTTGTTAAGTCATGGATAGATATTCTTGAGTCCTATTTATCTCCCAGCACCTGCCATCTTCAACCAGCTCCATTGTTAATTGGCCTTGAGATCTCCTGACTGCAGGTGCACAGCTCCATAATCTAGTTACTAATTTAATTCATTAGTGTGTCTCACTCTCTCTAGCTCTTGTTTGCATGCGAGTGAGAGAGAGAGAGAGAGAGAATATTCTTTTGTGAGGATGTGAAAACACCATGCAGACTGCACTGGTCAGATCTGAATCCAGGTCTCTGACACCATGAGGAAGCATCTGTTAACCATGCCACTGTATTCTATACATTGCATCAAGAATATATGTAAGTTGATAGAGAAGGTGTCTTTTTTTTCCAATCTTTTTATTATTATTATAATTTATAAACACATACAGTTCAAAGAGATATGAAAAATACATAGTAAATAATGAATTAATACAGAGATTAAATAATAATATTGCAGAATAAAAATATATCCAAAAAAATTTAGATCAGTTTAGAGTATGAACTATCTCTAAAAAAATGATATAATTAATAAAAATATATAAAAAAAGAGAGAAAAAAAAACCCCAAAAAGGAAGAAAAAACAAATCTGAATTAAAAACTTAAAAAAAAACCTACCGATATAGCTAAACCACGCTGATCACTCCGATCTCATCTAACAGCCCAATTATCATACATAATCATAAAAAGAAAACAGAGCCAGATCAGCTCACCACAAATGAAAATATTGAATAAATGGTCGCCAGGTTAACTCAAACTTAGAAGGGGATTCATAGACAGAGTTTCTAATTTTCTCTAAATTTAAACATAGTATAGTTTGGGTAAACCATTGGAAAACAGTGGGAGGATTAACCTCTTTCCAATTCAATAGTATAGATCTTCTAGCCATTAGTGTAAGAAAAGCAATCATACGATCCGCAGGAAGAGATAAATAAGTCAAATCTATCATAGGTAATCCAAAAATTGCAGTAATGGGATGTGGTTGTAAGTCAATATTCAAAATGGTAGATATAATGGAAAAAAATTCCTTCTAATAATTCTGTAAAGAGGGACAGGACCAAAACATATGTGTAAGGGAAGCTATTTCCAATTGACATTTATCACATATAGGATCGATATGAAAATAAAACCGATGGAGTTTATCTTTAGACATATGAGCTCTATGAACAACTTTAAACTGTATCAGTGAATGTTTTGCACATAGAGAAGAGGAGTTTACCAGTCGCAGAATTTTATTCCAATTTTCATTGGAAATATGAAGGTTGAGTTCTCTTTCCCAATCATTTTTAAATTTTTCAAAAGTCCCAGAATTTATTTTTGTAATTATATTATATAATTTAGATATCACACCTTTTGGAGGGAATTTTGAATATAGTATATCCTCTAAAACAGTCGTAATCTCCCGATTGGGAAAAGAGGGTAAAGTCGAAACTAAGAAACTCCTAATCTGCAAATATCGAAAGAAATGAGATCGAGGTAAATCATATTTCATGGACAATTGTTCAAATGACATGAAAGAGTTATCCAAGAATAAATCCGAAAAGCATGTTATACCTTTAACTTTCCAGAGTAAATAAGGTTGATCAATTAGAGAGGGATGAAAAAAGAAATTTAGTACAATAGGGGTTTCCAAGATAAAATGACTTAGGCCAAAAAATCTCCGGAATTGAAACCATATACGTAGTGTATGTTTAGCCATTGGATTATCAATTAGTTTATATAGTTTAGTAAGAGTAAAAGGGAGAGCAGCTCCCAAAATAGAACTAATTGAGAAATTTTGTACCAGTTTAATTTCTAAATTTACCCAATGGGGATTTAGAGATAATTCTGAATAATTCAACCAATACCTTAAGTAACTAATATTAATTGCCCAATAATAAACTCTAAAGTTGGGTAATGCCAATCCTCCCTCCAGTTTAGATTTCTGTAAATATTTTTTTCCCAATCTAGGATTCTTGTTTTGCCAGATATATGAAGACAATTTAGAATCGACCTTATCAAAAAGAGATTTAGGAACAAAAATAGGTATAGCTTGGAATATATATAAAAATTTAGGTAAGACCATCATCTTAATAGCATTAATTCGGCCTATCATGGATAGGGATAATGATAGAGAAGGTATCATTGCAAGTATTGGACAGAGGACCAGAATGGACAAAGCATTATTTTATTGGCTAGGTGATTCTTTGATGCATTGAAACAACAACTTTAATCACACTGATTATTGTTAGCATGTGTTGATAAAAACCTGGGCTAAATCTGACTGCTTACTGTGTGAGCACATGATTGTAATGATATGGAATGTTAAAACCCCGAATCTTAATTGAATCTTTCTCTTCTTAATAACCAGTTAAAATACTGCTCTTGCTTTCTGCTCTGTTTAAATGAATTTACCCCCAAGGTATTAATGCCGACTAAAGTTATCCAATGTAAAATTTAGTATGTTTGGAAAAACCCTGTTAGAAATGAGCACAATGGGAGTTAGCAGGGAATTCCTACACTGAAGAGACAGGGAGAAGGAGCTTCAAGTAAGAACGAGATAGAGAGGATGAATACAAAGCAGCAGTGTTCCAGTAGATGCACATATCTGAGAAAAAAATAAGAAGGAGCGAGAGCTGAATAAAGAGATGGTGGAATGCATTTAGTCATTTTCTTACTGAGAGAGTTCTAGTGAATTGAAAATTGCATTTTAACCATTATCTCCAGCAGAATTGCTTTAGATACACATTACACAGTGAGGTGAGCAATTATTGCTTGAAAATTAAAATCACCAATTTAGTCAGTCAGTGAAGTAAATCATATTAACTACAGGCACACAGCCATTGTTGAATAATCTGAACCATTGGTACAACTACACTCTGTATCACAACCCAACCAGTTACCATTACACTAATGGAATTATATAAATAAATCAAAGCAAATTTTATTTTATTAAAATCACATCTGCAGTATAATTAAAAAGATTGTAATTCATTGTAATTTATCTCAATGTAATGCAATTGAGGTGTTCCATATTGATGCAGGATTATCTAACAAGCCTTTACGCAATCATTGTTATTTAATTGCACTGAACAAAATAGACTCTTTGGACCTTATCAATTAGGAGTATTAATTTCTGTTTAAAAAGAGGGTGTCTTTGTTTCATACGTAACAGCTTCCACGTAGAAACATTAATGAAATCAGGGCTCAAGGGTGAAGGCACCTAATCTAAGACCCAAATGAGCAAAAAAATTTGTTGGAGGGGCTTCTGCCTAGCAGTGAATCAGACTGAAATTGAAATGGGGCCCAGTTCAGTGGTCTCAAAGGACTGAGGTAGAGAATGCTGCTTGTGAGTTTTCTTGATATGTGATCTCATGGTTCAATTGGATAAGTAGCAATATGGAAAATGGAATATAGTGTTAAAAATAGTGTTAAATATAGTGTTAAAAATAACACAAACGAGAAAGGCAGTGTATTTACTGTCTGATGAAAGACTGGGCAGTGTTGATGCTACCTATAGGTGGCTTCCCTGTTTCCCTGAAAGCCAATGGACAAGTGATCATGCAAATACCGCATCTGCCTTCATTACAAGACGCTATGAATTCAGGAGCAGGGAATTCAGAATTAAAGCACAAGATGTTGGGCAATAGTAGAAGGACATGGATTAGATAGATGGTTGGAGAAAATGGGCCTCTTTTGGGATAACGCAGGAGTCTGTGTTTCGGCACCAAAATATAGCTTAATAGTTTTTTGCAAGGAAACCACACATAATATTTTGAAGTTTGCTGAATGGGAATGTGAATTATGAAAATGAGCAAAGACAAAATTCATGAAAACCATGACAGATTTGATGAGTGTGCCAAAACAGGCCAGTCGGAAGATGACGTGGATAAACGTGGGGGTATCTGCTGCGGTAGAAAGAAAAGGATAGCGGTATATTATTTAAATAGCGTTCGATTGGGAAATGTCCTTGTAGATCGGTCATTGAAAGCAAAGACGCTGCAAACAATGAAGAAGATGAATATTAGATTGGCTCACTCAGAGAATGGTGAATTGCAATCACTGGGTTCCTTTAAAACAGTGGTGCTCAGCCTTTTTCTTTCTACTCACATCCAACTTTAACCATTCCCGATGGGTGCTCAGTGGTGTAACAATCCCTTATTAATCATGGAGCATCAATGGCATGGGGATCATTTAAAGTGGTATGTGAGTGGAAGAAAAAGGTTGCTTTAAAACAGAAATCAATGGATATTTGGATATTAAAAATCAAAGGATATGGAAATAGGGAGGAAAATGATGCTGAGAAAATCATGCATGAATGATGGACTAGATTTGAAGGACTGAATGGTCTACTTTGGTTCCCATTTCATATACCTGTGTTGTTTTGTAAGTTGGTCTCATAGATATTAATGAAGCCTCAACAGCCAGTTCCTGGTGTGGTTCTGCAGCTGGTAAGTAAGTAGTGAACAGTTAGGAGAAAGATTGGAGTGAAGCATCCTAGGGATTTGTGTTCAAGAGGGTATTTGTTCAGAACTCCAATCACAGCCTCAAAGCAAGGCTATTAAATTCTCAGATCACAGCGAACTGAGGAAGTGGCAAAAAGGACATGGGGTAAAACTTGGGCAGATCTTTGGCAAATAAGCTTCACTTCAAGGTGTGATGTAATCAAGGATTGAAAGATTGGAAGGGAATTACACTGGCTAAACAAAGTTTTTGGAACACAAGACAAGGAATAATGTTTTGGTCTTAAAGGCAGAAACCCCTACATTGACTGTTCGTGAAAAGTTTAGCTTTGGTAGTTAAGGAGCATAAAACTTCCAATCAATGTCCACACAGCAAAGTGTCCTTGGGCAACAACTTGATAAATGACCAGTGACTGCATTTCAGGTGCTGGTAGTTCCAGAATCACAGTGCCCAATGGGAGGTGCTCTGCTCTGTTCAGAAGAGGCTGCAGAAGGTCATGGTTGCAGTTCAGAACACAATGCCCTCCATAGATTCCATCAACATCTCCCATCGATGAGGAAAGAGAGCCAACATGCTGAAGGATTCACCGCAACCTATGAAAATGGTCTCTGTCCTCCCATTGGGGAGAAGGCTCAAGAGTGTGAAAGCGTGCACCCAGAGGCTTCATGACCATTTCTTCCCCACAGCCATCAGATTCCTGAATGAACCCCATAACAGTGCTATTATGCACCCCTTGCTTGGTACTGATTACTCTTTCTTTTCTTGCAGTCTTATTCTCTGTAAATTGTGATGGTTATACTGCTGGATAAATGTTTGAGAAATTCTTTTAAACAGGTGAGGGAAGAACCTTTCTCACTCAACTGGACATAATGTGACAAATAAACTTGAGCTTAAGATACTTGATTTGTTTGGCATACAGTAAGCAATGTTTGTTGGACTTGTTTTGGCTGATACTGGTTATTTTCCGTTGGAACTAAAAGGGACCAAACTCCAGCCAGCATGGGGCCCCTCTTCTCCCATACGGTGATGAGGTTAGATTTTAGTCAGGATGTGCCTTCTATAAAAGGTTCTCCTTTATTCTCTGAGACAATAGATCTGTTCCTATCACCACATTAAACTAAGATGCTTATCAAAATAAGCATCGCAACTTAAAAATGTTTTTGCTGCCCTTAGATACCCAATAAGACAGATCACTTCTTACTCTCAATACTATACAGGTTTCAGAGGTCTTGTTCCAAGTATTTCTGAATGGTGAAGCTGTGTCGTCTGCACACACGTCAAGAAATGTAAGTTGCAAAAATTGATCCTTTATTTAATATTTTTTCACATCAATTCTGTGAGAGTGAATTTTATTTAATTTTTGGGGGAGTAATTTGTGAATTCTGTAAGGGCAAATTTCTGGTATTCCAATGGCTGACATGTACTCGCACTTTTCATTTATCTGCAAATGTCTGCGGTTTTGCTTCATTGTGTTTACTGTCTATTAAATCATTATTACATCTACGTAGCTCTCGTTTTAAAGATTTCAGCGTGTTCTTCTATCATGCTTTTCATTTATTACCACATAACTTACAAGCAGTTCCTTGCAAGAATAAACAGGGTGTCAGTTAACACTTAGAGTATTGATCCATCTGTTCAGCTCCTCCTCCATGCCACCACCAGTGACTCACTCTAGGTCCCTGTTGCTGAGACCACACCTGCACATTACAAACACATGACGCTGCAATAGGAAACTCGCGATGTGTTTTTGGGAGCTAATCAACTGGCCACCAATCCATGTCAATGCCAAGGAGCACACCAACATATGATTTAGGAGCCACTTGACCACTTGAGCATGATTTCACATTTAATAAGCTTCTGGTTGATTTGACCACAGTCTCAACTCTGCACTCCTGTCTTTCCTGTGTAATCTTTCCACCTTTGACTAAACAAATTATTCAAAGACTCTACTTCCAGCACTGTTTGAGGAAAAGTTCCAAAGCTGCTCAGTCCTCTGAGAGAAAATTTCTCCTCTGTCTTAAATGTTGATGTCTTTTTTAAAGCAGTGATCCTTAGTCAATATTCTCCCTCATGAGGAAATGTCCTCTTAGCAGCCATTCTCTCAAGATTATCACCAAGTTATATATTTCAAACAATTTGTTTCTCATTCTTCTAAACTTCAGCCTGGCCTTTCAAACTTTCCTTATAAGACAACCCATTAATTGCTAGTCTAATAGGCCATCTAAGCTGCTTCCAAAATATTAATCTCCTCTACACTGAGCTTACCTAGAGTAGCAAAACGAAGCTCTTGACCCCAAATGATGTATTGCTTTTATGTCCAAGAAGAACTCCAATATCATTCGTAAAATGACCGGAGAGTCTGGATAAAATGTTGTGCCATGTATGGGGCTGACCTGAAAGTAAATGTCTTCAACTACAATATTACAACAGGGCAAATGATCCATACAAAGAAAAGTACAGCAAAGAGCCCCAAGCATTTTTGGATGCTAAAAGGTTAATGCATTAGCGGAGAGAATAGGAAAGTTGTGACTGCATATTGAGCCGTACTTCAAAGTAAGCACATTATTTCTGATTTTCACATCTACATACAGCACAGACATACAGGCCCTTTCAGCCCACACAACCCAATTACACTCAATTGACCGACAACCCCAGTATGTTTTGAACGGTGGGAGGAAACCAGAGCCTTCAGGGGAAACCCATGCAGACACAGGGCGAACATACAAACTCCTTACAGACAGCGCAAGATTCGAACCCGGGTCCCAATCACTGGTGCGGTTCCAGGTGGTCAAAATATGGTCACCATGTGGTTACACATTATGCTGAGCTATACTCTGCCCCTGTAATGGCTGTGCTGTCAACCAATCAATCACTGAGAGTAGTCCACTGCAGAAGTTAAAGCCAACAGTGAAATCTCCTTCAGAGCCAGCAAGGAAATTGTGGGATTATAGTCATCAGAAAGAAGGCCAGAGACCCAATTTCCTGTTGAGAAACACAGCAGTTGCCAGCTCTAGTGGAACCATATATAAGTGAGAAGGGTTTGAAGTTTAGAATGAATTATTTATTTATTTGTATATGTGAATACCAGTCCTGCATATGTTTTGTTTGTCAGTGTGAGAGTCATGTCTGGTTGTGTGTCTATGTGTTTTGCACCAAAGACCAGAGAATGCTGTTTCGTAGGGTTGTTTTTGTGCAATCAGATGATAATAAACTTGACTTGATTTGACTTGACTGATGGGATTGCTCCCATGAGAGCTGGCATGGATTCAATGGAGTGAATGGCATCCTCATGAGTAGAAAATAGAATGTTTATCTTACTTATCGAAGGCAAAGCAATTGAGATTCTTCTTCCAAACACAATCTGCTGGAGGAGTTCAGTGGGTCAAGCAGCATCAGTGGAAGAAAAAATTGATTTGTTACAAGCTGAAACACTTCATCAGGATTCTTATTGAATGCAGGCTGTTGGTTAGATCATGGGTCTGATTTACTGGCTGCAGTGAACTGAGACTCACTGGTGGTGTGTTATGCTGATGGCCGGCTCCATCTCCCGGTCCTGGCCGCACCTACGCATACCCTGGTTTCCCCCCTAAACCCTGAGCCCCTCTGAAGACCCTCAGTTATAAGCTAATAAAAGTGTATGTTCTCCCTCCAGTCGTGTGTTTATTCACGCTACACTGGCAAGCCTAATATGTCTTGGGTACCCTGGTGGTCTCTTATTTAAGTACTAGGCAGGTCTTCATCTTCATTGCTAGGTACTCACAGAACATGCTTCCAGTTCGATTAAGACTTGGGAATTCAGTACCTTGGTTCAGTGAGCAGTGAGCTAGGGAGAGCAGCAGGTTTTCCCAAGGCACCGTTCACATAAATAGCACCCATGCCCCTGCTTGTCATCTTCTCGAAAACACCCTAAGATTTCTCATGAAATTGACTTTGGAAAAAAGATTATTATCTGTACAGTCATCATTAGTGATGCGACGTGTGCAATGTGTACTGCCATTGGTGACGTGGAATGAGTACTGTCATCGTGGGTGATTTGGAGTGTGTACAGGCTTCGCTGGTGATGTGGTGTAGGAATGTGAAACATGTACAGTCATTGGTGATTTGGAGTGTGTCCAGCTATTATTGATGATTTTCAGTGCATATAGACATTGCTAGTGATATGCAAAGAATGTAATTGTAATACAATAGAACATGTACAGTCATCTGACAGTGTACAGTGTTTACCACTATCACTGCTGAAAGACGACTGTACATTCTCATCAATGGTTGCACAACTTTTCACTTGTCATGACTCCTTCCTCTGAATCAGGTGGTTATTTGCTGATCTACTTCAGAGACCCAAGACCAACATAGTAGTGCAGAAGAGTATGCACTGTACCCACAGAAGTACCGTGAGCAACTAAAGCTCCAAAGAGCAGTGTTTTGATAAAGAAAAGGTTTTTTTTCCCCAGCCTTACAATATTTATCACTTACCTAAATCTCCGGGTTGCTTTGTGAAACTCGCAAAATGCCAATTAGCAAAAGATGACCAAAGGTTTGCCACTGACGTTAAAGCATCCCTAGATGGTGAAATCTTAATCTTAACTTAATGGCTATTTATGCCATTCCCCAGAATCCCCATTGATTTTCCCACTTCAGGAAAATAGGATAAATATGTTGAAGTTCCCCTACGTTTATGCACTGAAAGTAACATTGAGATTCAAGGCGTAATTCTGACTTTCTCCAATGTGTAATACATTCTTCGAGTTATAAATGGATTGTGTTTCTGGAAAAATTTTCATTGAGCAAAGTTCCATCAATCGAACTGCATCAAGCCTTCTTTGGTACAGAGTTTTCCATGATTGGTGAATGGTGTACTCTTCATTATAGTTAAAAAATAGCTTTGTGAGGCAGAGATCTGCCCACAGAGTCAAATCTGGAGAAAAATATGTAAATCATTTACAGTAAAACCCTTGGCATCCATCAATGGGGATTGGTAGATGCCGGATAAGTGAATTTTCTGGTTGATTGAGATCACGTGTTGTATTATTGGCGAATGAATGGCGAGGCTTGCCAATTTTAAACTTCCGTATTTATTTTCTGCAAATTTTTTTTTGCCGGTTGCTTGAATTCTGAATAACAGGGGTTTTACTATCTTTGTAAATCAAGCAATGTCTGTATTGTTTTAGTCAACACTTTTGATTATTGGAATGGGTACATTGTACAAACATGTATGGTCAGGGCCTTTGTGCAGTCACTGTAACACTTCTTTTGTAACATCACACCAATCTCCATCAGTGTAACAGGAACACATCAATAACAGTGCTGACATTTGATGTCGAGGTAACCACATGGTGACCATATTTTGACCACCTGGAACCGCACCAGCGATTGGGACCCGGGTTCGAATCTTGCGCTGCCTGTAAGGAGTTTGTATGTTCTCCCTGTGTATGCATGGGTTTCCCGTGGAGGCTCTGGTTTCCTCCCACCGTTCAAAACATACTGGGGTTGTCGGTCAATTGAGTGTAATTAGGTGGTGTGGGCTGAAAGGACCTGTATGTCTGTGCTGTATGTCTAAGTTTAAATTTAATTTTTAAAATGAATGTAACCATCTGTGTTTGGAGAAAATTACTGCAGAATGAAGAGGCTTTAAGCATTGGGGTGTTAGCTGATGAGCTGAATAAATATGTGTTCGTATTTTGCATTGAGTGTTGGTATATGGAATACTGCTCTCACAATAATATAAAGATGTCAGCTTTCCCAAGGCATTGCTGTGAACACTACAGTTACACAGCTTATACATAATGATGGGGTCTATTGCCATGGTGTGCCCATGTTTCAACCTGATAACGATGGAGAGCCTTCCTGAGGTCAATTAAACGCCATTTGAGGCTGCAGATTGCCTGCTTTCCTGCCAATAGTACAGATTATTTCACAGCTAGGACAGCAGAAGCCTGCAGTGATGGGACAAACATTTGTCCAGGAAGAGCCATCGAGACCTTCTGTTTGCTCTATAGATTGTTCTGTGACTTCTCAGCATGGTTAGTGTAACGGGTTAGTGCAAAGCTGTAGCAGTGGGAGCAATCGGGACTGGGATTCTAATCCAGAGCTCTCTGTAAGGAGTTTGTACCTTCTCCCCGTGTCTGCATGGATTTCCCCCAGCTGCTCCAGTTTCTTCCCACCATTCAAAAACGTACTGGGGGGTTGTAGGACAATTGGATGTAATTGGACAGCACGGGCTCATGGGCCGAAAGGGCCTGTTACAGTGCTGTATGTCTAAATTAATTTTTTTAAAAAACATGCAGAGATTAAATCAATTGTCGTGTGCAATGAAGGAAGGAGGACAGTGTATTTTCCACTAAGTGACAGTCTCATCCTGACAGATGGGAAGGCAAAGGTGCCCTGGTGCATTTGCATCTAGGCTCGTGGTTGTAGAAGAGTGAGGAGAACTTGAATCAGCACACTGGGCTTGACGCTGACAATGGTTCCATCATATCACATCATCACATTGTAACAGAACCATAACAATATTTCTTTGGCTTAAAGTCCTCTCTTTTGTTCAAATTTAAATGCAGGTTTTCATTTGAGCAAGACTTGGAGTTTCTGACTGCAGAATTGTCACTGGTTTGTTTGCAGGGTGGAATCTGCACCTGATGTCGATTCTGCAAGACCTTCCAGAGAGAGGATTGCCTGGATGCCTTTGCAGGATTCCAGCTTGTCTTATACAGAGGTGCAAAGTAAAAACGCTTTTGTTTTGTCCCGCACAGAGCAAGATGAAGCAAAGAAACCGTTATTTCTGCCAGAATTTTCACCCCATCAATCAGGGTGGGAATTCAATACTCCTGCAAAGTGGAGAAGTCTTTTATCCCCAAAACAAACATCCCTCACCAGATAAGCAGAGTACAATCCAACAGAGTTATAATAAACCAGTGTGAGGTCATGTCTCAAGCCTAATGGCAGTGATAGTCTTGTTGCAGGCTTTGCAGTGAGTCTTGTTACATGGCTTATTTCCTCACCTCCAGACCACAATCAGTGACATTGGTAAGAACTTCACCTCCACAATCTCCATCAGTCCTGGAGCACCACAGGGCTGTGCTCTTTGCCTCCTGTTCATCTCACTATATGCCTATGACTGTGTGGCTCGATTCAACGATAACACCATCTACAAATTTACCGACGATGCCACGGAAATGGGTTGTATATAAAGGGGAAAAGAGTCAGCAAATAGGAGGGAGATTGAAAACTTGGCTGAATGGTGAACTAACAACAATCTCACTCAATCTCACCAAAACCAAGGAGCTGCTTGTGACTTCAGGAAGGAAAAACCAGAGGTTTACAATCCAGTGATCACTGGGGTATCGGAGGTGAAGAGGGTGAGCAAATTTTAAGTTCCTGGGAGTCACTATCTCAGAGGATCTTTCCTGAACCCAACACACTTATGGCATCATGAAGAAAGCATGTCAGCGCCTCTACTTCCTCAGGAGTTTGTGGAGGTTTGGTATGACATCAGAAATCCTTGCAAATTTTACAGAGGTGTGGTGGAATGTGTACTGACTGACTGCATCATGGTCTGGTATGGGGAAACTAATACCTCAGAGCATGAAGCCCTGCAAAAGATAGTGGACACAGCTCAGGACGTCACAGCAAATCTCTCCCCACTATTGAGAACATCTATAGGGAACGTTGACGCCAGGGAGCAGCAGCAATCATCAAAGACCCTCACCACCCAGACAATTTTCTGTTCTTGTTGCTACTATCAGGAAGGAGGTATCGGTGCCACAAAACTCGCACCACCAGGTTTAGGAACAGCTGCTCTCCCTCCACCATCAGACTCCTCAACAACAAACTCAATCAGGGCCTCATTTAAAGGACTCTTACTTTTGCACTTTATTGATCTATTTTCTCTCTGTATTTCATAGTCAATTTGCTTAGACTTCTTTATTTGTTTATACTGTATGTCTGCATTATTTTTGCACTACCAATTAGTGGTAATTCTGCCTCGTCTGCAGGAGAAAGATCCTCAGAGTTGTATGTGCAGTCATGAATGTACTCTGACAACAAATCTGATACACAGTGAGTGTCTTGGTTCAGGGCTTCTACATGACAGATGGAAGCTCCAACAATCTGGGTTAAATCCCAACCACCATTGTTGTGTGTGTGGAGTTTTCACTTTCTCCTTGTAATTGATCTGTTTCCTCCCATATGCATAAATGTGCAAGAAATTAATTGCAACCCTGCTTGCAATTGGTAAAGGAGATGATGAGCAACTGAGCCGGATAATGGCACAGAGAAAGTAGTGGTGGAATCGCACGAGTGGCATGGACTTGATGGGGTGAATGACATTCTTGGGTGTTCTAGAGAAATTTGAAAGAACTAATCAGCCCACAGCCTCAAGTGATTGCTAACTAGGTATGTATTGTTGCCGATAGATAGCTGGCTGTGGGTAAATCTCATTTAGATCCAATTAAATCGGTATTGAAATTCTTTAGAAGTTTCCATCTGTTGGAAGGCTTGTAAGACTTCAGCCAGCAGTATAATAGAACCTGACATGGTGGATTGCTGCCAAAAATATGTTTGCTGTCAGAGTAAAGGATTTCAATGGCATGGCCTTTTCTATTTATTTTAAAAGCTGTGCTTGCTGCAGGACTGACACAGAATCCTAGTAGAATCAGGCAGTATCGAACTTGCAGTCTGGCATTATATCAACCATTGCGGAGATGGAAATGATCATCTATTATGGCTGGTGCCTGTGATGCAGATCTAATTTCTCAGTGTCCTGATGTGGTCAACTATTTCACAGGGAGGTGAAAGGGGTAAAGTGTCCTTAAAGAAATTAAGTTTGGTAAACATCTGGCATGTGAGGGCCATTGGGGATAAAGCTGAACCTTTGGAATAACCCCTGTATCTCTGAACACTAGAGGAGGAAATTAACCATGAACACTGATCTTTATTGTCATTGACTAATGGCCTTTCACCAATAATAACAATCCACTCACACTAACAACCATCTCACGATGACAACCTGCTCACAATAACAACCCACTCACACTGATAACACTCTCAATGACACAACACTCTCACACTGACAAACCTCTGATACTGACACTAAAACACACTCACACTGACAACCCACTCACTGACAATTCATTTACAATGACAACCCTCTCACACTGACACGAAAAACCCACTCAGTCTGACTACCCGCTCATGACAACCATCTCACACTGAAACTTATAATCCCCTCAAACTGACAATCCATTCACAACAACTCACTCACAATGACAAATCCCTGAAAACCTACTCACACTGACAACCCTCTCACACCGACAACCCTCTCACACCGACAACCCTCTCACACCGACAACCCTCTCACGCCGACAACCCTCTCACGCCGACAACCCTCTCACGCCGACAACCCTCTCACGCCGACAACCCTCTCACGCCGACAACCCACTCACGCCGACAACCCTCTCACGCCGACAACCCTCTCACACCGACAACCCTCTCACGCTGACAACCCTCTCACACTGACAACCCTCTCACACTGACATTTACAATCCACTCACAATATCAACTCATTCACACTGACAACCCACTCACAACAACTCACACTGACATGTACAACCAACTCACTCTGACAACCCTCTCACAATGACACTTACAACCCACACACACTGAAAACGCACACACTTACACTAAAAACCCAAACTCTGACAACCCACTCATGACAACCATGTCACACTGACACAAACCACGAACACTGACAATTCATTCACACTGACAACCAACTTACAACTCACAATGACACCCCACTGATAACCCACTCATACTGACAACCCACTCACTCTGACAACCCACTCACTCTGACAACCCACTCACTCTGACAACCCTCTCACACTGACAACCCTCTCACACTGACAACCCACTCACACTGATATTTACAATCCACTCACAATATCAACTCATTCACACTGACAACCCACTCACAACAACCCTCTCACACTGACACTTACAATCCACTAACACAATTCATTCACACTGACAACCCACTCACAACAACTCACACTGACACTTACAACCCACTCACTCTGACAACCCACTCACACTGACATTTACAATCCACTCACAATATCAACTCATTCACACTGACAACCCACTCACAACAACCCTCTCACACTGACACTTACAATCCACTAACACAATTCATTCACACTGACAACCCACTCACAACAACTCACACTGACACTTACAACCCACTCACTCTGACAACACACTCACACTGACACTAAAAACCCACTCTCTCTGACAACCCACTCATGACAAGCATCTAATACTGACACTTACAATCCACTCACACTGACAATTCATTCAAACTGACAACCAACTTGCAACTCACAATGACACCCCACCGAAAACCTACGCACACTGACAACCCACTCACTCTGACAACCCGCTCACACTGACAACCCACTCACACTGACAACCCACTCACTCTGACAACCCAAACACACTGACAACCCACTCACTCTGACAACCCACTCACTCTGACAACCCACTCACTCTGACAACCCACTCACACTGACAACCCACTCACACTGACAACCCACTCACACTGACAACCCACTCACACTGACAACCCACTCACTCTGACAACCCACTCACACTGACAACCCACTCACTCTGACAACCCACTCACACTGACAACCCACTCACACTGACAACCCACTCACACTGACAACCCACTCACTCTGACAACCCACTCACTCTTACAACCCACTCACACTGACAACCCACTCACACTGACAACCCACTCACACTGACAACCCACTCACACTGACAACCCACTCACACTGACAACCCACTCACTCTGACAACCCACTCACACTGACAACCCACTCACTCTGACAACCCACTCACACTGACAACCCACTCACACTAACAACCCACTCACTCTGACAACCCACTCACACTGACAACCCACTCACTCTGACAACCCACTCACACTGACAACCCACTCACACTGACAACCCACTCACACTGACAACCCACTCACACTGAAAACCCACTCACTCTGACAACCCACTCACACTGACAACCCACTCACTCTGACAACCCACTCACACTGACAACCCACTCACTCTGACAACACACTCACACTGACAACCCACTCACTCTGACAACCCACTCACTCTGACAACCCACTCACACTGACAACCCACTCACACTGACAACCCACTCACACTGACAACCCACTCACACTGACAACCCACCCACACTGACAACCCACTCACACTGACAACCCACTCACACTGATAACCCACTTACACTGACAACCCACTCACACTGACAACCCACTCACACTGACAACCCACTCACTCTGACAACCCACTCACTCTGACAACCCACTCACTCTGACAACCCACTCACACTGACAACCCACTCACACTGACAACCCACTCACTCTGACAACCCACTCACTCTGACAACCCACTCACTCTGACAACCCACTCACTCTGACAACCCACTCACTCTGACAACCCACTCACACTGACAACCCACTCACACTGACAACCCACTCACTCTGACAACCCACTCACTCTGACAACCCACTCACTCTGACAACCCACTCACTCTGACAACCCACTCACTCTGACAACCCACTCACACTGACAACCCACTCACACTGACAAACCACTCACAACAACTCACTCACACTGACAATTACAACCCACTCACTCTGACAACCCTCTCACGCTGACAACCCTCTCACACTGACAACCCTCTCACACTGACAACCCTCTCACACTGACATTTACAATCCACTCACAATATCAACTCATTCACACTGACAACCCACTCACAACAACTCACACTGACATGTACAACCCTCTCACTCAGTCAACCCTCTCACTATGACACTTACAACCCACACACACTTACAACGCACACACTTACACTAAAAACCCAAACTCTGACAACCCACTCATGACAACCATGTCACACTGACACAAACCACGAACACTGACAATTCATTCACACTGACAACCAACTTACAACTCACAATGACACCCCACTGATAACCCACTCATACTGACAACCCACTCACTCTGACAACCCACTCACTCTGACAACCCACTCACTCTGACAACCCTCTCACACTGACAACCCTCTCACACTGACAACCCACTCACACTGACATTTACAATCCACTCACAATATCAACTCATTCACACTGATAACCCACTCACAACAACCCTCTCACACTGACACTTACAATCCACTAACACAATTTATTCACACTGACAACCCACTCACAACAACTCACACTGACACTTACAACCCACTCACTCTGACAACCCACTCACACTGACATTTACAATCCACTCACAATATCAACTCATTCACACTGACAACCCACTCACAACAACCCTCTCACACTGACACTTACAATCCACTAACACAATTCATTCACACTGACAACCCACTCACAACAACTCACACTGACTCCTACAACCCACTCACTCTGACAACACACTCACACTGACACTAAAAACCCACACTCTCTGACAACCCACTCATGACAAGCATCTAATACTGACACTTAAAATCCACTCACACTGACAATTCATTCACACTGACACCAACTTGCAACTCACAATGACACCCCACCGAAAACCTACTCACACTGACAACCCACTCACTCTGACAACCCACTCACACTGACAATCCACTCACACTGACAACCCACTCACACTGACAACCCACTCACACTGACAACCCACTCACTCTGACAACCCACTCACACTGACAACCCACTCACTCTGACAACCCACTCACACTGACAACCCACTCACACTGACAACCCACTCACACTGACAACCCACTCACACTGACAACCCACTCACTCTGACAACCCACTCACACTGACAACCCACTCACTCTGACAACCCACTCACACTGACAACCCACTCACTCTGACAACACACTCACACTGACAACCCACTCACTCTGACAACCCACTCACTCTGACAACCCACTCACACTGACAACCCACTCACACTGACAACCCACTCACACTGACAACCCACTCACTCTGACAACCCACTCACACTGACAACCCACTCACTCTGACAACCCGCTCACACTTACAACCCACTCACACTGACAACCCACTCACTCTGACAACCCACTCACTCTGACAAGCCACTCACACTGACAACCCACTCACACTGACAACCCACTCACACTGACAACCCACTCACACTGACAACCCACTCACACTGACAACCCACTCACACTGACAACCCACTCACTCTGACAACCCACTCACTCTGACAACCCACTCACTCTGACAACCCACTCACTCTGACAACCCACTCACTCTGACAACCCACTCACTCTGACACAATCCACTCACACTGACAGACCACTCACAACAACTCACTCACACTGACAACCCACTCACTCTGACAACCCACTCACACTGACAACCCACTCACACTGACAACCCACTCACACTGACAACCCACTCACTCTGACAACCCACTCACACTGACAACCCACTCACACTGAAAACCCACTCACACTGACAACCCACTCACTCTGACAACCCACTCACACTGACAACACACTCGCTCTGACAACCCACTCGCTCTGACAACCCACTCACACTGACAACCCACTCACACTGACAACCCACTCACACTGACAACCCACTCACTCTGACAATCCACTCACACTGACAACCCACTCACACTGACAACCCACTCACACTGACAACCCACCCACACTGACAACCCATCCACACTGACAACCCACTCACTCTGACAACCCACTCACTCTCACAACCCACTCACTCTGACACAATCCACTCACACTGACAAACCACTCACAACAACTCACTCACACTGACACTTACAACCCACTCACTCTGACAACCATCTCACGCTGACAATTACAACCCATTCACATTGACAACCATCACACACTGACAACACACTTACAACAACTCACTCACAATGACAATCCACTGAAACCCTACTCACACTGACAACCCACTCATACTTAAAACCCACTCACTCTGACAACCCTCTCTGACAACTCACTCACACTGACAACCATCTCACACTGACACTTACAATCCACTCACTCTGACAACTCATTCAAACTGACAACCCAATCACAAGAACTCACTCAGACTGACATTTACAACCCACTCACACTGACAACCCACTCACACTGACAACCCACTCACACTGACAACCCACTCACTCTGACAACCCACTCACACTGACAACCCACTCACACTGACAACCCACCCACACTGACAACCCACCCACACTGACAATCCACTCACACTGACAACCCACTCACACTGACAACCCACTCACACTGACAACCCACTCACACTGACAACCCACTCACACTGACAACCCACACACTCTGACAACCCACTCACTCTGACAACCCACTCACTCTGACAACCCACACACACTGACAACCCACTCACACTGACAACCCACTCACTCTGACAACCCACTCACACTGACAACCCACTCATACTTACCACCCACTCACACTGACAACACACTCACTCTGACAACCCACTCACACTGACAACCCACTCACACTGAAAACCCACTCACACTGACAACCCACTCACACTGACAACCCACTCACACTGACAACCCACTCACTCTGACAACCCACTCACACTGACAACCCACTCACACTGACAACCCACTCACACTGACAACCCACTCACACTGACAACCCACCCACACTGAAAACCCACTCACACTGACAACCCACTCACACTGATAACCCACTCACACTGACAACCCACTCACACTGACAACCCACTCACACTGACAACCCACTCACTCTGACAACCCACTCACTCTGACAACCCACTCACACTGACAACCCACTCACTCTGACAACCCACTCACTCTGACAACCCACTCACTCTGACAACCCACTCACTCTGACACAATCCACTCACACTGACAGACCACTCACAACAACTCACTCACACTGACACTTACAACCCACTCACTCTG
The DNA here is from genome assembly GCF_036971445.1 of Narcine bancroftii. Taxonomy (NCBI): domain Eukaryota; kingdom Metazoa; phylum Chordata; class Chondrichthyes; order Torpediniformes; family Narcinidae; genus Narcine; species Narcine bancroftii. The sequence goes on from NC_091482.1 coordinate 27,921,655, forward strand.
ACAACCCTCTCATACTGACAACCCTCTCACACTGACAACCCTCTCACACTGACAACCCTCTCACACTGACAACCCACTCACACTGACAACCCACTCACACTGACAACCCACTCACACTGACAACCCACCCACACTGACAACCCACTCACACTGACAACCCACTCACTCTGACAACCCACTCACTCTGACAACCCACTCACTCTGACAACCCACTCACACTGACAACCCACTCACACTGACAACCCACTCACACTGACAACCCACTCACTCTGACAACCCACTCACACTGACAACCCACTCACACTGACAACCCACTCACACTGACAACCAACTCACACTGACAACCCACTCACTCTGACAACCCACTCACTCTGACAACCCACTCACACTGACAACCCACTCACTCTGACAACCCACTCACTCTGACAACCCACTCACTCTGACAACCCAGTCACTCTGACACAATCCACTCACACTGACAGACCACTCACAACAACTCACTCACACTGACACTTACAACCCACTCACACTGACAACCCTCTCATGCTGACAACCCTCTCACACTGACAACCCACTCACACTGACAACCCACCCACACTGACAACCCACTCACACTGACAACCCACTCACACTGATAACCCACTTACACTGACAACCCACTCACACTGACAACCCACTCACACTGACAACCCACTCACTCTGACAACCCACTCACTCTGACAACCCACTCACTCTGACAACCCACTCACACTGACAACCCACTCACACTGACAAACCACTCACAACAACTCACTCACACTGACACTTACAACCCACTCACTCTGACATCCCTCTCACGCTGACAACCCTCTCACACTGACAACCCTCTCACACTGACATTTACAATCCACTCACAATATCAACTCATTCACACTGACAACCCACTCACAACAACTCACACTGACATGTACAACCCTCTCACTCAGACAACCCTCTCACTATGACACTTACAACCCACACACACTTACAACGCACACACTTACACTAAAAACCCAAACTCTGACAACCCACTCATGACAACCATGTCACACTGACACAAACCACGAACACTGACAATTCATTCACACTGACAACCAACTTACAACTCACAATGACACCCCACTGATAACCCACTCATGCTGACAACCCACTCACTCTGACAACCCACTCACTCTGACAACCCACTCACTCTGACAACCCACTCACTCTGACAACCCTCTCACACTGACAACCCACACACACTGACAACCCACTCACTCTGACAACCCACTCACTCTGACAACCCACTCACTCTGACAACCCATTCACACTGACAACCCACTCACACTGACAACCCACTCACTCTGACAACCCACTCACACTGACAACCCACTCACACTGACAACCCACTCACACTGACAACCCACTCACACTGACAACCCACCCACACTGACAACCCACTCACACTGACAACCCACTCACACTGATAACCCACTCACACTGACAACCCACTCACACTGACAACCCATTCACACTGACAACCCACTCACTCTGACAACCCACTCACTCTGACAACCCACTCACACTGACAACCCACTCACTCTGACAACACACTCACTCTGACAACCCACTCACACTGACAACCCACTCACTCTGACAACCCACTCACTCTGACAACCCACTCACTCTGACAACCCACTCACTCTGACACAATCCACTCACACTGACAGACCACTCACAACAACTCACTCACACTGACACTTACAACCCACTCACTCTGACAACCCTCTCATGCTGACAACCCTCTCACACTGACAACCCACTCACACTGACAACCCACCCACACTGACAACCCACTCACACTGACAACCCACTCACACTGATAACCCACTTACACTGACAACCCACTCACACTGACAACCCACTCACACTGACAACACACTCACTCTGACAACCCACTCACTCTGACAACCCACTCACACTGACAACCCACTCACTCTGACAACCCACTCACACTGACAACCCACTCACTCTGACAACACACTCACACTGACAACCCACTCACTCTGACAACCCACTCACTCTGACAACCCACTCACACTGACAACCCACTCACACTGACAACCCACTCACACTGACAACCCACTCACACTGACAACCCACCCACGCTGACAACCCACTCACACTGACAACCCACTCACACTGATAACCCACTTACACTGACAACCCACTCACACTGACAACCCACTCACTCTGACAACCCACTCACTCTGACAACCCACTCACTCTGACAACCCACTCACACTGACAACCCACTCACACTGACAACCCACTCACTCTGACAACCCACTCACTCTGACAACCCACTCACTCTGACAACCCACTCACTCTGACAACCCACTCACTCTGACAACCCACTCACACTGACAACCCACTCACACTGACAAACCACTCACAACAACTCACTCACACTGACAATTACAACCCACTCACTCTGACAACCCTCTCACGCTGACAACCCTCTCACACTGACAACCCTCTCACACTGACAACCCTCTCACACTGACATTTACAATCCACTCACAATATCAACTCATTCACACTGACAACCCACTCACAACAACTCACACTGACATGTACAACCCTCTCACTCAGTCAACCCTCTCACTATGACACTTACAACCCACACACACTTACAACGCACACACTTACACTAAAAACCCAAACTCTGACAACCCACTCATGACAACCATGTCACACTGACACAAACCACGAACACTGACAATTCATTCACACTGACAACCAACTTACAACTCACAATGACACCCCACTGATAACCCACTCATACTGACAACCCACTCACTCTGACAACCCACTCACTCTGACATCCCACTCACTCTGACAACCCACTCACTCTGACAACCCTCTCACACTGACAACCCTCTCACACTGACAACCCACTCACACTGACATTTACAATCCACTCACAATATCAACTCATTCACACTGATAACCCACTCACAACAACCCTCTCACACTGACACTTACAATCCAGTAACACAATTTATTCACACTGACAACCCACTCACAACAACTCACACTGACACTTACAACCCACTCACTCTGACAACCCACTCACACTGACATTTACAATCCACTCACAATATCAACTCATTCACACTGACAACCCACTCACAACAACCCTCTCACACTGACACTTACAATCCACTAACACAATTCATTCACACTGACAACCCACTCACAACAACTCACACTGACTCTTACAACCCACTCACTCTGACAACACACTCACACTGACACTAAAAACCCAAACTCTCTGACAACCCACTCATGACAAGCATCTAATACTGACACTTAAAATCCACTCACACTGACAATTCATTCACACTGACACGAACTTGCAACTCACAATGACAGCCCACCGAAAACCTACTCACACTGACAACCCACTCACTCTGACAACCCACTCACACTGACAATCCACTCACACTGACAACCCACTCACTCTGACAACCCACTCACACTGACAACCCACTCACTCTGACAACCCACTGACACTGACAACCCACTCACTCTGACAACCCACTCACACTGACAACCCACTCACACTGACAACCCACTCACACTGACAACCCACTCACACTGACAACCCACTCACTCTGACAACCCACTCACACTGACAACCCACTCACTCTGACAACCCACTCACACTGACAACCCACTCACACTGACAACCCACTCACTCTGACAACCCACTCACTCTGACAACCCACTCACACTGACAACCCACTCACTCTGACAACCCACTCACTCTGACAACCCACTCACACTGACAACCCACTCACTCTGACAACCCACTCACTCTGACAACCCACTCACACTGACAACCCACTCACTCTGACAACCCACTCACTCTGACAACCCACTCACACTGACAACCCACTCACTCTGACAACCCACTCACTCTGACAACCCACTCACTCTGACAACCCACTCACTCTGACACAATCCACTCACACTGACAGACCACTCACAACAACTCACTCACACTGACACTTACAACCCACTCACTCTGACAACCCTCTCATGCTGACAACCCTCTCACACTGACAACCCACTCACACTGACAACCCACCCACACTGACAACCCACTCACACTGACAACCCACTCACACTGATAACCCACTTACACTGACAACCCACTCACACTGACAACCCACTCACACTGACAACACACTCACTCTGACAACCCACTCACTCTGACAACCCACTCACACTGACAACCCACTCACTCTGACAACCCACTCACACTGACAACCCACTCACTCTGACAACACACTCACACTGACAACCCACTCACTCTGACAACCCACTCACTCTGACAACCCACTCACACTGACAACCCACTCACACTGACAACCCACTCACACTGACAACCCACTCACACTGACAACCCACCCACACTGACAACCCACTCACACTGACAACCCACTCACACTGATAACCCACTTACACTGACAACCCACTCACACTGACAACCCACTCACTCTGACAACCCACTCACTCTGACAACCCACTCACTCTGACAACCCACTCACACTGACAACCCACTCACACTGACAACCCACTCACTCTGACAACCCACTCACTCTGACAACCCACTCACTCTGACAACCCACTCACTCTGACAACCCACTCACTCTGACAACCCACTCACACTGACAACCCACTCACACTGACAAACCACTCACAACAACTCACTCACACTGACAATTACAACCCACTCACTCTGACAACCCTCTCACGCTGACAACCCTCTCACACTGACAACCCTCTCACACTGACAACCCTCTCACACTGACATTTACAATCCACTCACAATATCAACTCATTCACACTGACAACCCACGCACAACAACTCACACTGACATGTACAACCCTCTCACTCAGTCAACCCTCTCACTATGACACTTACAACCCACACACACTTACAACGCACACACTTACACTAAAAACCCAAACTCTGACAACCCACTCATGACAACCATGTCACACTGACACAAACCACGAACACTGACAATTCATTCACACTGACAACCAACTTACAACTCACAATGACACCCCACTGATAACCCACTCATACTGACAACCCACTCACTCTGACAACCCACTCACTCTGACAACCCACTCACTCTGACAACCCACTCACTCTGACAACCCTCTCACACTGACAACCCTCTCACACTGACAACCCACTCACACTGACATTTACAATCCACTCACAATATCAACTCATTCACACTGATAACCCACTCACAACAACCCTCTCACACTGACACTTACAATCCACTAACACAATTTATTCACACTGACAACCCACTCACAACAACTCACACTGACACTTACAACCCACTCACTCTGACAACCCACTCACACTGACATTTACAATCCACTCCCAATATCAACTCATTCACACTGACAAACCACTCACAACAACCCTCTCACACTGACACTTACAATCCACTAACACAACCCACTCACTCTGACAACCCACTCACACTGACAACCCACTCACTCTGACAACCCACTCACACTGACAATCCACTCACACTGACAACCCACTCACTCTGACAACCCACTCACACTGACAACCCACTCACTCTGACAACCCACTGACACTGACAACCCACTCACTCTGACAACCCACTCACACTGACAACCCACTCACACTGACAACCCACTCACACTGACAACCCACTCACTCTGACAACCCACTCACACTGACAACCCACTCACTCTGACAACCCACTCACACTGACAACCCACTCACTCTGACAACCCACTCACACTTACAACCCACTCACACTGACAACCCACTCACTCTGACAACCCACTCACTCTGACAACCCACTCACACTGACAACCCACTCACACTGACAACCCACTCACACTGACAACCCACTCACTCTGACAACCCACTCACACTGACAAACCACTCACTCTGACAACCCACTCACACTGACAACCCACTCACTCTGACAACCCACTCACTCTGACATCCCACTCACTCTGACAACCCACTCACTCTGACAACCCACTCAGTCTGACACAATCCACTCACACTGACAGACCACTCACAACAACTCACTCACACTGACAACCCACTCACTCTGACAACCCACTCACACTGACAACCCACTCACACTGACAACCCACTCACACTGACAACCCACTCACTCTGACAACCCACTCACACTGACAACCCACTCACACTGAATACCCACTCACACTGACAACCCACTCACTCTGACAACCCACTCACACTGACAACACACTCGCTCTGACAACCCACTCGCTCTGACAACCCACTCACACTGACAACCCACTCACACTGACAACCCACTCACACTGACAACCCACTCACTCTGACAACCCACTCACACTGACAACCCACTCACACTGACAACCCACTCACACTGACAACCCACCCACACTGACAACCCATCCACACTGACAACCCACTCACACTGACAACCCACTCACTCTGACAACCCACTCACTCTGACAACCCACTCACTCTGACACAATCCACTCACACTGACAAACCACTCACAACAACTCACTCACAGTGACACTTACAACCCACTCACTCTGACAACCATCTCACGCTGACAATTACAACCCATTCACATTGACAACCATCACACACTGACAACACACTTACAACAACTCACTCACAATGACAATCCACTGAAACCCTACTCACACTGACAACCCACTCATACTTAAAACCCACTCACTCTGACAACCCTCTCTGACAACTCACTCACACTGACAACCATCTCACACTGACACTTACAATCCACTCACTCTGACAACTCATTCAAACTGACAACCCAATCACAAGAACTCACTCAGACTGACATTTACAACCCACTCACATGGACAACCCACTCATGACAACTATCTCACACTGAGACTTACAATCCTCTCACACTGACAACTCACTCACACTGACAACCATCTCACACTAACACCATTCACTAACACTGACAACTCATTCAAACTGACAACCCACTCACAAAAACTCACTCATACTGACACTTACATCCCACTCACTCTGACAACCCACTCACAATGTGAACCATCTCACACTGACACTTACAATCCATTCAAAGTAACAACTCATTCACACTGACAACCCACTAACAACACATTCACACTGATACTTATAACCCACTCACTCTGACCTCCCACTCACACTGACAGCCATCTCACATTGACACTTACAACCCACTCACACTGACAACCAGCTCACACTGTCACTTACAATTCACTCACACTGACAACTCATTCCACTGACAACCCACTCACATCTCACTCACACTGACACTTACAATCCACTGACACTGACAACCCACTCACACTGACAACCCACTCACACTGACAACCCACTCACACTGACAACCCACTCACTCTGACAACCCACTCACACTGACAAACCACTCACTCTGACAACCCACTCACACTGACAACCCACTCACTCTGACAACCCACTCACTCTGACAACCCTCTCACGCTGACAACCCTCTCACACTGACAACCCTCTCACACTGACAACCCTCTCACACTGACATTTACAATCCACTCACAATATCAACTCATTCACACTGACAACCCACTCACAACAACTCACACTGACATGTACAACCCTCTCACTCAGTCAACCCTCTCACTATGACACTTACAACCCACACACACTTACAACGCACACACTTACACTAAAAACCCAAACTCTGACAACCCACTCATGACAACCATGTCACACTGTCACAAACCACGAACACTGACAATTCATTCACACTGACAACCAACTTACAACTCACAATGACACCCCACTGATAACCCACTCATACTGATAACCCACACACTCTGACAACCCACTCACTCTGACAACCCACACACTCTGACAACCCACTCACTCTGACAACCCTCTCACACTGACAACCCACACACACTGACAACCCACTCACTCTGACAACCCACTCACTCTGACAACCCATTTACTCTGACAACCCACTCACACTGACAACCCACTTACTCTGACAACCCACTCACACTGACAACCCACTCACTCTGACAACCCACTCACACTGACAACCCACTCATACTTACAACCATTCACACTGTCAACCCACTCACACTGACAACCCACTCACTCTGACAACCCACTCACACTGACAACCCACTCACACTGACAACCCACTCACACTGAAAACCCACTCACACTGACAACCCACTCACACTGACAACCCACTCACTCTGACAACCCACTCACACTGACAACCCACTCACACTGACAACCCACTCACACTGACAACCCACTCACACTGACAACCCACCCACACTGACAACCCACTCACACTGATAACCCTCTCACACTGATAACCCACTCACACTGACAACCCACTCACACTGACAACCCACTCACACTGACAACCCACTCACTCTGACAACCCACTCACTCTGACAACCCACTCACACTGACAACCCACTCACTCTGACAACCCACTCACTCTGACAACCCACTCACACTGACAACCCACTCACTCTGACAACCCACTCACTCTGACAACCCACTCACTCTGACACAATCCACTCACACTGACAGACCACTCACAACAACTCACTCACACTGACACTTACAACCCACTCACTCTGACAACCCTCTCATGCTGACAACCCTCTCACACTGACAACCCTCTCACACTGACAACCCTCTCACACTGACAACCCACTCACACTGACAACCCACTCACACTGACAACCCACTCACACTGACAACCCACCCACACTGACAACCCACTCACACTGACAACCCACTCACTCTGACAACCCACTCACTCTGACAACCCACTCACTCTGACAACCCACTCACACTGACAACCCACTCACACTGACAACCCACTCACACTGACAACCCACTCACTCTGACAACCCACTCACACTGACAACCCACTCACACTGACAACCCACTCACACTGACAACCCACTCACACTGACAACCCACTCACACTGACAACCCACCCACACTGACAACCCACTCACACTGACAACCCACTCACACTGATAACCCACTCACACTGACAACCCACTCACACTGACAACCCACTCACACTGACAACCCACTCACTCTGACAACCCACTCACTCTGACAACCCACTCACACTGACAACCCACTCACTCTGACAATCCACTCACTCTGACAACCCACTCACACTGACAACCCACTCACTCTGACAACCCACTCACTCTGACAACCCACTCACTCTGACAACCCACTCACTCTGACAACCCACTCACTCTGACACAATCCACTCACACTGACAGACCACTCACAACAACTCACTCACACTGACACTTACAACCCACTCACTCTGACAACCCTCTCATGCTGACAACCCTCTCACACTGACAACCCACTCACACTGACAACCCACCCACACTGACAACCCACTCACACTGACAACCCACTCACACTGATAACCCACTTACACTGACAACCCACTCACACTGACAACCCACTCACACTGACAACACACTCACTCTGACAACCCACTCACTCTGACAACCCACTCACACTGACAACCCACTCACACTGACAACCCACTCACTCTGACAACACGCTCACACTGACAACCCACTCACTCTGACAACCCACTCACTCTGACAACCCACTCACACTGACAACCCACTCACACTGACAACCCACTCACACTGTCAACCCACTCACACTGACAACCCACCCACACTGACAACCCACTCACACTGACAACCCACTCACACTGATAACCCACTTACACTGACAACCCACTCACACTGACAACACACTCACACTGACAACCCACTCACTCTGACAACCCACTCACTCTGACAACCCACTCACTCTGACAACCCACTCACATTGACAAACCACTCACACTGACAAACCACTCACAACAACTCACTCACACTGACACTTACAACCCACTCACTCTGACAACCCTCTCACGCTGACAACCCTCTCACACTGACAGCCCTCTCACACTGACAACCCTCTCACACTGACATTTACAATCCACTCACAATATCAACTCATTCACACTGACAACCCACTCACAACAACTCACACTGACATGTACAACCCTCTCACTCAGACAACCCTCTCACTATGACACTTACAACCCACACACACTCACAACGCACACACTTACACTAAAAACCCAAACTCTGACAACCCACTCATGACAACCATGTCACACTGACACAAACCACGAACACTGACAATTCATTCACACTGACAACCAACTTACAACTCACAATGACACCCCACTGATAACCCACTCATACTGACAACCCACTCACTCTGACAACCCACTCACTCTGACAACCCACTCACTCTGACAACCCACTCACTCTGACAACCCTCTCACACTGACAACCCTCTCACACTGACAACCCACTCACACTGACATTTACAATCCACTCACAATATCAACTCATTCACACTGATAACCCACTCACAACAACCCTCTCACACTGACACTTACAATCCGCTAACACAATTTATTCACACTGACAACCCACTCACAACAACTCACACTGACACTTACAACCCACTCACTCTGACAACCCACTCACACTGACATTTACAATCCACTCACAATATCAACTCATTCACACTGACAACCCACTCACAACAACCCTCTCACACTGACACTTACAATCCACTAACACAATTCATTCACACTGACAACCCACTCACAACAACTCACACTGACTCTTACAACCCACTCACTCTGACAACACACTCACACTGACACTAAAAACCCACTCACTCTGACAACCCACTCACTCTGACAACCCACTCACACTGACAACCCACTCACTCTGACAACCCACTCACTCTGACAACCCACTCACTCTGACACAATCCACTCACACTGACAGACCACTCACAACAACTCACTCACACTGACACTTACAACCCACTCACTCTGACAACCCTCTCATGCTGACAACCCTCTCACACTGACAACCCTCTCACACTGACAACCCTCTCACACTGACAACCCACTCACACTGACAACCCACTCACACTGACAACCCACTCACACTGACAACCCACCCACACTGACAACCCACTCACACTGACAACCCACTCACTCTGACAACCCACTCACTCTGACAACCCACTCACACTGACAACCCACTCACACTGACAACCCACTCACACTGACAACCCACTCACTCTGACAACCCACTCACACTGACAACCCACTCACTCTGACAACCCACTCACACTGACAACCCACTCACACTGACAACCCACCCACACTGACAACCCACTCACACTGACAACCCACTCACACTGATAACCCACTCACACTGACAACCCACTCACACTGACAACCCACTCACACTGACAACCCACTCACTCTGACAACCCACTCACTCTGACAACCCACTCACACTGACAACCCACTCACTCTGACAACCCACTCACTCTGACAACCCACTCACACTGACAACCCACTCACTCTGACAACCCACTCACTCTGACAACCCACTCACTCTGACAACCCACTCACTCTGACAACCCACTCACTCTGACACAATCCACTCACACTGACAGACCACTCACAACAACTCACTCACACTGACACTTACAACCCACTCACTCTGACAACCCTCTCATGCTGACAACCCTCTCACACTGACAACCCACTCACACTGACAACCCACTCACACTGACAACCCACTCACACTGACAACCCACTCACACTGATAACCCACTTACACTGACAACCCACTCACACTGACAACCCACTCACACTGACAACACACTCACTTTGACAACCCACTCACTCTGACAACCCACTCACACTGACAACCCACTCACACTGACAACCCACTCACTCTGACAACACACTCACACTGACAACCCACTCACTCTGACAACCCACTCACTCTGACAACCCACTCACACTGACAACCCACTCACACTGACAACCCACTCACACTGTCAACCCACTCACACTGACAACCCACCCACACTGACAACCCACACACTGAAAACCCACTCACACTGATAACCCACTTACACTGACAACCCACTCACACTGAAAACCCACTCACACTGACAACCCACTCACTCTGACAACCCACTCACTCTGACAACCCACTCACTCTGACAACCCACTCACATTGACAACCCACTCACACTGACAAACCACTCACAACAACTCACTCACACTGACACTTACAACCCACTCACTCTGACAACCCTCTCACGCTGACAACCCTCTCACACTGACAGCCCTCTCACACTGACAACCCTCTCACACTGACATTTACAATCCACTCACAATATCAACTCATTCACACTGACAACCCACTCACAACAACTCACACTGACATGTACAACCCTCTCACTCAGACAACCCTCTCACTATGACACTTACAACCCACACACACTTACAACGCACACACTTACACTAAAAACCCAAACTCTGACAACCCACTCATGACAACCATGTCACACTGACACAAACCACGAACACTGACAATTCATTCACACTGACAACCAACTTACAACTCACAATGACACCCCACTGATAACCCACTCATACTGACAACCCACTCACTCTGGCAACCCACTCACTCTGACAACCCACTCACTCTGACAACCCACTCACTCTGACAACCCTCTCACACTGACAACCCTCTCACACTGACAACCCACTCACACTGACAATTACAATCCACTCACAATATCAACTCATTCACACTGACAACCCACTCACAACAACCCTCTCACACTGACACTTACAATCCACTAACACAATTTATTCACACTGACAACCCACTCACAACAACTCACACTGACACTTACAACCCACTCACTCTGACAACCCACTCACACTGACATTTACAATCCACTCACAATATCAACTCATTCACACTGACAACCCACTCACTCTGACAACCCACTCACACTGACAACCCACTCATACTTACAACCATTCACACTGTCAACCCACTCACACTGACAACCCACTCACTCTGACAACCCACTCACACTGACAACCCACTCACACTGAAAACCCACTCACACTGACAACCCACTCACACTGACAACCCACTCACACTGACAACCCACTCACTCTGACAACCCACTCACACTGACAACCCACTCACACTGACAACCCACTCACACTGACAACCCACTCACACTGACAACCCACCCACACTGACAACCCACTCACACTGATAACCCACTCACACTGATAACCCACTCACACTGACAACCCACTCACACTGACAACCCACTCACACTGACAACCCACTCACTCTGACAACCCACTCACTCTGACAACCCATTCACACTGACAACCCACTCACTCTGACAACCCACTCACTCTGACAACCCACTCACACTGACAACCCACTCACTCTGACAACCCACTCACTCTGACAACCCACTCACTCTGACACAATCCACTCACACTGACAGACCACTCACAACAACTCACTCACACTGACACTTACAACCCACTCACTCTGACAACCCTCTCATGCTGACAACCCTCTCACACTGACAACCCTCTCACACTGACAACCCTCTCACACTGACAACCCACTCACACTGACAACCCACTCACACTGACAACCCACTCACACTGACAACCCACCCACACTGACAACCCACTCACACTGACAACCCACTCACTCTGACAACCCACTCACTCTGACAACCCACTGACTCTGACAACCCACTCACACTGACAACCCACTCACACTGACAACCCACTCACACTGACAACCCACTCACTCTGACAACCCACTCACACTGACAACCCACTCACACCGACAACCCACTCACACTGACAACCCACTCACACTGACAACCCACCCACACTGACAACCCACTCACACTGACAACCCACTCACACTGATAACCCACTCACACTGACAACCCACTCACACTGACAACCCACTCACACTGACAACCCACTCACTCTGACAACCCACTCACTCTGACAACCCACTCACACTGACAACCCACTCACTCTGACAACCCACTCACTCTGACAACCCACTCACACTGACAACCCACTCACTCTGACAACCCACTCACTCTGACAACCCACTCACTCTGACAACCCACACACTCTGACAACCCACTCACTCTGACACAATCCACTCACACTGACAGACCACTCACAACAACTCACTCACACTGACACTTACAACCCACTCACTCTGACAACCCTCTCATGCTGACAACCCTCTCACACTGACAACCCACTCACACTGACAACCCACCCACACTGACAACCCACTCACACTGACAACCCACTCACACTGATAACCCACTTACACTGACAACCCACTCACACTGACAACCCACTCACACTGACAACACACTCACTCTGACAACCCACTCACTCTGACAACCCACTCACACTGACAACCCACTCACACTGACAACCCACTCACACTGAAAACCCACTCACACTGACAACCCACTCACACTGACAACCCACTCACTCTGACAACCCACTCACACTGACAACCCACTCACACTGACAACCCACTCACACTGACAACCCACTCACACTGACAACCCACCCACACTGACAACCCACTCACACTGATAACCCACTCACACTGATAACCCACTCACACTGACAACCCACTCACACTGACAACCCACTCACACTGACAACCCACTCACTCTGACAACCCACTCACTCTGACAACCCACTCACACTGACAACCCACTCACTCTGACAACCCACTCACTCTGACAACCCACTCACACTGACAACCCACTCACTCTGACAACCCACTCACTCTGACAACCCACTCACTCTGACACAATCCACTCACACTGACAGACCACTCACAACAACTCACTCACACTGACACTTACAACCCACTCACTCTGACAACCCTCTCATGCTGACAACCCTCTCACACTGACAACCCTCTCACACTGACAACCCTCTCACACTGACAACCCACTCACACTGACAACCCACTCACACTGACAACCCACTCACACTGACAACCCACCCACACTGACAACCCACTCACACTGACAACCCACTCACTCTGACAACCCACTCACTCTGACAACCCACTCACTCTGACAACCCACTCACACTGACAACCCACTCACACTGACAACCCACTCACACTGACAACCCACTCACTCTGACAACCCACTCACACTGACAACCCACTCACACTGACAACCCACTCACACTGACAACCCACTCACACTGACAACCCACTCACACTGACAACCCACCCACACTGACAACCCACTCACACTGACAACCCACTCACACTGATAACCCACTCACACTGACAACCCACTCACACTGACAACCCACTCACACTGACAACCCACTCACTCTGACAACCCACTCACTCTGACAACCCACTCACACTGACAACCCACTCACTCTGACAATCCACTCACTCTGACAACCCACTCACACTGACAACCCACTCACTCTGACAACCCACTCACTCTGACAACCCACTCACTCTGACAACCCACTCACTCTGACAACCCACTCACTCTGACACAATCCACTCACACTGACAGACCACTCACAACAACTCACTCACACTGACACTTACAACCCACTCACTCTGACAACCCTCTCATGCTGACAACCCTCTCACACTGACAACCCACTCACACTGACAACCCACCCACACTGACAACCCACTCACACTGACAACCCACTCACACTGATAACCCACTTACACTGACAACCCACTCACACTGACAACCCACTCACACTGACAACACACTCACTCTGACAACCCACTCACTCTGACAACCCACTCACACTGACAACCCACTCACACTGACAACCCACTCACTCTGACAACACGCTCACACTGACAACCCACTCACTCTGACAACCCACTCACTCTGACAACCCACTCACACTGACAACCCACTCACACTGACAACCCACTCACACTGTCAACCCACTCACACTGACAACCCACCCACACTGACAACCCACTCACACTGACAACCCACTCACACTGATAACCCACTTACACTGACAACCCACTCACACTGACAACACACTCACACTGACAACCCACTCACTCTGACAACCCACTCACTCTGACAACCCACTCACTCTGACAACCCACTCACATTGACAAACCACTCACACTGACAAACCACTCACAACAACTCACTCACACTGACACTTACAACCCACTCACTCTGACAACCCTCTCACGCTGACAACCCTCTCACACTGACAGCCCTCTCACACTGACAACCCTCTCACACTGACATTTACAATCCACTCACAATATCAACTCATTCACACTGACAACCCACTCACAACAACTCACACTGACATGTACAACCCTCTCACTCAGACAACCCTCTCACTATGACACTTACAACCCACACACACTCACAACGCACACACTTACACTAAAAACCCAAACTCTGACAACCCACTCATGACAACCATGTCACACTGACACAAACCACGAACACTGACAATTCATTCACACTGACAACCAACTTACAACTCACAATGACACCCCACTGATAACCCACTCATACTGACAACCCACTCACTCTGACAACCCACTCACTCTGACAACCCACTCACTCTGACAACCCACTCACTCTGACAACCCTCTCACACTGACAACCCTCTCACACTGACAACCCACTCACACTGACATTTACAATCCACTCACAATATCAACTCATTCACACTGATAACCCACTCACAACAACCCTCTCACACTGACACTTACAATCCGCTAACACAATTTATTCACACTGACAACCCACTCACAACAACTCACACTGACACTTACAACCCACTCACTCTGACAACCCACTCACACTGACATTTACAATCCACTCACAATATCAACTCATTCACACTGACAACCCACTCACAACAACCCTCTCACACTGACACTTACAATCCACTAACACAATTCATTCACACTGACAACCCACTCACAACAACTCACACTGACTCTTACAACCCACTCACTCTGACAACACACTCACACTGACACTAAAAACCCACTCACTCTGACAACCCACTCACTCTGACAACCCACTCACACTGACAACCCACTCACTCTGACAACCCACTCACTCTGATAACCCACTCACTCTGACACAATCCACTCACACTGACAGACCACTCACAACAACTCACTCACACTGACACTTACAACCCACTCACTCTGACAACCCTCTCATGCTGACAACCCTCTCACACTGACAACCCTCTCACACTGACAACCCTCTCACACTGACAACCCACTCACACTGACAACCCACTCACACTGACAACCCACTCACACTGACAACCCACCCACACTGACAACCCACTCACACTGACAACCCACTCACTCTGACAACCCACTCACTCTGACAACCCACTCACACTGACAACCCACTCACACTGACAACCCACTCACACTGACAACCCACTCACTCTGACAACCCACTCACACTGACAACCCACTCACTCTGACAACCCACTCACACTGACAACCCACTCACACTGACAACCCACCCACACTGACAACCCACTCACACTGACAACCCACTCACACTGATAACCCACTCACACTGACAACCCACTCACACTGACAACCCACTCACACTGACAACCCACTCACTCTGACAACCCACTCACTCTGACAACCCACTCACACTGACAACCCACTCACTCTGACAACCCACTCACTCTGACAACCCACTCACACTGACAACCCACTCACTCTGACAACCCACTCACTCTGACAACCCACTCACTCTGACAACCCACTCACTCTGACAACCCACTCACTCTGACACAATCCACTCACACTGACAGACCACTCACAACAACTCACTCACACTGACACTTACAACCCACTCACTCTGACAACCCTCTCATGCTGACAACCCTCTCACACTGACAACCCACTCACACTGACAACCCACTCACACTGACAACCCACTCACACTGACAACCCACTCACACTGATAACCCACTTACACTGACAACCCACTCACACTGACAACCCACTCACACTGACAACACACTCACTTTGACAACCCACTCACTCTGACAACCCACTCACACTGACAACCCACTCACACTGACAACCCACTCACTCTGACAACACACTCACACTGACAACCCACTCACTCTGACAACCCACTCACTCTGACAACCCACTCACACTGACAACCCACTCACACTGACAACCCACTCACACTGTCAACCCACTCACACTGACAACCCACCCACACTGACAACCCACACACTGAAAACCCACTCACACTGATAACCCACTTACACTGACAACCCACTCACACTGAAAACCCACTCACACTGACAACCCACTCACTCTGACAACCCACTCACTCTGACAACCCACTCACTCTGACAACCCACTCACATTGACAACCCACTCACACTGACAAACCACTCACAACAACTCACTCACACTGACACTTACAACCCACTCACTCTGACAACCCTCTCACGCTGACAACCCTCTCACACTGACAGCCCTCTCACACTGACAACCCTCTCACACTGACATTTACAATCCACTCACAATATCAACTCATTCACACTGACAACCCACTCACAACAACTCACACTGACATGTACAACCCTCTCACTCAGACAACCCTCTCACTATGACACTTAAAACCCACACACACTTACAACGCACACACTTACACTAAAAACCCAAACTCTGACAACCCACTCATGACAACCATGTCACACTGACACAAACCACGAACACTGACAATTCATTCACACTGACAACCAACTTACAACTCACAATGACACCCCACTGATAACCCACTCATACTGACAACCCACTCACTCTGACAACCCACTCACTCTGACAACCCACTCACTCTGACAACCCACTCACTCTGACAACCCTCTCACACTGACAACCCTCTCACACTGACAACCCACTCACACTGACAATTACAATCCACTCACAATATCAACTCATTCACACTGACAACCCACTCACAACAACCCTCTCACACTGACACTTACAATCCACTAACACAATTTATTCACACTGACAACCCACTCACAACAACTCACACTGACACTTACAACCCACTCACTCTGACAACCCACTCACACTGACATTTACAATCCACTCACAATATCAACTCATTCACACTGACAACCCACTCACTCTGACAACCCACTCACACTGACAACCCACTCATACTTACAACCATTCACACTGTCAACCCACTCACACTGACAACCCACTCACTCTGACAACCCACTCACACTGACAACCCACTCACACTGAAAACCCACTCACACTGACAACCCACTCACACTGACAACCCACTCACACTGACAACCCACTCACTCTGACAACCCACTCACACTGACAACCCACTCACACTGACAACCCACTCACACTGACAACCCACTCACACTGACAACCCACCCACACTGACAACCCACTCACACTGATAACCCACTCACACTGATAACTCACTCACACTGACAACCCACTCACACTGACAACCCACTCACACTGACAACCCACTCACTCTGACAACCCACTCACTCTGACAACCCATTCACACTGACAACCCACTCACTCTGACAACCCACTCACTCTGACAACCCACTCACACTGACAACCCACTCACTCTGACAACCCACTCACTCTGACAACCCACTCACTCTGACACAATCCACTCACACTGACAGACCACTCACAACAACTCACTCACACTGACACTTACAACCCACTCACTCTGACAACCCTCTCATGCTGACAACCCTCTCACACTGACAACCCTCTCACACTGACAACCCTCTCACACTGACAACCCACTCACACTGACAACCCACTCACACTGACAACCCACTCACACTGACAACCCACCCACACTGACAACCCACTCACACTGACAACCCACTCACTCTGACAACCCACTCACTCTGACAACCCACTCACTCTGACAACCCACTCACACTGACAACCCTCTCACACTGACAACCCACTCACACTGACAACCCACTCACTCTGACAACCCACTCACACTGACAACCCACTCACACCGACAACCCACTCACACTGACAACCCACTCACACTGACAACCCACCCACACTGACAACCCACTCACACTGACAACCCACTCACACTGATAACCCACTCACACTGACAACCCACTCACACTGACAACCCACTCACACTGACAACCCACTCACTCTGACAACCCACTCACTCTGACAACCCACTCACACTGACAACCCACTCACTCTGACAACCCACTCACTCTGACAACCCACTCACACTGACAACCCACTCACTCTGACAACCCACTCACTCTGACAACCCACTCACTCTGACAACCCACACACTCTGACAACCCACTCACTCTGACACAATCCACTCACACTGACAGACCACTCACAACAACTCACTCACACTGACACTTACAACCCACTCACTCTGACAACCCTCTCATGCTGACAACCCTCTCACACTGACAACCCACTCACACTGACAACCCACCCACACTGACAACCCACTCACACTGACAACCCACTCACACTGATAACCCACTTACACTGACAACCCACTCACACTGACAACCCACTCACACTGACAACACACTCACTCTGACAACCCACTCACTCTGACAACCCACTCACACTGACAACCCACTCACACTGACAACCCACTCACTCTGACAACACACTCACACTGACAACCCACTCACTCTGACAACCCACTCACTCTGACAACCCACTCACACTGACAACCCACTCACACTGACAACCCACTCACACTGTCAACCCACTCACACTGACAACCCACCCACACTGACAACCCACTCACACTGACAACCCACTCACACTGATAACCCACTTACACTGACAACCCACTCACACTGACAACCCACTCACACTGACAACCCACTCACTCTGACAACCCACTCACTCTGACAACCCACTCACTCTGACAACCCACTCACTCTGACAACCCACTCACATTGACAACCCACTCACAACAACTCACTCACACTGACACTTACAACCCACTCACTCTGACAACCCTCTCACGCTGACAACCCTCTCACACTGACAGCCCTCTCACACTGACAACCCTCTCACACTGACATTTACAATCCACTCACAATATCAACTCATTCACACTGACAACCCACTCACAACAACTCACACTGACATGTATAACCCTCTCACTCAGACAACCCTCTCACTATGACACTTACAACCCACACACACTCACAACGCACACACTTACACTAAAAACCCAAACTCTGACAACCCACTCATGACAACCATGTCACACTGACACAAACCACGAACACTGACAATTCATTCACACTGACAACCAACTTACAACTCACAATGACACCCCACTGATAACCCACTCATACTGACAACCCACTCACTCTGACAACCCACTCACTCTGACAACCCACTCACTCTGACAACCCACTCACTCTGACAACCCTCTCACACTGACAACCCTCTCACACTGACAACCCACTCACACTGACATTTACAATCCACTCACAATATCAACTCATTCACACTGATAACCCACTCACAACAACCCTCTCACACTGACACTTACAATCCGCTAACACAATTTATTCACACTGACAACCCACTCACAACAACTCACACTGACACTTACAACCCACTCACTCTGACAACCCACTCACACTGACATTTACAATCCACTCACAATATCAACTCATTCACACTGACAACCCACTCACAACAACCCTCTCACACTGACACTTACAATCCACTAACACAATTCATTCACACTGACAACCCACTCACAACAACTCACACTGACTCTTACAACCCACTCACTCTGACAACACACTCACACTGACACTAAAAACCCACTCACTCTGACAACCCACTCACTCTGACAACCCACTCACACTGACAACCCACTCACTCTGACAACCCACTCACTCTGACAACCCACTCACTCTGACACAATCCACTCACACTGACAGACCACTCACAACAACTCACTCACACTGACACTTACAACCCACTCACTCTGACAACCTTCTCATGCTGACAACCCTCTCACACTGACAACCCTCTCACACTGACAACCCTCTCACACTGACAACCCACTCACACTGACAACCCACTCACACTGACAACCCACTCACACTGACAACCCACCCACACTGACAACCCACTCACACTGACAACCCACTCACTCTGACAACCCACTCACTCTGACAACCCACTCACACTGACAACCCACTCACACTGACAACCCACTCACACTGACAACCCACTCACTCTGACAACCCACTCACACTGACAACCCACTCACACTGACAACCCACTCACACTGACAACCCACTCACACTGACAACCCACCCACACTGACAACCCACTCACACTGACAACCCACTCACACTGATAACCTACTCACACTGACAACCCACTCACACTGACAACCCACTCACACTGACAACCCACTCACTCTGACAACCCACTCACTCTGACAACCCACTCACACTGACAACCCACTCACTCTGACAACCCACTCACTCTGACAACCCACTCACACTGACAACCCACTCACTCTGACAACCCACTCACTCTGACAACCCACTCACTCTGACAACCCACTCACTCTGACAACCCACTCACTCTGACACAATCCACTCACACTGACAGACCACTCACAACAACTCACTCACACTGACACTTACAACCCACTCACTCTGACAACCCTCTCATGCTGACAACCCTCTCACACTGACAACCCACTCACACTGACAACCCACTCACACTGACAACCCACTCACACTGACAACCCACTCACACTGATAACCCACTTACACTGACAACCCACTCACACTGACAACCCACTCACACTGACAACACACTCACTTTGACAACCCACTCACTCTGACAACCCACTCACACTGACAACCCACTCACACTGACAACCCACTCACTCTGACAACACACTCACACTGACAACCCACTCACTCTGACAACCCACTCACTCTGACAACCCACTCACACTGACAACCCACTCACACTGACAACCCACTCACACTGTCAACCCACTCACACTGACAACCCACCCACACTGACAACCCACTCACACTGAAAACCCACTCACACTGATAACCCACTTACACTGACAACCCACTCACACTGACAACCCACTCACACTGACAACCCACTCACTCTGACAACCCACTCACTCTGACAACCCACTCACTCTGACAACCCACTCACATTGACAACCCACTCACACTGACAAACCACTCACAACAACTCACTCACACTGACACTTACAACCCACTCACTCTGACAACCCTCTCACGCTGACAACCCTCTCACACTGACAGCCCTCTCACACTGACAACCCTCTCACACTGACATTTACAATCCACTCACAATATCAACTCATTCACACTGACAACCCACTCACAACAACTCACACTGACATGTACAACCCTCTCACTCAGACAACCCTCTCACTATGACACTTACAACCCACACACACTTACAACGCACACACTTACACTAAAAACCCAAACTCTGACAACCCACTCATGACAACCATGTCACACTGACACAAACCACGAACACTGACAATTCATTCACACTGACAACCAACTTACAACTCACAATGACACCCCACTGATAACCCACTCATACTGACAACCCACTCACTCTGACAACCCACTCACTCTGACAACCCACTCACTCTGACAACCCACTCACTCTGACAACCCTCTCACACTGACAACCCTCTCACACTGACAACCCACTCACACTGACAATTACAATCCACTCACAATATCAACTCATTCACACTGACAACCCACTCACAACAACCCTCTCACACTGACACTTACAATCCACTAACACAATTTATTCACACTGACAACCCACTCACAACAACTCACACTGACACTTACAACCCACTCACTCTGACAACCCACTCACACTGACATTTACAATCCACTCACAATATCAACTCATTCACACTGACAACCCACTCACAACAACCCTCTCACACTGACACTTACAATCCACTAACACAAATCATTCACACTGACATCCCACTCACAACAACTCACACTGACTCTTACAACCCACTCACTCTGACAACACACTCACACTGACACTAAAAACCCACTCTCTCTGACAACCCACTCATGACAAGCATCTAATACTGACACTTAAAATCCACTCACACTGACAATTCATTCACACTGACACCAACTTGCAACTCACAATGACACCCCACCGAAAACCTACTCACACTGACAACCCACTCACTCTGACAACCCACTCACACTGACAATCCACTCACACTGACAACCCACTCACTCTGACAACCCACTCACACTGACAACCCACTCACTCTGACAACCCACTCACACTGACAACCCACTCACTCTGACAACCCACTCACACTGACAACCCACTCACACTGACAACCCACTCACACTGACAACCCACTCACTCTGACAACCCACTCACACTGACAACCCACTCACTCTGACAACCCACTCACACTGACAACCCACTCACTCTGACAACACACTCACACTGACAACCCACTCACTCTGACAACCCACTCACTCTGACAACCCACTCACACTGACAACCCACTCACTCTGACAACCCACTCACTCTGACAACCCACTCACACTGACAACCCACTCACTCTGACAACCCACTCACTCTGACAACCCACTCACACTGACAACCCACTCACACCGACAACCCACTCACACTGACAACCCACTCACACTGACAACCCACCCACACTGACAACCCACTCACACTGACAACCCACTCACACTGATAACCCACTCACACTGACAACCCACTCACACTGACAACCCACTCACACTGACAACCCACTCACTCTGACAACCCACTCACTCTGACAACCCACTCACACTGACAACCCACTCACTCTGACAACCCACTCACTCTGACAACCCACTCACACTGACAACCCACTCACTCTGACAACCCACTCACTCTGACAACCCACTCACTCTGACAACCCACACACTCTGACAACCCACTCACTCTGACACAATCCACTCACACTGACAGACCACTCACAACAACTCACTCACACTGACACTTACAACCCACTCACTCTGACAACCCTCTCATGCTGACAACCCTCTCACACTGACAACCCACTCACACTGACAACCCACCCACACTGACAACCCACTCACACTGACAACCCACTCACACTGATAACCCACTTACACTGACAACCCACTCACACTGACAACCCACTCACACTGACAACACACTCACTCTGACAACCCACTCACTCTGACAACCCACTCACACTGACAACCCACTCACACTGACAACCCACTCACTCTGACAACACACTCACACTGACAACCCACTCACTCTGACAACCCACTCACTCTGACAACCCACTCACACTGACAACCCACTCACACTGACAACCCACTCACACTGTCAACCCACTCACACTGACAACCCACCCACACTGACAACCCACTCACACTGACAACCCACTCACACTGATAACCCACTTACACTGACAACCCACTCACACTGACAACCCACTCACACTGACAACCCACTCACTCTGACAACCCACTCACTCTGACAACCCACTCACTCTGACAACCCACTCACTCTGACAACCCACTCACATTGACAACCCACTCACAACAACTCACTCACACTGACACTTACAACCCACTCACTCTGACAACCCTCTCACGCTGACAACCCTCTCACACTGACAGCCCTCTCACACTGACAACCCTCTCACACTGACATTTACAATCCACTCACAATATCAACTCATTCACACTGACAACCCACTCACAACAACTCACACTGACATGTATAACCCTCTCACTCAGACAACCCTCTCACTATGACACTTACAACCCACACACACTCACAACGCACACACTTACACTAAAAACCCAAACTCTGACAACCCACTCATGACAACCATGTCACACTGACACAAACCACGAACACTGACAATTCATTCACACTGACAACCAACTTACAACTCACAATGACACCCCACTGATAACCCACTCATACTGACAACCCACTCACTCTGACAACCCACTCACTCTGACAACCCACTCACTCTGACAACCCACTCACTCTGACAACCCTCTCACACTGACAACCCTCTCACACTGACAACCCACTCACACTGACATTTACAATCCACTCACAATATCAACTCATTCACACTGATAACCCACTCACAACAACCCTCTCACACTGACACTTACAATCCGCTAACACAATTTATTCACACTGACAACCCACTCACAACAACTCACACTGACACTTACAACCCACTCACTCTGACAACCCACTCACACTGACATTTACAATCCACTCACAATATCAACTCATTCACACTGACAACCCACTCACAACAACCCTCTCACACTGACACTTACAATCCACTAACACAATTCATTCACACTGACAACCCACTCACAACAACTCACACTGACTCTTACAACCCACTCACTCTGACAACACACTCACACTGACACTAAAAACCCACTCACTCTGACAACCCACTCACTCTGACAACCCACTCACACTGACAACCCACTCACTCTGACAACCCACTCACTCTGACAACCCACTCACTCTGACACAATCCACTCACACTGACAGACCACTCACAACAACTCACTCACACTGACACTTACAACCCACTCACTCTGACAACCCTCTCATGCTGACAACCCTCTCACACTGACAACCCTCTCACACTGACAACCCTCTCACACTGACAACCCACTCACACTGACAACCCACTCACACTGACAACCCACTCACACTGACAACCCACCCACACTGACAACCCACTCACACTGACAACCCACTCACTCTGACAACCCACTCACTCTGACAACCCACTCACACTGACAACCCACTCACACTGACAACCCACTCACACTGACAACCCACTCACTCTGACAACCCACTCACACTGACAACCCACTCACACTGACAACCCACTCACACTGACAACCCACTCACACTGACAACCCACCCACACTGACAACCCACTCACACTGACAACCCACTCACACTGATAACCTACTCACACTGACAACCCACTCACACTGACAACCCACTCACACTGACAACCCACTCACTCTGACAACCCACTCACTCTGACAACCCACTCACACTGACAACCCACTCACTCTGACAACCCACTCACTCTGACAACCCACTCACACTGACAACCCACTCACTCTGACAACCCACTCACTCTGACAACCCACTCACTCTGACAACCCACTCACTCTGACAACCCACTCACTCTGACACAATCCACTCACACTGACAGACCACTCACAACAACTCACTCACACTGACACTTACAACCCACTCACTCTGACAACCCTCTCATGCTGACAACCCTCTCACACTGACAACCCACTCACACTGACAACCCACTCACACTGACAACCCACTCACACTGACAACCCACTCACACTGATAACCCACTTACACTGACAACCCACTCACACTGACAACCCACTCACACTGACAACACACTCACTTTGACAACCCACTCACTCTGACAACCCACTCACACTGACAACCCACTCACACTGACAACCCACTCACTCTGACAACACACTCACACTGACAACCCACTCACTCTGACAACCCACTCACTCTGACAACCCACTCACACTGACAACCCACTCACACTGACAACCCACTCACACTGTCAACCCACTCACACTGACAACCCACCCACACTGACAACCCACTCACACTGAAAACCCACTCACACTGATAACCCACTTACACTGACAACCCACTCACACTGACAACCCACTCACACTGACAACCCACTCACTCTGACAACCCACTCACTCTGACAACCCACTCACTCTGACAACCCACTCACATTGACAACCCACTCACACTGACAAACCACTCACAACAACTCACTCACACTGACACTTACAACCCACTCACTCTGACAACCCTCTCACGCTGACAACCCTCTCACACTGACAGCCCTCTCACACTGACAACCCTCTCACACTGACATTTACAATCCACTCACAATATCAACTCATTCACACTGACAACCCACTCACAACAACTCACACTGACATGTACAACCCTCTCACTCAGACAACCCTCTCACTATGACACTTACAACCCACACACACTTACAACGCACACACTTACACTAAAAACCCAAACTCTGACAACCCACTCATGACAACCATGTCACACTGACACAAACCACGAACACTGACAATTCATTCACACTGACAACCAACTTACAACTCACAATGACACCCCACTGATAACCCACTCATACTGACAACCCACTCACTCTGACAACCCACTCACTCTGACAACCCACTCACTCTGACAACCCACTCACTCTGACAACCCTCTCACACTGACAACCCTCTCACACTGACAACCCACTCACACTGACAATTACAATCCACTCACAATATCAACTCATTCACACTGACAACCCACTCACAACAACCCTCTCACACTGACACTTACAATCCACTAACACAATTTATTCACACTGACAACCCACTCACAACAACTCACACTGACACTTACAACCCACTCACTCTGACAACCCACTCACACTGACATTTACAATCCACTCACAATATCAACTCATTCACACTGACAACCCACTCACAACAACCCTCTCACACTGACACTTACAATCCACTAACACAATTCATTCACACTGACAACCCACTCACAACAACTCACACTGACTCTTACAACCCACTCACTCTGACAACACACTCACACTGACACTAAAAACCCACTCTCTCTGACAACCCACTCATGACAAGCATCTAATACTGACACTTAAAATCCACTCACACTGACAATTCATTCACACTGACACCAACTTGCAACTCACAATGACACCCCACCGAAAACCTACTCACACTGACAACCCACTCACTCTGACAACCCACTCACACTGACAATCCACTCACACTGACAACCCACTCACTCTGACAACCCACTCACACTGACAACCCACTCACTCTGACAACCCACTCACACTGACAACCCACTCACTCTGACAACCCACTCACACTGACAACCCACTCACACTGACAACCCACTCACACTGACAACCCACTCACTCTGACAACCCACTCACACTGACAACCCACTCACTCTGACAACCCACTCACACTGACAACCCACTCACTCTGACAACACACTCACACTGACAACCCACTCACTCTGACAACCCACTCACTCTGACAACCCACTCACACTGACAACCCACTCACACTGACAACCCACTCACACTGACCACCCACTCACTCTGACAACCCACTCACACTGACAACCCACTCACTCTGACAACCCACTCACACTGACAACCCACTCACACTGACAACCCACTCACTCTGACAACCCACTCACACTGACAACCCACTCACTCTGACAACCCACTCACACTGACAACCCACTCACACTGACAACCCACTCACACTGACAACCCACTCACTCTGACAACCCACTCACACTGACAACCCACTCACTCTGACAACCCACTCACACTGACAACCCACTCACTCTGACAACCCACTTACGCTAACAACCCACTCACTCTAACAACCCACTCACTCTGACAACCCACTCACACTGACAACCCACTCACACTGACAACCCACTCACACTGACAACCCACTCACTCTGACAACCCACTCACACTGACAACCCACTCACACTGACAACCCACTCACACTGACAACCCACTCACACTGACAACCCACTCACTCTGACAACCCACTCACACTGACAACCCACTCACACTGAAAACCCACTCACACTGACAACCCACTCACTCTGACAACCCACTCACACTGACAACACACTCGCTCTGACAACCCACTCACTCTGACAACCCACTCACACTGACAACCCACTCACACTGACAACCCACTCACACTGACAACCCACTCACACTGACAACCCACCCACACTGACAACCCACCCACACTGACAACCCACTCACACTGACCACCCACTCACACTGACAACCCACTCACACTGACAACCCACTCACTCTGACAACCCACTCACTCTGACAACCCACTCACTCTGACACAATCCACTCACACTGACAAACCACTCACAACAACTCACTCACACTGACACTTACAACCCACTCACTCTGACAACCATCTCACGCTGACAATTACAACCCATTCACATTGACAACCATCACACACTGACAACACACTTACAACAACTCACTCACAATGACAATCCACTGAAACCCTACTCACACTGACAACCCACTCATACTTAAAACCCACTCACTCTGACAACCCTCTCTGACAACTCACTCACACTGACAACCATCTCACACTGACACTTACAATCCACTCACTCTGACAACTCATTCAAACTGACAACCCAATCACAAGAACTCACTCAGACTGACATTTACAACCCACTCACATGGACAACCCACTCATGACAACTATCTCACACTGAGACTTACAATCCTCTCACACTGACAACTCACTCACACTGACAACCATCTCACACTAACACCATTGACTAACACTGACAACTCATTCAAACTGACAACCCACTCACAAAAACTCACTCATACTGACACTTACATCCCACTCACTCTGACAACCCACTCACAATGTGAACCATCTCACACTGACACTTACAATCCATTCAAAGTAACAACTCATTCACACTGACAACCCACTAACAACACATTCACACTGATACTTATAACCCACTCACTCTGACCTCCCACTCACACTGACAGCCATCTCACACTGACACTTACAACCCACTCACACTGACAACCAGCTCACACTGTCACTTACAATTCACTCACACTGACAACTCATTCCACTGACAACCCACTCACATCTCACTCACACTGACACTTACAATCCACTGACTCTGACAACCCACTCAGACTGACAAGCATTTCACGCTGACACTTACAAACCACTCACTCTGACAACCCTCTCATACTGACACAACCCATTCACACTGACAACCCACTCACAGCAACTGACTCACAATGACAACCCACTGAAAACCCACTCACACTGACAACCCACTCATACATTACAACCCACTCACACTGACAATGCACTGAAAACCCACTCACACCGTCAACCCACTGAAAATCCACTCACACTGACAACCCATGGACATTGTGATGGCCCCTGGTGGATTAGGTCAGATGTCATTGTGTTAGCTTCGTTAAGGACTGGTGTCTGTGGTTGCATATTTAACTAAACGCCTCTAATCAAAGCTGAGCGCAAGATTTCGGTCTCATAGGCACCCTGAATTATTTGATGATGGTCACTGAGCAACCCAGAAATAATTGCCCATGTGTTGTACCTAATGTGCACAATGTGATCTCACTGGATAATTCTGATGCACAAGTAGCTTCATATTCCAGGCAAGCATTTCTTGCACCCAACCTTTGAAATGTTTCTTTCTTTGTTCTTGATAATAAAGTAATTAGAAAAACATCAAATCCAAGCCAATATGTAAGTAAATTTTCAAGATCTAAGATCAGTGTAGTATTGATAAGAGAGAGCATCTCAGGTATTTTAAATGCCATTTTTTTTGTGTTGTGTGAGATAAAGCATTTTACAAAGAAAGAAGGGGAAAGTGAGTTGGGTGAACCCAAGTAGCAAGGGTCAAGTGCTTTGTTAGTGGCAGAGATTGAAAAAAAAAGGAACAGATGTACACACTTAAAAAACAATGAAATATAGGCAGTGCGCTCTTGAAAGCAAAATGTTGGATTTTTTTTTTGAAGTGAAGTATTTAGCATTTCATCTTGTGGCCAAGAGCACAGGTAATTCAATTATGTATAGCTCCTGAGACATACACTGGCAAGGCAGAGACAAATTGCTTAGGCAGATGATTAGTGACTGGAGCCAGGAGATTTCCCTCCTGCCACAATACTTTGCAGAACCAATGGGTAGCTGCATTTTGAATAGCTGAACTCGGTCTTAAAGGTGAAATCTAAAAGTCAACTTAAACTCTTCAAAGGTACTCCAACAAATGTGTAACTATCTTAAACTTGGAATGAAGATGAATTAAAATCATTGCATCAGTTAGAACTTTTATTAATAATACATTTAAACCCCATTGCAGTAATTACCATATTTGACACCATATAAAACCCAAAGACATATAAGACCCCATTTCAGCAGGGAATATTAAGAATTTTTTTTGGTGTATTTACAGGTAAATTTCTCTTAATTCCTTGACCCACCTGTAAAAGCCACTGTAAAACACTTTGCATACAAGACCCATGGGATATTTTTGAGCAATATTTTTTGTGGAAAGGAGTGGGTCTTATATTATGTTTAATATGGTAATTTGCAATGTTGTTGTTTAACCTAAATTAGTGATTACTTTTAATTTCTAATCTGCCATTTTCCCACTTTTTTTAAATTTGAAAAGTGATTCTGGAATCCAACAGCTGGCTGTGGATCTTTAGCTGCATTCACACTTGCATCCCACTAAATTGGCCATTCACTGGGATTTTTCACACTTGACCACTCCTATCTGGGATAGTGAACACTTTCACACTTGCAAGAGCCATCCCTGGGGTTAGGAATGTTCTGCCTTCTACCGGTGACATCATGACATACCGAGCGATGGTGGACCTGCCCTAAATCCTGATCAATGTATTTTATCTTTTATTTGAACAAAATTAATCTTGCCTAATTATAAGATAATTAAGCTTTATGTACAGCACAATATGAGCCCTTCAGCCCCTTTTGTTGTTGTGCTGACCTATATAAACCTTTATAAGGGACTGAGGGAAAGTGCTAGCAATAGCGGAGAATTTTTAAGCAGCATGGCAAAGTTGGTAGCTCTATTGATGGTCTATAAATTGTGCACTTTAGCACTACCAACTTTCCCACGCTGTTTAAAAATTGTCCGCTATTACTATTTATTGCAATTGATTTCATCTCTCTTTCTCTCTCTCCCCTTCTGCAACTTTCCCATGGCAAAGTTTATACCTTCATTTTAATCTTTTCTTCCTTCATGTTCCTGCATTCACACAAAAACTTGGGTCATTTCAATCCCACTTGCTTGATTGCAACGCCGGTCTCTGGAGACGCCGGGGATTGTACTTGGGTTTGAGGCAATCTATCCCCAGCGTGAGATGTTGTCATCTGACACCAAGGTTGAGAAGATTTTCCTTTCACACTAAGAAACTTCAAAGGCCGATTGGCTGTTAATTCCTGGGGACCACTTGAAAGTGTGAAAGGGGCTTTTGAGTTACTGTTTTTGAACATGCTTGGGCCTAGTGTAGTATATATAGAAGTAACCTTTCTTTTAAGATGTCCTTGACGTAAATATTTATCTTCTCCAAACCTGTTTGCTGGACATTTCTACCCATGTACTCTTCTTCAGTACATTTCCTGAGGAGGTAGTGGAGTCATATTCTCTCATAAGACTTAAGAAGTGTCCAGAAAAGCATTTAAATTACCAAAGCATAAAAGGTCCATCGCTAATGATGGACCTAATGTGGGTAGATGTTAGTATAGTTGGGTGCAATACTTAGCAGGATGTGATGAGCTGAAGACCTGTTTCTGTGCTATGACTTTAAGTACTCTCACTACTGATCCAAAGGCACCCTCAGTTACTGCTGATATTCCCTCTATTGTGTGAACTGTGCTGAAATGTTACAAGGCTTTCCTGATGGTATTTGTTCCTTAATTGACAGTGACGAGGTGGGGAAACCACCTCGATTCCTGCTTCTGGATTGATTTCTCCACATTGTCCTTAGTTAAGGTTTTACCTGTCAGAGCTGTCTCACTCAAATCTTTCTCTGCTGCATGATAGTGAGCTGCTGTGACTGTTAAACAGGGAGGTGTAATGGGGTTATGATAGACAACTTCAAGATGAACACATAGATCATTTCAGATTATTAGGATGTTGGAGAAACATTAAATTAACTTTTATTGAATTTAGCATGTTCTATTGCATAATGATGTTGACTCATTGGACTAGTTCAACTGACCTAAAAATGTTTTGCCACTGATTTTCACTTGTATTCAGCATCTGATGCCTTTTGTGTCTGTGTCCAAAAATAGCTGGCCAGCATTGAGGGATTCCAGTTTTGATGGATTCAGAATGACATTGATTCCAAAGTGCAATATACCTATACAACTAGCATGGAAATGCTCAGGGGCAGCTGGCAATATCACTGCCTCATTTATCTTATATCATCACACACGGCCGTCAGCAGGCAGGTCTGGTCTGAGAAGTAGCTGATGTCAGGGCCCAGGACCCCGGGGCCAAACTGATGTCAGGACCCCGGGGCCAAGCTGATGTCAGGACCCCGGGGCCAAGCTGATGTCAGGACCCAGGTCCAAACTGATGTCAGGGCTCTGGTCCCAGTTGATGTCAGGACCCAGGTCCTCAGGTCCCAGTTGATGTCAGGGACCAGGTCCTCAGGTCCCAGTTGATGCCAGGGCCAAGGTTCTCATGTCCCAGCTGATGTCAGGGCCAAGGTTCTCAGGTCCCAACCGATGTAATGGCTCTGGTTGCAGCTGATATCAGGGCTGTGGTCGCAGCTGATGTCAGGGCTCTGGTCTCAGCTGATGTCAAGGATCGTCTCAGTTGATGTCAGAGCCCACGTCCTCAGGTCCCAGTTGATGCCAGGGCCAAGGTTCTCAGGTCCAAGCTGATATCAGGGCCAAGGTTCTCAGGTCCCAGCTGATGTCATGGGTCTGGTTGCAGCTGATATCAGGTCTGTGGTCACAGCTGATGTCAGAGCCCAGATCCATGGACAGTAGTTAATGTCAGGGTTCTGATCGCAGCTGATGTCAGAGCTCAAGTCCTCAGGTCCCAACTGATGTCAGGGCTGTGGTCACAGCTGATGTCAGAGCTCAGGTCCTCAGGTCCCAGTTGATGCCAGGGCCAAGGTTCTCAGGTCCCAGCTGATGTCAGAGCTAAGGTTCTCAGGTCCCAGCTGATGTTATGGCTCTGGTCGCAGCTGATGTCAGGGCTGTGGTCGCAGCTGATGTCAGGGCTCAGATCCTCAGGTCCCAGTTGATGCCAGGGCCAAGGTTCTCAGGTCCCAGCTGATGTCATGGCTTTGGTCGCAGCTGATGTCAGGGTTCTGGTCCCAGCTGATGTCAGAACTCAGGTCCTCAGGTCCAAGTTGATGCCAGGTCCAAGGTTCTCAGGTCCCAGCTGAAGTCAGGGCCAAGATTCTCAGGTCCCAGCTGATGTCAGGGCCAAGGTTCTCAGGTCCCAGCTGATGTCACGGCTCTGGTCACAGCTGATGTCAGGGCTCTGGTCGCAGCTGATGTCAGGGCTCAGGTTCCAGCAGATGTCAGGGCTCAGGTCCCAGCTGATGTCAGGGCCCATGTCCATGGGGAGTAGCTGATGCCAGGGACCAGGACCCCAGGGTCTAGATGATGTCAGGACCCAGGCTCTCTGGTCCCAGCTGATGTCAGTGCCCAGGTTCTCATAGCCCAGCTGACGTCAGGCCTAGGACTCCAGGGCCAAGATGATGACAGGACACATGTCCTCTGGTCCCAATTGATGTCAGGGCCCAGGTCCCAGCTGCTGTCAGGGCTCTGGTCCCACCTGATGTCAGGGCCAGGTCATTGGGGGCTGTGATAGTACAGATTCTATCACCAATGTGTATATGTACATACGTACAGATGGTCGTGTAGGATGACTGTGATTGGCTGAGAGTGTAGCCACACCTACTGGCAGGTCTTAAAGGATTGCTCCTAGCCAGACCAGGTCATTCTGGACTGGTCGACCTACTTGTGATATGCTCCAGTCTTTTAATTAATAAAAGCCTTGGTTTGGATCAACAAGTCTTTGGTTCTTTCGACGCGCATTACAGGGGCAAGCCAATGTTGGCCTCACATTCCAGCTAATATCCTCCATTGGAGAGACAGAAAGCTCAAGAAGCAGATTGGCATAAAAACAATATGAGAAACCCTCTTTCACCTGAACTGCACTGCCTGGAAGTGTATTGGAAATAGGTGGAATAATGAGAAGCAAACATGAAAAGATAAGTATTTGCACTGAAAAATAATGAAAAGTCAATTACAAATATGCAGAGGAATGGATGGCTTTGATCGATTAGGTGCAGGCCTGATGGGCAGAGTGCTCCACGCCTGTGTTGGATCATACTGTGATTCATTGAGCCCAGTCAATGTCTTATATGATACTATAAGTCACAGATGGACTCAGACCTCTTTATAGCATAGCAAATCACTGACCTTCAGGACCTTATCTATCGTCCAGTAAATTCCAGACCTTTTGATATAATGCGGTCTTTGGGCAATAAAGTATTGGGTCGAGAGGACTTTTTTGTCCTGTAGATCACTGATGGATTAAGGCATTTACATCATACAGCAGGTTACTTGTTCATAATGGTCTTTATGTTTTCGCACTATAAGGCCCTTGATATGGGCACAGCAAATTATTAGGGCCCTTGATATAGCACAATATATCACTAGTCTTTCAGAAACTCTATATAATGCAATCAATTATTGACCCTATAACAATCTGCATGCTGCAGTAAATCATTGATATTTTATTTATACAATAAATTACTGAGCCATCAATTTTATAAATGCTTTAAGTCATGAAACAATTATGGAATTCATCACATGCAATATATGCATACCCATAACATCCTGATAGAGTAGGGTAAATCACTGGCACAGTAGGGCCCCTAATATAGAACAGTTTTTCATTCAACCAATGGGAGCATTTATAGTACACTACATCTCTGACATACGCTTTTCATAGAGTACAGGAATTCCCTGGTCCTTTAACCCTTTATCAAGTACAGTAAATCATTGTCTCAGTTGATAATGTAGTCAATAAGGCCCAACTTGAAACTGTTTAAATGTTTTGCGATGTAAGTTGGCTGTGCAGTGAGGAAGCACAACTCCCAATAGAAACTTTGTAAACCGGCAACAGCGAGAAGAGTAACTTGAAGGAAGTGGATCAAATGGAAGGAAGAACAAAAGCTGCCATGGTTCACATTCTGGTGGATGGTGCCCGATTATACACTGACTATAATATAAGGACTCTTTGAAGACTGGGCACATTTCAGATGAATGTTGTCTTATTACTGAAGCTATCTTTTATACTGATGTTACTCTTGTATAGCTCTAAAGGTTGGGAGTGGGGATGAGCTCCCACTGTTTTTTTTATTTGAATATCTCATTTTTGATTTTCCAAAGACTCATGCAAATCCAATAAACCAAGTATTATATTCTCTTTCCATATAATATGATTTACAGTTCTTATTTCCCCCTCTTTAGACTCTCCCTCCCTATCCCTTAAATTATCCAAATAACAAAATATAAAAATGCATAAACCACCTAAATATGAACAAAGGCAACAATTCTCCTCAAGGCTAAAGAACCTCTGATATTAAATAAAAGCAGTCAGGGACAAAAACACAAGTCATCTGCACCGCACTCCCCATTTCATACTCTTAATCCTTTACCTGTTGAGATGGATTGTTTCTTTTCTCTTATTCTGGGAGGGAGTGATTTGGGGTGGTGGTGTGAATTATATCTGTGCACCGATATGCCTCAGATATGGTTGCCACACTTCAACGAATGTGTCATATCTCTTCCATAAATTGTAGGTGATTTTCTCCAGGGGAATGCCACATTGTATTTCCGTATTCCATCATGCGATATTTAGCTGGAAGTCGGACTTCCATGTAACCGCTATACACTTCCTGGCTATTGACAAGGCGACCCTCACAAACTGAATTTGGTGTTTGGACAGTCTAAACTGTACTACCCCAATGTTCCCTAGAAGGTACAACACTAGATGTTGTGGAAAATCCACCTTTGTCATTTTTTTCAGAGGGTCTCCCAGGTTTCCCAGAAGGATCTCACCTTTGTACACAGCCAGGTGAAGTGGACTAAAGTTCCAGCCTCCACACTTCACCTAAAGCACATTTCCAAAATTTCTGGCTTTGATTTGTTCAATTTTATTGGTGTGAGGTTTAACTGA
Organism: Narcine bancroftii; assembly: GCF_036971445.1. NCBI lineage: Eukaryota > Metazoa > Chordata > Chondrichthyes > Torpediniformes > Narcinidae > Narcine > Narcine bancroftii. The sequence continues at coordinate 27,959,893 of NC_091482.1, forward strand.
TGCAAGAAATTATATTGCACCAGCATGTGTCCGGCATTAACAATTCCCATCAGGCTATTCAAACAGAAATCTTTCCACCATCGTTCATCAATCGTTATGCTCAAGTCCGACTCCCATCTTTCCCTTGACTGACGTAAGCCTGGCTTTGGGCCTTCACTTTGGATTATGGAATATATCCTAGAGATAAATTTATACACAATCCCCTTTAGAATTAGAATCTCCATGTCACTAGAGTTAGGCAGAGTCATTGTTGGTCCCAGTTTGTCCCTTAGGAAAGATCTACACAAATGTTCTTCATGGCATGTGTCTCAAACAGCCTCCTGGCTTTCACATGTGGCATAATTCTTATGCCTGGCAGAGCTGTTCCCACTGACAGGAGAAGGGACAAAAGCCAACCACTGGCACCTTGAAACCAGTTACTGTAATGATAGTGATCATAGTTCCTGTTTGATTAGACTTGGCTGCCAGCAGGGGCTGACACAGAAGGAGAGACTGCAGTATGAAAGATGTGTAATGGAGGCTTGCAGCCTCAAGGCATGCCTCATGGGCTGTTTACACAACTTTAAAGTAAAGAACCTTTTCCTTTATCCATGTGTTGTCTAAGAACTGACGTAAGAATACAAGATGAAACATGGTGTCAGAAGTGGGATGAAGGAAATTAAAAGGAAATACTTTAAAAGGTAAAATCTAAAGTTAGCAACCGATCAGTGAAGAGAAACTAACAAAGTGAAAAATGGAAGGGTTACACCCCCAGCAAAACTTCAGCTGACAGGTAATGTGGCTGAAAATTGGAACAGATTCAAACAACATTTTGGATTGTATTTATTGGCAGTTGGAGCTGACGAGAAAAGTGATAAAGTGAAAGTGTCAGTTTTCTTAAATGTTGTGGGTGATGAAGCCCTGGATGTGTATAATAACTTCATATTCGCTGCTGAAGGAGACAAAATGAAACTGGATAAAATAATGGAACAGTTTGAGGCATACTGCATACCTAAACGTGACGTGAGTTTGAGAGGCAGAGATTTTTCACGAAAACAGAAGAAAGTAATGATCAGTATGTGATTGATTTGAGAAACAGAAGCAAAACATCTGAACTTAGTGGACTGACCGACTTTCTGATAAAAGACAGACTTGTGTGCGGTATTCCAGATTATAGTCTAACGGAAAGGCTACTCAGAGAGCATAATCCAGTCCTTGAAAAAGCCAGAGCACTCTGTAGAGCTGCAGAAACTGTAAAAACACAGGCAAAAGAGCTGTTCAATGAAACTAGCTGCAATGTGGATGCAGTGAGCAAGAATGGAGAAAAATTGTTTAACAAAAAGAGCGCAAAAGTAGAAAGAGAATGAACAAAAATGAAAAGGACAATCGAAAGCCATGTTGTCGATGTGGTGCACAACGCTTACCAAAAAAGTGTCCAGACATATGTGTAACAAAAGCAACCATTATGCCTGTTGCTATAGGAACCAAGTGCAACAAAGCAAGGTTCATGCAGTAGAGATAGAGGAATTCTATGTAGATGTTGTGACTGTAAACAAAAAAGAAAACAGAGACTGGATGTTGAGATCAAAAGTGAATGACATATACATTTCAGTTAAATTGGATACTGGAGTACTGTACTGAGAGGAGGGAAAGAGGCATATGGTGGTGGACTCTCAATGGTGGTGGAAATAATTCTGTGGAATTTGGTGTCTGCTTGGGTAGAATCAACCTGCATATATTCAGTTAATATAATATCAGAGACTAATTTTAAGAAGATTAGACCCAGACCAAAGATGTATGGAACAAAAGTGAAGGTGACAGGATATTCAGGTACCAATATACCAGTGAAAGGAGAGTTCATGGTCAAAGGGAAACACAAGGTCAAAGAGAACATCTGATACCAAAGAATGTACTGGCTATACTGGCCTGTGAGAAACCGAACCTGGAGAAAAAAAGAGTCCTTGTTGTGGAAAGCGAAGGAGAGAGTCTATGATGAACTCATGAAAGAGTACAGTGACCTATTTCAGTATCTAGGCTGCTTTCCAGGAGAACACACGATCAGAGTGGATAAACATGTGGCACCGATAATACATCCAGGTAGAAAAGTTTCATTTGCGCTTCAAAAGCAACTAAAGGCAGAGTTGGACAAATGGAAAGCCTGAATGTGATTCAGAAGATAGATGAGCCAACAGAGTGGGTGAGTTCACTCGTCGTTGTGGACAAAAGGAATGGAAAGCTTAGAATTTGTCTGGATCCAAGAGATCTAAACAGAGCAATAAAGAGATAACACTTTAGGTTTCTGACGCATGAAGAAGACATGTCACAGTTTGCAAATGCAAAGTTTTTCAGCAAGTTAGATGCATCATCAGGATTTTGGCCGTTGAAATTGGATGAAGCAAGTTCAAGACTGTGCACATTCAATAGTCCATTTGGCAGATACAGATTCCTAAGGTGACCATTCGGAATTGCCTCAGCTCCTGAAGTGTATCATTAAACTATCCACATGGCCTATGAGCAGTTGGGTGGTGTTGATACCTCAATGGATGACATCACAATATGGAGAACCACAAGAATGGAGCATGATGAGAGACTAAGGAAAGTGCTGGAAGCAACAAGGAAAGCAAACCTGAAGCTGAATAGAGAGAACTGCCAGCTCGGGGAGGGGGGGGGGGGTGGGTGGGTGGGTGGGTGACAGAACTAATAACATTTGTAGGAGATATTATTGGCAGTGATGGCATCAGATCAGATCCCAGAAAGGTGTCCATCATTGGAAACATGCCAAGGCCACGATGGAAAAAGGATGTTCAGAGGTTTAATGGAATGGTCAAATATATGGGTAAATTCATATCCAACCTCTCAGTAAAGATGGCTCCATTGAGAAGACTAACAGAAAAGAACATTGAATGGGAGTGCAATCACGAGCATGAAAAGTCATGGAGGGAACGAAAGAAACTGCTCACAGAGGAACCAGTTCTGAGGTTTTACGACCCAGCGAGACCCATCAAGATATCATCAGACACATCACATAGTGGGCTCGATGCAGTTTTTCTGCAAAAATATGATGACTGGCAATCCATTGCATATGCATCACACTCAACGCAGACATAGAGACGCGATACGCTCAAATTGAAAAGGTGCTGCTCAGCATCACATACGCCTGTGAAAGATTTCGTCAGTTTATGTCAGGACAAGTAATCAGTGTAGAGACTGACTGACCAGAAGCCCTTGATTGTATGATCCAAAAGACATTAAATGAATCTCCACTGAGAATACAAAGAATGATGATTAGGCTGCAATGCTAGACACTGAATGTAAGCTAATGTACACAGCAGACACATTGTCTAGACGTGAACACCTTCATGAACATGATCACAAGTGCACTGCCCATATCAGATGCAAAAATGGAGCTCATAAAGACAGAGACAAACACTGAGACAACTGAGAAAAAACATCTTGGGTGGATGCCCAACATGAAGCAGGACTGCTCACCTGACATGGCAGAGAACTGGAACTGCAGGGCAGAACTATCAATGGTTGAAGACATCATCTACAAAGAAAGTAAAATCCTTTGTCCCAAAGAGTCTGAGAAAAGGATCCATGGAGGTCATCTCAGAATCAAAAAGTGTAAGAAAAGAGCATGAGAGGTGATGTACTGGCCAAGAATCAACAATGATATAACAAATGGTCAAACTGTACAATATGCAGGAAATATCAAGCAGGCAATCCTGCAGAATCACTAAAGCCTCACCCAGCACCAGACAGACCTTACCAGAAGGTAGGCTCTGACCTATTCGAATGTCAAGGGAAGGACTATCTTGTAGTCACAGACTATTACTCCCTGTATCCAGAGGTGTGTAAACTGAACACCACCACTGCAGATGCTGCATTAACAAGTATGAAAGCCATAATCTCCAGACATGGCATGGCAAGTGAGGTCTTCACAGACAATGGACCCCAGTTTTGTAATTTAATGTTCCGACGTTTTGACAAAGAATGGGTCTTTGTACACATCATGTCAAGCCTTCATTTTCCACAATCCAATGATCTAGTGGAAAAATCAGTACAGGCAGTGAAAAGACTGATGCACAAGACAAAAGACAGTAGAACTGACTTCTACCAGAACATATTAATATACCGCACAACATTGCTTGAGTGTGATATTATGTCACCAGCACAACTCCTTATGCGACATTGGCTAAGATCAAACCTATCCACTCAGGAGAACCTCTTAAAAAAAAAGAGGGGGAATAAATTAGAAAATTCAAAGAACAACAGAAAGAAAAGCAAAGTATTACTTTGACGGAGGAACAAAAAAACCTACCAGAACTCTACAGTGGTGACCAAGTAAGACTAAAAGAGAAAACAAATTTATGGACTCAGAAAGGAACTGTTCTTAGTGAAGTCCAACCAAGATAATACACCATTCAGACAGATGACAGTGTGGTCTACAAATAAATCGTCAAGATCTTCAAATGGGACCAGCCACAGCAGATGGAAACAACTTGAATACGCAGCTGAGAAGACGTCATCTGAGGCAACAACTCAGATTTAAGGGCAATTAATCAGGAGATCATCAAGACACATGAATACTCTTAAGAGATTCATTGAGGAAATTTAAAGACTCTTGTTATAGTTTAATTTAGACATACAGCATGGTAACAAGCCATTTTATCCCAAGAGTCTGTGCTGTCTAATTTACACACAATTAACCTACAACCCCTGGTATGTTTTGAACGGTGGGAGGAAACCGGAACCTCCAGGGAAAACTCACACCGACACAGGGAGAATCTACAAACTCCTTAAACATTTGAACCCTGGTTCTGAACCCTGGCGCTGTAAAGGCATTGCACTTACCGCTGCGCTGACCGTGGCTTCCACCATCTAAAATGAAGGGGGTTGTAGGTTAAATTGGGTGCAACAGGGTGGCACAGTTTTAAATGTTGAAATGGCTTCTACCGTCCAGTAAAATTAAACATCTTTTACAATAACTCTATTCCCGGAACCTTGGTCCATAGCCTACTTTGTGTTGCTCATCCAGGGACTTCTTAAGTGTTGCCAGAGTCCCTTTCTCCACCATCCATTTATCTGGCAGGGTTTTCCACCCACTTAAAAAAGGACAAATGTAAACTGACTGGCTCTCTGGTAGTTCTAGTTTCGTCAACAATAAAGTTAAATAAAGCCCAATAAGTACCACTTTCATTAACCTGCTCATGGATGCTTACTTTAGCACTACTTATCTCTTGACCTCATTGCAACCTTGATGCAAACATGGACATGGATAGATATTTGATGCATGGCACAGTCATGGTGGCCTGTTTCTGCTACATAGGTGCCAGGGATGAGTGTAGTTGCTCTTGACTCTTTATGGAATCAAGAAGTCTTGGTAAAACTGCCATAAATGGTCACCAAACAATGACTGGAGTCATGCCCCATACATAGGAATGAGGAGGACGTTCGAAGTACATCATCCCAGCCCAAGAAATCACTATAGGAGCTCTGGACCGCAAATGTGCTAGGCCCAACCATCAATGACCTTTCCCTCAAAGATTGAGGAGTGAGGATTTTCACCGATGGTTGTGCAATGCTGAAATCCCTTGGTAATTATTCAGAAAATGAAATAGCATTAAACTATTCATGTTGGAAATTAAGTCAAAGACAGAAAATGCTGGATACACTCAATGGGTTAGGCTCCATTGATGGATTGGTGGAAAATGAAACAGTTACTGTTTCAGTTTGACGTCCCTTCCTCAGAACCGAGAAGGTAAGGAATTGGGTTAGATTTAAGTTGCAGAGAGAGTGCAAAGGAATGGACAGCAGAAAGAGAGTAGTCCTGATTGGTGAGAGAGAGGTTGCAGAGATCATGCTACTTTACACAGAGCTAGAGAGGGAGAAGAATAGTGAGGGAGAGAGAGATGTGTCAGGTAACAGGAAGTCAAAGAAAATTGGTGTTTCATGTTGAAGGGCTAATTGGACTCTAAATGGTGGGATGGTGGGAGAGGATGAAGTAAAAGAGCAGGAATTGCATCTTCTGAGGTTGCATGAGAAGAGTGAGATGTTAGTTGGAATGGAAGAGCAGAATGGTCCTTTTGGAGTACTGTACTGAGAGGAGGGAAAGAGGCATATGGTGGTGGACTCTCAATGGTGGTGGAAATCATTCTGTTGAATTTGGTGTCTGCTTGGGTAGAATCAACCTGCATATATTCAGTTAAAAATGAATGGGTCTGCAAAAATGATCTTCCTTAACCACTAACTGTTTTTTTTCACTGATACTGGATATTTACCTCCCTGTTTCAAGACATTTTCCAGCATCATCTTTGCTGGACATCTAGGTTGTGCAATTCTAATAGTGTAACACGGTGCTCTTTTCTTTAAAGGTAGCTTGTATTAACTTCTAAACGACCCATCAAAAATTGCTTGGTAGGGAACAGTGCAGATTCTTGCAGTATATGTAAGTTGATACCTTTGCTTTCTTGATTCTGCTTCTGCATTCTTTAGATATTTAGCAAACTATCATTAATATAAAGAATCATGTGCTATAGGTTAGGAAGAGAATTCCTCAAGTGTACTTCATCATGATTAAATATATTTTCTGGTCATCTCTTTCACTGCAAAAGCTGGCTATGTACTTGCTGCACCCCAGTAGCAATGGCACTTCAACAGTTCTCCAGAATATCACAAGTGCTCTGAAGAAAGGCCCCCTAAGAATGGAATCTTATTTTTCCCCTTCCCTTCCTCTACTGTCATTAGCCAATTGGAACATATATTTAGTCACCTGTGAATTAACTAAACTGAGAGACTCCAGTAGCCAACCGCAGAGGTTATAGAGCGTGTAGATGCAAGGGATAATCTTCTCATTTAATGGAGTCAATGCCGTGAGACTGGTTACATTAACAAAGGTGACACAATAGAAAACAGTTTGTGCAGTCCATTGCAATCTGTTCGCCAAGGGGCTGCCTAATACATTAATAAAATGGATACAGATCAATATCAGTAAATAGAATGGCGGAATTAAGGCTCCCAGAACCATCTCCTCCCTGGGTCAGGTTATCACAGTCCAACAGATTGATCCACACTTGCCTGATCTCTGTGCTTCAGGAAATGTGAGAATATGATTTCTCTCAAACAGATTTAATATCACTGAGGCATTAACCAGTTCCCAAGAATAAAGTACAACAAAAAGAGAAAGATCCTGAGATGGAATGAGTCAAAATGTTACTGGATGACAGAGCAGGCTCAAGGGTCTTTCAGTTCTGCTCTTACTTTATGTGCCTTTTTTTTAGACATTCAGCATGGTAACAGCCCACGAGCCTGTGCCACCCAATCACACCTAATTGAACTACAACCCCCATGCATTTTTGAAGGGTGGGAGGGAGGACATCGGAGTGCCCAGAGGAAACGCGTGCAGACACGGGAAGAACATACAAACTCCTTACAGACAGCACCAGATTTGAATGCTGGTGCTATAACAGCGTTGTTCTAACCTCTATGCTAACCCCGCCAACTGTTCTTAGATTGATAACATTTGCATGTTTAACTGTACATGCAAAAATCAAAAATCCAATGGTTTGAAATGACTGATTCATTTATGTATTTATACTTCTTATCTCTTTATAGCCTTAAAATATTGTACTCTTCACTTTTCTCCGCAAGCATTCTTGTTCCAATTTATTTCTGACATTTTAATTTATGGAATGATCAGTTATCTTAAACTTTAAAGTTTAATTGCTCAACTAGAACACAGATTCATATTTCCTTCAAACTACACATGGCTATATGACTAGTTGAAATAATCCTTATTTTATTAGCATTATTCAATGATCAAAGGGTGGCACGATTGATGAGGGCAGCACAGTTGCCATAGCGGTAGGCACAAGGCCTTTCTAGTACCAGCGATTCGGATGGGATATGGGTTCGAATCCCATGCTGTCTCTAAGTTGTTTGTACATTCTCCCTGTGTCCTTATGGGTTTTTTTTGGTATTCCAGTTTCCTTCCACTGTTCAAAATAGACCAGGGGTATAGGTTGATGGGGTGTAAATTGACGGCATGAACTAATGGACCAAAATGGCCTGTAACCATTCTGTATGTCTAAATTTAAAAATTTAGCAGTTTGTTGGATAAGGTAAACCTAGTCACTCCTGTGTTCCTGGTGATACATTGCTGTGTACAGAATGGTACAACACTGAAGATGCTTCACTGGCTGTTATGCATTTTTAGGATGGTCTGTTATAAATGAATGTAAAGGTTAGAACCTTGTGTTTTTGATTCTTAGTTAATTTTGTTCCTGTCTCTTTAAGAGAACTATTGTTTGTAGTGTTACCATAGTGACTGTGATGTAATATGTCATAATACCCGCCCAGACTAACCACTTGCTCTTTTTTCTACAATATTGTACACTTATTGTGTCAGCATTGGCTCAAAGATGACACCACATTAATGGGCTTTGGCACAGCATCAATGACCAGGGATGTCAACATGTGAGATGCCAAACCATATCACACGTAGAGCATTGTGGTCAGTTCTTGTCACTTCATTATAGGAAGGATGTGGAAGCTATGAAGAGGGTGCAGAGGAGATTTACCAGGATGTTGTCTGGATTGGGAAATGAGTCTGATGAGGCAAGGTTAGCAGAGCTGGGACTTTTCTCTTTGGAGCGTAGAAGGGTGAGTGGAGACTTGATAGAGGTCTACAAGATTATGAGATCAATAGGGTGGACAGTCAGCACCTGTTTCCCAGGGTAGGATCAACAAACACCAGAGGATGTCTGTACAAAGTGAAGGGAGGGAAGTTTAGGGGAGACATCAGGGGTAAATGCTGTACACAGAGAGATGTGGGGGCTTGGAATGTCTTGCCGGGGATGGTGATGGAGGCTGAAACACTGGGGCATTGAAGAGACTCCTAGACAAACACATGGATGAAAGAAAAATAGAGAATTATAGGGTAGGGAGGGTTTAGCACTTTTTTGGAAGGAATATATGGGTTAGCACAACATTGAGGGCTGAATGGCCTGTACTGTGCTGTTCTATGTTCTATTGCCCTGATCCCCTCAGCACAGTGATTCACAGAGTTAACAAACAGTGGTGCGCTGGAAAATAAAAGCCCCAGTAATGGAAGATCGCAGCATTATTATGAAATAGAACTCTGTCCGTATTCAAAGATTCTCTTGGAACATCCCTAACGAGTTTCAACACGGACGTGTACCACTGGGAGCACAAGCACTGTATCGCCCCATCTTACGTACCCACATAAAAGGCGATGCTCCGTCATCCGAGGAAGCTGGGAAGGAGGACGCAAAAAGGAAAAGAGAATCACGAACCACTGACTCTCCACCATCCCCACACCTCTATCATTGTGTAAGGAACGTTCAAGCCCCGATTGATTTAATCAGCCACCTCTCTGCATGTTGCTAGAGACTAAATGTCACGTCTCACCCAAGAATGAGTGACGAACAACAGCACGAAACAGACTTACAGTAAACATCGTGATAACAACCAACTTTAACCCAGACATTTCACAGAGCCATTTTCTTTAATATCATTTGCCAGTCAGTGTGTGGACATTAATCTCCCAGTTTAGTTTTTGTACATTCTAGTGCATCTTCAAGTGCACCACACTCTAAAATGATCAATAAAGCACATCTTCACATTTGTTAAATAGCATTAGTTCTAAATTCTTCTGCATTGCTTTTATTTAATGGAGAGTCTTTTGCGTTGTAACCCAGTAATTAACTTCTATTTAATCCATATTAATTATACTTTGGTCCTGATTCAGTATAGTTTGAATTGTATTACTATGCACAATCTACTGAGAGGAGACATTAAAGAAATTGTTCACACCAGTGGGTGAGCCATATAGTTAAAGCTTTCAGTGCTTACATAAAACATCCTACATTTGTCCCCTCTTTGAACCCAGCTCACAGTGTCAGACGAAGCACTGGAACAGGAACTTTAAAAAAAATGGAGTTTAAGTGGATCATGTGACCCTTTATTGCAAACACATAATTATACACTCAATTGTTTATTAAGAGAGGTTATACAAATTGACCTGTCGGAAATATTTGCCAATGACTGAGGTGAAGGTATTAGGATGGGTGAAGAAACATGGTTGGGCAGAGCTTTGTGCTTAGTGTCCTCCTCATCTGTTTATGTGATGGGACTGCTTTGTGCTCAAAACACCCTCTCAGTTTCCTCATCAAAGAAAACATTCTTTTATGAACAAAACTGAAATTGGGGTTGAAGGATGCAGATCATTATCAATGTTGGGTGAGTGGCGCGGTTAGCTCCATGCTTTTATAGCACCAGTGACCCAGCGCTGTCTGTAAGGACACTCTCCCCATGTCTGCATGGGTTTCCTCAGTGCGCTCCGGTTTCCTTAAAATGTACAGGAGTTATAGGTTAATTGGGGTATATGAGCAGCATGGGGTCGTGGGATGGAAGGGTGCTGTTACCATGCTGTATGTTTAAATTTAAATGTAGATTACTGACATCGAAAATGGACCTCGTTACCGACAGTGGTGTGAATTAGATCTAATATTGAGGGTTTTATTACCACTTTGATCACAATATTGTGTATGGATTATTACTCATTGTGGTGCACTGTGGTGCAGCAAGCAAACACAAAACTCATCAAAGACTATACACCAGGTCTGTCCTTATGGCTCCACGAATGACTGGCCCAAGAGGGGCTTGCTCAGGTTTGTGTTCAGGTTGGCTGATTGACAGCCAGCCAGGTGGAGTCAGACCCTTAGGTGGTCTTCCTGCAGGTACAGAAGTCGCCCCTGCAGCAGGCTGGTGGTTATATCACCACATGGACATTGGCTCTCAGTTGCTACTGATCTTTGGTGTGAATTATTACTGATAAGCATGTGATTATTACTGTGGTAGTGTATGGAGTCTTTGGCTTGGCTTCGCGGACGAATATTTATGGAGGGGGTAAAAAGTCCACGTCAGCTGCAGGCTCGTTTGTGGCTGACAAGTCCGATGCGGGACAGGCAGACACGTATGGAGTATTATTGACAATAACGACATTGTGGAATCTTACTGATATTAGGTCTGGATTACAACATTGAGTAGGATTATTTATGGTTTATTATAAACATTGAATTGGTTTCGAATGTTTGAATTTTACTGATGAATGTGGAATGTTATTGGTGCAAGTTGTGGATTATGAATGACATTGGATGGAGATTTGAACTAACTTTGGGAGTGGATTTCCAATGATATGGATTGTGGATTTTTAGTGACAGGAATGGAAGATCTGTTAAATTAATATCTTCTATTTGTCCTTATAATAAAAGACACTAAAAGCATACATAAATTATGAGTGGAAATGAATAAACAATATCACTAGACTTAAAGTGTTTACAGTGAGTCACTTTGGTCCACTCAGTCCATGTTGGCTAACAGAGCAATCCCATAGAATCACTTATCCCTGCTCTTATTCTCATGAAAGTACCTCCCAGATTCACACACATATAATTTGTTGATTAACAAACCAACCTGCAAAGGCAGGAGGAAACCAGAAACTCGTGAAGTCATAGGGAGAACATGCAAACTTCACACAGACAACACTGCAGGTCAGGATCGAACTAGGCCACCGAAGATGTAAAGTTGCAGCTCTACAACCTGCACGACGGTGCTGCCAATGGTACCAGGCAAATTATTTGGATTTGAGTTGACAAATTCCATAGAGATTATGACTTCCATTTACTCCTGGAGTGTCAGTCAGTCAGCAGCTCAGCCAAATGCCTAACCTTTAGTGGGGGGGGGGGGGGTGGGGGGCGTGGAAAGGTGGCGTAGAAGAAAGATGTGTATTCCACCTTTCCCCAGCTGGATCACTAAATACCCAGTTTTTAAAAAGCATAGAAATGGTTAAAAATAATATTTAGAGTTGTTTAAATAACAGTGATTTATGATAGCATCTAATGTGAAAAAATTTAAACATCAACTTCAGAAAAAATTACCATAGTGCGGAAGAATTGAGGCCTACCTGCATAGCTGAATCCATGGAGTTGTCGCTGGGAGTCTCCAAGCCTCAGAGGACTCCAGCCTGTCTGAGTTTGACTCTGGCGCCGATCCTGCCTCCACAAGATGGCGCCAACACCTTGGTGAGCTCGGCCATTGCCGACCCATGTTCATGTAAAGCTGTACGTGCGGGCGGCATGGCCGACAAAGGGACCTGCAAACCCACAACCTCGCTGGGTGGCCCGGTGGCGCGCAGTGTAGCGTCGGAGGACGCTCCTGTGCGTCCGAAGGGTTTGCCTTTGCAGGGCATCCCGGGTCCAAGAATTGCTGGATAAAGTATGGGCTGTGGGGGAGCTCAAACGCCGGCATCCTGAAGAGGTGGGGGTGCCGGCGTTGGGTGTCCAGACCCGCAGCCATTCTTCTAAAGGAACTACGATGATTGAGGAAGAAGAGGAACTCACCTTATTGAATTTGTCCAGGAAGAGGAGCCTGTAGTTAAAGGAGGTCGATCTCAAAAAGTGGAGGTGGGATCTGGAATGGATTCAGTGTTTACTGTTTTGGAAGGGATTGCTTGTCAAATGCATAATATATGTCAAAACAAACATCAACTCAAGTGAATCAAGGATTTATGGAGATGAAAATAAAAATGAATACTCTGTGTGATGAAATTTCAACTGTGAAACAGGAAATGACTGTAGTTTAGAGTGATATTAATAGATGCATAAAATCAGTTGATACTGTGCAAGATAATTTTAAGAAAATTGAAGCAGCCTTTTCTGAGTGTCAAAATCAGGTAGAACGTAATAGAGAAAAAATGGAACAAGTGGAAGGTTCGTTTGTAGATTGGGAGATTCAAAAAAGAGATTTAATGAAGAAGATCGATTCGTTGGAAAATCAAAACCAAAGGAATAATGTTGGTTTTCCAGAGGACATTGAAGGTGCTGATCCTATAAAGTTTTGTAAGCACTGGATCCCAGAGGTGCTGGGTAAAGAGCTTTTTCCTGACGGCTTGGAACTGGATAGGGCTCACAGAGCTCTGAGAAGAAAACCACTTCCAGGACAAACACCGAGAGCAGTCTTGGTTCGTTGTTTAAAATACCAAGATAGAGAAATGATTTTACGTATGGCAGTACAGAAAGCATGGCAGAATCAGTCTCCATTAATGGTTCAAAATAACAGAGTATTCTTTTATGCCGATTTGAGCCAAGAGGTTATTAGAAGACGACGAGAATTTAATACGGCCAAAGATGTTTTGTGGTGAAAAGGCTACAAGTTTGCTTTTCGTTATCTTACAATTTTGATGTTTTTTTATGGAAATTTTCAATCGCAGTTCTTTGAGAATGATCATGATGCTTTGGTTTTTGCTAATTCTTTGGAGAATTGCGAAAAAATGGGCATTCTCCTCCATTGTCTCCTAAGAGGAGGGCAAATGGAAATGGAAATGGACATGGGAATGGAAAGAAAGTATGGAAAGAATGGAAAGAAGGAAGAGTTGACACAAAGTCTTCTTGAATTTGAAGATCCGGAGCAGTCATTGGGCTTGGAATCTTTGGGCTGAATATATGTACTATATTTTATTGTGTTTGATTAAATAATAAATATGTATCTGGCTGGGGTGGGTGGATGACACTGAAAATTTTGATAGTCATCTGCCGCTAGTGGGTTTACCATGCCTATCCTTTATTGATTCTGGTAATCCTTCCAGAGCTCCCATGAAGTTTGACTTTCAAGCAGAATGCCCCACCCCTGTAATCAGCATTAGAATGACACTGGATGATGTTTCTCCCAGACTGAATACCGAGAACCAGGGGCCATATTTCCAATTAAGGGTTCGACATTTGGGACTGAAATGGAAAGAAATTTCTTCAGTCAAGAAATGGTGACATTGATAAATCTATGGATGTTAAGGAAACCAAGGAATATGGGGTTAGTGCAGATGCTGAGGTAAAGGGTCGGCTGTGATTTTAGTGAACAGTGGGGTAGATGCAAGGGGCCAATTGGCCTCTTCCCTCTTCTATTTCTGTGAGTAAAGCACCTCCACTCTTGTATCAATTCCGACCTTAATTGCATTTCTACTTTATTTTTGCTCTCTAACCCAAACTCTACAAGCCCAGGGACTCTTCATCCTTCTCTCTCACCATGTTTTACAGCTTCATTTTAGCCCTGGCACCAGCAAGACAACATACCATCTAGAATCATATCTGTTGCCCTGGAAACACTATCTACTCTCCAGTCTCTTGAATCCTTGATCCCATCAACCCATCCTATACAGCTGAGTCAACTGTTGCACTGTGGACTAACTGTTCTATCCTAAAGAACCAACATCTTCTCCAGTATTCTTCATTGTGGTATAGTGGTGAGGAGGTTGGACTGCCAGCTCACAGCTTCAGCTTCCTTTGGTGCTGTCTGTGTGGAGTTTGCCTGTTCTTTTGCTTTGTGCAAGTTTCCTCCCATGTTCTAAAAGATGACTTAGGCCAAAATGTTGATTTGCCTGTTGCTTTCCGTGGATGCTGCGTAACCTGGTGAGTTCCACCAGCACTTTTGTGTATTGTACTCATTTACATCTGAAATACATGCTTCTTGGCCACTATAAATTACTCCTGGTGCCTATAGCAAGAGGGAGAATGAGGAGGAGTTAAATGGCATGTGGGAGAGAGTAGGTTACATAGAAGTAAAGCGAGAGGGAAATGAAATTGATCTGATAACTGACATAGATGAATGGGCTGAATAGCTTCCTTCCTTGTCATGAGAAAATATGAAGTAAATAGGAATACCAGTAAGAGAGGGTGATGCACTTGCAATTGTCCTGCATCGCCTACTCATATGTGTGGTATCTGCAAATGAACGAGCCATGGGGCAATCAGCTCTTGAACCGCTGTCCACCCCCATTGTGCTCATTCTCTTTCATGAAGCCAATCGGACTGAGAAGCAGCCAATTGATAGTGATGTCCAGAGGTGAGTCATTGTGGAGATCTAACTGAAACCTAAAAGTATTGATATCTTAAACAATCTGATTATTCCCCTCTGTTGCAAGGAAGTTTCCAAGTTGGAGATCAGTCACCAGAGGACAAAGAATGGTCTATAATTAATATGTTAGTACTTGACTGATGCTCCATGAGAATTTCATGATATCAACAGTCTTTCTTTGGCCGTTGACAATGCCTTGCATTGGTAAAGGCCTGTTACTGGGATTCCTTTGATTGCTGACACCTTGATAATACAGTTATTAATCAATACAGGTTCAGGAAAGAAGAGAGGGAAAGAGTGATAAAATACAGAGTGCAATTATAACTTTGGAAATAATTTTTCCACCACATTTTCCCTCATGCCACCTCACAGCCCATTCTCAGCGAGGCCTCCTCCATTTCCTTGTCAGCTGAGCGATCCTGTCGCAGCAAACTTTCAAGTTTGATGGATCTCGACTTTCTGAGATGAAAGCTCAGACCTGGATTGGAACAAGCAAAGTGAGAATAAGGAAAGGAATCTCCCTCTATAAACAGTCCCCACTCCCTTCTTGTTAACAGTAACATGCGAGAACCTATTATTGTATGCCTGAATGAGCCCTCTCCATGTGTTTGTATGGAGAGTGATCATTGCCAGACCATTCAATAATGGGGAGAATCGCAGCTGAATCCAACTTGGTATTTGTCATGTTCTGAAAAAGGGAGTTTTCTCAACATTTTCTTTTATTCAGTATTGGCTATGTCACCTGCATAGAGTCATTAGGAGATGTGACCTTTACTGACAATCCCCTCTTTCCCTGCATCGGCAGTTCTGAGATTTGTGGCAGCACTCTAAGTGGGAATGAGCATTGTCTATGCTCCAGGATGGTACTTCGTCTACGAGGCTAGAATATGTAACCTGCCAAATGAACCCAAAGAGAATCACAGCTCAGAAGTACAAATTCAATAAACCAGAATTGAAATTAAGGCAAAAACAATTGCTTTATTCAGAGACATACAGCTAATTTTCACAGAGAATCAGAATGAATCAACTGTACATTTTTAAGTATGTTTCTTCTACAAACTTACTTCCAGTAATAAATCTTAACTCATCTGTAAAGACATGTTTAATTACTTCCAGCTCATCAATCTCTCTTGCTTTCCTTCTTGTCAGCAAAGCTTTGCGGTGACAGCTGAAATGCAGCAGCCGAAGACCACCTACAGTAAAATTAGTGTCATCTGCCCTGACTAGCAGCTTCATAATGAATTCACAGCTCAACAAAAGACATTCTTCTTGGCTGCGAAGTGGGGAGACTGAGCCTACTGCCCAGCTGCTGCTGGCTGTAAAGAGCCATTCTCTCGACCTCCCTTCACTGTGGCTATGGTGAGAGTCCTGTAAACGGCAGGGTAACCCATTCTCTTCCTCCATGTGGCTTGCAGGACTTTCTTGTGTGGGGGTATGTAGTTGTATTCCTTACATTACATTCTACAGTTTGTAGAACTTCAGCTCCACAGCTCTGGGACCCAGTGCTTTCTATGTGGAGTTTCCATGTCATTCCTGTGACCACGTGGGTTTCCTCTGGGTATTCCAGTTTCACCCATGACTCCAAAAAGTAGGTATTGGTAGGTTATATGTAATTTTTTTCCCCCAGTATAGGTTAGCGTTAGCATCTGGGACAAGTTGATGAGAATGTGGAAAAATTATTTAGCGTAGAATGAAGGCAAGTTTATTGCCATCTGATTGTATAAGTACAACCTGACAAAACAGTTTTTTGTTGCAGTCACTCCTTGTCCATTCTGTCCCTTTGTTCCCCCCCTCCCGCTCCCTCTGTGCATTTCTTGCTCACAAAACAGACTGCTCATCAAAGGTGTGATCTCCTAGCATGCGTGTCTCACTTTCCAGCGAGAGAATTTGCTTCAATTTCTCATTATCAGACATTGCTGTTGTTGAGTAAAAAATCTGTAAAAAAATACAGAGAGTGAACTTTTTCCACATCTGTCACTAAAGTGATTTTATCTTGGAAACTCTGGAGGAGAGGCAGAGAAACATTCAGATCTATCTTGTAGCCTTCCTGAGTCCTTATATTGCGATTCGACAGAGGGAAAGAGGGCAGCACTCTTGCATCCTGGTTTTGCCCATGTATTTACTCAGCACTCCTGGGCCTGAAACAGATTTAAATGGTTTTTCAGAGTGCTGGGGGCTCTGCCACTTTGGGGTTCCAATGCCGAGTGTTGCATCATATCCTGACTGCAGGATTGGTGATGAATGCAATGCTTTCTCTGGTGTCACTGCAGGCATTGCTTGTTCTACTACAGACATCTTTGCATGGGAACATCAAACAGGCATATGTTGAATTATTGTAGTCACCAGCCCATTGACCCTAAAGCTCCCCAGAAAGCTCTCATCCTCCAACAGTATCCATGAGCAGGGCTGGCAACCATAAGCAACTAGCAGGGTCAGGTGTTGGGTAAATGGAGGCTCTGAACTTGTCAGAATATTACTGAATATCCTGCTGTATAAAGTATCTCACTTCATGAGAAGAATGATAGAGAAAGTCCTCTCATACTTAGAAAGAAATTCTACCTCAAAAGAAGAAATGACATTCATCCTAAAGATTATACAATACATTAAACCTGGAGAACAACACATCATATGTCAGGTTGCTATTCATTGATTTCAGCTCAGCGTGTGATACCGTCATCTACCAGAAGCTCATGGAGAAGCTATCCTCGCTGGGACTCAACACCCCTCTCTGTAACTGGACTCTGAACCTCCTAATGGAAGGACCACAGTATGTCCGGGTTGGCAGCAGAGTGTCGAGCGCCATCACACTGAGCACTGGTGCACCTCAGGGCTGTGTTCACGCCACTGACTCATGACTACATCACCAGATCCAGCTCCAACAGAGTCATGGAGTTTGCAGATGACACAACAGTCGTCGGCCTCATCAGCCACAATGATGAGTCGCACTGCAGAGAAGGGGTGGAAAATCTGGTGAAATGATGCAAGAGTAGCAATCTGCCTGAACTTTGTCGTGACAAAACAGATGACTGTGGACTTCAGGAGGACCAGAGACAACCACCGTCCACCACACATTCATAGCTCAGTAGTGGAGAGAGTCTACTTAAGAAGTGACTTATTGTTGATACACATCACCTCACTCATCAAGAGAGGCACAACTGCATCTGCACTTCCTTGGAAGATTGATGCGGGCAAGGCTACCGGCCACCATTCTGCAGAAGCTCAATCGAGAGTTGTTTTGCCTGCTGCGTCAGGTTGGAGGTCAATCTGCAGGACCATAAAAGAGGATCACTGGAGTCTCCCTCTCCCCCAATGATGTGATTAACTGAGATTATTGTTTGAAAAGGGCTTGCAAAATCAGGGAGTCCCCCTACCACCCCACACACAGCATCTTCCAGATACAGAAGGATCAGAGCACAGTGAAACTGCTGACTGGCTGGTGAATTACTAAAACAACTCTCTGTGACTCTACTATTTATTAATAATATTTATTTTAATAGTTGTATTTATGTACTATGTATATGCATTGTTTGTACGTGTGTTATGTCTGCACGTGTGTTTGCATGGTTCTGCACCATGGACCGGACAATGCTGTTTTGTTGGGTTATACTGGAACAATTGGATGACAAATAAACTTGAACATGAACTTGAAACCTGCTCTGACAATGTAAGTTAGAACGTGTCAATGTCAGATCATCCTGTTTCCAATGTGGAGTTGTCCAAACATTGTCATGTTGCTATTTAACTTTTCACTGCTCTGATACCTGCAGAGGTGCACTGACAAACACTGTCATAATTCCACATTACAAACTGGGAAAACTGCATTGTTGGGTGTAGATCTCATAGGGGCACTGTCAAATAATTCACACGTCAGTGAAAAATTCAGTTAGAAAATTAATAACGTTCTTCGTCAGAAAATTCTGCCAGCTATAATTACTGTAGCACCATCTGTAGTTTTATGGAGTTTATTAGTGTTAACTGAAGCATGCGTTGAAGTGAAAACTCTCTGTTGAGATTTGTTAATGAAATATAAGGAGATTGTTAATATGGAGTTGAAGGGCATTTTGAATATTGGAGACATTTGTGCTTCTTCAGAGTATAGATATATTTTGTGATGTTTGACTTTTAGTTCCTTTAATCTGTGAGCTCAGTGCACGTCCAAGATACTGGATATTCTCAGAACAGTATTCTTAATAGAGAAATATACCTTTTGTTTTAAGAAGTGAAATGTACCAATGCACCATAAAAACATAACATCCCTCTCCAGATTCAGTAAAACAACAATTTTGATTTTCATAATCTCTTTATTGTTTCATTACAAAGTTGCCACTCGAGCAATACTGGACAACAATCTTTTTTTCAGGAGGTTTGCTTCCTGAAAATGGGGATTTTAATAGGTAACTTTAAACTGAACACATAGATATTTCAGATTTGCTGTCTCACATAGGCAGTTGGAGAAATATTAAATGAACTTTTATTGAATTTATCATATTTAATTGCATAATGACGCTGACACAATGCGGGAGTTCAACTGACCTAAAAATGATTTGCTGCGGATATTCGTTTGTACTCAGCATCTGATGCCTCTCGTGTCAGTGTCCAACACTAGTCGGCCAGCACTGATGGATTCCAGGTGCCTTGAGACCGCTTTTCCATGATCGCAATATCCTACTGAACCTTTTCACCATGTTCGGCACTGACTGCACCAAAATCAGCAGGGGAAGCCGTCCAAGTGCGAACGCAGAGAATGAATTTACATTGACATGTTGTACTTCGTGGTTTTATACTTGAAGTAAACTTTAAAACATGACAGGAAATCATCAAAATAGGTTATAACTAGAAAACAGTATGTGGTAAGAAAATTTTAAGGTGATTTTCATGATGAGCAGCACAACATTTATAAGATACGCTCAAAAGTGTTCAGGAGGCAAAATCTTTGCTATCCAGTCTTATGCCTAGTTGTTGCTTTTATGATACAGTGCGAGCGACACTCCTGGCCACTAGAGGGAGTTGGACACCAGTTTGTTGCAGCTCAGTTGGATTCAAGATGGATGTATGACTTTATCCTCATTGCCCTGATAATAGTGATAATCATGAAAAATCTCAATGAAATGTCAGCACGAATCGAAAGACTGATGATGATGCTATGACATTGTCTTTGAATTGGTGTACACGCCAAGGAAACTTATTGTGTTAGCTGATGCATTATCCAGGGCAACAATGCAGAGTGAAGCACACAATGAGAGTTCCTCAGAGACAGATGTGAATCTCCACGTGAACCTGATCACTGAATCTCTTCCCATATCTGACATGAAATTCAAGCAGATCACAGCTGAAACAGAAAAGGACACAGTTCTACAGAAGGTCATCAAGAATCTGATTGAAGCATGGCCCAGAGGTGAATGTCAGCCATACTACAACATCAGAGTTGAGCAGAGTGTTGTCAATGGGTTTCTACTCAGAGAGAGCAGAATCCAGAATCGTTAATCACTGGCTCGGATCCGTATCTAGTTCTATTGAGTTACAGAGCTCCACCATTTGAACATGATATGTCACCCAATGAGCTTCTAATAGGATTTAGACTATGCACCACACTTCCCTACTCTGCAGATCCAAACAAGAACAGAGATGTTAAAGAACAGAAACCAAAGTGTCGGGAATGGAGACAAAAATCAAACTATGACAAGTCAGCAAGAAGCTTAGGGCCACTGGCGCAACATGATGTAGCGAGACTCAGAGATTTCAACACGAGGGATAAAAGGCCACTGTTCTGGAGGCAGTAAATCCAAGATCCTACACTGTCAGAACAGAGGATTGTCAAATTCTGAGAATGAATCAAAAGAGCCTGCTGAAAAGGCAAATGCAGAAAATCCAGCCTGAACAGCAACAGAAAAAAAACATCACCAGTGCTAGACAGTACAGGACCAACAGGGCCGACACAGGCACCTGTATTAAGATATCACATGTGCTATCAAAGCACCTGACAGACTGAATGTTTAAAAGAAAAGGAACTACTTGCTTAAAAAAGTTTGTGCTGCTGATGTTTTTTGTTTACATTTGTGTTGAACTTTAAATTGAAATCAATACTATATAAGTGTGTCATGTAAGATTAAACTGGTGACACCCCTGACCATGAGAGGGAGTCAGAAACTGATTTGTTGCAGTTTGGTTGGGTTTAAGATCGATGTCTCCATATGGTAGTGTGTGTACTTTAGCAAATAAAGTATTGTTGTTTTAATAAAGGAAATATCATAATTGCCAGATGTGAGGGTGCTGGGTCTAGCCTCAACTGGCATTGCTCAATTTCACAGATTCCCACCTTCAGCCAGAAGTAATTTTAAGTGACCACCCCCAACTTGTAATTATATCCTCTCATTTGAGGTTCTCCCTGTAGTGGAAACATCTTGACATCTACCTTGTCATGCCCTCTTGTTATTATATACATTTTAGTTGGATGACCCCCTCATTCCTCTAAATTCCATGGTATGTACATCTAATTGCTTTTGCCATTTACAAGGAAACAAACCTCTCATCCCAGGACTTCGTCCAGTGAATCTCTTTTGGACAGTCTTAAATGCCAATGTACTGTTTCTTTAGAAAAAAACAGAACTTTAGGTGTGGCCTCATCAACACCCTGTACAATTAAAACCAAATGTCTCTATTTCTAAAGTCCAATCCATTTGTCATTAAGGCCAATGTACATTTTGCTTTCCTCTTGACTTGTTTCACCTGCCTGCTAATAAGACCTCCTGGATTCCTCTCCACTTTGTTCATCAGGATCCCTTTAACTATGTCTGCCTTTAGATTCCTCTCACTGAAGTGCAGGACCTCATATTCTCCCACCTTAAATTCCACTTGGCAAGATTTTCCCGCTTGCTCATGCCCAGTTACAGGGGCCCTAATCTCACCATTTTAACAAGCCTCCCTCCAATGTTTTGCCATTGGCAAATGGATCGCAACACACAAAATGCTGGAGGAACTCAACAGGTCAGGCAGCATCCGTAGAATAGAAATGACGAAGGCCAAAAACCCCTCTTTGGGAATCAGCTTGAAACATCATCTACTTATCGTTTACTATGGATCATGCCTGACCTGCTGAGTTCCCCCAACACCTTGTGAGTTGTTCTAGTTTTGCAGCCTCTCCAGCCTCTTGGTTACCTCAGCTTTATGTTCTGCTCTTCCTCCAAAACATTGATGTAAATCATACTGATTCTGTGGATACTCTGCCAATCTCATCCTTCCAACTTGAAGAATTTGTGTTTATTGTACCAATCCATCTTCTCTGCAAATACCACATAACACAGAGCAAACCATTTCTCTCGCACCTCCTCTTACCAAGTCCAAGAAAGTATTGTTCCAATTTATTCCTTGAATGTTGCAGCAATGGGAAATAAGAGAAACTGTGTGAGGAGTGATGCCGCTGTGGAATTTTGCACTGTGGTGAAATGCAATTTAACTTTTCTCATTTGATAAAATTGTGCAATCTATAAGCAGTTGTTTAAATGTTATTATTAACACTTACCTTGGCAGGTGATTGAAATTAATCCCGTAGCAGGTTCAAGGGGAAAGAAAGAAAAATGGACCAAATTAATTTAAGAAATAATGGCCCAATAAAGATTTCTCACTCAAAGTGTCACCAAATACACAGGGCATGGTTCCCTCATGTCTGCAGGCAGCTTTTAGCAGGCTCATCCATTTTCTTTTATTGCTTTAATAACTAATTGCAGTGTGGATAAAAACTGCTGGCATGAATTTCTTTAAACTTTGTTGTGAATTGTCCAGCTCACAAAGCAGAGTTAGTGCTAGAAAAAAGAAGCAGTCCTGTTTTAGGTGTTTGGTACAGTGTTGTGGGCTGCACATTGGAATGCTTACAGGGAGCCCAGTGGTATTACATGCATGGCTCCCTAATCCTTTTTCCCACACCCCTGTTACACCAGTCATCCTGGTGTCCAAAAGTAAGCTGCCTCAATGACTATCGCTCAGTAGCACTCACATCTACTGTGATGAAATGCTTTAGTCATGGCCAGAATCAAATCATACCTAAGTAAAGACCTGGACCCACTACAATTCACCTACCTGCACAATCGCTCCACACCAGATGCAATCTCACTGGCTCCCCACTCAGCCCAGGATCACGGAGACAACATCAACATGTACTATTTTTCATTGATTACAGCTCAGCTTTAAACACCATCATACCCTCAGTACTGGTCAGCAAGGTTCAAAACTTGGGCCTCTGCACCTCCCTCCTTGACGTCCTCATCAGAATACCACAGTCAATGCGAATTGGTTGCAACACCTCACTGACAATCAACACAGGCTCACCTCAAGGATGCGTGCATAGACCACCACTCCTCTCTCTGTACACCCATGATGTGGCTCGGCACAATTCAAATAATATCCACCAATATGCCAATGGCACCACAGTGATTGGCAAAGTCACAGACAACAATGAGGAAATGTACAGGACTGAGATAGATCGGCTAGTTCAGTGGTGCCACAACAACAACCTTGCACTCAACGTTAGGAAAGCTAAGGAACTGATTGTAGGGGAAAACAGGAGAACACAAAACAACCCTCATCGAAGGGTCAACAGTGGAAAGGGTAAAGAACTTAAAATTCTTGGGTGCCAACTGGGGCCTTCACGTTGATGCAATCATGAAGAAGGCTCACCAGCGGCAATACTTTGTTAGGGGTTTGAGGGGATTTGGTAGGTCTCCAAAGACGCCAATTTCTACAGGTTTACCTAGGAGAGCATTCTGCCCAGAAGCTTCACTCTGGTATGGAAGTGCCAGTGCACAGGACAGGAAGAGGCTACAGAGAGATGTGAACTCGGCCAGTCCCATTGTCAGCATTAGTCTTCCACTCCATTAAGGATATCTACAAGAGGTAGTATCTCAAGAAAGTAGGCTCTATCATCAAGGACCCTCATCACCCAGGCCATGTCCTCTTCTCACTGCCACCATCAGGAGGGAGGAACAGGAGCCTGAAGATGAACACCCACCAGTACAAAAACAACTCTTCCCTTCTGCCTTCAAATTTCTGAATGGACAATGAACCACAGACCTTACAACCTCAGTCCTCTTATTTTCCACTGATTTATCTATTTAAAAATATTAATTATAGCAACTTTTGCACCTATAATGCTGTTGTAAAACAGCAAGTTTTGTGACACATAAATTCTGAATCTGATTCTGAAGTTTAATGACAGAATATATGGCCATAGATTCCTGACATCAGGGCTTCTTGAAGATCACTGCAGTCAACAAAAATACTTCCAACATTTCAGGCCCAAAACTTTGATAATATATCTTTGCTTCTTAATGAACGCTGCATGACCTGCTGAGTTTCTCCAGCACTTTTGTGTAGTAAACTACAATCATAGCATACGCAGACTTCCTTGTTAACGATAACTTGAATGTCTTTGTTTCTTATGATGTAAGAAGCCTCTTTGCATATAGCAAGCTGATCAGATATGTTTGGTGAGAGGTGACCATGTGGTAAGATACTGGACTGGATAATGAGACTTTATTTTAGCATCCCAAAAAATCTAAATCTTCTCATCCTGCAGTGCAGGCTATTTAAATCTAGGGTTCACTTTACTGGAGAGGGTCAATGAGACCAGATATCTCTGACCCAGTAGTAACACTACTGATTGATTGGTGTAGTGGTTAGCTGTTCCAACACCATCGATCGGGATTCATATCCCGCGCTCTCTGTAAGGAGTCTCTATGCACTATAAAAAATGACTGGTTATCCGAAAAATACGTTGATCCAAAATGGGTCCAGTCCCGACCATTTCAGATAATCGGAGTTGGACTGTAATTTTAATGTATGGTACTTTGATGCCCTTGATGGATTTGGATAACTTTGTCATTTTCTGCAGCCTTTTTCTTTAAAAATTATGAAGTCTTATCATTGATTTAGATGGTGGATTCCATCTCAGGCTCAGTGTTAACTTTTCTACAAGATGGGAGGATAAAAACTGAGTTCCAAAAGAACGTGGTCATTGGTGGGAAAAATTGCTTCCATTGTTCAGGGAGGAAGAGACAAAGATGTGGAACTAAATATGGGATATGAAAATGGGAACACGTGGTCCTAAGGAGCCCAAGAGTGCAAGTTCTATTCAGGTGGTTTATCTGGTGAAGCTTGGAGAGAACTGAGTGACCTCCCCCTTCCCTCGTACTGGAGGATGGGTGTCGGGGAAAACTGTCCAACAAGAATCTTCAGGACTCCTTTCTGTTGACAGAAAACCTACTCACAGTGAGTACTATGAGGAGTAATCAGAAAACTGGAGTCAGACACACTGGGAGTGATCATAGAGTTGGAGTGATTCACACTGGGAATGGCCACAGAACTGGAGTTAGTCACACTGGGAGTGATCATAGAGTTGGAGTGATTCACACTGGGAATGGCCACAGAACTGGAGTTAGTCACACTGGGAGTGATCATAGAGTTGGAGTGATTCACACTGGGAATGGCCACAGAACTGGAGTTAGTCACACTGGGAGTGATCATAGAATTGACGTGAGTCTCACTGGGAGTGATCACGGAAGTGGAGTGAATCACACTGGGAGTGGTCACAGAACTGGAGTGAGTCAAACTGGTAGTGACCACAGAAGTGGAGTCAGTCTCGCTGGGAGTGATCACAGAAGTGTAGTGAATCACACAGGGAGTGATCGCAGAACTGTGGTCAGAGATTGAGCAGGGACTGGGACTACTTCAATTAAGACCATTAATAACTTGAGTACTTGCATCACTGAAGGTGATGCTTATGGGTTCGAGCATCACCCTGGACACTTCAACATCAAATCAAAACTAGAAGGAACATTTTTTAGTTAAGAACACGAGGAAACTTTGTTGCACACTTGTTCAGCATTCAAAAGCCAAGACCAAGATCTTGGAGTCACACAGTCATGGAGTTTTACAGGTTGCCATATCTGGCGTCAGATTAAAAAAAAATTAAATTAAAAAAGTTGTAAAAAGCGCCAACAGAACCAAAAAGAACCTAAAAATCTTCTAAAGCCAAAAACCTGCCAATCGGCACTTTCTGTCATTAACTGTTTCAAGAAAGCACCAAATTTCTGCTGTTTGGAACCAAAGGAGCTAAATCTGGCATCCTTTAAAACAGGCTCTTTGGGCCAATTCACCCTTGCCAAACAAGTTGCCCACTCATCTGCTTGCAATTGGCCTATATCTCTCAAAACTTTTCTAATTGCTTTTAAATTATAATTAGTTCACTACATATGCCCAGTTCCCTCTTTGAGGTGAAAAATGTTGTCCTTCAGCTCTCCTTTCAATCTTTCCCATCTGACCTTAGTGGTAGAGCATCCTATCCTGGAGAAAAGACCACAACATTCACTACACTTCTATTACTCACTTATCAGCCAGGGAAAAAGTCCTAGTATATCCAATCTCCTTATAATTCAAGCCCTCCATTCCTGGTATCACCCTCGTGAATCTTTAATGCATACTTTATAACTTAATAAAAATCCTTCCTGGAACCAAGTAAGCTGAACAACACACAATAAAGGGCAACATCACCAATGCTAATCTTAAACTAACCACACACTGCTCAAGGCAATCAGTGGGTTGATCAACATCAGTGAGAGAAAAATGGCCACTCTTTTGAGCCAAAACCCTTCGAGACCTGAGGAAGATCTTTTCTCCCACTGACACTACTTGATCTGCTAACAGAGTTCCACTAGCAGCGTGTGTTTATCACCAATGCCATTTTCACTTATAACTTGATGTCTCAACTCCTGTACAATGTTTTGATTAAGGCAAAGGTCTAAAATGCCTTCTTCACCACCTCATTTAGCTCTGTTGCCGCTTTCAAGGAACTATGCACTTTTCCCCTAGATCTCTCTGTTCTACAAAACTCTCCACAGCCAGGCTGTTTACTGTGTCAGTCCTGCCCAGGTTTAACTTTCCGAAATGTAGTATCTTGCAGTTAAATTGCATGTGTCATATAATCTGAGATACACTATGCACAATACCACCAATTTTGATGTCATTACAAATTTACGAACTATGTTAACTGTATTATCATCAAAATGTTTTCATTCAACATAGGTGACACAGAACAGTGGAGCCAGCACCGATTCCTGCACACTCCACTGATCACAGGCCTTCATCGGAAAAGGGGTGCACACTTAGCATGGTGGTTAGGACAAGGCTCTTACAGTGCTAGCGATCGGGACTGAAGTTTGAATCCCACGCTATCTGTAAGGAGGTTGTACATTCTCCTTGTGTCTGTGTGGGATTTCCCTGGGCGCTTCAGTTTCCTTCCACTGTTTGAAACGTACTGAGAGTGTAGGTCAATTGGTGTAATTGGGTGGCATGGGCTTGAGGGCCGAAATGGCCTGTTACTGCACTATATGTCTAAAATTTAAAATAATATAATTAAAAATTTAAGTTTAAAATTTAAATACAACCCTCCACTACCACCCTTTGTTTCCTACTATCAACCCAATTCACTTACTCACCTTTGTTGTGTGTGGCAGACGCGTGGCCTTCCAATCTGAAACTCATTCAGAAGCCATGTCACCTGTAATTCAAACTTACAAGTTGCTGACATAGTTACGGTTTGCAGGTGGAGTGTCAGTTAAGATTGGCTCCGGCTTCTGGTCAGTGCACAGCTTGCCATTGGCTGGTTTAAATCACCTAGCATCTTTATTGGCTAGAGCCATGTATTTAGTGCCAGCAGAGAAGACATTTGCTTTCTTTGCCCGTACACCGCTCCATTGCCAGGTTGCTACTGCAGAAGTCGCTTGGAAGGGTTGTGGGTAAGGTGCGGACTGCACTGAAGCTGAGCCATGGTATTGCAAAAGGTCAAATTGCTATAGATCAATACTGACAGTAGAGCCACCAGTCCCAACTGATCAAGGGTCTGAGAGCTTGTGTATACCCCTGTGGGTGCAGTGACACCAGATCCACCTCTTCTCAATCAGGAGTCCGGGAGGGGTGTATAACCCCTGCTTATGTGTGCGAATGGCGACATCACCTGTGTGAATTAATAATTGTGTACTGTTTAACATTTTCCGGTTTCTTTTCCACTATGATTTTTCCGCGCTCTTATTAATTTGTCTGTGTCTTATTCCGCTACTATTTTCCCACACTCTTCTTTTAATTGTGTTAATAAAGTTATGTTTGATTGCAAATTCTTGTGTCCGGACTCGTCTCTCTATGAACCCACCAAACCTGACACTTTCTCAATAAAACACCCTCATGTTCCTTTGAGATCTTGTAGCTTAGTCAAATATTATTTCTCAAACTTTTAATTATGGTGTTGAATTTCATCAATGTCTGAAGGTGCTAACTTTTCTTGGACAAGGGAAATGTGTTTATTGTTTCATAAATCGTCAGAAAGCAGAAGTATCTGGATCGAATTGCACAGTCACTATTGATCCCATGCAGACAGTATATGTTTCTGGGAGGATAGAGGAGTACAGGGAGGCGACAGAGCAGATTGATGTTATCAAAATCTAATGTGGTTTGTTCAATTTTCTCTCCAATTTTCTCGTATTAGCAAGACATGGGAGTGTCAGACCCTATAAAGATATTACCAATTGGATGGAAGCTAATGAACACAGCAATCAAGGAACACTATGAAATCTAGCTCAAATACAATGCTGAGACATGTTGTGAAATCTATTACAGGAAGAAATTACACTGGGCCAAATTTATTTCACTGTACTCAGTCCCCCTGGATCTCAAAAGACATCAGATCCTCATCAGTTTGACAAGGCATAGAATTTGTGCACAGTGTCATTGGGGGATAGTAGTTTCTTTATCAGGGAGCTGCCTCAGAGATAGACTGGAATGGTAGCTTGATTGGTTTGGTGATATATAGACCCAAGCCTGTTTATATGCTGGCTCAAAGTTTGCAGCGCTGTGGATTTATAACTGTTCCGCTGCTGAACTCTGTGCAATTTTGTGGTGCTGTTGGCAACAATCCATTGGGAGCTGGATTGAGAGGGGCTAAAGTAAAATAATTCAGGTAGCGTGACAGCAGTCACAAGGGAGAGAAGTTTCATTACTCTTCATATATAGGCAAGGAATCGTATCCACATCTCAAAGGTGTTAAAATAGCAACAATCAAACGCACTGTCTCATCAAGCATTAGAGAGAGAGATCTGGATTCCCTCAAAGGCTTATTCTAATCCAGCCTCTTGGCTTAGAGAATTACAATATAATATTTCATTAATTTATTTATCAGGGAAAAAAATACTTCCTTAATCTGAGCTGAGTGTTGATCCAAGCTCCAACAACAGAAAAACATTATAATTTGCAGCAATGCCCTTTCTAGCTTGAACCTCACACATGATGTGTGTATGTGTGAGTGCCTGTGCACCTAGGCAAAGGAACTGAATTTGACGATTAATTCCAGTTGTTGAATTGATCTGGTCCACAAATTGGTGCTCCTCAAGGAAATGAACCTGCAAGAAATTATCATTATGTCAGTAAAAGGGATAAGCACCCTGTCCTATTGAACCTATTTCCATGAATGGTTGATTCTTTGCAGGCCTGTTTCCTATATAAGGCTGGGGGGGGGGGGGGGGGAAATGATGCAGCTTAATTTATAATTGTAATCAGCTGATGTAAATCAAGCCACTAAATGCATTGTTTCTGTTCCTCTATGTTGTTTGTAAGTAAGGCAGGACTCCATAGTGTGGCTCATTGCACATACAGTTCAGTATGATGCATTATTTACACAGCATATACCCACACCTTTCATGGTCCAATAGGGACCACTGGACAGTCATAAGGAGGCCCAATATAAACTAGAGCCTCAGTGTTAGGGATTTTAGCTTGGGAGAGGACATATTACTGGTTCACTTATCATTCTGATGGACTTAGCCCAATTTTCTGAGATAGCATTGGTGGTATCTCTGTGAGACACACCAAGGTTTTGGAAAATTTCATCATTGATATCTGCCTTTGCTAACAGGTGGCTCTCAAGCTTAGGACATCGTATTCTACAAGCCTTTGGAAATGGCTGCCATTTACATCTTTTTTTTGGCTGGAATGAGCATGGTGTTCCAAATGGGTTGCTTCAATGTGCTACATGTTTATGATGTGATTACAGAAATAACCCTAGTCCCATTTACTGCAATTACAAAACCTCATTCTGAACCCCTTCAATCACAATCACCAATTGCTGTTTGGAAACAGCTGGTAGGAGAGAAGTAGAAAAATTGGTGGGAGGAGAATTGGTGCTTGGAGTTGTAGAAAGAGGTCAGTTGTATTTTTTTTAAAAAATTCACATAAACACTGGAATGTTATGGGTTAGGATTATATTAACCCTGAGGGTTTTCCCAATTCTTTTTCTGAGATATTGCTGCAGAGTTTCCACTTTGTCCCCTCACCGTTAAATTCCTGGGCCAGATCTGCTGCCTGCCCAGAAAGTTGTTGCTTGGAAACATCTTCCTTTAATTCCTAAATATATTGGTGAGTGATGTCTACTTTCATGCAGAGTAAATACCATGTAGTCAAGCTTTCATGTAGGATTTCAGTTCTTTGTTTTGGCTGGAGAAAAAGGAACCAATTCTGGCAAAATATCATTGTGGCTTAAGTGTAGCTTTTCATCAAGGAGCTGAATTAGTTGATGGTTCATAATATAGAGCCCTGGTCTTGTAAACCAGGGGTCATGAGTTCATTCCTTGCTGGGGCCTCATTTCTGGACAAAGTGGCATCTCTCTGTCTTCCCTACGGTAGATAAAGTTAAAGAATTTCACGTACGTTACATTCTAAATGCAGTATTAAATGACAATAATGGAACCTTTACCTTTAATGCCATTTGTTGCATTTTATTTTACTTCATACAAAAGTCTCTCAATAATCAGCATTTCTTTGGTATGAACACAAGAATTTGGATGTGGTATAATCTGAACCTTACTAAAATGTGAGGTTCAGATTATACCACATCCAAATTCTTGCTCAAACCTATTGAGTTTCAAGTCCTGGATCTCATCAGTCAAGTAGATTGTCAGAACCTGCCCTGCCACTCTCATTGAGTGATTTTAACCCAGGCTATGTTCTGTGTGGACTGGATAAATTATTAATAATTATGAAGTTTCTTTCTTTGGAGAAAGATGTATAGAGGAAAAGTAGAGCTGATATCTCAGACATAAATGGCTTGCCCTGAACAATGCCTTAGATTATTTCTCAACTGACAATTGGCTATTAATCACAAGGAATAAATCAAAGATCAAAAGTTCAAAGTTCAGTTTTATTGTCAGAGTACATACATGACATCCTATAGAACCCGGAGATTCTTTTCCTGCGGGCGAGGCAGAATTTCTACTTCTCGGTCGTGAAACAAAACTGTACTGAAGAAAAGATACATATACAAAAGGGAGAAATGAAAACAAAAATAAAAATGTAAACAAACTGCAATACAGAAAAAAGTATAAATGCTCAATAATAAATAATCTGCAAAGTTTCCTTCAATGAGTCCTTGATTGAGTTTGTAGTTGAGGAGGCTGATGGTGGAGGGGGAGCAGCTGTTCCTGAACCTGGTGGTGAGAGTCATTTGCCACCGATACCTCTTTCCTGATGGCAGCAGCGTGAACAGACCATGTGCTGGGTGTTGCGAATCCTTGATGATTGCTGCCGCTCTCTGATGGCAATGTTCCCTGTCGATTTTGTCAATGGTGGGGCTATGATGTACTGGGCTGTGTCCACTACCTTTTACAGGGTTTTTTGCTCCAAGGTATTAGTGCCCCCGCACCACGATGCAGCTGGTCAGCACATTTTCCACTGCACATATCTAGAAGTTTGCCAAAGTTTTTGATGTCATTCCAAACAGTCACAAACTTGTGAAGAAGTAGAGGAATTGATGTGCTTTCTTCATGATGACATGGGTCAAGGAAAGGTCAGCAGATATAGTGACTCCACGGAATTTAAATTTGCTTGCTCTCTCCTCCTCTGATCCTTAAATGATCACTGGAAATTTATGTGTACCTTCCCCATTTTTAAGTTTCTTAAATCTTTAAAATTTGCCCAGGCCGGGTAAAATTTTGTATGGATGAATTCTTATTCTTGGATTTCTGGTAACACTTTGCAAGCTGGACGAAATTACATGGTTGGATTGGAGCTTGTCATTAAGAAGCAGGGTGGAGATGTAACATCTGTATCATCAGCCTTCAACTCTGGGAGAGAAGAAATAAATGTGTCAAACTTGGGTAATTTACTTGATGGAGACTTGGTGGAATCAAAAGTGAGGTTCTTTTTTCTTGGAGTGAATGAAAGCCATGTAAAGACAAGATGTAATCCAACCATCTGATATTTGAGTCCTCTGCAGAAGAGATTCATCAGGATTTTGGCTGGATTGGAGGTCTGCATTGGGGAGAGATCCTTGCACTCAACATCAGCAAAACCAAGGAGATGATTGTAGACTTCAGGAGGAAGTCAGGGGTACACGACCCAGTCCTCATTGAGGACTCAGTAGTGGAGAAGGTCAGAAACTTTAAATTCCTTGGTGCCAACATCTCTGAGGATCTATTCTGGAGGCTCCACGTTGATGCAATCACAACGGAAGCTCACCAGCAGCTGTACTTTGTGAGGTGGCTGAGGAGATTCAGTATGTCACCAAAGATGCGCATAAGGAGAGCATTCTGGCTGGTTGTATCACTGCCTGGTATGGAGGTGCTGACTCTCAGTTCAAGAATAAACTCCAGAGGGTTGTTAACTTGGCCTGTGACATCACAGGCACCAGACCACTCCATCGAGGACATCTACATGAGGCGGTCTTAAAAAAGCAGCCTCTATTCTCAAAGACCCCCACCACCCAGGCCACGCCCTCTTCACTGCTACCAGCGGGGAAAAGGTACAGGAGCCTAAAGACGAGCCCTCAGCGGCACAAGGACAGCTTCTTCCCGGCTGCCACCAGATTCCCGAATGATCGATGCCCTACTTTTCGTGCACTGTAAGGTTTACTTTCTTCATAGTAAAATGTCATAAGCTGATTATAAGACGTTTACACGATGACGCTGCTGTCAACCACCGAATTACATGACTTATTCATGACAATAAATCCTGATTCTGATTTTGTTTCTTAAACAAGGACGCATAGGTTTAAGGTGAGAGGGAAGAGTTTTAAAAGAGATCTGAGAGTTAGGTTTTTTTTTAAACAGGGAGTGATTTATATCTGGATGTATTGTCTATGGATGTGTGGAACCAGATACAATTAAGGCATTTAAACAAACACTTAAATGGGCATGGCATAGAAGGATATGGTCCTAATACAGGCAAACAGGATTAGTGTAGATGGGCAAAAAGGTGGATACAGACGTGCAGACTGAAAGTTCTGCTTCTGCGCTGTGTAAGTCTAAGACTTTGTGGAACTCAGCTAATAGATGTCTATTAGGACCTCTGTCAGCTGGGCCACACAGTCCTTCAGTGCCCAACCAGGTATGTTGTCTGGTCCTTCTGCTTTGTGTGGGTTCATCCTGGCCCCTCGTCACCTTATCCATGACAATGTAGGGTGTTTTGTTGTTCGAGGAGATGAGGCTTTTTTTGATGTCACTTGCTTTTCTCAACAAATCATGCGTAGAAAGTATTCAATCTGTCAGGAAGGGAGGCATCATTTTCACTGACTTGTAGTCAGTTATGGTATGAATTCCCTGCTACATGTGCCTCATGTTGCTGGTGTCACAAAAGAGTTTTATAAAGACAACATCCTGAATGGTGCTTGCTCTGTGCATTTCACACAAGAATGCCGTGCTGCAGTTTTGGGTTTGACACTGAATGCCATGAGACTATTTAACCATCAACCCAACCAACCTCAGCTCATGGACACTTTCCATCAAGAGTTCCTTGGGTACTGAACAAGACAGAGGTCCCACTGCATTTAGATTTTGCCTCATCTGCAACAACGATGATTCAGTTTCACTGCAGAAGGGATGGTGTGAGAGTAACATCCTGAGTCTCAATGAGGACAAGATGAAGGAGATGATTGTGGTCTTCAGGAGGACCAAGAATGACCACCCTCCTCTACACATCATGGAAAGCAAGGATTCACATGTTCAAATGCTGTTTATTAACTTCAGTTCGGCATTTAACACAACCATACCTGTTAGGGAAGTTGAGCCTGCTGGGTCTAAACACCTTTCTCTGCAATTGGATTCATGACTTCCTGTTGGGGAGACCCGAAGTAGCATCTCCAAGACCATTACACTGAGCATGGGGGCCACCCCCACCCCACTGGGCTGCATGCTTAGTCCACTGCTATTCACTCTGCTGAGCCATGACTGTGCAGCTAAACACAGCTCGAACCATGTCATCAAGTTTGCTGACGACATGACCTTGGTGGGCCTGATCAGTAAGAATGATGAGTCAGCGTACAGAGATGAGGTGCAGTCACTAACGGACTGGTGCAGAGCCAACAAGCTGTATCTGAATGTTAATAAAACAAAAGAGATGGTTGTCAACTTCACAAGATCCCGGGGGCACCATGTTCCGCTTATCATCGATGGCTCGACTGTTGAGGTTGCCAAGAGAACCAAGTTCCTTGAAATGCACTTGGTGGAGAATCTCACCTAGTCCCTTAAAACCAGCTCCACAGCCAAGAAAGGCCAGCACCACCTCCACTTCCTTGGAAGGCTGAGAAAAGTTCATCTCCCACCCTCCATCCTCACTACATTCTACAGAGGATGTATTGAGAGAATCCTGCGCAACTGCATCACTGCCTGGTTAGGAAGCTGAGCCATCTCGGACTGCAAGGCCCTGCAGAGGATAGTGAAATCAGCAGAAAAGATAATTGGGGACTGTCTTCCTACCATGATGAACATCTACCACCCTCGATGCACATGGAAAGCAATAAACGTTGTGAAGAACTCCACACACCCCTCATGTAAACTGTTCTCCCTTTTGCCATCTGGTAGGAGGCACCATAGCACTGGGTCCTTATGTATAGTTTGGGCAGCAGTTTTCTCCACCAAGCCATCAGGCTCCTGAATTCCAGAACATATGTGGATAAGATACCGTGGACTTTTACTGTATACATCTAAATTTTTCACTATTGTAATGTGTTTAACTTCTATTCTAATATATTTATGTAAATATGCCCTCATCTTTACCATGTGAGCATAGCATGGTGTGAATGATAAATAAAGGTGACTTCACTTGACATCAACATCAAGAACTCTAGAGTGAAGAGCACCAAGTTCCTTGAAGTTCACAACTAGTGATCTGTCGTTTACACACATCTCCTCACTTGCCAGGAAGGCGCAGCAGCGACTGCATTTCCTCAGAAGAATGAAGCGGGCAAGGCTACCAGCAATCTTCTGCAGGAATTCTAACAAGAGCGTCCTGGCTGGCTGCATCACAGTGTGGTACAGCTGCTGAAGAAATGGATTGGAAGTAAATCCACAAGACCTTAAGAGTGGTGATCCCCCCCCCCCTCACTGAAGTGGCCTTACTGGGATCATTGTCTGAAGAAAGTGCACAAAATCATTGTGGACCCCTTCCACCCTGCACACAGCATCTTTCAGCTGCTCCCATCGGGGAAGAGATACAGGAGGATCAGAGCCAGCCCCACCAGGCCGAGGAACAGCTTCCCATGGGCAGTGAGAATACTGAACAACCAAAGAAACTGCCCACACTAAACATCTGAGACTCTCATTTTCATGAAACAATATTTATTTATTTTTATATATAATACTTACCTCCATATGGATTGCTTGTATGTGTGCTATGATTGGTTGTGTGTCTCCATGTTTTGCATCGAGGACTGGAGAATGCTGTTTCGTCGGGTTGTACTTGTACAATCAGATGACAATAAACTTGACTTGACTCCTCAATCCTTGCCTCTCCAAAAAGGCAGAAAATTGTGAATGAATGAGGACACTCTGTTGGCAGGGAAGTGCTCCCATTGTGTATTGAGACATCAGCATCCAATGAATTTCTAAGATGCTTGAAAATGGTTGCAATGTAAATTTATTATGTAATGAGTTAATGAAGTATACCAGTCAACATTTAGTACTCAAGTTGAATAATTTTGAATTTACAAATGAACTTAATTTCCAAAACAAACTTGAACTTGCAAACCAGGAAATGATGTAGCTGACCTTGG
Source organism: Narcine bancroftii (assembly GCF_036971445.1). Lineage (NCBI taxonomy): Eukaryota > Metazoa > Chordata > Chondrichthyes > Torpediniformes > Narcinidae > Narcine > Narcine bancroftii. The sequence continues at coordinate 27,995,876 of NC_091482.1, forward strand.
AGACCAGGAAACATTGTCGCTTATGCTGACCAGGACGTCTGTATTACTCAATCAATCAGTTACCTAAGTCTGAAAATTCCACATATACTTTTTAAAATCCTATTTTATCCAACTCCTTCAGTTCATCAAGCCTGCACTGACCATCGAGCACCAATTTTTAACATTAATCTTACCCTAACCCATTTCCCCCAAAAGCACACCTGAGGCAAGTTACAGTTAACACCACTCCCCCACCCCCATCCCATCCCACATCATTGGGATGGGAGAGGAAACAGGACCATTCAGAGGAAACCGAGGTCTCAAGGAAAATGTTGCAAATCCACAAAGCACATCCAGATGAACTTTCCAAATGATGCTACATTTGCTCAACATTATTTAAAAAAATTCTCATCCAATGTTGTTTTGTACCTTAGATAAATATCCATGCCTCACCCAGAGTCGAGCACTGATTGAAGGTATTCTTGCTTCTCTGACAAAATTTCAGCCTGTGATACAAGCCATCAAATGAAGAAAATAAACAGCTGGAAATTACTATCCATAAAAACAGTTTATGAGCCTTTCAAACCTCATATAAAATCTCTCAGTTCATTTTTCAACAATAGAGTTAATCCAAGCATAAGATGGACATGAACCATCCGTAAGGCTTGAATGACATTGCTGACTGTAACTTTCTAGGTTGTTGGTTTAATTTTAATCTAAGGTTGAGAGCTGCCATGGTTAAAAATGCAGGTAATTAGAAAGTGGCCTGTCATCTCCATTCCCAAGATTTAAACCTGGCTTGTAATGCTAGAATAGAATTCTCCTCAACTCCATCTTGGCCCATACTTTGCATGCCAATCCCCTACCTTTCCTGCAAATGCACCCCTGATCCTTCACAGCACCTCCACTTCTATTCCCACTTATTAAGCCTTAGATGCATGGAGATTACATGATTCCAAAACCATTCATCCCATCTCAGCTCCACAAATTAACCTCATAGTGCATTGACACAGAATGCAGTGATGCTTTTTCCAATTTAACAGCTTTGATAAATGATTCTGCTAATGTAACTTGACAGTGCTGAATGGGACTGAGATCAGTTCAGCAATAGATAAAGTTGGGGGAGGGAGTTTTGGGTTAAATACAAAATTAAATTAAAAGACAACGTGCAAACACAAAAACCTCAATAGACAACAACTGCACAAGCAGCACATGACAGTGCCAAAGGAAAAAAAGAAATCTGAAACTGGCTGCATCAACAAAATGTTAATCTATCCTTTTTTTCCAATTTCCTGCTGACTGGAGACAGCGCGCTAGATGAAAGGGTTACAGAGCAAGACCGCCAGGGCAACTGCTATCATGATCAGACTGACAAACTGTTTGAGGACCTGCTACTTAGGACCAGCAAGTCTGTCAGCTTAGAGAATACTGACATTAATCAACATTGTCGTGATGCTCTTGTTGACATTTTAATAATGTCCTTGGCAGATAAGTGAGAAAGGGAAGGACTAATGGAGCACTGATTGGTAATGACTTCTCTTTGTTTTTTCCTCGCTCTCAATGACTGTTGCTCCAAATTTTACCCAGTAAGAGTCTTAAAAAATGACAGCAGAATATTTATGTGTCAGATGTTATTAAACCGTGATATTATCCACTCACAATGGAAAGAAGGGACAATTAAATCAAGAACATGACAGAATTGTTCAGCCCTCAGATTGCCATTTTTGTGGCAGTGGATTCTTTTACAATATTCTACAGTGTCCAAAGACATTCTTCTTCATCAGCACATGGCTGGCTGGCAAAAAAGTAGATGAACCTCCTAATTCAGTGGAGGGATTGAGGGTGTGCATAAGAGGTACAGTTGCAGCAAATGCACGGGGTCAGGATGGAAAGGCTTGAAGGGGAATTTTATATTATGAGCTAGGTTCAAATCTTGGGCAGGGAGATGAGAGGCCACGTGCTCTAAATTTTTGGAGGGAATCGGTCCAAAATTAGAATAAGAGCTTGCCCCAGGTTAACACTTAAACTCTTTGTTTTTGTTGTGGGGTTCAAGACTATCCAGTTAGGAGTCATCCAAAACACAGACAACAATGAAAATCAGTGATGCAGCAGTACCAATCCAAAGCCCGTAATCAGTAAACCTGGTTGTGGTTCACAGTTCACTTAAACACAGAATTGCTACCTCCTCCTGACTAAAGAATCTAATCATTTCAGTTTTTCCCAAAATGGATTTCAGTGTGGAAATATACCAGACGTTTGGTTATTTATACAATGTCAGAAATGCAGGATCAAAGTTGTTCACAGCAGTTTTCAGAAGCTGTCTTTCATTGAATGGAATGAGAAATAAATAGGGTCAAATAGTCATACAACATTGACACAATGCAATTGAGTTCATATTGTACCCATCTGAACTAATCCCATTTGAGTTCTTCCTTCAATCACATCAATTCCTCTGAGGTTCAACCTTTCGCCTTCTCACGAGGTGCAACCTGCAGTGGCCTATTTGCTTACCAACCTATATGCAACCACATGCAAAAGGCACGTGGGAAAAAACCAGAGCACCTAGCAAAATTACACATGGTCACAGGGAGAAGAGGCAAACTCCACCCAGACAACACTGAAGTCACAGAGTCTTTGGAGTGGGTCAGGTAGCACCTCTATTAGCTATGCCACTATGTTTACCTAATCAAGGAAATGAATTGATACCAATGGCTGAATGGTGCACGATCAACAACCTCGTGCTCAATGTCACCAAAACCAAGGAGCTGATCGTTGATTTTAGGAAGGGAAGACCAGGGGTGTATGGTCCAGTAATCATTGAGTGAGCAAATTTAAGTCACTATCTCAGAGGATCTTTCCTGGACCACACTAACGGCATCGTGAAGAAAGCACATCAATGCCTCTATGTCCTCAGGAGTTTGCAGCGGTTTGGACTGACAATGGAAACTCTGGCAAATTTCAACAGATGTGTGGTGGAAAATGTGCTGATCAGCTGCATCACAGCCTGCTATGGAGATACCAGTACCCCTGAGCTTAAAGCCCTGCAAAAGGCAGTGGACACAGCCCAGGTTAAAGCCTCCCCACCATCGAGGACATCTACAGAGAACACTGCTGTCTGAGAACAGCAGCAATCATCAAAGACCTACACCGCCCATCACACGCACTGTTCTCGCTGCTGGCATCAGGAAAGAGGTATCGGTGCCATAAGACTTGCACCACCAGGTTCAGGAACAGCTGCTCCCCCTCCACCATCAGATTCCTCAACGACAAACTTAATTAAGGGTTCATTTATTAACTCTTACTTTTGCACTTGATTTTTTTTCCCTCCCTGTATTGCAGTTTGGGTTTTCTTGTGCTACCAATAAGTGGTAATTCTGCCTCACCTGCAGGATGTAGAATCTCAGGGTTGTATGTATTATCATGTATGTACTCTGACAATAAATCTGAAATCAAACACAGGTAGCTGCTGGATACATTTTTGACAATATTTCTATAGGTCCTTACAACATATGAAGGAGGCCATTTGGTCCCAAATGGTCTCAGAGTAGTCCCTTTCTATCACAACATTTCCCTTCATTCCACTCAGTCTTAATGGGAATTAAAACCTCCACCACATCTGCACAGAAGGGATAGAGGAGAATGATCGAGAGACATATCATGGAAACAGGCCCTTCAGACTACTGGGTTTGTGTTGCATCAACCACCATTTTACATTAAGTCAAAATGAATCCATTTTCTTTCCCCCCCACATTCCTATCAAGTACCTACTCAACTGTATGTTTTTGGGAGGTAGGAAGAAACCGGACCATCCTGAGGTCAGGGAGAGAACCTGCAAAGTCTACACAGCCAGCGTCCAAGGTCAGGATTGAACCTGGATCCCAGGAACCGGGGGAGGGTGGGGGGGGTAGGCTGCCACTCTGGTGAGAGCCCTGGGCCCTGCTTTTCCTATAGATGGTACCTGTCATGTCTACCTCTGGTCTTCAGTGATTGGCCGAGGAGAAAGGGTGATAGGCAAATCACGTGGTAATGCAAGGGTTCCAGTGGGGACCAGAGCAAGGGACGAAGGTGAAGTGGGGTGAACCTGGTGAGGAATCAGTGGAGAGTGCCTGGCAATGTCTCGGCACAGAAATTGGAGGGTGCACAATAGGATGAGGGACCAGTGGAAGGAGCTTGTGATGTTTTGTTGCACCTAGAGGGTGAGGTAATAGGAGGGGGCGGAGAGTTAGAGTGCAAGCCCTTCAAGTTTGTGTGATGTGCAGGTGAGGAGGGGTGGGGAAGTGGAGTGAGGGATGGGGGGGAAGGTAATGTGTTGGTGAGCAGGGGTAGAGCAAAAGGTCAGTGAGGGCAGTTAATGTGTTGCTAAGGAGGGAGGGGCAATGGGTGAGGGATCAGTGGAGGGGCAAGAAATGTGTTGGTGGGGGTGTGGGGCAATGGTGTGAGGGATGGGGGGTGTTGAGTAATTTGGTCAAGAAGGGTGGGGCAGTGGAGTGAGGGGTCAGTAGGCAGCAGGTAATATGTTGGTGAGTAGGGTGAGGGTAGTAGAGACATTGCTACTGTTCAGGAACTGCTAGAACATTGTTCACGACTGATCTAAAGAGAAGAAGAAAATGGCATGTCATATTGTCATTCTTTAGTAGTAAACTGCAGCTGATGTGGACTTTTTACCCCCTCCATAAATCTTCGTCCGCGAAGCCAAGCCAAAGAAAAGAAAAGTAGTAAACTTGCAATGAAGTTGGTTTGTTTTGCTCTGGGATAATAGTCCGTGTAGAGTTGAGGGTTGCAGACAGAAACTCTTCTGTTGAATGTTATTGATCTCAACTGAGATATTCTCCATAAAACCAACAATATATTTGTCTCCAAGAATTTGCATTCAGGTTTTAGTGTTACCAAATAAAATGGGAAATATGTGCCCCTAAAGGACAACACTGTTGGGCTGGCTCAGTCTGGGTTTGCTTTAGCTTTAAACTGATGCATTGCTTCAGAGCTTGGAGAATCCCAACCACGTGCAATTTGAAACTCCCCAAAAATGCTAAAAGAATGATCAGTGGCTCCATCTCACAGCCAAGTGCCCTTTTTTTTTAATCCCATTCAGGTTAATCCCATTGATCATTATTTGTTCTGAAACTCATTGACCTTTGTGAGGGGTTTGGTTAAATCTGTCTAGACCTGTACGCATGGAAAACCAAGCCTTTAACAGAGCAGGAACCACAGTCCAAGGGTTGGAGACCTTTCCCTCTGTCAGAAGAAAATTATAGTAAATTAACTCACTAAATTGGACCAATGGACACCCTCTGTGGTAAACCACTGTAATATGTATATGTATATGTATGTGTGTGTGTATATATATGTGTATGTGTATAATATATATATGTATATATATCTATCTATCTGGTTGTACCTGTGCCCTCTCCTACAGGCTCCTGAATAAAGGTGACTGTCCCTCAACCCCTCCTCAGTGCAGGACAGTCGACCAGCATGGATGTGCCTTTGTTCTTTAGTAAATAAAAGCCTGTCAGTTTACTCATCCTCAGTCTTTTGAGTCATTGATGGTGCATCACCCTCTCTATTTGAGGGGGTGGTGGGGAATTTGGAAAACCTTCACTACAGACTGGAAGTGAGGAAATACAAAATGGAGCTACTCTATGAAGCAGCTATTTTTGCTAAGGTGAGCTTAGAAGATCAGTGTTTATTTTTCTTGCATGTGTAAAACTCCATTTTGGTGCAAGAAACTGTATTACACAATTCTTTCTTTCCCAGTCACTGTGAGAGCTGCTGCTCCCACCCCCATTCCACCTTGCACCACCCCACTGTCCATGGAGTCCAGGAGAAATGAAGGATGATTCAAAATTAACACAAGGACTGATGGAAATTGAAAGGATTAGGGTTTGAAAACTTTAATGTCCTTTAAAAGGTAGGAGAACAACATATCTCAAAAGCAATAGAGATATGAGGTATGTTACCAACGACAAAATTTTTTTAAAAACCAGACGTAGATCAAGGGGCTCTTCAGTAATGTGGACTTCACTCATTCTATTTGCTGTGTAAGTATATTCATGCAATATTCATTCATTTCGATCAGAAGCATTCATTAACTATTTGTTTTTAGTTTATGTGCAAAATAATCTAACGACCATTATCACATTTTATTTCCATGGCTTTGCATGAAAATTAAATGATTGTACCTTTCTTGATATCACACGGAGTTGTATTGATTCACAGATTTCAGCTTCAACATCTCACTTTGGCAGAGTCAACTGATCCAAGAGAGATGATGCGAGTCAGAATGATGATCTGGGACATTGTCCAGGTCAGTGTGACATGTGACCTGGAAGGAAACCTGGAGATGATGGTGCCCCCATAGTATTGCTGATCCTGGATAGAGTGGAGTAGCAAAGTTACACAGTGCTGTCCTATAATTCCAGAAACCTGCGTTCAATCATAACCTGGTGCTGTAGAGTTTTCACGCTTACTGTGGCTGCGTGGGTTTCCTTCAGGTGTTACATTTTGTTCCCACATCCCAAAGACATGTGGGATAGATAGTTGGTTAATTGGCCACTAGTTATCCCCACTGTTGTGGATGAGAAAGCAGTTATTGGGAAATAGATGGGACTATGCATTGATGTGATTGCCCTGTGAGTCGACATCAATTTGAAGGACTGAATGGCCACTGTCTGTTATTAAGAAATTCTAAGCAGTGGATGTTGGTTGAGAACAGGATCAGGATTATTGGGGTTATGTTTGTGTCTAAAGGTTGCCCATGGAAGTGGGCATTGAAAGTGGGTTAGAGTCTATGAAGCAGATGTGTTCTACAAAATCCACACCTTGAGCAAAGGAAAACTAATCAAAGAACAGCCTTTTGGAGTCAGGTTGAAAGTTTCAATTGCCAGAGATCCTTACTTTCACTCAATTCACTTATTCTGGAATTATACAAAGTGCCTTCTGATTAATAAACTACTCAGCTTGTTAATATTGCTGGGTGAACCAAATAGCCAATATAGCAGCCAGCGATCCTTTTCAATTGTACATTCCTGTCCACTGTGTCCTGTAGCTAAGGCAGATACTATCTCCAGGGAACAAAGCAACAATGTTTCTTTAACATTGTCCTCCTCTCTTTTGACCTCAGTAAAGCATTGCCATGGGAAGATAATCAATGACAAATGCCCTTCCAAGTCACACACCAGCCTACCTCCAGTGTCAATAGGCCAATGTTCCTGAACTTCTCCACTACCTGCTGTGGTGGAAACCCATCACCAGAAAGTCATTCAAGGAGCAAGCACATAGGAAAACAATTGATTGCAATAAAATTTAGCCCGTGGTCACAGCAGAAAGCCCCATTCAAACATGAAAAATTCTCCCTCCTACAAAAATGAGTGAAATTCAATTTCCAGACATGTAGAAACATACATGCAAAAGTATACACACACACATATCTCCTACATCACACACACACACACACACACACACACACACACACACACACACACACACACACACACACACACACACACACACACACACACACACACACACACACACACACACACACAGCATCTCCTACACCTCCCTAATTTTGTAATCAAACTAATTCTTCCAAGTTTTTGTCATGTTTACTTTCAAAGTTAAGAATTATTTCTAAATAGAAATTCTATCCAAGAGTAAACCATGAGTTGATCATGTAATTGGATATCAGTGCTCCAAATGATGGATAATAGTAGGAAAGGTTACTGGAACCGGTGCATGTGAATGCTCATATGATTTAATAAAACATCATTTATGGAATTCTTCACAGTATTATTTACCACAGATACAGCTTCAGAAAAAATAGCAGAGAGAAGGACATAATTCAATTGTCGAGATGAATGCCTGACAGAACTAATGATGACATCATTTCCCTGTGGTGGGTAAACTGGGACAATAAAATGCCCAGAAACATTTCAAATCTCTGCTAGCTGGCTGTCCTGTCAAATGTCCAGCAGATGCCAGCACACTCTTGGAATGCTTGGAATACCACATCATTGGTGCAAGTCAGGAGAACCAGCAAAGAAAAACGGCCAATTCGACACTGGTCCTCGGGTTGGGGAGGAGGCAGGTTTCTTAGAGATTCGGGATTGATGGACTGTTCAAGATTTCTTTATTTTCATGTAATAAAAACAGTGCAATATTACATGGAATTTGCTCAGAAAATGCCGGAAACACCTCTTAGAGTCAGAGAAAGAGAAGCAAAAAAGTCACTAAATGTCAATGGATTCTCCAGCAGCCTCCACAGCCACACAGTTAGCGGGCAGTTCACTGGTCTTGGATAGATGAGCTCAGGATCAGTTCACTAGTCACTTGTCTAGGTGGGATAGGGGTTAGTTCACTGGTCATGGATAGATGAGTTAGGGGTCGGTTCACTGGTTTTGGATAGATGGGCTAGGGGTCAGTTCAATGGTCACTGGAGACAGGTGATGTGGCAGTCAGGGTGGGCTGTATTGTGATTGTTATTTTAGGAATCGGTACAATGACTGTAGACCATTGTTTTCATTGGGGATGTCATAGTGCAAAGGATTAGTCACGGTGAACTGGTGCACTCAGCACACTATCATACAATACTGAAGAGCAGTTCTTTCAGAGAATTGGATTCAAAATGGTCTAAACAGTTATTGTTCAGTTGACTGGAGCTAACCTGATCTAACTGGCAACAGCTTGTACTACAGCAAATCTTAAAGTCCAAACTTTTGTACTGACTGATGACCTTAATCTGCTACACAAATCTCTGAAAGGTGCAATCTCCAGTTTCATCATTCCAAGCCAAGTAAGGAGATGAATGCTGCTTGCTTTCACAGTAGGTTGAACACTTCATTCTCCCAATGTGTGTGCTAATTGAAAGGAAAATCCTGCCATACTTTGCTATATCAGGAAACTGTTCAGATGACCAAACAGGATGATCTGTATGCATTGCTCAGCATTCATAATGGTCTTTGACTTGGTGAAAGATCTCAGAAGTTTTCCCAATGCTAATCCATTGCCTGACTTGTTTGCTTCGGTCACTGTTTTCCAATAGCTGTGTTAGCATTTACCCTTTACTCTGTCACTGTTTATCTTTGTGTTACGAACTAACAACCCTTTCAATTCTGTTTGGGACTAAAGGTACTTTATTAACACTAACACAGGAACAGCAATAGAAAGTTCAGCAAACAATGGTAAATTCAAAATTCTTCTTTTCTTCTTTGGTTTGGCTTCGCGGACGAAGATTTATGGAGGGGTAATGTCAGCTGCAGGCTCGTTTGTGGCTGACATCTCCGATGCGGGACAGGCAGATACGGTTGCAGCGGATACAAGGGAAAATTGGTGGGTTGGGTGTTGGGTTTTTTCTCCTTTGTCTTTTGTTAGTGAGGTGGGCTCTGCGGTCTTCTTCAAAGGAGGTTGCTGCCCGCTGAACTGTGAGGCGCCAAGATGCACTGTTTGAGGCGCTATCAGCCCACTGGCAGTGGTCAATGTGGCAGGCACCAAGAGATTTCTCTAAGCAGTTCTTGTACCTCTTCTTTGGTGCACCTCTGTCTCGGTGGCCAGTGGAGAGCTCGCCATATAACACGATCTTGGGAAGGCGATCGTCCTCCATTCTGGAGAGGTGACATACCCAGCGCAGTTGGATCTTCAGCAGCGTGGATTCGATGCTGTCGGCCTCTGCCATCTCGAGTACTTCGATGTTGGAGATGGCTTTTGCCCGGATTGGGGCCACCGCCGCCTACCTTCTGCTCGGACTGGGGCCGGGGCCGCCGCCGCCTACCCTCTGCCTGGACCGGGGCCGGGGCCGCCGCTGCCTTCCCTGTGCCCGGACCAGGGCTGCTGCCTCTTTCTTTCTGCCTGGACCGGGGCCTCTGCCTGCTTCGCTCTGCTGAGGCCGGGGCCACCGCCTCCCCCTCGCTTCTGCCTGGACCGGGGCCTCCGCCTGCCTCACTCTACCGAGGCCGGGGCCACCGCCTCCCCCTCGCTTTTGCCCGGATCGGGGCCGCCGCCGCCTACCTTTTGCTCGGATTGGGGCCGGGGCCGCCGCCGCCTACCCTCTGCCCAGACTGGGGCCGGGGCCGCCGCTGCCTTCCAGTTACATCCCAGTTACACAGCAGTAAGAAAGGGTGTGACTCGGTCAACCCCGTCAGAATTAAATTCAAAATAAACAATTAATAACATAACATTTCTTACTCATCTCTAAACTTAACTCTAAATTTAACCCCACTGTGCGGAAATGTAAATGTATGTCTGTAATTAAAGTCCCACTTTGAAAAGTCAATTTTAAAATTTCAGCATAATTTTAGTCTTGCTTGAAGGTCTTAAATTTTCAGTTCAGAAATAATTATAAAACTCCTTTAAACATCATATCTTCAGGCCTCTTTAAACTAACAATTCTTTTGATGAGTTTTCCTTGAGGGATATTCTTCAAGCAGAAGTAACCATCTTCTGAGCCATAAATGCCTCTCCTGTGAAAAGGATAATAAGCTTCCTGTCTTTCCAAGATGTCTTGAGAGATATTCTTTAAGCAGAAGTGATAATCTTCTGGCCACCTATGTATCTCCTGTGAAAAAGGATAATATAAGTCCCATCTTTCTAGGTTGTCTCTTTTTTCTTCTCTTGAATGAAGACTTTGGAATCTGTTTTCCAAACAATGAGACTGTCCTCTTTATATTAAAAAGACAGTCAAAAGTAGGCTTTTTTGAATTCTACTTATTCTGGGTTTCCCTTTTGTTCGGAGTAGCACAAAACAGCTGGCTATTGTAATTCAACCCTGTTTTCCAGAAGGTTCCAACCCCTGTGCATCATAGGGTCTTGACTTCTGTACTCTGATCCAAAAATGTCCGAATTTGATAATATGTTTCTCCAAATCATGTGACATTTTACATAATCAATAAGATAATCTCAATTCTTGTAAAAAAAAATGTGACCAGGTACCAGAATCCCTAACAATTTTAGTTTAATTTCTGCAAAACCATCTTGCCTTTTCCAAAACCACTCCATATCCATAATGACCACCGATCTCACCTCTGTTCCAAGTGGTTTTTATGACACTGAGAAGTCGAATGTCCACAAGCCAAAACCTGTGTTTATTTAAACAGATGGCCTCCCCAGCAGATTTTCTTGAGTACTTGAATACTTCAGGTTTTTTTTTAATAATGCAAACACTTCTTTGTTCTTGAATCATTTAAAGTCCACTTCACTTCCATTAGATCTGTCTTCTAGATGCTGCAACTCTTGTATAAGTGTGTGTAACCCTGGACAAGCCAACAATTCCCTCACTAGAAATACACTTAACTCTATAACTTACTTTACTAAGATATTTTTATATGAAATATAGCTTAACATTAACCTAAGTATTAATATTAACACAGATCCATTACACTTTGGCTCTGCGGATTTTGGTTCATTATCTTTGAAGACTGAAAATGTAGTTTGCATGACCATACTGATGAATCCATTAAACTGTTTTATAACTCTGCTTCCACATCCTGTTGTTGACCTCATTAGCAGCCCTTCCCCACTCGACAGACGTGGGCTGATTATTGGGCCGTTGAAGTCTCCTCTCCCATTCATTTATTGGGAGAAATTCAGACAATTGAGGTACTCAATCTCTATCTTATGGAGCAGGATTCTGGCAAATAGCGTCCCATGGAATGGTTTGCAATCAAGGAACACCAGGAGTCAGTTTAACCTCTGTCATGATTCCTCATCAGTAACTTCCCTGAATGTTTACCAACTTTCTCAAGAAAAGTATTAGTTAAACACACTTTTCCCACTTGACTTTCCAATTCCACAACAACATTTCATGATGAGTTCAATCATTGAGTAAAATCAACACACATGCTTTATTAATTCTAACATTTGAAATTGGATAGAACCAAACATTCTGACCTTGTGCATTCATCTACTGAAGGGCTTAAAGAGAATCATGCTTGCCTTGGATAATGTCCCAATATCAGTCTTCATATACTCCAAGCTTGCTTTTGGGAATGACTGGACCGATGGTCTTTGGCAGTGTGTTTGAGAATTCCCTTCTTGGTCACTGCCTTGTGGAAGTACAGGCTTGTCGAAGGCCATGTGTGGGTTCACCTGACTTCTCCCTCAGTCCCTGCTCTCTCCACTGAGGAGATGGATGCACTTCAGAGCTTTCCCCCTTAGCATTAGGCCAGGTATAGCTGGTGCTTTAGGTTTCAAAATGTATTTTCTTCATTTCACATTTTTTTTTAATTAAGTCTTTTTCTTCTTTGGCTTGGCTTCGCGGACGAAGATTTATGGAGAGGTATGTCCACGTCTGCTGCAGGCTCGTTGGTGACTGACAAGTCCGAAGCGGGTCAGGCAGGCACGGTTGCAGCGGTTGCAAGGGAAAATTGGTTGGTTGGGGTTGGGTGTTGGGTTTTACCTCCTTTGTCTTTTGTCAGTGAGGTGGGCTCTGCAGTCTTCTTCAAAGGAGATTGCTGCCCGCCGAACTGTGAGGCGCCAAGATGCATGGTTGGAGGTGATATCAACCCACTGGCGGTGGTCAATATGGCAGGCACCAAGAGATTTCTCTAAGCAGTTCTTGTACCTCTTCTTTGGTGCACCTCTGTCTCGGTGGCCAGTGGAGAGCTCACCATAGAACACGATCTTGGGAAGGCGATGGTCTTCCATTCTGGAGACGTGACCTACCCAGCGCAGTTGGGTCTTCAGCAGCATGGATTTGATGCTTGCAGACTCTGCCAGCTTGAGTACTTCGATGTTGGTGATGAAGTCATTCCAATGAATGTTGAGGATGGAGCGGAGACAGCACTGATGGAAGCGTTCTAGGAGCCGTAGGTGATGCTGGTAGAGGACCCATGATTTGGAGCCGAACAGGAGCGTGGGTATGACAACGGCTTTGTACATGCTGATCTTTGTGTGTTTCTTCAGGTGGTTGTTTTTCCAGACTCTTTTGTGTAGTCTTCCAAAGACGCTATTTACCTTGGCGAGTCTGTTGTCTATCTCGTTGTCGATCCTTGCATCAGATGAAATGGTGCAGCCGAGGTAGGTAAACTGGTTGACCGTTTTGAGTTCTGTGTGCCCGATGGAGATGTGGGGGGGCTGGTGGTCATGGTGGGGAGCTGGCTGATGGAGGACCTCAGTTTTCTTCAGGCTGACTTCCAGGTCAAACATTTTGGCAGTTTCCGCAAAACAGGACATCATGCACTGGAGAGCTGGCTCTGAATGGGCAACTAAAGTGGCATCGTCTGCAAAGAGTAGTTCACGGACAAGTTGCTCTTGTGTCTTGGTGTGAGCTTGCAGGTGCCTCAGATTGAAGAGACTGCCATCCGTGCGGTACTGGATGTAAACACCGTCTTCATTGTTGAGGTCTTTCATGTCTTGTTTCAGCATCATGCTGAAGAAGATAGTAAAGAGGGTTGGTGCGAGGACGCAGCCTTACTTCACGCCGAGGTTAATGGAGAAGGGTTTGGAGAGCTCATTGCTGTATCTGACCCGACCTTGTTGGTTTTCGTGCAGTTGGATAACCATGTTGAGGAACTTGGGGGGGCATCCGAGGCGCTCTAGTATTTGCCAAAGCCAATTCTTGCTCATAGGAACATAGGAACATAGGAAGTAGGAACAGGAGTAGGCCAAAAATGACCCATCGAGCCTGCTCCGCCATTCAATGCGATCATGGCTGATCTAATTTATGACCTAACTCCACCTACCTGCCTTCTCCCCATATCCTCTAATTCCTCTATCATGTAAAAATTTATCTAACTGAATTTTAAATATGTTTAATGAGGCAGCCTCAACCACTTCCCTGGTTAGAGAATTCCAAACATTCACTACTCTCTGGGAAAAACTATTTTTCCTCATCTCTGTCCTCAATCTATTCCCCCAAATCTTGAGACTGTGTCCTCTCATTTTAGTTTCCCCGGCAAGCTCAAAAACCTTCCTACATCTATCCTATCCATACCCTTCATAATCCTATATGTTTCTATAAGATCTCCTCTCATTCTTCTGAACTCGAGCGAATACAATCCTGGACGATTTAATCTTTCATCATAAGTCAACCCCTTCAACCCAGGGATCAACCGAGTAAACCTCCTCTGGACTGTCTCCAAAGCCAGTATATCCTTCCTCAAATATGGAGACCAGAACTGGGCACAGTACTCCAGGTGTGGTCTCACCAGTACCTTATACAGTTGCAACATTACCTCCCTACTCCTGAATTCAATTTCTCTCTCGATGAAGGCCAACATTCCATTTGCCTTCTTAATAACCTGCTGCACCTGCAACCTAACTTTTTGCAATTCATGCACAAGCACTCCCAAGTCCCTCTGCACAACAGCATGCTGTAGTTTTTCAGCCTTTAAATAATATTTCTTGCCAAAGTGGATAACCTCACACTTACTAACATTGTACTCCATCTGCCAGACCTTTGCCCACTCATCCAGCTTAACTATATCCCTCTGCAGACTCTCCACATCCTCATTACAATTTGCTCTTCCACTCAATTTGGTGTCATCCGCAAACTTGGCTACACCACATTTTGTCCCCTCCTCCAAGTCATCAATGTAAATGATGAACAGTTGTGGGCCTAACACTGACCCCTGCGGCACCCCACTTACCACTCTCTGCCAACCTGAAAAACTCCCATTTATCCCAACTCTCTGCCTCCTGTCAGACAACCAATTTTCAATCCAGGCCAATATATTTCCCCGGACTCCACTTTCCTGTAACTTACTGAGAAGTCTCTTGTGCGGCACCTTATCAAACGCTTTCTGGAAATCCAAATATACAACATCAACCTGTTCCCCTCTATCCACCGCACCCACTATATCCTCAAAGAATCCTAACAAATTTGTCAAACAAGATCTTCCCTTTCTAAAACCATGCTGCGTCTGCCTGATTGAACCCTTACGTTCCAAAAGTTTCACTATTTCATCTTTAATGATGGCTTCAAGCATTTTTCCAACCACAGACGTCAAGCTAATTGGCCAATAATTTCCAGTCTTCTATCTACATCCCTTCTTAAAAAGTGGTGTGACATTTGCTGTCTTCCAGTCTGCCGGGACCTGCCCAGAATCCAAGGAATTTTGGTATATGACCACCAATGCATCAACTATAACTTCTGCCATTTCCTTCAGAACCCTTGGATGCATATCATCAGGACCAGGTGATTTGTCTGGCTTTAGTCCCATTAGTTTCTCCATCACTACTTCCTTTGTAACAACTATTTTATCAAGGCCCTCCCCAACATTCGTATCCTTAACTCCGCACTTGGGCATGCTGGACATGTCTTCCACCGTGAAGACTGACACAAAATATTTGTTTTATGCCTCGGCCATTTCCTCATTTTTTGCTACCAGTTTTCCTTTCTCATCCTCCAAGGGTCCTATGTTAACTCTGGCCACCCTCTTCCGTTTTATATATTTATAAAATTTTTTGCTTTCTGCTTTTATATTTTGTGCCAATTTACTTTCATAATCCTTTTTCCCATTTCTTATTACCTGCTTTGTAACCCCTTGTTGTCTCTTAAAGTTTTCCCAATCTTCCAGTTTCCCACTGCTCTTTGCAGCTTTGTACACCTGCGCCTTCAATTTTATACTCTCCTTTATTTCCTTTGTTAACCACGGTTGATTTTTTTCCTCCCTTGCTGCCCTTTTTCCTGACCGGAATATTTTTGTTGAGCATTACAAAATATTTCTTTGAAAATCTTCCACTGTTCCTCAACTGTTTCATCAATTAGCCTGTGCTCCCAGTCCACTCTGCCCAATTCCTCCCTCATCCTATGGTAGTCACCCCTGTTTAAGCATAATATATTAGTTTTAGATCTAACTATTTCCCCTTCCATCTGAATGAGAAATTCAATCATACTATGATCACTATTTCCCAGATGGTCTCTGACTATTACATCATTTACTCTACCTATCTCATTGCACAACACTAGATCCAGGAGAGCTGCTCAAGAAAGCTATCGCGGATGCATTCTATGAAGTCCTCTTTCAGACTCCCACGACCAACTTGATTTTCCCAATCTACGTGGAAGTTAAAGTCCCCCATGACTACTGCCGTATCATTATTACATGCCTCACTTATATCTCTATTTATTTCCTGTGCCACTAAACTATTGTTATATGGTGGGCAATAGATAACACCCACCAATAATTTTTTCCCTTTGTTATTCTTTATCTCTACCCAAATGGACTCAACATTATGCTCTTTAGATCTTATATCATTCCTCACTACTGCCAGGAACTTACCTTTGATTAAGAGTGCAACTCCACCTCCCTTACCATCCTGTCTATCTCTTTGAACCACCTGATACCCTTGAAAGTTTAATTCCCATTTAGGGTCACCTTGTAGCCATGTTTCCATGATGGCTACCAAATCATAGGCATGGGTACCGATTTGCACCTCAAGTTCTCATGGTGTCAAAGGCTTTGGTGAGGTCAACAAAGGTGATGTAGAGTCTTTTGTTTTGTTCTCTGCACTTTTCTTGGAGCTGTCTGAGGGCAAAGACCATGTCAGTAGTTCCTCTGTTTGCGCGAAAGCCACACTGTGATTTTGGGAGGACATTTTCGGCGACACTAGGTATTAGTCTATTAAGGAGAATCCTAGCGAAGATTTTGCCTGCAATGGAGAGCAGCGTAATTCCCCTGTAGTTTGAGCAGTCTGATTTCTCACCTTTGTTTTTGTACAGGGTGATGATGATGGCATCACGAAGGTTCTGATGCAGCTTTCCTTGGTCCCAGCAGAGCATGAAAAACTCATGCAGTTTGGTATGCAGAGCTTTGCCGCCAGCCTTCCAGACCTCTGGGGGGGATTCCATCCATACCTGCTGCTTTGCCACTTTTCAGTTATTCAATTGCCTTATATGTCTCTTCCCGGGTAAGGACCTTATCCAGCTCTAGCCTCAAGGGTTGTTTAGGGAGCTGGAGCAGGGCTGATTCTTGGACTGAACGGTTGGCACTGAAAAGGGATTGGAAGTGTTCTGACCATCGATTGAGGATGGAGATTTTGTTGCTGAGGATGATTTCGCCATCTGAGCTGCGCAGAGGACTTTGGACTTGGGGTGAGGGGCCGTACACCGCCCTTAGTGTCTCATAAAAACCCCTGAAGTTGCCAATGTCGGCGCTAAGCTGGGTTCGTTTGGCGAGGCGAGTCCACCACTCATTTTGGATCTCCCAGAGCTTGCGCTGAAGGTGGCTGCATGCGAGATGGAAGGCTCGTTTTTTATCTGGCCAAGAAGGCTTTGCAAGGTGAGCCTGGTGGGCAGATCGCTTCTTTGCCAGAAGCTCCTGGATATCCTGGTTGTTTTCGTCAAACCAGTCCTTGTTTTTTCCTGGAAGAGAAGCCCAGTACCTCTTTGAAATATGTAATAGTCAGTGGATTGCAGTATGGCCATTTTCAGCTGATCCCAGAGGGTTTTAGGAGACGTGTCCGTGAGGCAGTTTGCATCCTCGAGCTTTGCTTGGAGGTTTGCCTGGAAGTTTCCTCTCACTACGTCTGACTGCAAGTTTCCAAAATTGAACCTCTTTCTGGGGGCTTCACTGTTCTTGAACTTTGGCTTGTCAGGGTGGCATTCCGCACTGGGCATGACCCTGGTGTGTAGCACATCTTGTTTGTCTCTTCCTTGCACCAGAACGTAGTCCAGGAGGTGCTAGTGTTTGGATCGGGGATGCATCCAGGTAGTCTTCAGGCTGTCTCTCTGCTGGAAAAGGGTGTTAGTAATGACAAGCTGCTGTTCTGCGCAGAGTTCCAACAGGAGGTGCCCGTTGTCATTGCACTTGCCGACACCATGCTTCCCAAGGATTCCTGGCCAAGTTTCTAAGTCTTTGCCGACGCGAGCATTGAAGTCGCCAAGGATGACAACCTTGTCAGCTGTAGGGGTGCGTTGGATGAGGTTGCGCAGATCAGTGTAGAACTTGTCCTTTTCTGCTGGTTCCGCCTGAAGGGTTGGAGCATAGACACGGATGAGAGTGATGCATCGCTTGTTTTGAAGGGGTAGTTGCATGGACATGATCCGGTCAGAGTGGCCTGACGGGAGGTTTTCAAGTTTGGAGGCAATGGAGTTCTTGACCATGAAGCCTACACCAGATAGGCGTCGTTCAGCCTGAGGCTTGCCAGACCAGTAGAGTGTGTAGCCCGTGCCGTGTTCTTGGAGGCTGCTTACATCTGCAAGGTGGACTTCGCTGAGAGCGGCTATGTCGATGTCGAGTCTGAGGAGTTCATGTGCGATGAGGGCAGACCGACATTCAGGTCGGTGGCTGTCAGCCTTGTCTAGCATGGTTCTGATGTTCCAACATGCTAGCTTGAGTTTGTGTGCATCTTTTGAGGGGGAGGACGTGGAACTGTCCTCGGGCCTGCACAAAGGAGGTTTTAGGTGGAGTGCAGTGTGCGCAGTACTGGCCCCACCCTTCACACCCATGGTTCGTGTGCCGTGGCCAAGCCAGCTGGGACGTGGCAGCGAGGTCCTTGGGTCGTAGGTTTTATATCGGAGTGACCTTCTCCTATGCAGGTTGCTTAACTGGGCTGAAGAGGCCTGCCTCCCCTTTTAGGTCGAACTATTTTTGGAGATCTACAACCGCTGTCCCCAGTTATGAAGTGGTGCGCCCTGGAATCGGCCTGTGTGCGTTTACTCCTGCCATGGCCGAGTAAAGGGGATACAGCATTGCTTGAGGATCAGAAAGAAAAGTTCTAGTAGAAATTTTTTTTAAGACTGGAGAGAACTGCAATGGAGTTCACAGTTTTTAGTGTTTAGACTATTGGTTTTTGTAATTACTATTGGTAATTAACAGTACATTGTGTTTAAATGCTTTAATATTTTTAAATGTTTTTTAAAAATTCTTTGAAAAATTAATTTTGATGTTTTTCTTTGTCTCTGGTTATCATAGGTTTTATTAACAATGACCACCCAAGAGCAGTGTGGGTGACTGGGCAACAGGATAGGTAGCCAAGGGGTCATGATCCCTACTAGGCTGCTCCACAATTCCTGTGCATCCCAAGAATTGAGCCACGTGAAAGTTTGGGACACATTTTCCACCAGGAAGTGGAAAAAATGACACAGGTTGGAGGAAGTTTAGGGTGGTGTCTGAGATTCCGATAAAGTGGGCTGCTTAGCCCTGGATGGTTTCGGTGTGAAACATGCAAACTTCCCATTTCTTGTAGTCACTATGGATATTTTTGAGCCCATTTGTACATTAGGGGCGTCCTGAGAAGGACCTAAGTATTTTGATCTGGCAGAAGCAGGAAAGAGTGAGGATGAAAGTTTATCCCATCTTCAACGTAACAGCCTGAGCTCAGAAACTGACAGTGTGTCACTTACAGCCAGTTTATTAGTCTGATACTGTGGTTTGCAATGAGGGTGGAAAGAAAATGAAAGCATGGCTTCGGGGCAAGATTACATGCAGTTCAGATCCAGATAATGCAGATGAGGATGCTGGAGGCAGCCTCCAGAAGGATATGAGGCATCCAGAGGAAAATGTTTGCTATATTTTGTGGATTGCCAGAAACCTCACAGTCAATGTCAACTGACTTGGAGGACACCAGCCTTACACAGAGCTTGGTGCCCATCCTTCTCTGGAAGCTTTTTTTTAAAAATAAATTTTATTTATAGATTTAAAACCACACAAATAAAGCACATAATGGTAAATAATCCGATTCAGTACAAATACATATGGCATATAAAAAGAAGATTAGAAAACCTCACTATATTCCACCCCCTCCCTTCTATCCCCCTACAAGAAAAGAAAAGATAAGAAAGTAAGAGAGGGACAAGAGACCCTCAACAGGGGTACCTGTTACGTAAAAGTTTCTTATATACTGAGACCTTAAGGAGAAAGGGAATGTCAGAACCTCAATTAAATATTAACACTAAATTTTATAAATAAGGGCTCCATATCTTCCAAAATACATTTGCCTCTTAAATTATAAATAATTTTCTCAAGTGGTATACAACTCCAAACTTCAGCATGCCATCTTTCTAAACACAGATCCATGCCAGACTTCCAAGTTATGGCAATACATTTTCTTGCTACCTAGAATCTCGAAGAGAATTTACCAACAGATTCTGGAGAGAATTATTTGTGCTTCTGGAGATGGAACCATGGGCGAGGGGGCTGTTATTATGAGATGAATCCTTCCCCTTGCCCATTTTTGCATACAACAGGTTTGGACTGGACAGTCATTCAACAATCATTTTTACACAGAGAGTGGTGGGTGTATGGAAGAAGAAATAGGGGAAGGTGTGAAGTGGGTACGAGTGCACCACCAGGTTCAGGAACAGCTGCTACCCTTCCACCAACGGGCTACTCAACAACAAACTCAATCAGGGACTCACTGAGGGACTCTCACTTTTGCGCTTTATTGATTTTTTAAAAATTATCTCTGTATTGCATAGTCAGTTTGTGTAGAATTCTTATTTGTCTGCACGTGTATGTTGAGTACAGTTTTTTTGCGCTACCAATAATAATTGGTAATTCTCCCTCACCCACAGGAAAAAGAATCTCAGGACTGTATTTGACGTCATGTCTACTCTGACAATAAATCTAAACTATGAAAACTGATTGCAACATTTAAGAAACATTTAAATAGATAGGTTTACAGGGATGGGCCAAATGCAGGCAGGTGTTAGTGTGGGTGGCGTATTTTAGTTGGTGTGAGCAATTTGGGATGAAGGGCCAGTTTCCACCCTGAATGACTCAATAATCTGAGTCAGGTGTTAGTAAATGACAACAGGCCAGCATAATTTACTCCATAATAATCTACAGGCAGTTCCTGTGTTACGAACATCCGACTTGCAGACAACTCGTACCTATGAACTGTTTCCTCAATTCACGCATAATGTTTCCTCATAAATGCCCCTTCCAGAATGCAAGGCATCGATGGAATGAGAGTGCTAACTTTTAATCATGTTCTTTTTTCTTTTTGTTTTGCATAGAGAGTTAAAATATATACTATAAACATTTGACTAATTGATGCTAGGAACTCTAAATAAGAACCATATGTACCTGTTCCAACTTACCTACAAATTGGACTTAAAGACAGATTTAGGAATAGAAATTGTTTGCAACCTGGGGACCACCTGTATCTTTATTCAAGGACAGATTAAAATCTTAACATCATGGTGAATAAAACCTCTAATTTACAATCTGAGCTCTGAATGTAGGGGTGGATCCATTGACAAGCCAGTGAGGCGTTCCATCCTGATTGAAGAGACAGTATAGCTCAGAGACCTTGCCTTTAAGGACAAATTCTCTTGGCTGTTAATAGCACTTCCTCTTTGATCTCTAACCATGGTTTGTGCTGACCCTTTAGTCCTACAAATGCTGGAATTCAACTCGAGCAATCTCATCTTTATTCATCTTGTATCAGCTTTAAATTTGCCTTATCAGGACTCCACAAAATCACAAACCTACAATTAGTTACAGTTCAATGAAAATATGTCAGTAATTCTGCAAGGCTGACTGTGTGTGCAACAGATTTCACAAATAACCTTGATCTTTTGATTGCTACATTTGCATCCGTTTATACTTTGTTTGTAAGCCCGTGATTTAATCACGCCATTGACATTCAAGAATGGTAAATCCGTTGGAAGCTTGACCATTTCCATCAATGTTTGGTTGGAAGATAACATGCATTGATGAAAATGGTCCTGTGTTTACACCTTTTGAAGAGCTCTGGCACTGATCCGATCATCAACGTCTGAAGGCTTTTGCGACTTTACAGCCTTTTAGACACCAAGGTTGCTACTTTTTCTCGTGAATTGCAGAATATTATAAATGTTCAAAAGAGAAGTTTTTGTAACAGAAATGAGAAAGTCAATTTAAAAAATATCCATTAATCCTTCCCACATCATCTTCAGCTCCCCCTGTTTAACTTTTTCAACTCTCAGTTCGGTCTTTGGACATCCCTTACAGACTCCTGGTTCCCCGTGGCGTGTGGAACTGTTAATTTGGCCACCATATTGGTTGTATGGGCCACAAACCTCATCTTTACATGCCCCTTGAATGAAAGGATAGTTTGGAAATGCAGCAAAAAGGAGTAAACTATTCTCATTTCCAAAGAAAGCACAGAAATGCTGGAGGAACAGCAGGTCTTGTCGAAGAGCTTCAGAGCAGCAGGAAATGCTGAAAGGGAGCAGTGAGAGAGACTGTCTGACCGGCTGAGTTGCTCCAGCATTTCTGTGTTTTCACAACAATCACAGCATCTGCAGCCTTTCATGTTTCATTCTCATTTCCAAAGTATCTCACATCTTCACTGAGAGTTGACATGCCTGATCAATTACTAGCTCGAGAAGGGCTTGGTCTCTTTCCTTCCAAATTAAGAGCAAAGCTTTAACAGAGTATTGGTGGATGATTGCTTCTCAGACAGGAGGCCTGCGACTAGTGGTGTGCCTCAGGGATTGGTTTTGGGACCATTGTTGTTTGTTGTCTAGATGTAATTTAATGCAGACAAGTGTAAGGTGTTGTAGTTTGGAAGGACAAACCAAGAAAGGACATACACAGTAAATGGTAGGGCACTGAGGAGTGCAGTAGAACAGAGGGATCTGGGAATACAGATACATAATTCCCTGAAAGTGGCGTCGCAGGTAGGCAGGGTTGTAAAGAGAGATTTTGGCATATTGGCCTCCATAAATCAAAGTACTGAGTACAGGAGTTGGGATGTTATTGTAATGAGTTAGGGTTAGGGTTAGGGGTTAGGGTTAGAGGTTAGGGTTAGGGTAGTTTTGGTCACCTATCCACAGGAAAGATATTGTTACATGCCCAGAGGACCCCAAAATCCAGTAGCAATAGATATTCACAAAGATAAATGGTTACTTAAACAAAAGTTGCTTTTAATTATCTTTAAACATGAAAACAGAATCACACTTTAACTTAACTAACCTAACTTAGCCCCCTTCTAATTTTAAGAGCACGTGTGTGTAATTTGTGTGTAAGTTCAGAAGATTTCTTTGGTTCCCAGTCCAATCTCACTTCTTATTCCTCCAAGTTCACTAGTTGCAGCCCTATCTTATACTGTGCACAGAATTTAACATTTATAAAGTTCACCAGGCCTTGGTGCTTGAAAGGTAAATGGTTTCCACTCAGGAAGGTCCTTGTCAGTTTTCAGAGAGAAATTTGTTGTTCCTTTTTAATCAGCCACTTCAGTGTCTTGCTGATGAAACTCACCCCTTCAGAGTTCTCCAGATGATAACCTATTTCTTTCAGATAATCACCGAGTTCCTTTTTGTTTCTCTTATTCCAAGTGAATCATTAGACAGTCAGTCCTTTTCTCTTGCATGAACCACAAGAGCTTTGACCAAGCCATCTTCCCAAATGGGCTTTCCACAAGCTTGCCAGCTTGTCCTGTTCCAGTCCCAGCTACTTCTGCTGGCTGTAAAAGTGATCTTTGTGTGTGTGTGTGTGTGTGTGTGTGTGTGTGTGTGTGTGTGTGTGTGTGTGTGTGTGTGTGTGTGTGTGTGTGTGTGTGTGTGTGTGTGTGTGTGTGTGTGTGAGAGAGAGAGAGAGAGAGAGAAAGCCTGTTTGACTCTCTCTGCTTGCAAAATCTCATGATCCTCTTAGAACATCTCCAGACTGAAGATGGGTCCGACAAGATCTTTCATCTGTTGTATTTGTAAACAACAATCCATTAGTGAAGTCTCTTGGACATTCTTCAAAACTCTTGCAAAAACTGTTGGCCCCGATATGTCTAGCATGGGGAAGAGCTCCAGTATTTTAAATAAGATCTGTTTTAAAGTGTTTGTATGTAACCCACTCTAACAAACCGCAGAGTAATCTTTTATCCTCATTGATTCTTTATAACATTGTAGAACTTCCTCTCAGTCTTTCCATTCACAAGCACATTGTGGTGATTTAAAATCCAAGTTTGAGGCTATTTAACCCCTCTTCCTGTCATTACTCATTCAGTCTTGGGTACCTGCCCCCACAGGGCTGTAAACCTTCAGCTGAGATTCAAGTTATATTTCAAGTGATCAGTGACCGTCACGCCCCTCCACTATCCAGTCCACGTTTACTGTCACATGTTTGATGAGAAAACCAGTGGACAACTCATACATACTCATTGTTGTTGAGGATGATGGCCTTCATTCTGTTGATCCAGAGTGAAGACGCCTGTGCTTGTATCTGTTTAACATGCATTTGATGTTGCACTCTAAGGAGCACACGATGCTTTACAAATCAACCAACTAGCTCCAATGGCATGAAAACTATGACGATTGGAGCTGATGGATTTGCAGCCTTCGTCCGCCTTCACAGCTGTTGAGTTCAAAGTAACTTCATCCGCCTGTGCCACCGCTGAGGTCTTGGTTGGATTGTTCTTTGTCAGGGACCTTACCATCAGGAGCATAGCTCCAGGTGGCTTTGCTTTTGGAATCTCAGGACCACACAAGCTTCTCCACTATGATAAGGTAACAATACATGAACAAGCCATGCATTCTACATAAGGTACAATACATACTCGTATGTATATGATCTCGAACATCTATAGTAAGATATGGTATAACATACAATAGAGCAGAGATACATAGAAAGATCAACCTTCTTTCTTCCTGTCTTGAGTGAAGCAGTGATGCACTCTGACTGGAAACTTTCAATAGTACACCTACAGAAATTGTTAAGGGTTACAAGTAACATAACCAATTTCCTCATGCTACTGAGGAAGTGGAAGCCCTGATGTGTTTTCCTGACATTGACATGGGTGGACGAGGAGAAATCGCTGGAGGTGTTTAGGGTAGTCCACGACCAGTCGTTGGAAGTGTTTGGGGTAGTCCATGACCAGTCGCTGGAGGTGTTCTGGGTTGTCCATGACCAGTTGCTGGAGGTGTTCGGGGTATTCCATGACCAGTCACTGGAGGTGTTCGGGGTAGACCACGACCAGTCACTGGAGGTGTTTAGGATAGACCAGGACCAATCACTGGAGATATTTAAGGTAGACCAGGACCAATCACTGGAAGTGAACTAAAAAACATAAAGCTATCTATTATTGCCACCTCTTCTCTGTTAGTGGAATAGCGACTGAACCTCACCAGTCTGTAACCAGCTCTTTGATTTGAGAGAGAGAGAGCTGGCATGTGGCTATCAAGGGAATCTGGATCGAACTCCATTCCAGAGAAACTTTTAAGGGTTATTGGGGCAGGATTAAAGTGATGTTTAACCCATGCTATAATACTCCTTAAGATGGTTAAGATGATTAACCAGAAGAGAGGAATAATAGGGATTCAAAGTCTGCAAGCTTTATCAACTCTGAAAACAATCTCCTGTTTCAGAAGTGTACACGTGCGTGTGTGTGCACGCGCGCACACACACACACACACACACACACACACACACACACACACACACACACACACACACACACACACACACACACACACACACACACACACACACACACACACACACAGACCCGCACGCCCACAGACACATACAAGGCAACATCATCTGAGGCAGAAACACATTTAGTATTTCAGATTAATACCCTTTCAACAGAACTGGGAATGTTAGAGAGCCTCCCAAATTCCCCTGCACAGAGCCTGTTTTTGTTGTATGACATATGAATGTTGGACTTGTTGCAGTTGCCCTTAAATGAAGGTTTGAAGTGATGTTGCAAGGCATGGATTACTGCCAAAGGTCCAAAGTGTAGATTGTCCTTGTATCTTTTATAGTAATGGCCCCTACTCACATTGTCTAGCACTCCTTTCTTAGCCTCATGCCCACCTGGTCTTCTGCCTGTTTAGCCACTCCCACCTACCCCAACTCTCTCCCCGTCAGCTTCTGTAACACACCCAACATCTTTTTTTGAGCTTCTCATCTCCCAAACTGAACACCATCTGTCTGTCAATCTTTTCCCTATCTCTCTCCAGCCCATTCAGAAACAAACAAATCCCCCCTCCATCCCGCTATCATTTCTTGCCCACTCTCACACAACAGCAATCCTCTCTGCATCTCCTATTCTCTTCTCTCCATTCTCTCTAACTCTGTGAATCTCTTCCTAGAGCCTCTTGTCTCTGACCATTCCCTCCAAATCCAGCGCACACCCATCTCTTACACTAAACTCTCTATGAATTACTAACATGGCAATAGTTGGCAACAGCCCTTCAAACTATCTTCTCGAATCTCTCCACTTTGTTTTCTCATTCTTGAGTACTCTCTTTGAAGCTTACCAAGTTTCTGGTCTACTCTCTTTATGTCTTATGTCAATTTGTATTGACAAATACTATGAAAGGTCTTAAGATATATTATTATCATAAGTAGCCGAATAAATTCAAGTTGCAGTGAAGGAAAACTAACATTGCTAACAAAAACAGCTTGTCAAATCAGTCCGATCTGTTAAATCATAAAAGCCAGGAGAAATCTGAACCATTGCACGCAACACTTTCGGCACCGGTTGCTTTCATGGTATGACAGACGCAACAATTCAGACTCAGTCTGTTGTGTGCAGAATTCACCTTCTCCCTGTGACTGTATAAGCTTTCCACAGCTTCTCGATATTCTTCCCATGTGTTGGTAAGTTGATTGGCTGCTGTAAATGATCCCAAAGAATCACAAAGAAGGCTCACCAGAGAGAAGTTTGAGGGGATTCAGTATGTTGCCAAAGACTGTCAAAAACCTCCATAGATGCACCGTGGAGAACATTCTGCCTGGTTGCATCACTGTCTGGTACGCTCAGGTCAAAAATAAATCTCCATAGGGTTGTTAACTTGGTATGTGACACCACAGGCACCAGACATCACTCCATTGGGGACATCTACAAGTGGCAGTGTCTTACTAAAGCGGCGTCTATCCTCAAATGACCCCACCCCCCCACCACAACCCAGACCATGCCCTCTTCTCTGCTCTTTCTCTTCTCTTTGGCTTGGCTTCGCGGACGAAGATTTATGGAGGGGGTAAAAAGTCCACGTCAGCTGCAGGCTCGTTTGTGGCTGACCAGTCCGATGCGGGACAGGCAGACACGATTGCAGCGGTTGCAAGGGAAAATTGGTTGGTTGGGGTTGGGTGTTGGGTTTTTCCTCCTTTGCCTTTTGTCAGTGAGGTGGGCTCTGCGGTCTTCTTCAAAGGAGGCTGCTGCCCGCCAAACTGTGAGGCGCCAAGATGCACGGTTTGAGGCGTTATCAGCCCACTGGCGGTGGTCAATGTGGCAGGCACCAAGAGATTTCTTTAGGCAGTCCTTGTACCTTTTCTTTGGTGCACCTCTGTCACGGTGGCCAGTGGAGAGCTCGCCATCAGTAAAAAGGTACATTCTGCAGCACAAGAATGGTTTCTTCACCTTTGCCATTAGATTTCTGAATGAACAATGAACTACAAACACAGCCTTGCTTTCTTTTTCTTGCACCATTTTTATTTATTTTGTAAGGTGGTTTATATAAATGTTTTTCCTGTGATGCTGCCACAAAACAATGGATTTTGTGACATGTTCATGACAATAAATTCTGAATCTGATCCTGGATAAAGGTAGGTGGCAAGAAAATCAGGTGAGCGTTGATAGGCATTTGAGAGAGAATACATGAATAGGGAATAATTCATTATTTTATTTAGACCTACAGCACGGTAACAGGCCCTTTTAGCCCACAAGCCCTTGCCACCCAATTGACCTACAACCCCAGTACATTTTTGAATAGTGGGAGGAAACCAAAACCCCCGGGGAAAACCCACGCAGACATGGGGAGAATGTACGAACTCCTTACAGACAGTGTGGGATTCGAACCCGGTCTCTAGCGATTAAACAGCATTGTACGCTAACCATGCCACTCATATAAGTGGGAGATTGCTGTGAGGTTCAGCACAGATTCAATGAGCTGGAGAGACTCATAAATATGAAATAATCATTCTTGGAGTAGATACAGTAATTTCTTGGTGAAACATTGAGGATCCACACTACTGCAAGGAAGGATTTTGTTAATCGTTCAGTGGAACTTCCTCCTCACATACACTACTCATTGAACTTAATATAAAGCAGAGGATGGGGAGGTGTTTAAAAGAGCCACATAATTATACAGCATAGAAACAACCTACATCCCAACTCAGGACAACTAAGGGGTCTTCAAGAGCTAGTCTTATTTGTTTGCCATTGGCCTAAACCTTTCCTATCCATGTACCTGATCAAATGCATTTTAAACGTAATTCTACCAGCCTCTACAACTTCCTCTGGACATGAAAATCTGCCCGCGCTTAGCTTGTAGTCACAACACAGAAATGCTGGAGGAACTCAGCTGGTCTCGCAGTGTCCATAGTTGGTAAAGATATATAACTGATGTTTCAGGCCTGTGCCCATAATGTACGAGTGAAAAAAGACAGGCATCTGAATGGGGAAAGAATGGCAGGGGGAGTACAGACCAACAGACAAAAGGTGCTAATTGGATATGATAAGAGGTGAGAATTGATTTTGGATCTGTGAAAGGAGACAGGGAAAAGGGGAGGGAGATAGAGAGAGAGAGAGAGCTAGAGGAAAGGAGGTAGGGGAAGAAAATGTGTCGGGCTGACACTTGAAGAAGTTGGTGTTAATGCTATCCAGTTGGAGGTTGTCAAGTTGGAAGATGAGGTATTGTTCCTCCAATTTGCAAGAGACCATGGACAGGCAGGTCAACAAGGGAAATTGGGTAGGGAATTTAAATGAATGGCCATTGATGGAATCCACAAAATTGTGGAGGATAGACCTGAGGTGCTCAACGAAGCAATCTCCCAGTCTGCTTCCAATCTCCTCAAATGCACACCGGGAGCACTGGATGCTGTAAATGACCCCTCCAGATTCACCTTGGAAGGACCATTGGGGTTCTGAATGATGGTGAGGGAAGAGGTAAGTGGGCCATCTCTTGTGGTCACAGGTGTAGGAGCCAAGTAGGTGACTGGTTGGGAGGGAGGAGTGGATGAGGGAGCAGTGGTCTCAATAGAAAATGGAAATTGGAGGAGAAGGGAATGTGTGTCTGGTGGTGGGATCACGTAGTAGGTGGCGGAAATGGCAGAGGATACGGCTGGTGGGGTAGGAGGTGAGGACAAGGGGAATCCTGTCTTTGTTGCACGTAGAGGCAGAGGGGTCCATGGTAATGGAGGATATGCAGGTGAGGGCCGAGTTGATGGTGGTTGAGGTGAAGCCACATTGTTTGAAGAAGGACATCTATAGTGATCTGGCATGGAAGTCCTCATCCTGGGACCCAGATACGATGGAGAATTGAAAGAATAGAATGGATTCCTGACAGGGGACAGGGTATGAAGAGGTGTAGTGGAATTAGCTGTGAGAATTGGTGGGATTGCATAAAATATCTGTGAAGAGTTTATCTCCGGAAATGGAGACAGAGAAATCGAGAAAAGGAAACGTGTTGTTCGGGATGGACCAAGTGAATTTAAAGACAGGGTGGAAGTTGGCAGCAAAATAGATAAAGTCAACGAGCCGATTACGTGTGCATGAGGCCTCCACTTTCTCTAGAGGTTCAGTTCATACACCCACTATCTTGTGTATATAACTTACCTCTCAATTCCCTTTTAAACCCTGAAACATACGAGAAACTGCTGGAATCTGGAGCAAATAAAATCCTCTGAAGGAACACAATGGGTCAAGCAGCATCTATTTGAAGGGTTCTAGGCCAAAACCATTATTTTTTTCTCACTGATGCTGCTCGACCCACTAAGATTATTTTTTTGCCGCTTGCTCCTTCCAAGTTAAATATTTGCCCTGCAGTTTTACTGTCCCATGGCTGCAACTAGGACAAGGACTATGACCATTCATCTCATCACTGCCACTCATAATTATGAGGTCACCCCTCAGCCCCCCTCTCTCCATGGAAACCAGACCCTGCCTCTTCAGTTTCTCATCTTAACTCAAGCTCTCTGGTCCCAGCAATGTCCTTGTGAATCTTTTCTGCACCCTCTCTCTTTCCCCTGGTATTCCAGATGTGTTTGATCCAGTGATCTTTGCAGGATCAGAGGTGGTGAGAGTGACTAAATTTTTAAGTTATTGGGAGTCACTATCTCAAAGGATCTTTTCTGGAGCCAACACACTAATGGCATCAAAAAGAAAGCACTTCAGTCTCTTCTTCCTCAGGAGTTTGCAGAGGTTTGTTATGACTTCGGAAACCCTGACAAATTTCTACTGCCACGTGGTGGAAAGTGTGCTGACTGAATGCATCTATTATGAGGACACCAATAGCCCTGAACATAAAGCCCTTCAAAAGGTAGTGAACACAGCCAAAACCCTCCTCATCATTGAGAACATCAACAGAGAATGCTGCCGTTGGAGAGCAGTAACAATCATTAAGAATCCACACCACCTAGTGCACTTTCTGTTCTCGCTGTTGCCATCAGGAACGAGATATCGGCCACAAGACCAGCACCACCAGGAATAGTTACTACCCCTCCACCATTAGATTTCTCAACAACAAACTTGGTCAGGGACTCATTCATGCACTGTTACTTTTGCGCTTTGTGCAATACAGAGAGGAAAGAAAAAGCTATTGCTTTATACATTTGTAGATTAGAATCTTTTGCACTACCAATAAGTGGTAATTCTGCCTCGCCTGCAGGATAAAGAATCTCAGGGTGGTATGTGATGCCATGTATGTTCTCTGACAATAAATCTGAATCATATTATTAAAAACATCAGTCCTGCTGTTTCTCCTGGTTTATTTTTTATGTTGCTCTATCATCTATAATTCCATTAAATGCGCAACTTTCCTCTGATGTATTCATCCCTCCTTCCCCTGGCAGCTGGAGTGCAAGAGAGGGGATGGTAACTCAGCAATAAATACTAATGATAATTTCTTGTCACCCTCCAATTCCTCACTTCGCATTTCAGCCTGGTGTTAATGGAAATACAGCACAAATTGATAATTAACTAATTACAAGGTGATTAGGTGACTATCCGCTCTCTTTCTTTGAAGGGAAACCAGCATTTCAGGTACCATGACTCATCTGTTATCTTCATCCTTTGCACTTCATTATCACATCTCTTTGTTACACCTAGTTATTACAACTTTTTGTCACACCTTGTGGTTACATTGGTTTGTTTAATTTGTTATAGCTATTTATTACCATTTAACACTTGTTTGAAGCTCTTGGTCTTATGTACACCCTTGCTGAACCCATTAAAGCTGGTTGTACAGTTTAATGGGGTGGGGTAGCAAGCTGTTGCAGGAACTGAGCTGGACAGGCCACATTTGTGGAGGGAAGTGGGATGATTTGGGGGGGGTGGGGTGGGGTAGGGTAGCAAGCTGTTGCAGGAACTGAGCTGGACAGGCCACATTTGTGGAGGGAAGTGGGATGATTTGGGGGGGTGGGGTGGGGTAGGGTAGCAAGCTGTTGCAGGAACTGAGCTGGACAGGCCACATTTGTGGAGGGAAGTGGGATGATTTGGGGGGGTGGGGTGGGGTGGGGTAGCAAGCTGTTGCAGGAACTGAGCTGGACAGGCCACATTTGTGGAGGGAAGTGGGATGATTTGGGGGGGTGGGGTGGGGTAGGGTAGCAAGCTGTTGCAGGAACTGAGCTGGACAGGCCACATTTGTGGAGGGAAGTGGGATGATTTGGGGGGGTGGGGTGGGGTAGGGTAGCAAGCTGTTGCAGGAACTGAGCTGGACAGGCCACATTTGTGGAGGGAAGTGGGATGATTTGGGGGGGTGGGGTGGGATGGGGTAGGGTAGCAAGCTGTTGCAGGAACTGAGCTGGACAGGCCACATTTGTGGAGGGAAGTGGGATGATTTGGGGGGGGTGGGGTGGGGTGGGGTAGCAAGCTGTTGCAGGAACTGAGCTGGACAGGCCACATTTGTGGAGGGAAGTGGGATGATTTGGGGGGGTGGGGTGGGGTGGGGTAGCAAGCTGTTGCAGGAACTGAGCTGGACAGGCCACATTTGTGGAGGGAAGTGGGATGATTTGGGGGGGTGGGGTGGGGTAGGGTAGCAAGCTGTTGCAGGAACTGAGCTGGACAGGCCACATTTGTGGAGGGAAGTGGGATGATTTGGGGGGGTGGGGTGGGGTAGGGTAGCAAGCTGTTGCAGGAACTGAGCTGGACAGGCCACATTTGTGGAGGGAAGTGGGATGATTTGGGGGGGTGGGGTGGGGTAGGGTAGCAAGCTGTTGCAGGAACTGAGCTGGACAGGCCACATTTGTGGAGGGAAGTGGGATGATTTGGGGGGGTGGGGTGGGGTGGGGTAGCAAGCTGTTGCAGGAACTGAGCTGGACAGGCCACATTTGTGGAGGGAAGTGGGATGATTTGGGGGGGTGGGGTGGGGTGGGGTAGCAAGCTGTTGCAGGAACTGAGCTGGACAGGCCACATTTGTGGAGGGAAGTGGGATGATTTGGGGGGGTGGGGTGGGGTAGGGTAGCAAGCTGTTGCAGGAACTGAGCTGGACAGGCCACATTTGTGGAGGGAAGTGGGATGATTTGGGGGGGTGGGGTGGGGTGGGGTAGGGTAGCAAGCTGTTGCAGGAACTGAGCTGGACAGGCCACATTTGTGGAGGGAAGTGGGATGATTTGGGGGGGTGGGGTGGGGTAGGGTAGCAAGCTGTTGCACGAACTGAGCTGGACAGGCCAAATTTGTGGAGGGAAGTGGGATGATTTGGGTGGGGTGGGGTGGGGTAGGGTAGCAAGCTGTTGCAGGAACTGAGCTGGACAGGCCACATTTGTGGAGGGAAGTGGGATGATTTGGGGGGGTGGGGTGGGGTAGGGTAGCAAGCTGTTGCAGGAACTGAGCTGGACAGGCCACATTTGTGGAGGGAAGTGGGATGATTTGGGGGGGTGGGGTGGGGTGGGGTAGCAAGCTGTTGCAGGAACTGAGCTGGACAGGCCACATTTGTGGAGGGAAGTGGGATGATTTGGGGGGGTGGGGTGGGGTAGGGAAGCAAGCTGTTGCAGGAACTGAGCTGGACAGGCCACATTTGTGGAGGGAAGTGGGATGATTTGGGTGGGTGGGTGGGTGGGTGGGTGGGGTGGGGTAGGGTAGCAAGCTGTTGCAGGAACTGAGCTGGACAGGCCACATTTGTGGAGGGAAGTGGGATGATTTGGGGGGGTGGGGTGGGGTAGGGAAGCAAGCTGTTGCAGTAACTGAGCTGGACAAGCCACATTTGTGGAGGGAAGTGGGATGATTTGGGGGGGTGGGGTGGGGTAGGGAAGCAAGCTGTTGCAGGAACTGAGCTGGACAGGCCACATTTGTGGAGGGAAGTGGGATGATTTGGGGGGGTGGGGTCGGGTGGGGTAGCAAGCTGTTGCAGGAACTGAGCTGGACAGGCCACATTTGTGGAGGGAAGTGGGATGATTTGGCGGGGGGGTGGGGTGGGGTAGGGTAGCAAGCTGTTGCAGGAACTGATCTGGACAGGCCACATTTGTGGAGGGAAGTGGGATGATTTGGGGGGGTGGGGTGGGGTAGGGAAGCAAGCTGTTGCAGGAACTGAGCTGGACAGGCCACATTTGTGGAGGGAAGTGGGATGATTTGAGGGGGTGGGGTGGGGTAGGGTAGCAAGCTGTTGCAGGAACTGAGCTGGACAGGCCACATTTGTGGAGGGAAGTGGGATGATTTGGCGGGGGGGTGGGGTGGGGTAGGGTAGCAAGCTGTTGCAGGAACTGATCTGGACAGGCCACATTTGTGGAGGGAAGTGGGATGATTTGGGGGGGTGGGGTGGGGTAGGGAAGCAAGCTGTTGCAGGAACTGAGCTGGACAGGCCGCATTTGTGGAGGGAAGTGGGATGATTTGGGGGGTGGGGTGGGGTAGGGTAGCAAGCTGTTGCAGGAACTGAGCTGGACAGGCCACATTTGTGGAGGGAATTGGGATGATTTGGGGGGGTGGGGTGGGGTAGGGTAGCAAGCTGTTGCAGGAACTGAGCTGGACAGGCCACATTTGTGGAGGGAAGTGGGATGATTTGGGGGGGTGGGCTGGGGTAGGGTAGCAAGCTGTTGCAGGAACTGAGCTGGACAGGCCACATTTGTGGAGGGAAGTGGGATGATTTGGGTGGTGGGGTGGGGTAGGGTAGCAAGCTGTTGCAGGAACTGAGCTGGACAGGCCACATTTGTGGAGGGAAGTGGGATGATTTGGGAAGGGCACCTTGTCGATTTCCCTCCACAGTTTGCTGCCTGACTCGCTGAATTTCTCCAGCAGCTCGTGTATTTTTATGGCTCCACGTTCCAGCATCTTGTGTCTCCATTGTACAGTTTAATCATTTATTATGGCAAGTCTGATGCATTAGAACTCGATTGTGAAATAGAAACTTGCTGAATGCAGGAAGATGAAAAGAAAATCCATCAGCTCACACTGTGGCCCATGTCCAAACCACTCACCAATGAGGTAGACAAGACCTTCCTAAAACTCAGAGTTCATTCTCAATCAGCTGGGACTAATTAACAGTGCATGCCAAGGATTAATTAATTAACAGTGCACACCAAGGATTAATTAACTGCAGATAGCACACTACCTGTCCTGAAAGACTTAAATTTGGAGAAAAGCATCCAACGAGAGACATGAATATAAAACTGCACCAGAAATTCAGGAAACGTAGTTGCCGTGTGCAGCTCACTACCCTTGTCTAAATTTTATCACAATGTTTCTCGTTTGAGTTCTTGTATTCACAATTACATTATTGAAAGTATCTTGTTATTTCACAAAATTGCAAACAACATCTGCTCAGGTATAAACAGCAACATTAATAGGTTACCTAATGCACTTTACAGTGGATGAATTAGTTACGCCCAGCATGACATTAATTCTATAAAATCCCAACCTACCCCTAACTATTGTGCATTCTAATAATGCTACAGTTAGCGGAACACCATTACGGCGCCAGTGACCCAGGTTTGAAACAGTGCTGTCAATGGAGTTTGCATGTTCTTTCCATGATCTGTGTTGGTTTCTTCCTGGTGTTCTGCTTTCCTCCCACCCTCTAAAACACAGAGAGTTGGTAGGTTAATAAGGTGTAATTTGGCAGCATTGGAAAAAAAGGGCTTGCTATTCTGTTGTATGGTTAACATATTAAAATATGTGAATAAACTTAATACAGACTGGGTAAGAGCAGCACTCAACTGATACAATTGATCTAATAAGTGCATGACCCAGAGATGTGGTGGTGGGGGGACTTCACACTGGGAGTAATCTGTGCTCTAAGTCCCTTGACTGACAAAGTTTAAAAACTAACACTAACTCTCTCTCTCTCTCTAAATCATTTAATTTCAGACAGACAAACAGTAACTGAAGCCAAGCTCCTGCATCACATTAATTAGTAGCAAATTGGACATTTTAAATAGTTGCCAACTATCCTCATTTTCCCAATATAAGAATAAGATGGACAACAGATTAATATACCTCTTCACAGAACACTTAAAGCCAAAGAAAGCTACCTTCTCCATCTAATATCAAGCCTTCAGAATGACAATCACTTCTGTTTGATGTGTATAATTAAACATTCAATACCTGCCTGGATTTACCTCCATCACCTGTTGCCAGGAGCAGGATAAACAGATTCCAGATATCAAGTTCTCCAGAGAGACAAATAGATTTTGGAAACACCAGATTAAACAGCCTCTGTGGAAAGAGAAAGAGAGTTTCATGCCAAAGATCCTTCAGTAGAGAGAAAGTTAATTTCAGTTGCGTAGAGTAGGATGGACGAGACAAACTCAATTACTCCAATTGGTTTAGGGCCAGGATCTTTGAAGTGATGGAAACAATCTAATTGATAGATTAATGAGGAAGATCAGAGAGAAAAACAAACAAAGGGACATGTGAAATGCCTGTCAGGGTTACATGAAATGGCCAGAGATTTTTCAGCCTGGATAAGACTGAAATTCTAACATTCTAACATGGCTTCTCTTCTTCAGTTTGGGATTAAGTCACAGAATTACCAGGAAAATGCCTAAGCAATGTGTGCACAGGCATTTTACAAGTTATGATCAGAACACCCGTGTTTAATTCCACATTCTTCCTTCAAAGCAGGTCATCAGGTCAGGTCAAGTATATTGTCATCTGATTGTACAAATACAACCCGACAAAACACCAGACCTTGGTGCAAAAACACAACTAGATATAACAGACATATGGACAAACAATACATACACGGGTCATATATTCATAAATACAAATAAATAAATAAACATTGTTTCATGAATTTGAGAATCTCGGATGATTAGTGTGAGCTGTTCCTTTGGTCGTTCAGCATTCTCACTGTCCGTGGGAAGAAGTTGTTCCTTGGCCTGGTGGTGCTGGCTCTGATACTTCTGTATCTCTTCCCCAATAGGAGCAGCTGAAGGATGTTGTGTGAGGGGTGGAAGGGATCCTCGATGACTTGCACACACTCTTCAGACAACGATCCTGGTAGATCACATCAATGGGGAGGGGGTTGGGGGGGGAGACTCCAGTGATCCTCTCTGCCACTCTTATGGACGTGGATTGACCTTTGATCCATTTCTCTCCAGTAACAGTATCACACTGTGATGCAGCTGGCCAGGACACTCTCGATAGAGCTCCTATAGGTTGACATAATGGTGGTCAGTAGCCTTGCCGGCTCCTGTATTCTCAGGAAGTGCAGTCGCTGTTGTGGTTTCCTGACAAGTGAGATGTTTAGCATCCAGGATAGGTCGCTGGATAAGTGAACACCAAGGAACTCGATGCTCTCCACTCTACTGCAGAGTTGTTGATGTGTAGTGGAGGGTGGTCATTCCTGGTCCTCCTGAAGTCCACGATCATCTCTTTTGTCTTGTCCACTTTGAGACTCAGGTTGTTCCTCTTGGATCATCTCACGATATTTTCCACCTCCTCTCTAGTGCGACTCATCGTTGTTGCTGATGAGGCCAACTATGGTTGTGTCATCTACAAACTTGATGACACTGTTGAAGTTGGATCTGGCGGTGCACTCGTGGGTCAGAGGCATGAACAGGAGTGGGCTGAGCACAACAGCCCTCTGCTCAGTGTGATGGCGCTCATCGTTCTGCTTCTGTCCCGGACACACTGTTGTCTTTCTGATAGTAAGTTGAACAGCAGCCTGGTGTATGAGGTGTCATTCTCCAAGTGAGTCAGGATGAAATGAAGGGACAAGGCTACAGCATCATTTGTGGAACTGTTTCTTCCATAGACAAATGGGTCCAGTGTCCCTGGGAGGTGCGCTTTGATGCTTTCTATCACCAGACGCTGAAGCATTTCATAATGGTGGAGGTCAGTGCCACAGGGCAGTAGTCAGTGAGGCCTGTTATTGTTGGCCTCATGAGTACTAGGATGATGGTGGCTGTCTTGATCCCTGGGGAACAATGAACTGCTGCAGTGAGGTTTTGAAGATGTCCATGAAGACCTCCATCTATTGGTCTATGCAGTCCTTCAGTACCTGACCAGGTCTGTTGTCTGGTCCCACCACCTTGTGTGGGTTCACCTTGGATAAAGTTCTCCTCACCATAGCTGCAGCCATGCAGGGGACTCTTTCATCAGGGGACATAGAGCTGTCTTTGGCATCATCCTGTTCTTCTCATCAAACTGTGCATAGAAGGTGTTCAGTCTGTCCAGACGAGAGGTGTCATTGACCTTGATTCACAAGGTTAACTTGTGATCCATTGAGTCTTTATCCTTTGCCATATGTGCCTCATGTCACCAGTGTCACACAGCTATCTGTGGATCTTTGGTGCATACTGCTTTCCCTTCTGGATTATGTGGGAGAGTTCAACTCTGGCAGATCTTAGTGCTATTCTATCCCCTGTCCTGAAGACAGCATCATATGCTCTGAGAAGATCCTGGACATCTGCATCCAACTATGGTTTCTGGTTAGCCCTGGTGGTGAAGAATTTGATCTCAGTGACATCCTCAATGCATTTGCTGATGTCAGTCGCTGTGATCATGTACTCCTCTATGTGTACATGACCATTGTAGGTGGCCGCCTCCCTGAAACAGCTCCAATCCATGGTCTCAAAGCAGTCTTGCAGCACTGCTGTGGCCCTCCTCACCCCACCGCCACCACCCCCTCCCCGCCCTCTTGGCTACGTCCTGATCACCATGCAAACAGTCCTTGTTTGCTTTGCCAGCAGTCTTTATGCTGGGGTTAGCAGGATGGATATGTGATCTGAGTAACCAAGGTTGGAGGAAAAGTAGAGCCAAGGACGATGGTGTACACCCAATCCAGGGTGTTCTCTCCTCTGGTGGCAAAGTTGACATGCTGTTGAAACAGTGGTAAGACCATCTTCAGGGGGGCGTGATTGAAATCACCAGCAACTATTATAGCACTGTAGAGTTTATGAACCAGCCGGTGCCTCTTGATATCCACCAGGAGCGAGTTGGCCTGCAGGAAATCTGCACCCAATAATGGTTGTTGCATGGCCGCCACCATAAACTTCCAAGTGAATTGTCTGTCCCTGAAGTGTAGGGGAATGGTGCAGGTGCCAAATGTTTGGATATTGGAGCTGTTTGCTGCTCAGAGATCCCAGCCCATTTTGCCTCAGTGGGCCTCCAGGCTGGTCAGGGGAATAATGCTGTATTGTGTCCCAGTGTCCACCAAGAAATGTCAGCCTATAGTGAGCAGTTGTAGAATGTGTAGCAGGTTATGCACTTGGCCATTCATCACAGCCATTAATGACGGTTGGCCTGTGCTTTTCCCTGGAACGCGCAGTGGGAGAGGTACCGACATGTCTTGGAATCCCACCATCGGTGATAGAAACAGTACTGCTCACCGGTGGGGCGTGCATTTGGGTGGTCGGTCAGTTGGATGGTTGGTTGGGCATCGATTGGTCGGGTGATCAGTCGGTCGGGCTTCCGCGCTGGGCACTGTTGACACGGTGTTGTCACATGCTCAAGCAAAGTGCAGGCATCCCTCTTCGCCGCCTATAACAGGTCTGTTCAGACAGCCACCTTCCTGGGGTCATCAAAGTCTTCCTCTGCGATGAGCAGCCGGAGGTCCTTGGGCAGCCTCTCCAGGAAGATCTGCTGGAACAGTGGGCAGGAGGTGTGGCTATTGTTGAGAGCGAGCATGTCACCCATGGGTTCGGAAGGGGCACTGTCCTCCAAACCATCGATATGCAACAGTTCGGCAGCGCGCTCATGCTTTGAGAGCCCGAAAGTGCGGGTTAACAGCTCTTAGATGACCACATACCTACCTTGCTCCAGGGGCTGCTGGAGGAAGTCGATGATGCAGGCTGCGGTGGCCTGATCGAGAGTGCTGACCACATGGTAGTAGTGCATGTCTTCAGCGGAGATCTGTCGAATGGCGAACTGCGTCTCGGCTTGCTGGAACCGCACCCCTGGTTGCGATGTCCAGAAACTGGGCAGCTTCAACTCTATGGTGTTGATCACAGGTTGCTCTTCCATCTTTGGGTCCAAAACACCACTTGGACCAGTTGGGGCTACAACTTGGTTATAACTCTCGGTTACAGCCCTAAGGCCATAGCTCGAATCCACAAGACACACATACACAGCAGTTGAGTGTATTTGGCACTGAGCTTATTCAGTGGCTGCTCTGCGTTTTATAGTCATCTCGGCCACATCTCCACCGGGGCATGGCTTGAGCGGGCTGGCTGCCGATTGGTTACCTCAGATGCCCGGGCCCCGATTGGGCACCTTGCGATCCACCGGCGGTTATTGGTCAGTTTCACCGGTCTGCTGACAGCCTATGGAAACGGGCATTTTAGCCCACACGATATTTTGCCAGTCTCCGCATTCGACAGCCATCTCCTGTGCCGGCCCAAGGCGTGGGGCGTGGGTTGCTACACCTTGTTATTTTATGCAGGCCTTTTGTACACCTTATTGAACAACTTTCTCAGGGGTTTGCAGAGGTTTGGTGTGACATTGGAAACCCTGGCAAATTTCTACAGATGTGTGGTGGAAAGAGGGCTGACTGACTGCATATGGTCTGGAGACACAGAAAGCCCTGCAAAAAGAAGCGGACACATCACAGGCAAAACCCTCCCCACCATCAAGAACATCTACAGGGAATGTTGCCGTCAGAGAGCAGCAACAATCATCAAGGATCCACACCACCCAGAACATGCTCTGTTCTTGCTGCTACCATCAGGAGAGGTATCGATGCCACAAGACTCACACCACCAGGTTCAAGAATAGCTGCCACCCCTCCACCATCAGAATCTTCAACAATAATCAGGGACTCATGTAAGGATTCTTACTTTGACACTCTATTGATTTTTTCCTCTCTGTATTGCACAGCCAGTGTGTTTACATTTCTTTTTTTGTTTATATGTGTACATATCTTCTTAGGTATAGCTTTTTCACTACCAATAAGTGGTAATTTTGCTCACCCATGGGAAAAAAATCTCAGGGCTGTATGTGATGTCATATATGTACTCTGACAAAAAATCTGAACTTTGAACCTTCTGGAAGTAACACATTCACCTGTCTATCCATGGTGCTTATCATATTGTCAAATAACACGAGTAAACGATCTCAACATGACTTGCCCTTCCTGAATCCTTGCTGTCTTCCTAATGGAACAAGTTGTATACAGATAACTCTGATAGGAGTCTCCCTTATTCTTGATGAACAAGAAGAGCTGAACGTGGTATAGTTTGCTTACAACTTTCTGTGACTATAATTATATCGTTATATCTTAACTGTCTTGTTTTGTTCATTGTTTCTGCATATGAATTATGGTTCTATTAAAATTCATAGACCATTACTATTTCAGCTCCATCTTTGTATTGCATTGAATCCCAGAGAATTATGGTGAACTTATGAACTAAGAGCACTGCCTCTGACAGAAATGTTGGTTGTGAATTTGGCCTTGGGATGGAGAAGAGAAAGTCTGTTTCATGCTCAACCTAAATTCCTTTTGGCTAGAGACTGGCTATGACACTTCAAATGAATCAAACCTGCCATGACTCATGAAGCATTAGCCTAGCTCCCGGGCAGCCAATGGTAAAAGCACAAACAATAGAGGGAACTGTTTGCAACTGGATTCTGGAATTCTTGACCGAAAGTCCACGGCCAGCCCAGGATGGTAGCAACACCCCAAGTCCCATCACACTGAGCTCTGGCGCAGCTCAGTACTCTGTGCTCAGCCCACGACTGTAGTCCAGATTCAGTTCTAACAGAATCATCAGGTTCACAGAGGATACAATAGAAATTGGCTTCGTCGTCAACTATAATGAGTCGGCTTACAGAGAAGAAGTTGGAAAGATCGCAAAGTGGCCAGAGAACAACAACCTGAGTCTCAATGTAGACAAGACAAAGGAGATGAAGGCATACCATTCCCCATTCTCCATCACATCGATGGCTCTGTCATGGAGAGGGAGATGACCACCAAGTTCCCTGGAGTGCATTTAAAGGACAATCTATCCTGGTCCCACAAACACCTGCTCATTAGTCAGGAAGGGGCAGCAGTGCCTACACTTCCTATGGAGGTTGAGGAGGGCAAGGCTACCGGCCCCATATTGACAATTTTTTACAGGAGCACAAATTGAGGGTCCTGACTAGCTGCAACAAGCTGCAAAGCCTTGGACCGGAAGTCAAAACAGAACATCATGAAAATAGTCAAGAAGATCACTGGTGTTTTCTCTTTCTCCTATTGATGACATTTATCAGGAGAGTGTTCCTTAAATAGGCCTCAAGGAAGACATTTTACCATCCAGCACACAGTATTTTTGACCCATTACCATGAAGAAGGTGGTACAGGAACATCAAAATCAAAACTGCCAGGCTGGGAAATAACTTCTTCCCGCAAGCCGAGAAATTGATAAACAGTATCTGGTAACTGAGAAAAATCATCCCAAAATATATTTTTATTAGTTTATTTTAAACTATATGTATATAGGTCATTATTTTGTGTGTGTGTGTGTGTGTGTGTGTGTGTGTGTGTGTGTGTGTGTGTGTGTGTGTGTGTGTGTGTGTGTGTGTGTGTGTGTGTGTGTGTGTGTGTGTGTGTGTGTGTGCATGCACATTTCATCAGATGTATATGTAGTCAAATGATAATGAACTTGAATGATCCCTAAGTTCCTCATTCAAATCCAACATGAAAATTCAAGATTTGACATTGAAGCATCTGAAAGATTGCAGTACTCCAGCATAAATTAGTTTGTGCCATTGTGCCAGGACTGAAATGAACTTTTGCCCATGTAGTGGAGCTATAAGGGAAAATCTGTCACCAACCTATTGAATTTTTTTCCTGATTAAAAGCTTTTATTGATTTTGAAATGACATACTAGACACAATGCAATGAAACATAGCATGGCAATGCCGGCCAAATTAAAAGCTGGTGCAGGAGGCTCTGACAGAATCGCAAACCCTCTGCAGGGGCTAAGAACTATTTTAATCAAATGAGCTGCATGCAATCTTTAGACTGTCAGTGTGTTGGAAAAAAGCATTTGGGAGGTAGGTCCATAATTTGCATGAAGCCACTATGATGGACCAGCAATATATTTGTAGGGGAAGCAGAGATGATGATGTACCCAGGCATTGCTGCTCTTGACCACATTGATCAAGCTCGTCGGTTTGAGATGTCAGAGTCACCGAGGTAACTGATTGGAGTGCTTCTTTTTTGGTCATGCACACCCCAGCATTGTACACAGGTGATGGAGTAAATAACTGTTTAGGGTGGTTGACATGAAGCTAACGGTGATACTGCGAGAGTATAATTCAGGATATGAGTGCTCAAATGCAAACAGGTGTTGACAGTGCGATGCCTGTCTGGAGAAGACAACCTTTGGAATTATTTAAGCCTAGAGTGGATGTTTCAGATATTTGAAATGAAGCTTGCTGTGAAAAGATGTCAGCGAAGCGGACAAGTGATCCAATGAACTGACAGTTGCTGTGGTGATACAACCACTGGACTGGGTCGCCTGCCTACTGCACGGAGCAACCCACTGTACCTTCAGGGAGGTCACCTGGGAGGCTGGCCAGATCACTGGCCCCATATGAAGGCTCCTGCCGGCCCTTGGGTAGGAGTAGAGCACACAGAGCCAGAAGGTATACTGAGACTCGTGTGCAAGTTTTAAGCGAATCAAAGCCTGAGGTACAGCCTTCGTGGTTCGAGCTTGTTTGTTCGCACTGCAGTGCATCACAGTTGTCTATTAATGTAAATAGTTAACTGACTCTATAATTTAATATGTAGAAATAGTTGATGGTTTGAAGCAGTTTATTATCTTATAAAGAGGAAGCAGTGTGTCATTATTAAGGCCTGTATGTACTTTGACTTTGACACATTGTTGTCCCAGGCACTGTTCCTGGTACAGTCTTCAATGTTCATAGTTAATAAAAATATTTATATGAAAAACCTCCAGACACCACATCCAAAGAATTATTTTACAAATGAATCATGCGATAAGAATAAAAGTATAGAAATATCAAAGGGACATTTCTTTAAAAATCTCAGAAAACATCCTTCTATAATTTACCCCACTAGTCTGTTACTTCTGAAAACTCTTGCTAATGAAGTCATGCAATACACAGCGGTCACTTCAGCCGATTCAACGATGCTGGCCAGGTTATTGTCAGATGATGCATTGACACAGAGGCTCTCCTTGCTCTGAGGAGCTCTTGTAATCTTTCAAAGGGCCCCCCTCTGGCAATACCTATTATTTCTTTAGCAGACATTTACCACTTCTGGTCATGTTTGAGCAGCTCTTGAAGCTTTTTGAGTCACTAACATTATTAATGAAGACACTTTGCAATTCCTCCAGTCCAAGATCAAACAATTGTGTTTCCCATGTTCCTATTCAGAGCCTTGATCAGGGCCCCTCATTTCTTTTTACTGATTGGGGCTGAGGACATTCATCTCAAAGAAAAGGGCCAACAGCACAAGGGAGAAAGTGACTTCACCAGGAGTGGTGATGCAATATTGGTAGATTCTTGTCCGTGCACTTTGGGAGGTCAGCATACTTTTAACCATGGTGAGTTGGATCTGGCAATGTTAATGGGCATGTCGATAGCCCAGCTATGCCCCAGCAACCACACATAAACATCTGCATCTGTCTGAACAGCAACTGAGGATTGGTGTACATCAAAGTAGAATAGCCTGCACGTGTAACTGTCTCAACTAGTTACTTGGGTCAGGGCTGGCAACGGGAGATGGGGAAGGGTAAGGAGAATATCTGATATCACAGGACGCAAGTGCAGAAAGGCCAGATTTGTTCAGCTACCTCTGCTGGTGCGAAGTCTTTAACTGCGTATAACTCCAAAGACATAAAATACATTTTTGGATGATATTGAGTAATGTTGCAGTGGAAAATAGGAACTAGATGCTGAGAAGGCCATTATGTTTCTGCTGCAAGTTGCTTCCAGAGCGGTACATTCAGTCCCACTCCCCCACTTATTTCTCTAAAGCCTATTCTCTCTCTCAGT
Source organism: Narcine bancroftii (assembly GCF_036971445.1). Classification (NCBI taxonomy): domain Eukaryota; kingdom Metazoa; phylum Chordata; class Chondrichthyes; order Torpediniformes; family Narcinidae; genus Narcine; species Narcine bancroftii. Next base: position 28,040,033 of record NC_091482.1, read on the forward strand.
CCCATCAGGGGATTCTCCTGCCACACCCCCAACAATTTACTGCAGCCAATTAACCTACCAACCGGCATGTCTTGGTGATGTGGGAGGAACCTAGATCACCCAGAGAGGAACTCACATCGTTGCAGGAGAACATACGTGCTTGAACCCAGACCGCTGGGAGTGTGTGGCAACTGTTGTGTCATTTTCCAGTTCAAAATGATCATATGGGATCTGGTTTAGCTTCTGGCCTGTAACAGCCCTGCAGCAGATGGATTTAAAGAAATACATTCATTGAAGCTATCTGACATTGGAGTCCTTGTTATTACTTCTGGCCTTTTTCTAGAGTAAGAAAAATGACTGTAAAGGCGGGAATTCTCTGCCCTTGCATCCCTGACACTGCCCTCATAAATGCTCCGGGATCGGCTCCAAGATGCCGGGGGTAGTCCCAGTGGTGGAGTGGAGCACCTCACCTTGCTCCATAAATGGCTGGGGGTGGGCTGATGTCGCTGTCAGCTCGCGACCCAGGACCTAATCGAGTTGAGTCCGGTGCCGATTACAAAAGTTACACACAACGATGTTTACTTTCTGTTATGTACATGGATTAAATGGTTAAGATTTCAGGAGGGGTGTGGTGAAAGAGTTCTGCAGAATTTGCAAGTGGACATTGTGCTGTAAGAGGCGGCGGCTCCGCGGGAGTGATAGCCGAACCTCCACACAGAAAGATCTCACCTCTCCCTCTCCCCTCACTCATCCTCCATTTTCCTCCTCTCTCTCCCCCTCCCTTCTCCCCATCTCTCTCATCCCTCTCTTCCTCCTCTCTTTCCCCCTCTCCCTCTCTCCCCTTTCCTCTTCCCTCCTCTCTCTCTCCCCCTTTACCCCTTTTCTTCCCCCTCTCCTCTTCTCTCTCTCCATCCCCCCCTCTCTCCCCTTCCCCTTCACTCTCTTCTCCTCCCCCTCTCTCCCCCTTCTTCCCCTTTCTCTCTCTCCACCTCACTCCCTCCCTCAGTCTCTCAGGGTGAAGAGGCTGGATAGGGTGGAGCAACGCGGGTGAGCGTTGGGCAGAAAAATGATCAGTGTTCGTCTTCATTATCCATGATCCTACACGCAGCTGGAACTACTCTGCCTTTCCCAGAGCGTTTCCAGCTGCGTGTGGAATTATGGGTAACAAAAACGGTCAATGCTCACCTTGCATTTACGCCATCATGTTGACAGGTGGCACCACAGCAACAGTTGCCCCACCTACATCATCTCCAGAGGACGAACCGAGATGCTGCTCCTCATTAAAGCGACACTGGAGCCGCCTTTTCAGGGTGATCTATAAAAAGGTAAGTGCAGATTTTTCTCCATGGATGGAGCCGGCCTTGAAGTGGAGGCCCTCTGTAAAAACACCCAGATTGTGACACAGTCACAAGCAGGCTGTGTTGACGATAGCCTTGCAGTGGGGTTAAATAGCAAAAGATTAATCGACCTACAATTCATAAACTTAATCACATGACCTTGTGGCTTCAGCAGTAATTAATCGTTTAAATGGAGTTAATGATGGAGGATCCCAGCCTGAAGGGAGTTTGAAAAGCATGTCTGTGAAACCAAAAGGTGGCATGAAAAGGTCAGAATAGCTCAGGGGGAGAGAAGACAATGATACCCACCCTGGGAGAGGTAGGAAGGCAGCCAGAAGCAAACGATGACTGAGAGGTCAAATGGCCCAAACATCATGCCAGGACCCACGGTCTAATGTTTGTGTTTCAGCTGTGTGCATCTTTCACTTGTTACTGTGTGCTGCGATTATTCACTCTGGGTAATGATGCAAGCCCTCTTTACATCTCTTTCTCATTTTATTCCATATTTCTATATTTTATATTTCCTGGCAACAGGCATGGAGGCCACTTGGCCCATTCGTACGTGCTTCTTCCCCGAGCATTTCCATGAATGCCACTTATTTCCTGAAACCAATTCTTAAGAGTCAGTAACCAAAGAAATCTATGGAAGAGGTTAAAGAGAGTTGCAGACTTTGGTGTCCAGCCCTTTTCTGAATCTACCCGACGCTGTATTCCTTGTGAGTTCAGCGTCTGAGCACACAATTGGGCCATTTCCCTAGCATTTCACCCAAGAAATCTGACCTGGATTAAACTCCTTCATGCCAGGCACAGAAACAGCAGCTTCCATTCACTTCTCTTTTGATGAAGGCTTTTTATAGCTAAAGCAGTAACTGGTTCTGTTTCCACAGATGCTGCCTAACCGGCTGATTTTTCTAACATCCTCTGTATTTTAATCTTATCTCATTTTACTGGAACAAAACTACTGCAGGGAACCAGGTGATCAGAGGTGATTTACATTTTGTTTCTATTACTGGAGATGAGTTAATTATTTTTAATAGTTTTAAACATCCTTAAGTATTTTTTCTTTAATTTCAATCTATTTAGAATGTAGAACATTACAGTACAGTAAAGGCCCTTCAGACAATAGACAATAGGTGCAGGAGTAGGCCCTTTGGCCCTTCGAGCCAGCACCACCATTTACTGTGATCATGGTTGATCATCTACAATCATTACTCCAGTATCAGCCCTATATCAGGCCCTGATGTTGTGTAGACCTATTTAAACCTACTCAACAGTCTGAACCTTCACACCCATAACCCTCTATTTTTCTTGTATCCATGTGGTGTTTGAGTCTTTTAAATGCCCCCATTGTACCAGCCTCTACCACTACCCTAGGCCATGCATTCCAGGCACCTACTATTCTCGGTGAAAAGAGTAGGTGTCTCCCTTGAACTTACCTCCCCTCACCTAATACTGATGTCCTTTGGTATTTGCTCCTGTCGCCCTGGGAAAAGGGTGCTGGCTATCCATTATATCTATCTAACGGCACTGATTTACCATAGCTTACAAACAAATAAAGATACACTCACTCGTTTCTTTCAGCACACTGTGAAGTCGTCTTTCTTTCATTATTCACTAGACGCAACATTGCATTCTTCAACTCCCCAAACACCACCCAGCTAAACTCCTCTGACCTTCTCATTGATTCATGGCCGCACAGGTGATCCTGACCCTCTCACTCTCCTCCTGATGAAGGAAAGTACGTGACCACGACAACCCTCCTCTCAGCCTCCAAGCAATGCAAAGAGGCTGTTGATTGGACTGTCCCGTTACATAACAGGTCTAGAGAGCTGACAGATCGGCTCGACCTCGTACGATAGTGCAAGACAGGCGATGCATGATCTGACTGGCAAGGGTACGACTGGTCCTTTGACTTTGGCTCTGACACAGAACATGGACGGTTGATATGCTGGCTTCATCCTGTCGGTGGAAACCATGATAGCTTTTCCATTCGGCATGTACACTGCAGGAGACGACTGCCATAAGGTTGGAGTAATCTCATGTTTTCCTGAAGGTGAACAACATAACTAGCCATATCATAAACATTGTGCTTGGACTCAGATTTACAAACTCGCCGCTGAACATCCAAAATCTGCCTTAACAGCGGTATGCACTCCAACGAGAACCATGGGCAAATGTTTGCTCCACGTAGATGCATCATCACCCACTGTCAATCTGCCTTCAGCTGTGACAGTTTTTCCATCTATTAAGTCACCTCTCATCCTTCTTCACTCCAAAGAGAAAAACCCTGGCTCTGTTAACCTTTCCTCATAAGACACGTTCTCCAATCCAGGCAACATCCTGGTAAATCTCTGCACCCTCTCTGAAGTTTCCACATTCTTCCTATAATAAGGCAACCAGAACTGAACACAATATTGCAAGAGTGGTCTAACCAGAGATTTACAGAGCTGAAACATTACCTCTTAACTTGAACTCAATCCCCCACTTATGAAGCCATCATGCTATAAGTCTTCTTAACTACCCTATTATTGATTGTCCTTCGGTTTGAAGAAGACACATTGTTGTTCATCTGTGAACACGAAGGTGGTTTTGCAGTCTCAGAGTGGGATTGCAGAGTCTAGCACAATGGGGACACTGGAAGTCTGTTGTTGTAATTAATAACTTCTGCTCTGCGACATTGTTCATGGCCATCCACCTGTCTTTGAAACTGGCGTAGGCTTCATCACACAGGGCTCACCAACGGGACCTGTCACAGCCGCAGTTTCTAGTTCTCTTGGCTGGATGCCACAGTAGCATAGGGTTTATTTCACAGCGTCTTTATAGCATTTGCATGGATGACCTTGAGGTTTCCTTCCGGTCTTCAATTCACTATAGAGCAGCTGGTGAGGCATATGGTGGTCGACCAATCTGATTACATGTCCCACCCTCCGCATCTGGAATGTCTGATGATCAGACACTGAAGTAGACAAAGACGATGTGGTCAAGCAATAATCATGGCTTTTATTAGCAGAAACTCATGGTACAATAATGAAAGACAATAGGTGCATATACAGTTATACCCAAGGGGAGTGTCCTTTACAGTAGAGATAATGCACAGCCAATGTTAGTACAGCAAGGCTCGCCAGAGGGGAGACAGGCAGCTTGGCAGACATTCACCACGGTCTCCCTCCGGCAGAAGAAGGGTTAAAATCAAAAGGACAGACTGAAGCAAGCGATACATGGATACCATGTTTGGCCTTGAGAATATTCTAACAGCCAAAATACGCCAGTATCTAGCAAGCAATCGAAATATAATGAGATGTTTTATGAATATTTCAGCCTATCAGGTTGTTTACGAATTCTGATGCTTCTTCTCAAAACAGGTGGCTCCTTTGCAACCTTGGGAACTGGTACAGGTCCTGGGTCTGTCGTGTGGGAAAGACTGACTTCTGGACCTGCTCTGGAATCTCCAGCGTGAGGCAGTGGAGCCTCAGCATGGCCAACTGAAAGCTTACTAGGGGTCACAGGCTGGTGGGATGAGCCCAATCTCTCAGGCTCATTCTGAGTAGGGGTGTGAGGAAGGGGTGAACCAGACAAGGCCAGATCTCTTAGGGGTAGTTGGGGTTGGTATGCAGTAGCTGAACTGGTTGGACTCGGGGGTCTGTTTTAAACGCCCGAGCATAGCTCTTCAGCAGCACGGTTCCGGTCTCAGATAAACAGGCATTACAGTTCCTGATTTCCTAGGAAAGGCAAACATATGTTCATGAGGTGTTTGATTTGTTGCAGTACACAATAATGACCGAATAGAATGTAGTGCCTCAGGCAGCATCCCCTGCCACTGGGTAACAGGGTAACCATGTGTTTTTAAAGCAAGATTAACAGTCTTCCAGACTGTAGCATTACCCCTTTCGACCCGCCCATTGCCCTGCGGGTTCTTGCTTGTGGTACGGCTGGTGGCAATCCCCTTCCGTAGCAGGGCTAGCCACAGTTCAGCGGTCATGAATGCTGAGCCCCTATCAGTATGAATGTAATAGGGAAAACCAAAAATGCTGAAAATTCTGTCAAGTGACTTAATGACAGACGCTGACGAGAAGTCAGGGCAGGGTATTGCAAAGGGAAACCTGGAATATTCCTCAATTACAGTAAGGAAATATACATTTTTGTTGTTGGAAGGAAACGGTCCTTTAAAAACTAAGCTAATCCTCTCAAAAGGTCGGGTTGCCTTGATGAAAGTGGCCTCCAGAGCTTTGAAGTATTGCGGTTTGCATTCTGCACAAACGGGACAGCTTTTAGTCAGTTTCCTGACTTCTTCCAGAGAGTAAGAAAGGTTGTTAGCCCTTATGTAATGGAAGAACCTCATGACTCTTGGGTGGCACAGTCTGCTATGGATCTCTTTTAGCCCCTCCAGCTGAGCACCAGCAGCAGATCGTGACGATGCGTCAGAGAGATTATTTAACCTGCCCGGTCTGTACTGGATCTCATAATTATAAGTTGAGAGTTCTATTCACCAGCGTGCCATCATATCGTTCTTGATTTTACTTTTGTGTTTAGTACTGAAGATGTAGGCTACAGATTTCTGATCAGTGACAAGAGTAAATGTTCTGCCGGCTAGAAAGTGTTTCCAGTAGCTTCAATAATAGCCTGGCAGGATGTTTAAGTTCAAGTCCGCGTAACGTGCAGGAGAAGAATGCCACAGGTCTGCCCTTTTGATTAAAGGTTCCTGCCAAAGCACAATCTGAGGCATCATTTTCCACGGAATGGGACATCCTCGTCAGAGTGCACCTTTGGCAATATCAGCTTTATTTCTCTCAAGCCTTCAAGGCCATTGGAGAGAGAGAGGAAAAGATTTAGTGTCAAACAGAGGGCGTGCCTTCATGGCGTAGTCCCGAACTCATTTGCAGTAGTAGGAAAAGAATCCCATACACCTTTTAAGGGCTTTTGCTGAATCTGGGGGTGGTAACTTCTTAAGGGGGGGCCATTCTTTCCGGGTCGGGTCGGATTTCACCCTTGCGAACAATGTAGCCCAGAATGGGTAGCTCTGTCTCGTTGAACACACATTTGCCCTCGTTAAATGTAAGGTTGAGTTCTTTAGCTGTTGCTAAAAATTTCTTTCAGTTGTTGTCGTGCTCAGCCTGTGTTTTCCCACAGATAGTGACATTATCCAAATAGGGAAACGTACCCTGGAACTCATACGTCCGAACAATCTTATTCATTTCCTTCTGAAACACGGACACACCATTAGTGACTCCAAAAGGTACCCTTTTAAACTGGTATAACCCCCCCCCCCCCCACCATCAGCCTCAAAGGCCAAATAGGGCCATTCCCTTTTCTTATTGGGATTTGGTGATAAGCTGCTTTGAGGTCGATAGTGGATTACACTTTGAATCGCGCTATCTGATTAATCATTTCATTGATGCGTGGCAGGGGGTAGGCATCCAGGTTCGTGTAACAGTTGATTGTCTGACTGTAGTCAATAGCCAGTCATCTCTTAGTGTGATTTTTCACGACTACCGTTTGCACCCACCACGGACTCTTACTAGGTACAATTACTCCCTCTTTAAGCAGTCTCTGGGTTTCTGCTTTGATATACTCACGATCCTCTTTGCTGTAAGACTGGCTCTTAGTGGCAATCGGCTGACACTCATGGGATAAATCACTGAAAAGGGAAGGAGCTTTGATCTTTAATGCGGACAGACCGCAGTAACTAGCATGGGGGATGGTAAATGTAGGTTGTGGCCCACCGAAATTTAACACTACACTGTTCATCTGAGATTGAATATCTAACCACAGTAACACAGGGACGCAGAGCTCTGGCATAATAAAGAGCCACACATCACCAAGGCAATGTCCCTGCAAATTTAAAGTAACTTTATACTTGTTCCGTACAGTTTTTGTAAGTTCACTACAAGCCATCAATATCTTTTGGTTTGCTGGATATCTCCACAAATTTAAGGCTCTGGCAACTCTCTCTTGGATATAGCTGTCAGTACTCCCCGAGTCTGTTAGACAATGAAGAGTCTCACCATTCACCTCCCCCTTCATAGTTGACCGTTCCAGTCTGTAACATCCCCCAAGCTTTGGAGTAAATTGAACTATCACAGGGGATCTCACCTCGCCATCACTTGAAGTCGATTCAGCCTGCTCATCTGAAGATGCCCCCTTTTCACAGTTGTCTTCCATTCCTGCAACTCCAGGATGCATTTTCTTGGTGCTTCTCTTCTTCTTGTCAGTGGGAGTACTTTTCACCTTACACGCTTTAGCGAAGAGGCCGAGTTTCCCACAATAGCTGCAGGTAGCAAATCGAGCCGGGCACTTCTGTCTGGGGTGCCAGCTCTTATCACAGAAGTAGCATTTTTTAGGAGTTCGCCATTTTCTTTCCTTCGGGGTTCCAGCTCTCCTGGATGTTTCCTTTTTGGTTTCTAGCATTTCACTGGACCACATGGCACTTCTCAGTGTTTTGGCTAATGTGACTGCCCGGTCGTAGGTTAAGGGCTCCATCTCCAGCAGCCTCTGTCAGATGTAACTGGAGTCAATCCCATTGACAAAAGCATCCAGCTTCAAGGCATTGCGGTGTTGTTGCACATTGACTGCCCTGACATCACATTTGTTTGCCAGTGAGTCGAGGGCCAGTGCATAGGCAGCATCACTTTCCCCGGGTTTCTGGCGTCTAGTCAGTAACTGGTGTTGAGCAAGCACCACATTCCGTGGCCCTGCATAGTAGGCAGTCAGACGTTCCCGGGCTATAGCCAGAGTGGTAGCTCCTTGCGTTACGACGAAAGGGACCTCACCCAGCAGAGAGTTCAGGTGGCCCCACTGTATCGCCTCATCGACCACGTTGTTTTGAGCCATGTAGTAATCGAAACAAACAATCCAGTGGTTGAAAATGTCTCTGGCCCTCGGGGCAGGCTGGTCGATTATCAGCCGCTCTGGCTTGCTGCATACATTCTGCTAATAAAATTGAAGTGCCAGTTGATGAAGTAGACAAAGACGATGTGGTCAAACAATAATCATGGCTTTTATTACCAGAAACTCATGGTACAATAATGAAAGACAATAAGTGCATATACAGTTATACCCAAGGGGAGTGTCCTTAACAGTAGAGATAATGCACAGCCAATGTTAGTACAGCAAGGCTCGCCAGAGGGGAGACAGGCAGCTTGGCAGACATTCACCACAGGTACACCCTTTGTTATGTATTTGCTACCATTAATTTAATTTAATTTTCTTTGATATTCGATGTTACCAGTGACAGGTTGGTCCTTGAGGCAGCGATATCCTGGGAATTTTAAACTATTTTGTGAAGTTGTTGTAGCTTTGCCCATTAACCACTTACAAGAAGTCCACCCACAACATGCCTCTTCCTTTTGGAATTTAACATTGCATACTACCAGCTTTTTCTGAATTTATTTTAGATCTTTCAAAACCATCTGCCTACATCTAATCCTGTCTGAGCGGCATGGTTGGCATAGCGGTTAGAGCAGCAACTTTACAGCGCCAGCGACCGTGCTGGTTTCAAATCCTGCGCTGTCTGTAAGCAGTTTGTACATTCTCCCCATGCCTACATGGAGTTTCCCTGGGGCCTCCGGTTTCCTCCTACCATTTGAAACCTTTCAAGGGTGTAGGTTAATTGGGTGTAAGTTGGGCGGCATGGCCTGTTTCCATGTTGTTTGTCTAAATTTAAATATAAAAATAATGTATAATCATCCATATCATTAGTTCACATCATCAATGTTTGGTTGACCTGAAGCATTATTATTGGTGAAGCTTTTGTACCTACTCCCTTCTTTGAATCAATATTCCATTTGCTGTTTTTGATTGCTTTTTGTACCCATGCATCAGGTTCCAGTGATGTCTGATGCTGAACAACCTGATTGCTTTACTTAGTCTCTTGTAATTAATAAATTATTAACATTTGTTGATTATGGATTCATTTGATTGGTACAGCAGGTTTCTAGAGCAGATTCTCATTGTAAACTCCTTGCAGACAGCGTGGAATTTGAACCCCACTCCCGATCACTGCTAACAGAGCCGCCACTTGTCTCACAACCATTGGGCCCTTTCAGGTGGCCTGAACACCCCAGTGTAAAGCCGCATAATCTCCCCCCTTGCGGCTAAAGACATACTCACTTGAATGCGGCAGAAGCGCCTCCGAGGCACTGACGCCAACCCTCCTCCCTGTAAGCGGCTGCCTGGGGGCAGGCTGATGACTCCATCAGCCGGCAACCCAACTCCCTGCTGCCTGACAGGCCCTCACACCGCTGCCTGGCAGCCCCTCGTCCCACTGCTGACAGCCCTCCTGCTCCACTGCCTGACAGCCCCCCCAGCCCACTACTTGACAACCCCTGCTCCATTGGGGAGGGGAGGTTGGCAGGGGCTGTCAGGGCACGAACGGTCATCGGGACATTAGGGCAGGGGCGGCCGGCGAAGAATGTAGGGGTAGCGTCAGTTGGCAGGGAACACAGGTGCAGGGGACGTCGGGGTGGGGTGGGGTGTGGCAGCCGGTGTGGGCTGTCACAGCCTGGCTGGCCGCTCCTGCACCGGGCTTGCTCTCTGCAGCTCAAAATGCAGCAGAGCAATGGCGGTCTTCCCTACCCATAATCCCCCACGCAGCTGGAAATGTTGTGGGAATCACAGAGTGGTTCCACCTGCGTGGGGATTATGGGTAGGGAAGAGAGCTATTGCTATGTCACATATTTATGATGGGTGGCGCTGCGGCACCAGTCGCCCCGCCTCCATCAGATCCGGAGGCACTACGAAGCACCTCTGGATAGGAATAGGTCCTTTCAGGTGGACCAGGCAACGCTGCAGCAGCCTTTTAGGGCAGCCACCTGAAAGGGGAGTCCGCAAGTTAAGATCTACTCCTGCTGCCGCCCTCAAGGTGGAGGGTCCATCCAAAAGGGCCTATTATCTCCTCCATGCTGATCGTCAAGACAGGGGCACCTCAACGCTGCATGCTTAGTCCCCTACTCTGTTCCATGCCTACGCTTGACTGCGTAGCCAAACTCGGCTCCAATGCAATTTATAAATTTGCTGACAACACCAACATTGTTGGCTGAATAACATGAAATGATGAGTCAAAATATAGATTGGAGATCGATAATCTAGTTGGGTGGTTCCGAAACAACAATCTTATATAGATTTATTTTATTTCAGATTTATTGACATCACATGTAAGCCTAAGATTTTTTTTTCTGTGGGAGAGTCAGAATTACCACTTATTGGTAGTGCAAAAAAAAAACATACCCAACATACACGTGTAAAATAAAGAAATGTAAACAAACTGATTGTGCAGTACAAAGAGAAAATAATCAATAAAGTGCAAAAGTAAGAGTCCTTAAATGAGTCCCTGATTATGTTTGTTGTGTTTGTTGATGATGGTGGAAGAGAAGTTTGCTCTCAATGTCATCAAGACCAAGGAAGTTATTTTAAGAAATGGAGGTCAAGTGACCACACATTTGTCCTCATTGATTGGACAGAGGTGGAGAGGGTTAGTTTCTTCAAGTTCGGGGGACTACATTTATCAGAAGACTTCTCCTGGAGCCAAGCAAACCAATGCGTTTTAAGCCCAAGGAGATTTGACATGTTGGCATCAAAGGTCTACGGGGGTACTGTACAAAGTTCATCACAGCCTGGTTAGGTGATTCAAGTGCCCAGGAATACAGAAAGCTGCAGAAAGTAACAAACATAGCTAGGTCCATCAGAGTTTCCGACCTCCCATCTATTGAAGACATCCATGTGAGATGCTGCCTCAAGAAGGCTGCCAACATCGTAAAGGACCACATAACTTTTCATTGTTTCCTTCAGGAAGAAGGTACAGAAATCTGAATACCAGCACGTCTAGGTTCAAGAACATTGTCCTTTGAAAGGCTGTCGGGGGGTTTGAACCTCCCATTGTTTCACCAATCATGGACTACTCCAATAGTGCAAGAGGACTGTTTGCACTTTTTTCCTTGCACAATATTTATTATCCATCTATCTTTTGTATTTAATTTCTCTTTAACAATTCACTAATACCATTTTCAATGAAGCATCTGTTTGGCTCCATCAAGTAAGGATTTTAGTGCATGTGTACATTGCACAATATATATGGCAATAAACTCATTATCATCAGCTCCACTGGGGACATGCCCATCATTTGGTTGGGTAAGGGGAGAAGGTTGTGGAGCATATGGTCCTTCGGTAAATCATTCTGTACCTTTAAGGATGTGAGCATGGAGATGCAGATGTTTAAGACACCCTTCAAAATTTCATATACCCCTGAAATTACTCACGGCCATGTTGAAGTCCACTTTGCCACTACAGAGAGAATGAGAGATAAATCACTGGGGGTTGCCTGGGTTGGGTTCAAACTGCTTTTACTGCAGTGACGATACAGCACCCAAGAGTTAGTCAGTGTGGTTTATCTTTAGTAAAAGAAAATGACACCATTGCTCAATTGAATATATAGGATTAAATTTAAATTCTTAATTTGATCAACAATAAGCTAACTACAGTCAACAATCTTCTAGTCACACAAAGGAGTAGATTGAAATTTGAATGCCATAGTTTAATATTGCTTGAGAAATGAAGGCCATTTGTAAAACTAGGTTGAAAAGGATGGAAATTTATGAAGGCAAGCTATTAAAACAGTACCTGAAAGTAGTAAAAATCTAGTACTTGAGAGGAACTGCAAGCAATATCTTATTTATTGGATGGTTGTAAAGAATCCTTCTGAACTAATCCCCTTAGTGCTGTAGCATCACAATTACAACGTGCCATGATTTTTAATGGATTTGGTTTTTTTTTGTACAAATAAAACAATTTTATGCATGATTCAGATTCTGGAAGTGTAAGTTATACAAAATGAAATGTTTGCATTTCCTCCCTTAATTATCTGTAAGCAGTATTAATTGATTTTGAATTAAATAGTCTTCAAACAAATTGTCCTTACAGGAATGAAGCCCTGACACAACAACACATTGTTCCTCAATTAGTTTACGTCAGCCATTCTCAACCTTTTTTCGGCTCACCGAGAGAACAGTGCCTCATGTGCCAAGCTCTTTGCATTGACTTCAGCTCGGCGCACAACACAATCCTAGCTCAGATGCTGATAGATAAACTTGCCTTGCTGCAACTCAATACTTTTCTCTGCATCAGGATCCTAGACTTCTCGATTGAAAGACTACAGTTTGACAGAAGTTAATTGGCAGAAAAGCCTCAAGCCCCATCACACTGAGCACTGGCACACCTCAGGGCTGCGTGCTCAGCTCACTACTGTTCACTCTGCTAACTCGTGGCTATTCTGCCAGGTTCAGCTCAAACAGAATGATCAAGTTTGTGGATGTCACAATGAGAGTTGGCCTCATTAGCAACAATGATGTCGGCTTTCAAAGAGGAGGCTGATAGGCCTGTACAGTAGTATAAGGGCAACGACCTGAGTCTCAACGTAGACAAAACAAGGAGATGGTTGATAACTTCAGGAGAATGAAGGACCACTCCCTACTGCATATTAATGGCTATATTGTAGAGATAGTGGGGAGCAAATAGCTCCTTGGTGTCCATTAAAAGGTTGACCTATCTTGGATCAACAACACCTCCTCATTTAGTCAGGAAGGTGTGGCAATTCAACAAGTGCCTGGAGGTGGAGGCAGTTGAGAGGTCCTAAATTAATACTTTGCTTCAGTATTCATCAGAGAAAAGGACCTTGGTCAAGGTGAGGTCAGAACAGAACAAGCTTATGTCCTGCATCATGTTTAGATTAAAAAAGAGGAAGTGCTGGATCTTCTTAAAAGCATTAGGATTGTTCCACGGGTCCAGATGGGATATATACACCAGGTTGTTATGAGAAGGGAGGGAAGAGATTTCTGGGACTTTGGTGATGATCTTTGCATCCTTTTTGGCCACAGGGGAGGTGCCAAAGGATTGGAATATGGCAAATGTGGTCTCCTTGTTTAAATAAGGTATTAGGGAGAACCTAGAGAGTTATAGAGCAGTAAGCCTTACATCAGTGGTGGGAAGACTATTGGAGAGGATTCTTAAAGACAGAATTTACAAGCATTTAGAGAAGTATAGTCTTCTCAGGGATAGTCAGCATGGCATGGTCGTGACTCATGAGCCTAATTGAGTTTTTTGAGGAAGTAACATAAGAAATTGATGAAGGTAGGGCAGTAGATGTGATGTATATGGATTATAGTAAGACATTTGACAAGGTCCCCTGTGGACTTTGTTCGGAGGTCAATCTATATAAATGTGAGGTGATGCGTTTTGGAAGATAGAGTACGTGGTTAATGATAGGATACTTAACAGTGTGGAAGAACAGAGGGATCTTGGGGTCCCTCTGGGCTTCAGTAATGGGTGAATTGAGTTCAGGCACCATGAGATAATGTTGCAGCTCTTATAAATCTCTGGTGAGACCACACTTAGAATATAGTGTTCATTTCTGGTCACCTCATTCCAGGAAGCATGTGGAAGCTATGGAGAGGGTACAGAGGAGATATATCAGGATGTTGCCTGGATTGGAAAATATGTCTTATGAGGCAGGTTGGCAGAATGAGGGCTTTCCTTTTTGGAGTGAAGAAGGATGAGAGGTGACTTAATAAAGGTCCGTAAGATTATGAGAGGTATAGATAAACTAGACTGACAGCACCATTTTCCCAGGCCGGGAATAGCAAACACCAGAGGACACCTGTACCAAGTGAAGGGGAGACATTAGGGGTAATTGTTTTTTACTTGAGTTCTGAGTTGTGAGTGCCTGGAATGCATTGCTGGGATGGTGGTGGAGTCTGGAAAAATAGCTATATTCACTGTTTAGACCAGCCAAAGTCTGGCACACCCCTGAGAGATTACTGCCCCAATAGTTGTTTACCATCCAAGTTCATAGTTGTTTCATCCATGTTTCTGATGTAATCACATTTCTTACATTGTTATATCACATAGCAATGGAAATTAGTGATTTTAATCTCAAGATCTGCTGGTAATTTCTGCCTCACTACTAGATAATTTCTTTTCATAAATTGACGACACCATCAAGCAGTAGCATTGAAGTTTTTGCTGTTCTCTTGGTTGTCTTTAGCCCACTTAAGTGCAAAACCGCGTATTCTATTTCCTTTTTTAATATTTTTTAATATTTCACACTATGAACCATATTGGCCAAAATACACATAAACCTTTCCCTCTTGAATATACACAGTGTCATTTTCTCCCCTTTTCCCCCCTCCCTTCCCTCTCTTCCCACCCACTCAACATTAATTGTATATGATACATTAAACCCATTAAACAATGTCATCACACAATGAAAATAAACAAGAAAATTGTGTCACCTACTTTTACACACTGGGTGAGTTCATTTCATCTTCTTCTCATTCTGTCATTTTAGGTGGTGGAGGTCCATGGTAGGACTTCTCTGTTGTGTTCCATGTACAGTTCCCAAATTTGTTCAAATACTGTGATGTTATTTCTTAAATTATATGTTATTTTTTCCAATGGAATACATTTACGTATTGTATTTCTTGATACAACACATCCATTTTGCCACTACTCCTGGATCTTGTTTGCTACAATGCTTTTCTAGCATCATTGTGCAGTGTCTCCTCTCAACGGACACTTGTGCAAACTTGAAAACGCTGTCTGTAAAAGTTTAAAAGTACTGATCACTGCGAGATTTATTGTGATTAGTCTGACAAGGCAGTGAACACTGAACTAACCCTGGGACCCTGGCTTATTATTTACTGTACGTCAGCTGTTACAAATGGCAACTGTTAGCTTTGTTTGCAGTGCTGTTATTTTAAGGTATGTTAGACAGGTTTACAATACATTTTTATTGTTTTAATGTAACATTGCCATTAATCCAGTTTCTCAAATGTAAGATTCGGTAGAAAAATATTTAGTGGTAGAACTGTAGTGGTTATGTGAGTGTTTTGTGTTGTTCTCTGTCTCCATGGGGAATACTCTAAACCACAAGATATTAAGGTTCAGATTTTATACTTGCCCTATAAGATGACCTGTGGTTTTAGGGTGACATTTTTAAGGTTCAGATACCATTTTTCACTCCAACCTGTGCAATAGTTTGTATTTGGATTTGCTTACGACTATTGGCTCAATTATATAAAATTTAGGAAAACAACAAATGGAAACAAAACAACTGCATTGGAGTTATTAATTAAATTGACATTAAATATTCCCAGCTTTCGTCTTGCAATAGTGCAGACAGACCTTTGTGGTGTCGGAGCAATCTCTGATTAATGTGAGAAGGGGAGGTTCAAGAGACTTACAGCTGTTGGAAAGAAACTGTTCTTGAACCTCAAGGTTTAGGCCAGAGGTGGGCAACCTGTTTTTAAAACTCACATTCTACATTAAGTAATCCCCATGCCATAGGTCCTCTGTGATGAGTAAGGGATCGCTTAAGGTGGTATGTGGCTGGAAAGAAAAAGTTTGAAAACCACTGTTTTAATCATCCCTAATTGACTCTTTATGAGCACGGTTTCAGAACTCTAAAGGAAATGGGCCAATTACATTTTTTCTCAAGGAAAATATTTCAGGAACAATTGGGTTGAGAGTAGGGATTCTCAACCTTCCTTTCCCACTCACAGACCACCTTAAGCAATCCCTTACTCAGCAAAGAGCACCGAGGGATTACTTATGGTGGAATGTGAATTTAAAAAAAAGGCTTCTGTCGCTTCTCTCGGAAGGTTGCAGTGCGAAGAGGCTCAATTGTGAATGTAAATTCAGAAAGGATGCATTGAGTGAATTGGCAGTTGTGCACTGAGGGAGTGCTGTACTGTTTGCTGCTACTTTTCAGGTGAGATATTAAACCAAAGCCTCACACAGATGTCAGTAAAAATGCTGTTGTACCTGTACTATTTCAAGAAGAGGCTGAGAGTTATCCTGGTATCTTCAGAATATTTATCCCTCAATGAATCAATATTAATAACAAATGATCTAATCACGGTCACATTTCTGTTTGTGGGGCCTTTCTATGATCAAATTGGCTGTGTTGTTTCTTGCCTAACCATTGTAAGGTTGTCGCTGGGAAGTACTTTGAGAAGAAGTCATGGCGTTGTGACATTTGTTCTCTAAGTGGAAGCCTTTCACTAAGAAAGTGAAATGAGTCCACACCAGCAGATGTACAAAGAGCACAGCAATAGATTGCATCCTTCACAGAGGGAAACCTGTCTACCCCGTAAGTGTAAATTAGACTCCGAACATATTGACAGCCCAGATCTTTCTGTGGTCTCATTGAAAGAGGTAACCAGATGGAAGGTGAAAAAGGACATTGACTGATTCAACATAAATCTATTTTTCAAATGAGCCGAGTCTGGTTTGTCTGATAAAGAAACATGATGAGTTACACAGAAGTTTGCAGTGTGCCTCTGTCGACACAGGCATGAAACCAACAAGCATCTTGAAACTCCATGGAAGCAACACACGTTATATGCGCCTGTTCTCCTTGAACAGGAAACACTGTACAGCTACAGGAACCTTCCCTACAGCAGCAGAGTGATCACCCTCCTACATAATCAGAGATTAGGTGGGAACTGGTCTATCTTCTGTAGATGAAAAACGCCCCATGCCAGCTCACAGTATTTTCTGCATGAGCAGATGACTGCTCGGATATATGCAGTTGATTCAAGGGAGAAGTGTGAAGCTATCAGGAACCAGACATTTGTGATTCTGCCTCTGTTAGCTAGCTGAATTCAGTGATGTAGTTGTCCGTCTCCATTGTCTCTTAACCTCTCTCATTTTGTGGCCTATTCTCTATCGGCTCTCAGTCCCTCACTTAATATATGTAATGTCGCCTATTCTGTCATAGCCACAATAGAGGGTCCAGACCTGAAACATTGACTGACCATTTCTACCCATGGGTGCTGTCTGACCTGTCGAGTTCCTCCTGCAGTTCTTTGTCTGCTCAAAGTTAAAGCATCTGCAGTTTTTGTGTTTCTCTTATTCAAAGAAATGCCTGATGAGACTCCCTCAGTGTGTGAATTTTCCCCAGCATGGTCAACTTCAGTTAAATGCACATTTACATGATTTGCACATCAAACCAGCTGCTATATAATTACATTTGTAGCTTTTCTTTTCCCCTGGAGATACCTGCCAAGCAGAATGGCTGAGATTTTCCAGTTAATAGTAAACATTGATGGTTTGCTGTTGACCTCTATTTTATCTGATTACCTCTCTGTTGTATTTTTTTCCCCCAAGATGAGGTCTTCCAGTCCAGATCATCTGAAATGTCCTCCTTCTTCCAAAAATGAGGCTTCCCCTCCACCACCATCAACTCAGCCTTCACCTGCATCTCCTCCATTTCCCACTCATCTGCCCTGGTTCCCTCCCCCCAGATGTAACAAACACAGGATTTCCTTGTCCTCACTTACCACCCTACCAGACTCCACATCCAACACATTATCCATAAATCCTACCACCTACAACAGGATCCCACTTCCAGACATATCTCCTCTCCTCCCCTTGCCACCTTCCATGATTCCCTTGTCCACTCATCCTTTCCTATTAATCGCCCCCTTGGCACCTTCCTCTGTGGCCACAGAAAGTGCCACAGTTGTGCCCACAACTCCTCCCTCACCTCCATTCGTGGCCCCAAACAGTCCTTTCAAGTGAAGCAATGCTTCAATTGTGTATCCACCGGAGTGATTTACTGCATCTGGTGCTGCCATTGTGGCCTTCTCTAACATTGGAGAGACTGGACACAGACTGGGAGATGGCTTCGCCTCAGAGACAGAGACCTCTCAGTGGCCAACAACTTCAATTCTGTGCCCCATGCTGCCACGTCTGTTCATGGCCTCGTATACTGTAATCCACCTATTCCCTCCTGCCTTTGGGACCGTGATCCTCCCCCTGCCCTTCCACCTCTCCCCCCCACCATTTTGATCAGACACCCACCTACATTTTGCCATATGTTAATGAAGGGCTCAAGACCAAATTGTCGGTTATGTATTTTTATCTTTGCTACTTAAAGTACTTTGTTTGAACTGCTGAGTTTCCCCAGCATTGTGTTTTTACTTCATCTACGGCATCTGCAGACATTCGTGTTTTACTAACTTATACCAAACTCATAGCGGCCTTCCTGATTTCTTCTACTAGATTCGTAATGAGTTCATTAAATTCCTTATCAATGACTGCATGTCGTGGAAGACTCATTGCTGGTATTAACCTCCCTCTTAGCCTTTCCCCTTGACTGCCTCGTCTGTGCTTTTGATGGCTTCCTGGAACCTCTGGCCCACGGAACTTGCTTGGATCATTATCGTATCTAATCTAAAAGACTTGGTGAACTTGGGGACAGCTGAGCATCCTGTGAAGCCATTTCTCCACAGAGGTCTTTAAAGATTCCCAGTTTTAGTGGCCAGGTAGAACTGGAACCTTAGTCTCCAATGCTATAGTGTTGTTCTGAATGTGAGTAGCCTTGTTTTTTTTTAAACAAGTTGTTAGTAAACAGGAGAACAATGCATTGAAAACGCACACTTTATTTTCAGGAAAATCATGATTGAAAAGTGGGAGAACCAAACACTAGCTGGTCTCAGTTTGGCACGTTAATTTAAGGCTGATTTACCAAATGCCAGACCCTTTGTGCAAGATCACCTCCTCCACTGCTTTTCATGTTCACAGCCCTCTGGTGGTTAGTTTGACATACAGCACCTTAACAATCCATTTTGGCCCATGAGTCTCTGCCGCCCAATTATGGCCAATTAGCCTACACCCCCAGTACATTTCAAATGGTGGGAGGAAAGAGGAGGTCCGGGGAAAACCCACACAGACAGGGGGAGGACACACTGTTACAAGCCCCCAAAGGACTCAAAAACCAACAGCAATGGAAATGCACCAAGACAATGGCTACTTCAACAGAATAATAAGACCAATACTTAACTTAACCTGAATTAACCCCTTTTAATTCTAAGCGCACGTGTATGTCATGTTTATGTGGTCAAGAAAGTGCTTCTTCACTGTCCAATCATTCACTTTGCACTTCTCCAAGTTCACTGGTATCAGGCGATCATCCATACTGTGCACAGAATTGAACAGATATTATATTCACAAAGGTCAGGAGTTTTAACTTATGTTGTTACCACTCAGGAAGATCTTTGTTGGTTTCACAGGGATATTCGCTGTTCGTTGGACACACAAACTGATCTCCTTCAATCAGCATCTGAAGTGTTTTACTGAAGGAACTTGCCCCCTCTTCGATTTTTCCAAAAGATAACCTCTTCTTCCAGGTTACCACAAAGAATTCTTCTTTTTCCCCTATTCCAGGAGAATACAATAACCAGCCACAATCTCTGCTATTGATTATACAGGGATTTGGAATAGGCTCAACTCCAAACAAAACCCTTGACATGGAGTCGTACAGCAGGTTTTCCAACTTGCAGCCTTCACTACAAACTGCTGCAGAATACTCTCAGTCTCTCTCTCTCTTTCCCAAAGAAAATGGATGTTTTCTCTCTGATTGCAAAACCACATGGTCCCTCCTAGGACAACAAACTTCAACCAGAAATTAACAACTTTGGCAGCAGTCTGGCAGCAAAAGATTTCTCAGTTCTTGAGCCTGGACACTGTTCAAACATGGTGGTCCATTAACACATACTTGTGAAACTCTCACAAGCACTCCCTATTGTCTCTGCAAAGCCAACTGCAAACATGAAGTCTACTCTTGCAAAGTTCTTGCATGGCAAATGAGATGTTTCTTTATGAAATGTGACTGAATAACTAAACCTCACAATCTTACCCTTTTAAGATATATTTTATCATATTTTTATTAACTTATTACATAAAAGCACCAACTTCTTACAGTCAGTGCAGGATTCGAACTCTAAGGTGGTGTGTGGGTGGAAAGGGAAGGTTGAGGATCACTGCTATAGACCCAATTGTTACTGAAATATTTTCCTTGAGAAAAATTGTCAATGGTTCATTTCCTTTGGAGTTCTGAAACCATGCAAAGGTGAGAGCCACTGAACTAGACCTTCGACCCTGGACTCCTGAGAAAGTCCCAGGAAGTTTCATTAATAGCCAGAATCTTGGGGGGAATTCCGAGAGATCCCTGCAGTAAATACACACTTATTAACCCCCTGTAAAGCATGTATTAATTGTCCTTTATGTTTCCAGTCTTCTGGTATTGTATTATTGGTCAGGTCAATGCAGATTGTGGTATTAATTTCCCATGGGATGGTGTATATTATCAAACAGTGAATGAAGGCTGGTGGATCTGAGTATTATATATTAGTGCCTTTGTATTAACGGGGCAAATAATTACCACTTTAAGTGCTTTCATGCTTCTGAGACAAAACTGCTGTGATTTTAAAAGAGTGTGTGGCATTATAATTACATCAGTCATCCTTGGAAGCTATAACAATGTATGAACCATGTCTGTTCTATAAGCATTCTCTAATGGCTCGATAAGATGACAGGATCAATTATGTACTGATTTTGATCAAACCAAGTAATGATCAATGATCTCTGAAGTAAATTATTTCAAATTCTTTAAAAAAAATAGAGAACCACAAAGGCAAAGAAAGGCTAAATTTAAATACATTTTTTTGAAATAGTTTCATTTTAGATTTTTATGTTTGTGGAATATGTCAATTTTTTTTGCTTCAAAAACAGGATGAATTTCAACAGGTTTTAAAAGGTTCTTCTCATCCAGTAGGTCCGATGTAAATGCACAAACCGGTCGCCAACCCAACGTCCAGTTTTTATTCTGGAGCGCGCTGAGTTATCTGATCTCAGTTGTAGCAAGACTGATGCCTTACATGAAATAAATAATTAAGCATGAATTTTGGAGAAGTGCTTGGG
Source organism: Narcine bancroftii (assembly GCF_036971445.1). NCBI lineage: Eukaryota > Metazoa > Chordata > Chondrichthyes > Torpediniformes > Narcinidae > Narcine > Narcine bancroftii. The sequence continues at coordinate 28,061,101 of NC_091482.1, forward strand.
CCTATGGGAATGAAATGCTTGGTCATTAGGATTACATTGATAAGACAGCATTTACCTGAGCTTGGATAATTATATGCCATATAACCCTCAATCTGATGCCCACCTAATTGAGAAAACCATTGTTCATCCATTAGTTAAACAAACAGAGCCTTTGCCACAAAATAGCTTTACAGTTACATAGAGCTTTCTATGACCATGAGAGGCTTCAAGGGTAGGACAACACAGGAAAATCCACCCCGCCACTGAGAACATCTACAGGAAATGCTGCCAGCATTCATCAAGGGTCAACATCACCTCACTTCTCGCTGCTGCCATCAGGAAAGAGGTCTAGGTGCCACACCACCAGGTTCAGGAAGAGCTGCTACCCTTCCACCATCAGACTCTTCAATGACAAACTCAATCAGGGACTCATTTAAGGACTCTTACTTTTGCCCTTTATTGATTTTTCTCTCTCTGTACTGCACAGTCAGTTTGTTTACACTTCTTTATTTGTTTACATGTGTACGTTGTGTACAATTTTTTTTGCACTACTAACAGTGGTAATTCTGCCGTGCCCACAGGAAAAGTTATCTGAGGGTTGTACGTGATGTCATATATGTACTCTGACCATAAATCTGAAATCTGAATCTGAAAAGCACATCCTCATATGGTAATGGTGGGAGTGTGGCAGAGGGTTAGCATAGCTACGACTCATTGACAGTTGGGACTCCACAGGGCAAGCTGGCTGACATGGACCCATACTTCTTTCCGATAGTCATATGTCATTATCTTTGAAAGTTTTCCTCTTTCACCAATGGAGAATGCATGCATTTCACCACCTATAACTACATTTTGAATCAATTTAGCTCGTTTTCCAAGGTCTTGTGTTGAATACAGAGGCTCTGCAGTGGCAGCCTGTGGTTTCTACTTATTTATTCATTTTCAGAATCAGGTTGTTAGTCCCCATCTCTGGAGACATTTTTGGGGACCCCTGCAGACTTTCTGGTGAATGATGTTGGTGATTTCAGGATTTAGACCCAGTGACAAAGAAGGAATGTTAATCTTGTCAAACCTGGAGGGACCTTGCCAGCAGTGGGGTTCCCATGTACCCCAAGAACTTGTCCTCCTTCAGTGTATAGATTATAAGTTTAGGAGGTTCCATCAGTGTGGCCTAAGCCAATAACTATACCAGAGTTGACAGATAAGGAGAGGTGGTTAATCAAGATTTAAGATAAAGGAACAGAAGTAGGTAATTCAGCCCATTGAGTCTGCTCTGTATCTCCATCTTGAGCTAAACTGTTCTCACATCTAGTTCCAAATTCCAGTCTTTACCCCAATCCCTTGATACCATGACTAATTAGATACCTATCAATCTCTTCCTTAAACTCCCCCAATGATCTGGCCTCCACAGCTGTATGTAGCAATGAACTCCACAAATCCATAACCTTCTGACTAAAGAAATTCCTTTTAAATAAGAAATTAGAGAGACCTTCTAATTCTAAAACTATGCCCACTTGTCCTGGATTCACCCACCAAGGGAAACACCTTATTCATATCTATTCTGTCCAATCCTTTCAGCATTCGAAATGTTTCTATGAGATCCCCTCTCATTCTTCTATATTCTAATGAAATACAGTCCAAGAGCTGCTCAACGTTCCTCATATTTTTGGCCTTGCATTCCAGAAATCATCCTGTTAAATCTTCTTTGAACTCTCTCCAAAATCATTACATCTCTTTTAAGGTAAGGGGTCCAAAACTGCATAAAGTTCTACAAATGAGGTCTCACCAGTGGCCCATAGAGACCTCTTTACTCTTGTACACTATTCCCCTTGAAATCTCAACATAGCATTTTATTTCTTTACTGATGATCCAACCTGGTGGTTAGCCTTTAGTTTATCCTGCATGAGGACCCCCAAGTCCCTTTGCACTTCCAAATTTTGAATTTTCTCTCCATCCAAATAATAAGCTGCCTGTTTATTTCCTCTTCCAAAATCTACAACTGTACATTTCTCAACATTGTATCTCATCTCCCATTTCTCTGCCCTCTCTCCTAAGCTATCCAAGTCTCTCTACAACCTTTCAGTTTGCACAGAGTAGTTTATTTCTCAACCCAAAGATTTAGCCTTTGTGGTTCAATTTCAGATTAAAGAGAATAATGTAAGTTATTTCCCATCATTTGGAATTTATAATTCATTTGTTCACTGACACCCAGTTAAGATTCAATCAGGTACACTCGGCTCCAGCCTCTAATGCTAAACAAATGGGTGGATTTCCAGAGGTGAGAGAGAGAGAGAGAGAGAGAGAGAGAGAGAGAGAGAGAGAGAGAGAGAGAGAGAGAGAGAGAGAGAGAGAGAGAGAGAGATATCATCCTTAAAATTGATGCATGCAACTGACTCTGGGAAACAGGCTGTCCAGACCACTGCAGAGTGTCGACCATCATGACTACTTATACTAATTCCACTTGCCTGCATTAAATCCATATCTCTATAGGTGGTGTAAATTAAATTCACGGGAATGAAGGAGGAAACCGGATAGTGTCAGCTAAGTGAAAGGAGCATGGTTGTTGCTGCTGGAAGCCAGTTCTCTCAGCCCCAGGATTTCGACACAGGTGCCCTCATCCCAACCATCCTCTGCTGCACCATCGTGGCCTTCCTTCCATCATAAGTGGGCATGTTAACATGTTATTACACTGTTTTGTTCCAGTCACGGCTCCTCAGATAATGAAACTTTCTGATTACATAATTAGTGAAACCTGGACATTATGCAGTTTGATCAGGTTCATGATAGATACCCATTGAGTGAAGATAATTGTCTAATTTCAGTTCATCGGCAGTCGAATGCCAAGTGATATTCAGACCTTACAATAACATTCTTCAACCATCACATCGACATTCAAAGTTGTATTTACCCAACCCAGGGATCAGGCCTCATTTTTCCAGGTCAGTACCTGATCTGGGCTGGGGCTCCAGTCCAGCTTTGAGGCCACATTCATTTCTAAATACCTTATTTAACAATTTTTAACCCACAACAGTAAATACATTTCATTCAATAAAAGACCAAACCTTCAAAAAAAGAAAAAGAGAGTAGAAAAAAATAAAAACTGGAGCATGTCAAATGAGGTGCACCAAAGAAGAGGTAGAAGGACTGCCTAAAGAAATCTCTTGGTGCCTGCCCCATTAACCACCGCCAGTGGGCTGATCTCGCCCCAAACCGTGGATCTTGGCGCCTCATATTTCGGCGGGCAGCAACTTCCTTTGAAGAAGACCGCAGAGCTCACCTCACTGACAAAAGACAAAGGAGGAAAAACCCAACACCCAACCCCCAACCCACCAATTTTCCCTTGCAACCGCTGCAACCATGTCTGCCTGTCCCGCATCGGACTTGTCAGCCACCAACGAGCCTGCAGCTGACGTGGACATTACCCCTCCATAAATCTTCGTCCATGAAGCCAAGCCAAAGATATCATAATTTTACATTCGGTACCGCACGGATGGCAGTCTCTTTAATCTGAGGCGCCTGCAAGATCACACCAAGACACAAGAGCAACTTGTCCGTGAAATACTCTTTGCAGACGATGCCGCTTTAGTTGCCCATTCAGAGCCAGCTCTTCAGCGCTTGACGACCTGTTTTGCGGAAACTGCCAAAATGTTTGGCCTGGAAGTCAGCCTGAAGAAAACTGAGGTCCTCCATCAGCCAGCTCCCCACCATGACTACCAGCCCCCCCACATCTCCATCGGGCACACAAAACTCAAAACGGTCAACCAGTTTACCTATCTCGGCTGCACCATTTCATCAGATGCAAGGATCGACAACGAGATTGACAACAGACTCGCCAAGGCAAATAGTGCCTTTGGAAGACTACACAAAGGAGTCTGGAAAAACAACCAACTGAAAAACCTCACAAAGATAAGCGTGTACAGAGCCGTTTTCATACCCACACTCCTGTTCGGCTCAGAATCATGGGTCCTCTACCGGCATCACCTACGGCTCCTAGAACGCTTCTACCAGCGTTGTCTCTGCTCCATCCTCAACATTCATTGGAGCGACTTCATCCCTAACATCGAATTACTCGAGATGGCAGAGGCCGACAGCATCGAACCCACACTGCTGAAGATCCAACTGCGCTGGGTAGGTCACATCTCCAGAATGGAGGACCATCGCCTTCCCAAGACCATGTTATATGGCAAGCTCTCCACTGGCCATCGTGTCAGAGGTGCACCAAAGAAGAGGTACAAGGACTGCCTAAAGAAATCTCTTGGTGCCTGCCACATTGACCACCGCCAGTGGGCTGATATCGCCTCAAACCGTGCATCTTGGTTCCTCACAGTTCGGCGAGCAGCAACCTCCTTTGAAGAAGACTGCAGAGCCCACCTCACTGACAAAAGACAAAGGAGGAAAAACCCAACACCCAACCCCAACCAACCAATTTTCCCCTGCAAACGCTGCAACTGTGTCTGCCTGTCCCGCATCGGACTTGTCAGCCACAAACGAGCCTGCAGCTGACGTGGACATTTACCCCTCCATAAATCTTCGTCCGCGAAGCCAAGCCAAAGAGAATATCATAATTTTTTAATACTAATAATGCTGGAGATGGGGTCTTCAGAGAGTCTGTTAAACATTCATACCCACATTTTGCAAATATGGGCGCCACGTTTTCCAAAATATCTGATATTTATTTCATAAATTACAAGTAATTTTATCAAGTGGAATACAGCTACAAAGTTCAGCATGTCACCTCTCCATCCCGAAATCTGTACTTGATTTCCAAGTAATAGCTAGAAACTGCAGTAGAAATTTGTACAAATTCAATTTGATACATTGTCCATTTCAATTTAGGTCTTATATTTCCCAACAAACATAACACGCATCCTGTGGGGACTTAACCCATGTAATTCGTTCTAAAAAAATTCCAACTTCCAACAGGTAAGACACTTCAAAGTAGAATATAGAAATTATTCAACCTCTTGACCACATCTAAAACACGAGTCTGATTATGTAGGGTTCAATTTTTTTACAATTTTGAGGAGTTAAATATCATTGATGCAAAAATTTGTATTGAACCAACCAACCTATACCTAACATTAATATTTTTTGTCATATTATCTCTACATAATTACATCCAATCTTTCTCTATTTATGCCCATTTCCCATCTTAATCTCAATTTATGTACCCCTATTTTAGGGGCTTTCTTTTGAAGTAAGTTATATGTCATAGAGAAAAAATTATTTACATTACTATTCCAAATCAATAATTCTAATTCACTCTGGCTAAGTAGCATCAATCTTGGACCTATTTTATCAGTCAAAAAAGCTTTAACTTGATAGTAACAAAAAAAAAGGATGTAGGCACATTAAATTTATTCTTCATTCGTGCAAATGTTATAAATCTTACAGCTTCGAAACAATCCTCTATCCCAGGGGTGTCAAACTCAAATTCACGGAGGGCCAAAATTAAAAACTTGGACTAAGTCGAGGGCCGAACTAAATATTTATTGAAAATTTTCAACCACATCTGCATGTTTTCTCTTCTTTCAACATATGTAATGTTAAACTTTAGGATATAACTTTAGGAGGATAATGTTACAGGTCAGGAGTAGGTAGCTCAAGTTCACCCTTTGCTTGACCTGAGGGAAACATATTTGGTCCCTGTGGAGATGTAGTCAGCATTCACAGGCTGTGTCCATTTTGGCCTGCATCAGGACTCAGCATTTCCTGCTTACTCCTCAGGCTCTAGGCCTCTATTCACCCTCGACCCACCATCCCTCTACCTGACCAGTCTTTTACCCAACCTCTACTCACCCCTCACTCCACTCGCTCTGCCTCTATCCACCCCATCCTATACACGCCCCTCTACTGCCTCTCCCCTCAACCTGTTCCTCCCTCTACCCGTCTCTCACCCTCTAATCACCCTTCTCCTACTTGCCCTCCCCCTCCTCTTTTACCTCTTCCCTATCCACCCCTCCTTCTACTCATCCCTCCCTCTAACTGCCCCTCGCACCACCATAACTTCCCCTGCCCATTACTCCTCACCTACACCCTCTGCCCATCCCTGCTTAACCACCCACTCAGGCCCAGCGCGCTGCCGATCAGCCTTTGCAGACAGCCACCATCTCTCTCTTCACGTGCAGGGCCGAACCAGCCATCCCTGGGGTCTGCGTGGGTGCAAGCGCTGAAGGCCGTGGCAACCGGGAAAAATGCGCTCGCGCTGTGGAAGGGCCGTCCGGTGCCAGTCGCGCAGGGCTCGTGCTGCCCGGGGGCCGTGCACAGCCTGCCATGCCTGTCGCGCCGACAGAAAATCACAGGCGCTCGCCCATCCGCCGCACCGCTCGACAGGTGGGAGAAGTGACTGGTTGTGCGGGGAGCCTTCCAACTGGCTTGCCGGATGATGACATCGACAGACTTCTTGTGTTACAATTTCTCGTGTTACAATGGGGAAGGATGTGCAATGAAGGGGGAGGATGGTGGGGGTGACATTACCAAAAAACAGCATCGGCTCTCGCTGCAGGGCGGGCCACCTCTAATACATTTTTGAAATGATCTTGCAGGCCAAATATAATTATATCACGGGCCAAATTTGGCCCGCGGGCCAGAGTTTGACATGTGTGCTCTATCCTTTCAATCCCCTTCCGCATCCAAGTCCTTAGAAAGTGATAAAGGCATTTTTCCTGAAATCAAACCTTTCAAACCTATTTCTTAATCAATTTTATTCCATAATTCAATCAAATGTTTCAAAATAGCTGTATCTCCACTTCCCACCAACAATTTTGGATTCCACTTGTAAATGAAATCCTGTATATTAATTTTTCCTATTTTACTAAGTTCTATATTAACCCAAACTGGAATTTTATATACACCAAACAATATAATAATAAATATCAATTAAGCGGCCTTATAAAAATTCTTAAAATGGGAAAGTTGTAAACCTCCCAATTCAAACTTCCAAGTCAATTTTTATACATCAGGATTCATTTTAAAAGAGATACTAAATTGAGGTGTCACCTGTCAGTTGAATGCGAAAAATCTCTTGGTGCTAATATGTCAAAGAACAGAGAAAACCCCTGAGTTCCTGCTAACTGCCGTTCGTTAATCAGTGCCATAAAATCACAGGAGGAGGTTACTCACTGCAATGCAGTTTATGGAAGCATGCTCGTCCAGTACAGCTGCAGTGGTTGGCTGCAGAGCAACACTGCTGGTACTTCACTGCACTTGAAGGGCTTGGGGACATTTCTGTGAGCTGTGATAAGCTTCTGCATCAATTTATGCCTCGCTTTCTCTTTTATTGACTATTTGCTCCATTAAGAATGAATTGCAGGTAGCTGGCAATGAATTGTCAGACAGCAGCATACTAACTAGCCTTGAGCTGAAGCATACAAATATTTCTAAAATGGGAAATAAGCCTGGCGGATTCATTTGTCCAATCTGGCTGAAGTCAGAAGAAGGAACGTTTCCCTGTCCCTTTCCCTCATTACATCAGCACAATAATGTGCTTTCTTAAATTGCTAGATTCCCGAGAGGAAAAGTACCCAGAATTATCTCACACAGGGTAGCCCGCTAACCATGGCTCATTTTCTGACTGTTCTAAACATTGCTAAGACTACACTCTTGCATCTACCAACTAGACAGAGGCATATTTAAAAGTTACCAGGTTACTTAACTCCACTTTGCCCCTTACTTATGCATGGAACATCTCTCAGTCTTTTCCTGTGTGCGAATATCCCGTGCCCTCTTGCATGTCTGTCCAAAAGCTGAGCAATTATTCCTGCTCCCTGTGACACTATAGAGGCACAGCCGGTCGAGCTGCTATCTCACAGTTCCAGAAGTAGGTAAAAGAATGTCTTCTGAGGGAGTATATTCTCTCTTTATCCATGCAGATTTCCTCCAAGTAGTCCAGGTTTGTCTCACATTCCAAGGACATGCAGATTGGGAGGTTAATTGGCTACTGTAAATTGCCTGCCTGACATATATCGGTAAGTATTACAATCTGGGTAGACTTAATAGCTTCTTCCTGCAAGCTGTGAGATTGATGAACAGTATATTGTAAGCTTCACTCGCGTTGAAATGAAGTGAGTAAATTATCCCAAGATAATTTATATTATATCTTTATGTACATATATATGTGATTATTATGTGCTGTGTATGTGTGTGCACTATGGTGCAAAGAAACAGTCAAATGTTAATAAACTTGAGCCTGGGAACATGGAGCCTGGGAATGAAAAAGTGTAGAATTAGTGTCAATGGATGGCTGATGGTTGGTTTGGACTTGGGGTCTATTTCCATGTTATATGATATTGTGATTCGAGGATAAATGATCCAAGGGAGTTCATCACAAATGTCAGTGCAATCATTGAGTAAAATCCTTCCCAGTTGATGTACACACTAGACATGAGCCAAAGGCTGAGTGTGCATGTATTTTTAATCATTTAGTCCTTGTGCCATCAGAAACTCAACACAATCATGAGAATGAATTAATTCTGGCTTAACCTTTATGCTTGAACTACTGTATAGGGCTTTGATGCAGCGCAGGTTGAATGGGATGATGTGAGAGAGAAATGCATAGCAGCACTGAAATTTGGGTGCGAGTGAAATAATTTTATTGCCACATATTAATGCAGTAAAAATGTAATATACATGATATACGTCCCCATTTATTAGCTGTTAAGGCAAGCAAAGAGACACCATGTGCATTTCCTGAAACCCCAAACTATAGGAGAAAGAGGAAGTAAAAGAGAGCCCCTCCAGTCACTGAGTGTCCGTGGATTCACCTCCAGTGCTCCCACAGCCTCTGCAGCCACCTGTTTGACTCATCGGCCACCCATGCACCAGATCCAAACCTCCAACCCAATCAGGAAGCCTTCAGCTTCCTTGCCCTCATCCTGTTGAATTCTTTAACTACAAGCAGTCAACAGCCCACAGCCTTCATTCGCTGAGCCCCCTTGCTGGCCCACTACCCTGGCCCACTACCTCCTTCACCCTTTCTTGCCCTCAGCACCCTCAAATTTCAGTCTGGTGCCTGGATCCCATGAGCAGTCATGCAGGCCCCCCGACTGAGTCCTTGTGGATCTGCCGCCATGGTTACTTTCCCTGTCAGGTTTTTCCTGCTGATGACCTGCTCCAGAATGGATGTCACTGATGCAAAGTATATTAATGAGCAACATTTAATAAGGATTTACATACTAAATCCTTCATTCATCATTCAGAGCCAGCTCTTCAGCGCTTGACGTCCTGCTTTGCGGAAACTGCCAAAATGTTTGGCCTGGAAGTCAGCCTGAAGAAAACTGAGGTCCTCCATCAGCAAGCTCCCCACCATGACTTCCAGCCCCCCCCACATCTCCATCGGGCACACAAAACTCAAAACGGTCAACCAGTTTACCTATCTCGGCTGCACCATTTCATCAGATGCAAGGATCGACAATGAGATAGACAACAGACTCGCCAAGGCAAATAGCGCCTTTGGAAGACTACACAAAAGAGTCTGGAAAAACAACCAACTGAAAAACCTCACAAAGATAAGCGTATACAGAGCCGTTGTCATACCCACACTCCTTTTCGGCTCCGAATCATGGGTCCTCTACCGGCATCACCTACGGCTCCTAGAACGCTTCCACCAGTGTTGTCTCCGCTCCATCCTCAACATCCATTGGAGCGCTTTCATCCCTAACGTCGAAGTACTCGAGATGGCAGAGGTCGACAGCATCGAGTCCACGCTGCTGAAGATCCAGCTGCGCTGGGTGGGTCACGTCTCCAGAATGGAGGACCATCGCCTTCCCAAGATCGTGTTATATGGCGAGCTCTCCACTGGCCACCGTGACAGAGGTGCACCAAAGAAAAGGTACAAGGACTGCCTAAAGAAATCTCTTGGTGCCTGCCACATTGACCACCGCCAGTGGGCTGATATCGCCTCAAACCATGCATCTTGGCGCCTCACAGTTTGGCGGGCAGCAACCTCCTTTGAAGAAGACCGCAGAGCCCACCTCACTGACAAAAGGCAAAGGAGGAAAAACCCAACACCCAACCCCAACCAACCAATTTTCCCCTGCAGCCGCTGCAACCGTGTCTGCCTGTCCCGCATCGGACTTGTCAGCCACAAACGAGCCTGCAGCTGACGTGGACTATTTACCCCCTCCATAAATCTTCGTCCGCGAAGCCAAGCCAAAGAAGAAGAGACATACTAAATAATATATATTTACATACCACAATTGTTCACACTATGAATATTTGGAAGAGCAGGAAGACATATATAGCTCCCTGAAAGTCATAGCATAGGTGGACAGAGTAGTGTCGATGACATGTGTGGACATTGAATTCATGGGTCAGGCCACCATGTAACATTGGTGTAAAATGTTGTTGAGACTGAATTTGGAATATTGTCTCAAGGTTGAAGATTCTTTTGACTGTAATGCAATAATACATTGAAAATGTAACACATGATAAATGTAAACTTTTGTCTGCCATAAGGCAAACAATGAGCATAGCCCAGTGCCCCTAACATTAGGAAAAAGTGAAGCAAGAGAGAGACAGACTGAGTGTCCATGGATTCGCCTCCAGTGTTCCTGCAACCTCTGCAGCTGTACAGACTCCAATTCAAACCATTGGCAATCTGAGCTCCAGATCTAAACCTTGGATACGCGGGGGTGTAGCCAGGTTTTAACGTTGGGGGACCGAGCACTTAAAAAAGGGGCCACAACCACTGTTGCCTCAAACCTGTGCACCGTGTGCATGTGCACACATGTTTTGCAACTAGCGCACAAAGGAAATTAATATGCATACATCTGCGATGCATACCAAATAATTTTAAATAGATTATACATCTTTATTTTGTATTTAACATCAAAACTCAAGGAACTTAAGGAAGATACACTTTTGAAGGAAGTACATAATTGTTATATATATTTAAAATCAAAACATTATAAAAATGTGTGTTATTTAACTATTTTACATTTTAAGCGCAAAATTTGGGTGGGTTGAAGCACTGAAGAAATTGTATAATGCCTGACGTCTGACTCCAATCCCTCCCCTCAGGAGCTCCTGACGCCCAACACCGAATCCTCCACTCAACCTATTGCACACTGGAGCTCCTGAAGCCCAACTCAGAAACCTCCCCTCGGCCCACTGCACACCGGAACTCCCGATGCCCAACTCCAAATCCTCCCCTCGACCTACCATACACCAGAGCTCCTGATGCCAGACTCAGAACCCTCCCCTCAGCCGACCACACACCGGAGCTCCTGGCACATGACTCCAAACCCTCCCCGGCCTACTGCATACTGGAGCTCCTGTTGCCCGACTCTGTACCTTATCCTTGGCCTACCGCACACTGGAGCTCTTGGCATCCAACTCCAAACCCTCCTCTCAACCTTCCTGAGCTGTGGGGAACAATTTGCATCTAATGAATTCAGTTTTTAAATAAAACATTTTACTCACAGCTCTCCGATTTACTTTGAGCATCAATCCAATATCGTTTTGTGGCTTGGGTTCACAATGATTCACAAATGTGTGGCATGCAATCCCCGATTCATGCCAACTAATAGCTGAAGGGCTGAACGTGCCCAGTCAGCGGGGAGCTTACACCATTGATACCCAATCGACTGGAGCACACAAGGAGACAGCAGATGCTATGGTCTGAACCAAACACATTCCTCAAGAAGAGCTCAGCGGGAGGAAAAAGGACAGCTGACATCTTGAGCTGGGGCTCCAATCGATGACAGGTCCAAAGAACCATTGGTCACCAATCAGCAATTGCTATAACTAATTTGCTATCTCCCCCCTGCCCCCCCCCCACCTTTACAGGCCCCCTAGGCTTGAGCCTACTCAGTTTAAGCTAATGGTTAATCCGCCACTTGGGAGCAAACAGTTTAAAAAGGCCCCACTTTTGCTCAAATGTGCTCAGGGAGAGTGGTCGCTCCCTCTGCACCCACCACCCCCCACCCACAGCTATGCCACTGTCGAATCGACCATAAAGCTTTCAATCCCTGAGTTCCTTCAGGAGCCCTTCTTTCCCTCAGCACCCTCTTCAGTCTCAGTTCTGTTAACTGGGTTCCAGCAGCATGCAGCCTGTTGAATTCTTTGACCATAAGCGATCAACAACCCACAGCCTTCAGTCGCTGAGCCCCCTTGCTGGCCCACTACCCTGGCCACTATCTTGTAGGGTCATCTCCCATGCTTCTCCTTCACAACAAGGGATGTCCTCCCCTGTGCCAGTCTGCTACTCTGGCAGCACCACCATTTCCTTTTTAGATTCCACATCATGTGGGGGATGTGATCAAGTCAGAAGAAACTTGAGAGATGGTCCCTGAATTAATTGTAAGAATACAACACCAGGATTGACAAAGTAAGAAAGAGAACAGTGATTCTGTTTTCCCTCATCTACCCATTTAAATAGAGATGTTCAAATTATTTCAGGAACTCAAGACACTTGGCAAGTTATCTTGGAATCTGTGTCTCATAAATTCACGAGCTGAAAGTTTGTTGTCTGAATCCATTCCAAGAATCTTTCGAATTTGTTCACACTGAGCATGTTCCAGGAACTGAACGTTCTATGGTCCATCCCTTACTTTTGCACCCATCCCCTCACCTCCCTCAACTGCCAATCACAAACCTCTATAAGTTTCCAAATTCCCAACTCATTCCCCACTTTTTGTTTTCTTCCTGTTTACTTCAATATTGGTAGCACGTTATGTGAGGAATGCTCATGAAAACGGTTTGGTTCTGGCTGACCCTGCGGCATTGCACAAGACTGTGATGGGCTCCAGCAAACATTACCTGTAGTTTTCTCAGCCTTCTCTTGTCTAGTTCTTCTTACAAAGCTGAGAAAATAGAGTTGCATACTTATAAATATGTCACCTTAAACATTGTTTTATTTGATATGAGCTCTTGTGAATAGCTCTTATATGGAGAAAAAGAATGAGATGGAACTATCTGTGCAATTGCGATCATTACCTTGAGATGGAACTGTCGAGATACACAATGCGGCATTCAGTGACAGGATTGAATGGTTGAAGAACAATACCCAGCTCCTTCTTGTTTGACAATATCACACTCGGCTTTCCGCATTATTGTGCCTTAGTTACTTTGCTTGTGTCACATTATCATAATTTGTCATGGTGAGGTTGCTACCTGAATTCTCAAACTCTTTGTTATGGGTTAATGTACTTTGGGAGAGAGTCAGGAGCTGGAAACCCTTCAGTGAAATCACAATGCTATGTCGGCACAACATACCAAATGCACAAATGATCTGTGTTCAAACCGCAAAGTATCATGGCACTCTGACACAGGACAGAGAAGCAAAGCAATAATACTAACATGCTCTGGAGCAGAGCATTATCACTTAGCATTGAAGTGAGGCAGGCTTACTGGCCAGGGCCCAGTTTTTGGACGTCGCAGAGCCATTGATTAACGTTTACAGGTGCTCCTCAACTTACAATAGGGTTATGTTCCAGCATACCCATAAACAGTACTGCACATACCATTTTTTATCATTAAATTTTGAGTACCTTTATTCCACATTGAAAAAAAACCAGTATCATGAGAGAGTATGCTGTACGACACTCTCGTGCCATTCTGGCCATTGCCCAGCATCGTGGGAGAGTAGCATGCCGCGTATTGCAAGCGCGGGAACAGATCAGAATTCTAAACTGAAAGTATGGATTCGAACCATCTTAACTTCGCAAAATGGTAAGTTGGACCATTGTAAGTAGGGGAGCACCTGTATAGACCAACACAGGGTTCTCCTGCTATACTTATTGCATTCTCTGTGTATGTAATCACCAGCGACCATAATAGAAGGTAGATTTAGGTGTGTGTTCTTGTTCTTAATGTTTCTTTATAGCATTGTTTGAGTTTTATTCATATAAATGAAAATGCTGCAGATTGAAGCCTGAAATAAATACAGAAGAATTGTTGGAAATCCTCAGCAGGTTGCTCAGCAGCTGTAGAAAGAGATTTAATGTTTCAGGTTGAGGATCTTTCACTAGAGTTAGAAACAAAATGTCTTAATGGTAGAAGGGCAAAGGAAAAGAAATGAAAGACCTGCAATTAGGTTGGAGGCATCATAGATTAAATACCACCACCTTAATGTTGGTGATAATTGGACAGTCTGAAGAAGTGTCTCAACAGAATAATGATCTGAGATTACCAAAGTAAGGTGGAGTAGTTGATGAAAATCTGAAAGGAAAGTATTGGAAAAGATGATTGACTGAAATTGATGGGCCCAGAAGCTTGCAGATCCTAGCTGGAATGACGATGATGTTGCTTGAGCATCTTTGGAGCAGTGAGATGTCAGGGAAGGAACGAGGAGGAGAGTTGAAGTTTTATCGGTTATTACAAGTCTAATTAATTTTCCATCGTCTTCCAATTTTCTCCTTTTCTCCTCTCCACTGCTGCACCATTTGTTGTAGTCTGCAACCACCACAATTCTTCTGTTTGGGGAAATCTCCTTATTCTTCTTCTTCCCTATCTTAGATAATGCACACAATGGCTTTGTTTCCTATCTTTTATTGATGCTACTTTCTCTTCAGTGCCTTCCTCCCATCAGGAAGGGTTTGATATGATCCCCATACTGCAGTTTGATGTGAATGCAATTGCTCATCCACTTTTAACTTTTCTCTAATGTCTCCTGCTTGCTATGGCATAGTTGCATCTATTCTTGTAACTCAGTTAATACGAAGTTGTATCAACATGACCAAGGCTACGAGGAGGAAGACCACTCTCCACATATCCACGTTACTGAGGAGAGACGATGAGAGCTATGATGAAAGGACAGGTCTTGTCCTTTCTCTGACCTGTTGCAAGTGCTGAATGTACAAACTTGGCCTAGTGAAAAAGGCTAAAGAGCTGAGATTACTAGGAATTTAGAGGGCATGTGACAGTAATGGGATGACCAAATGCCAAAGAGTCCTGGAGTCTTGCTGCACTTGGTCATGATTGGTAGAAGACCATAAGACATAGGAGCAGAAATAGGTTTACAGCCCGTCAAGTCTGCCCTGCCATTTAACCATGAGCTGATCCATTTTTCCACTCAATCTCACTGCCCAGCCTTCTCTCCAAGACAAGCAGAGAGTGAGTGGGCTGGAGTCAACAAGGATAATCCCATCGTTAGAGATAGTGCGGCACAGCATATGAATGGGAACAACAAGAACATTTTAAGGCTATGTTTACCCAGAAGTGACATGGGATCCATGATGAATTAGTAACTAGATCAGTGGTTCTCAACTTTGTTTTTCCACTCACATACCACTTTAAATAATCCCTATGCCATCAATGCTCTGTGATTAGTAAGGGATTACTTAAAGTGAGTGGGAAAAGCAGGTTGAGAACCACTGTCTCTAGACCTAATTTTTACTGAAATATTTTGCTTGAGAAAAATTGTCATTGACCCATTTTCTTTGGAGTTCTGAAACCGTGCACATAACAAGTCAATTAGGTACAATTAAAACAATGGTTTTCAACCTTTTTCTTTCCATCCACATACCACCTTAAGCAATCCCTTACTAATCACAGAGCACCTATGGCATTGGGAATACTTAAAATGGGATGTGAGTGGAAAGAAAAAGGCTGAGAACCACTGAACTAGATACAATACAGGCTTGGTCTTGGATGCTACAAGGTAGTGGTGGAGAGGTGTTGGGACCTCTCCAGTTATACAGTGTATTAATGATGAGAATATAGGTGGTCTGACTACGAAGTTTGTAACAGCATGAAAATTGGTGGAGTTGTGGATAGTGAGGCAGGTTGTTAAAAGGATACAGCAGGATATAGATCAGTTGGAAATACAGGCAAAAAAATGGCGGATGGAATTTAGTCCGGAATAGCCTGAAATGTGGCACTTTTGGAGGTCAAATGTAAAGTAAATGGCGATCTTGGGCTGTAAGTCCAGACCTCCATGAAAGTGGCAACACAATGGATAGGGTGGAAAAGAAGACAAACAGCAGGCTTGCTTCATCAGTCGGGACATGGAGTATAAATAATGAGAAGTCGCTTTGCATCTGCAAAATGTTGCTAGAACAATTTTGGAGTATTGTTTGCAGTTCTATAGGAAGGATGAGGAGGCTTTGGAGAGGAGATTCACCAGGATGATGCTGGCTTGGAGAGAGGTTGGACAAACTTGAATTGTTTTCACTGGAGCATCAGAGAATGAGGAATGACCTGATGGAAGCTTATACAATTTTGAGAAGCATAGACATTCCTCAAGCTGGTTTTGTCCAACTTAGAGAGCATCACTTTTGGATGAGGGAGGGAAAGTTTAAAAGAGATAAGTGAGGCAAGAGTTTCACACAGAGTGGTGGTGCCTGGAACGTACCATCGGGGAGTTGGTAGAAGTAGATATGATGACAAGATTTCAGAGTCAACTTGACGGACACAAGAACAGGTAGTAAATAAAGGGTTGCAGAGCAGAGAACATGGGAGGATTTGTTAGATTTGCAGAATAGTCAGTGCAGATGTTGTGCTGCACTGTTCAAGTCAGAGAGAATGAAAAGCAACAAAAGCAAATAAATTAAGCGTGACTGAAATAATGTTTAGTTGAACAGAGATTAGATTGACTAGGATAGCAGTATGGTCCAGAGCAGGGGTCTCCAAACCTTTTAGACGATCGACTCCTTCCGGGAATCCTTGACCCCTGATAAACCCCCAGGCACGCACAAAAATAAATAAATCTAGATAGATGACTTGCAGTTTCCATATGCATTAGTGAGGGAAACTACATACCCTATGCATGGTGTCTGGGCTTCCCAGCCACAATCCAAACTTTGTTACAACACCTCAGTTGGCAAGTAACAAATTTGTAAATTAACCAACCAAGTGATTACAATAACTTGAAAAACAGTGAAATAAAACCTTTGCTTCTGGCCAGGAAGATGTCAAATGGAGCTGGGTCCAAGCCTTCAGCATCGGCAACAGCAACTCCATTCTCAAAATCAGGTGTGGTGCCGTCTGCATCGAAGAAGTTGCTTCGAGCTCCCAGGTAGGAATGGGGATCTCAGGCCCTACAGTTCTTCCAACCCCAAATGTTCAATCAACCACCCCCCCCACCCTGGCATTTATTAACCCCCCTGGCATTTTTCTACCCCTGGATAGTCCCATCAGCCCCTAGGGGTAGACATTGACCACTTTGGAGACCCCTAGTCCAGTATAACAGCAAAATATCCGATAACTGTCTTCAGTAGGATGACAGCAGCTTTTGCCACCTTCTGAAGAGCAATGAGATGGGTTGTAAATGCTGATCTTGTCAGCAATGGCCACATCTTATAATTAAATAACAAAATCTGGAGGAAAGGATTGGCACGGTTGCCAGGTAGCAGAATAATGGCCAAAAATAACAGCATCAAGAATAACAGCACCATAAGATGCAAGGACTAAGTATAATAAGGACAAGACAAGATACTAATGGGATAGGGACCTGAGAGAGTGGGGGGAAGGCTAAGATTAAGACTACTAGGACAAGCAGGAGGTGAATAAAGTTAACTTGATTTCTTGTTTGGAAGAAAAATGCTCTCAGAATTAATAAAAAAACAATGAGTATTAAAAATGAAAGTTCATGGCCTGAGATGCATATCAAGACACCTCTGATCTATGAATGCAATTTCTCATCTATCAGTGGAGACTTGTTTACAACAGCAGGCAATTATACAGAATGGAAAGTCAATACAAATTGCATTTGACTGAGTCGGCACTTTCCTTCCACACTGAAATCAAGTTTTTTCTAGAGAGAATATCTTATATTATCATTGGGTTAAACATGTAACTTCAGCCAATCGTAATGTCACATTTAAAAATTGAGTAATTACATTTGCAATTTTACCATTAAGTTCCTTCATGCATCCTGTCTTTGTGCTCTCGGCCTTGAGTAGACTGATTTATTTTACAATCAATACTCCACTCCACCCTTCTTTCAGTTCTATTAACTGTCAAATAGCTCCTTTACTTCACATTGCTCCAACTAATTAAGCAGTTCCACAACAACTTGCATGTACAAAGTGCTTTTAATACAATAAATACAAAGATCCCCCAGATATTGAGTTGCCTTGCCAAAGGCTTGATTGAAGAGGTTAGTTTTAAGTTACGGGGCCGCGGCAAGGCTGAGGCAGTGGTGTTATCTTGAGAGGAGGTACCTCCAATTATCTATCTGTAGCCATGTTGAGAAGTAGTCGGGAAGCCAACGGGACTGCGGTGAAGGACAAAACGCCAGTAATTAAATCAGAAGTGATTAAGTCAGGAGGCGGAGGTCGTGGAGAATAAGGTGGGCTCCACAATTGGCAGCAGAAGGTCTTCGATCAAGGTGACTGAGGACTTTGGGGGTCGGAACCAGGTTAGAGCTGACAGCTGGATGCGGGTGCTTGTGTTTGGCATGTCACTACAGTGGAGGTGGCTCCAGTGAAGGAGTTAGTTTTGTCCTCAGCCACTCACCGCCTGTGAAAGATCTTCCCTATTTCTTTACTTTCCCTTTCTCCTTTTGTTTATTTTGCAAAAGAACATGACCTCTCTTTGCTAACTTTTGAATGGAATCCAAAAGGAAGCTTTCACTTCATCTTGCTGCATGTGACAATAATAAATCACTCTAAATCCAAATCTTTAAGAGGAATTGGAGGAGAGGAGGAGCATTTTGTGGTAGGAATTCCAGGCCTCACTACATGGTGAACTGCAGATGACTTTGGAGAATTGTAGGGATGGAGGATGTTTCGGAGATTGGGAGATAGGAGTGGACAGAATGTCATATTTACCTTTGTCGGGAGGAGGGGAATGAGAATGTCAGGATCACCCGTGTGGAAGTGAGCCAGTGAAAAGGGCAGAGAAGTTTAGCTGGGTGATGTTTGGGGAGTTGAAAAATGCAATGTCGTGTGTTCTTCTTTGGTTTGGCTTCGCACACGAAGATTTATGGAGGGGTAATGTCCACGTGAGCTGCAGGCTCGTTTGTGGCTGACAAGTCCGATGAGGGACAGGCAGACACGATTGCAGCGGTTGCAAGGGAAAATTGGTTGGTTGGGGTTGGGTGTTGGGTTTTTCCTCCTTTGTCTTTTGTCAGTGAGGTGGGCTCTGCGGTCTTCTTCAAAGGAGGTTGCTGCCCGCCGAACTGTGAGGCGCCAAGATGCACGGTTTGAGGCGATATCAGCCCACTGGCGGTGGTCAATGTGGCAGGCACCAAGAGATTTCTTTAGGCAGTCCTTGTACCTCTTCTTTGGTGCACCTCTGTCACGGTGGCCAGTGGAGAGCTCGCCATATAACACGATCTTGGGAAGGCGATGGTCCTCCATTCTGGAGACGTGACCTACCCAGCGCAGTTGGATCTTCAGCAGCGTGGATTCGATGCTGCCGGCCTCTGCCATCTCGAGTACTTCGATGTCGTGTGTAATGAATTATAAAAGAAAGCCAACTTTACAGTGTGATGAAAGAAATGAGTGAATGTGTTCTTTATTTGTTTGTAAGCTGTGGTGAATCAGGGCCGTTCCAAGTGGTGATCCTGTGAGTTCACAGTCCTTCTCATTTAAAATGGAGAGTGATGAGGATAAACCCCTTACAGGAGCCGTTGGGGAGGGCAAACTGAAGATCCACCCCCCCCCCCTTTTTATTAATGATGCACCAGCATGGTTCACGATCCTTGAAGACCATTTCTCTGCCCTTCGTGTGATGAGTCAGAAAACTAAGTTAGGTTTACTTGGGGAGCATCTTCCAGAGCAGATTGCCTGTGAAGTGAAGGATGTCTTAATGGATCCAGATAGTAATCTCACATTCAGTATGCTTAAGGCAGCTATTCTGTGGCATACTCAGCCATCTAGGGAGACTCGTACTAATTACTAGGTGATGACAGCCTAGGTGATAGGGAGCTAGGAAGATAGAGTTGTTGAGGAGGTGGAGCAGGCTAGCTGTCAAAGGTGATTTTTGGAAACAGAGGTTCCTTCGATATTTACCTCGTCATGTTCAAGAGCACTTGGTGAGAGTCTTTCGAATGTCCACTCTCGATCAGTTGGCAGATCATGGCGACCTCGTTATGTCCAGAATCTCTGTGTTGAAGCTAGAAGGATTGGCTTCTTTCCCAAGTCAGCAAAAGCAAATGGAACTGGAACAATTGCTTACTGTGCCTTGTGAAGGGTGTCAACAGCTTCTCAATCGAAGATAGCACCAGCACCGTGTCAATCGAAGATACCTGAGTTGGAGCAGCAATGGCAGCACTGATGATGCTTTATTAATAATGCACCAGCATGGTTCCCAACGCAATTCCTTCCGCCGACCAGGTTGGAATCATGGTGATGAGGACACGGTAGAGTTGATGGATGGTGTATTTGTTGGAGATTTGGTGCTGTTGTCGATTCCGCTGCAGAGATTTCAGTGGTCCCTCAATATGTCACGTGCTCATTCATCCGCGAATGATTCTCATATTCATACACATGGCCAGAAGTCACTCAGGTTGGATTTCGATTCAAGAAACGTTTTTGGTGGGTTTTCACGGTAGCAAATATGGCAAATTCCATTTTGGGAGCGGATTTCTTCATGCCTCAAAAATGTCGCAACTGGCCAAGCATAACGGGTGTAGGAAATTCTCGAATCTCTCACACTTTCAATTCATCGGGCCAAATACCATGAGGCGTAACTCTGTTTTCCAAAATATAGGATCAGCAGTGCCAAAAACGCATTAACTGGGATTGATCACAATGCCAAACCCATCAAGCCTCTGAAGCAATGGCGCTTGTGCTCCTCTTCATCCAAGCTTGTGATCAGAATATTGTCGATATAAACAAACACAAAATCAAGGCCAGTGAGTACATGGTCCATCAACCGCTGGAATGTCTGAGCTACATTCCGTAACGTGCTGAAAGGGGTAATTACAGCTGTTTTCGCAACATCAGAAGGCTCAACTAGAGTCCGATAGTAAGCATATACGAGATCTAGTTTCGCAAATACATGTTTGCCAAGGAGGTTTGCTGAAAAGTCTTGAAAATTGCGGATGTTGCATTGGTCAGGCACGGTAGAATTGTTCAGGGCACGATAATCACCACAAGGCCACCAATCACCAGGAAAATTATTTTGGAACCAGCAGCTGGCAGATTTGTGGACTCTGCCCAACTCTTTTACGTGGTCGAATTCTGATTTTGTGATTGTACCACCAGAGGACCCTGAGCCTCTATATGGGGGGGTTACTGTATGTTTAACGTCTGTATCACAATACGATGGGGTCACTAGCGAGGGAAACACTTGAGCAAATCTCAGAAAGGGCAGAAGTCAGGTTGAAGCCTTATCAGGCAGTTGACGACATTGGAGGGACGACAGAGGCAGCTCAGTTGCATACAAAATCTGCAGTCGACAGTGCAGCGATTTTTCAAATTCACCAGCAAAGAAAAATGTGACCTGAATCCTAACTCTGGCTTCCAAATACAGCATGCATTAGGGAATGGGGAGGGGAATCATGGGTGGGCGGAGATACATCATCATCCATGGAGAACCAGGAATCTGAGGAGAACCTTCCTTTGCCAGGTTGTACTTGTCCAATCGAATGATAAATGAAATTGAAAATGTGATGCTATGTAAGGGGAAATTGCCAGCACAGGACAGAGCAAGATGTGGGCAAGAAGCAAAAGCAAAGTGGTCAATTCCAGGCTACTAGTCACAAAGATAAGAGCAGATAATGAATACAGTGACCTAAAGGACATGGGACCCAACTAATGTACATGCTAACAGCTCAAATACTGAACATAGTAGTCCCCAGGACACATGAGAGATACCAGATTGTTAGGACTTGATCAATGAGCATATACAATCAAGGATACAGAGTTTGCTCAAGCCATCAGGGAGAAAATTCAGGCAACAAATATACCTAACCATGGGAATGTAGACCAGAAAGTGAATTGCAACATTAGAGTAAAAGAAATAAGAACAGTGGTAGGCCATCTGGTGCGGCCTGTTGGACCTGCTCATGGCTGGTCTGGCTAAGGACTCAGCTCCACTTGCCTGTCTGTTCCCCATCACCCTTAATCTCCTATTATTCTAAAACATATCTAACTGCCTTAAATACATTTAATACAAATATTGTTTACTTGGGTGGAGAAATCCGCAGATTCACTACTCTCTGAGAGAAGAAGATCCTTCCTATCTTAGTCTTAAATCTATTTCCTCGAATCTTAAGATTATGTCTCCCAGTTCTAGTATCATCTGCCAGTAGAAACAACCTACCTACTTCTATCTTACCAACCCATGGATTCAGAGCTTGGACTGAGAATGTATCCAAATCCTGGATATGGAGCTTGTACAGTGAGTGTATCCCACTGTTGGACACAGAGGTCGGACAATGAATGTAACTATCACTAGGACACAGAATTTGGTCAATGTGTTAGTACAGATTCTATACAGATGGTAGTGTACGATGACTGTGATTGGCTGAGAGCGTAGACACACCTACTGGCAGGTCTTAAAGGATTGCTCCTAGCCAGACCAGGTCATTCTGGACTGGTCGACCTACTTGTGATATGCTCCTGTCTTTTAGTTAATAAAAGCCTTGGTTTGGATCAACAAGTCTTTGGTTCTTTCAACGTGCTCTACAATCAATTAGAGATGAGAAATGTGATCCAAATTTTCCTGAGAATCATGTCCTGTGAAGGAAATCTACTTGTTGTCCTTTTCATCTGTTGATTTGCTTCTTTGATGATGTCTGTTGCTCTGACCTTGGTGTCAAAAGTTGTTTGTTTGGGATATGAGTTGGAAAGTAATGGAAACATTTTGAGTAGGGAAATTGAGTCACTCGCTGACTTGTCTCTGACTTGCTCTGTTTGACATAATTTGTAAGTGTCTGGTGCCTGATGACCCCCCTGTATTATTTACAATCTGCAGTAATCATAGGATTGAATATAAGAGTAAGTAGTTACACTTTTTCTTCTTTGAGAATGTCATTGCTTGGCACTTTTCTGGAATTAGTGCTACTTGCCACATACCAATACATGGGTGAATAATATATCGGTCTTGCTGTATGCAGGCCTGGACTGCTTCATTCTCTGAGGAGTTGAAAATGGTGCCATCAGAAGCAAACATCCCAGCTGCTGACCTTATGATGGAAAGAAGGTCATCGATGAAACAATTGAAGATAGTTTAGCATCGGTGCCACAGTTATGTCCGAGGGTTGTGATCATTAATTTCTAAAAACTTAAATGATCATCCTTTTCGCAAACTACAACTCAACAATGAGAGAATTTTCCTCTTAAAGTTTCCCCGGAAATAGGAATGGGCTGATCTAAGTGTTGCCTTGCCAGACTTTGATGATCCCTCAATTTGATTCCATATTGATGAAGTGATAGACTGAAATGACGGCTTTTTAAAATAATTTAGACATGCAGCACGTAAACACCCCATTAACCTACAAACCCCCGGCCCCATTATGTTTAAAACGGTAGGAGGAAACCGGAGGCCTCGGGGAAAATCCACGCAGATACAGGGAGAATGTACAAACTCCTTACAGGGTGGAATTCAAATCCCAATCCCGATTCCTGGTGCTGTAACAGTGTTGCACCGACCGCTACGCTAACCGTGCCGGCTTGTGTGCTGTTTGCCTCTATGGCTCTAATCTACTTTCATTCATGGTCCTTCTAGCTCAATCAGATGCAGGGGAGTGGAGTGCCAAGTCAGGGCTTGAACATGCCCACAGTATACATGTGATATGCACACTTATTACTGTACTTCATAACAGAAAACAATGCCAGATGTGTTGCAAACATGTTTCTTGGAATATGCAATTCTCTCTTATATTGATTACAAACTTTAAGTATATCTATGACATTTATATGTTGATTCTTCATTGACCTTTAAATGCTAAAATCCTGTATCAAACTTTTACTGCCCTTTTAGTATGCATTGTTTTAATTCAGATTAATCCCATACTAACCAAACAATTGAGGCTATTTCCGATGTATTTCATGAGGCTGGCCAATATAGTCTGAAGGGCTTCATTATAATTAATTCAAAAGAAGCTTGGGGCTAGTTAGGACTGCAGTAGAATCGTCTCTTCATATTGAAATATCCAACATTGGAAAAGATTGTTCCAGGTGAGATGGATTACTTTCAAGTAATGATGCCCATTGAGTGGGAGTTAGGCCAAGCAGGTCGAGTGAGGCAGGCGGAGGCCCCGGCCCGAGCAGAGAGTTGGAGGCGGCGGCCCCAGTTAGGGCACAGGGAGAGCAGCGGCGGTCCGGGTAGTATGGACCGACCTAGGAGGGGAGGCAGACCCCTCCAGCCCGGGTAAGAAACCTGCATAGGAGAAGGCCACTCCGATATAAAACCTACGACCCAAGGACTTCGCTGCCACGTCCCAGCTTGCTTGGCCACGGCACACGAACCATGGGTGTAAAGGGTGGGGGCAGTACTGCGCGCACTGCACTCCACCTAAAAGCTCCTTTGCGCAGGCCCGAGGACAGGTCCACGTCCTCCCCCTCCACGTCCTCCCCCTCCACATCCTCCCCCTCCACGTCCTCCCCCTCAAAAGATGCTCACAAACTCAAGCTAGCATGCTGGAACATCAGAACAATGCTAGACAAGGATGTTACCGCAGAGCCCACCTCACTGACAAAAGGCAAAGGAGGAAAAACCCAACACCCAACCCCAACCCACCAATTCTCCCCTGCAACCGCTGCAACCGTGTCTGCCTGTCCTGCATCAGACTTGTCAGCCACAAACGAGCCTGCAGCTGACGTGGACATTTACCCCCTCCATAAATCTTCGTCCGCGAAGCCAAGCCAAAGAAAGAAGAGGCCAAGCAGGAGAACTGCAGCGGAAAGAAGCAAAGGAACAAGTTAAGCATGTCCAGCCATTTCAGAGTGACCAAGTCATTCTCAGTGTTGGTAACTGGTCAGTCTGGGTCAATGACACTGGTCCTTGTCAGGGTCAGTGACCAGTCTTTCTGATGACCACTAACTGGCCACTCTGAGGATCACTGACTGGTCATTCTTAGGGACAATAAACATCCTTCTTCAGCATCAGGTTATGGCCATCACTAACTCCATTCAACGTGGAAAACTTTGAAGCTAATCTCCCGGATATGCTGTTGAATATCACAGGCACTGCTTTCTGAAACAGCCTGGGGTCACTGGAAAATATGGATTGACATTTATTTCTGTGCTCTTTTTGCTGCTGTCTACCAATGAATCCATTGAAATATGAAGTGAAGTGAGATGAGTGTCAAGACCTGTTTCTATGTTCTCCTACTCCATGGCTCAATGATTCAGCATTTCATCAAGGGGACATTTTTCCAGCACCAATGGGCAGAGGGCAATGGAGCCACTACTTCCCATTTTCTTTGGCAGGAATTCATACAGCACAGAAAAATGCCCTTTGCCCCATCTTGTCTATGCACACTGACAAATACCCATTCATATTAATCCCAATTTTCAGCACTTGGGCCCATTTTTTTCAGTAAGTAACCAATCTTTCCTCTAGCCTAATACCACCAGCACTGCCCACTGGAAGCAGGACCCGAATGACATACTACACCCATTCAAAGAAAAGGAGTATAAATCAGGGACTGTTTCTCAGCAGTTTTCATCCTTGATAACGAACTTATGAATGACACATTTTTGCTGTATCAACATGACTCTTTCATAGATTCACAGAGTTCTACAGCATAGGAACAGGCCTTTTAGCCCAACTTAACCATGCTGGCTAAGCTAGTTCCATTTGCTTACATTTGACCCATAACCCTCTAAACATTTCCTATCCTTGTCTAAATGTCTTTTGAAGGTCACAATTGTTCCACTTCCTCTGGCAATTTGTTCCATGCCTTCTTAGTATGAAGAGGGTGCCCCAGACTTCCTTTCCAAATATTTCCCTTCTCACCTTGAATCTCCAGTTTTTGGTTCATCTATTCTGAGAAAACTGATTCAACTATGTACCTTACTTATGCACCTCATAATTGAATAAACCTTTATTTGCTTCCCCCCTTATCCTGCTATGCTCCAGGGAGAAAAGTCAGCTTATGCACCCACTCCTTACAGGCCCCTCAGTCCCAGCAATATTACCACGCATCTTTTCTGCACTTTATCCAGGTCAATGATATCCATCCTTCAGCTGGGTGAGCAATACTCCGTACAATCTCACCCATGTTCTGTGCAGTGGTATCATGATGTCACTGCTCATGTCAAACATCTTCATACCGTCTATCTGTTTTGCAACTTTCATGGAACTATGTACTTGTACCCCAAATATCGTTGTTCGACAGCATCCCTTGTGTACGTCTTGCCCTGGATTAACCTAGCAATGTGAAATACCTTGTACACCTCCGAGTTACGTTCCATCTGCCGTTCCTTGACCCACTTTCTTAGTTCATTTGGTAATATTAGATAATCTTCTTCACTCTCCACCATACCACCAGTTTGGAGTCATCTGCAAACTGATAAACTAGGCTAACTACATTGTAATTCAGGTCATTGATATGGAAGACCCATAGCATTGGACCCAGCATTGCTCTGTGCTGCACACCACTCGTCACAGTCCTTCAATCTGAGTAATGACCCTGCCACTGCCACTTGCTGTCTCCTACCATCAACCACTTCTGAATCCAAATGGATAGCTCACCCTTGATCCTTTGCTATCTTGAATGTCCAAAGACCTTGCTAAAGACAATATGATTCCACCATACTTTCATCAACACTCTTGGTCACCTCTGCAAAAAATTCAATCAAGTTTGTGATTTCCCACGCACAAAGCTATGCTGATTAACTTTAATCAGTCCTTGCCTTTCCAAATGGAAGTAGATCCTACCTCTTAGAATCCCCTCTAGTAAATTACCCATGACTCACTTTAAACTTACTACTCTGCAGTTTCCTGGCTGATCCTTCTAGCCATTTTTGAACAAAGGCACATTAACCACCCTCAGTCTTCTGGCATCTCATCCATGCTCACCAATGATACAAATATCACTGCCAAGGCTTTTGCAATTTCTTCCTAGTGTATCATTATGTTCAAAGTATGTCTTTGATCTACAAAGCTACATTCACTATAATGAATAGTCTGTAGCAGTAGGTATGGAGAGGGAGCGAAAGAACGAGACGACACACTGTGAGTCAGTTTCGCTTCAACAGTTTAATTTGAAAAACCTTATAAGGTGGCCAGCAAGTCCCGTCTCTGCATTAGCGGTGACATAATGACGCAGCTGAGTGCACGTGCACGTGCACATTCCCTCTGACTATGAAGGAAGCAAAACCCAGCAGCGCCATCTTGACATGGCTGCTCCGCTGTCGTGGCCGTGACAAACACGGAGCCGGTTCGCCTGTGTAGCGATGTGCGCCTCCACAAACCCACCAAACTCTGCCTATAGAAATACGTCATGTAAAAGCTCCTCTTGTTCAGTTTGCCCATCCTTTTCCATTTACAAAATTTAGGTTCACCAAATGTTTTATAGGAACACATCCCTCTCACAAATAGGGGAATTAGCTTACAGCCTGTTCCATGCACTTGCCACTGAAGCAGGGATTTTTGTCTGTTCACCAGTTACCTCTCATGACACCGTGAACTGCAAGGCCACAATAATCCTGGGCCAGACTTGTTGTTGAAGCCTAAATGGAGAAAGGTACGACATTTAGCACTGTACGGTGATGGCTAGTGCTTGTTCAGCTCCATAGGAGGTGGCAATGTCAAACTGGGGGTGTCAGCAGCTATTTGTCAAGTTGATAGAGAAGGGCTTTGCTCCACATGTGGCTGTATAATATGTGCCCTGGGAAAACTTCTTGTTCACTCACAGTTCAAATTTGATGTTGTTCATCAGACTTTAATGCACTCACATTATCACTTACAATCATTTATGCGGGAAAGGACTACTTTCCAATGTTTATCTCATGCTTCACAGATATCACATGACTTGTTGATTATTTTCTGTTTTTTTCTTCCCTTTATTTATTGACAATTCAATGTTATTTGCCAAAATGAATACTTTTTAATCTAAAATGATTTATGCATTTAATCCCTTTACAGCTCTTTTCAGATTGCTGAACAGATCACAAATACGCCAACCTCACCTGACTGCTGTGTTTCCCAGTTGGCAATGGGAACTCACCGCTGCAACCTGCAGCTACCCCTGGCAACCCCAGTAATTCACAACCAGCACCGAGTCTTGTAGGTTTAGGGTGCTTTCTCCAGGCATTCCTTATCAAGTTGTGAGAAAGGTTCACAAGCTCCACCCAACTTGGTTTGACCTGCTGAGTTTCTCCAACATCAGTTTATCCCATTGTGGTCTTCTCAACACCAGAGAGACTGGGAGATCACTTCACTGAGCTCCGTCGCTTTGTTCGCATCAGTGACAGGGATCTCCCAATGGCCAACCATTTCAATTCTATGCTCCACTCCCATGCTGACTTGTCTACCCATGGCCTCATGTACTATCCGTCCGGGACCATCCATAAGTTGGAGGAACAACACTTAATTTTCAGTCTGGGCGCTCTCCAACCAGATGGCATTAACATTGAGTTCTCCGGTTTTTGCTAACCTGCTCTCCGTTCTCTCTCCCTTTGTTTTCTTTCTTGCAGCACTCCACCCACTTCCCTCTCCATTCACAGAGCCATCCCTCCTCCCCCTGTTTGCTGCTGTGCTCTACCTCCCTTATCCACCTACTACCTCCTGCCTTCGAGACTGCACTCCTCCTCTGCCCCTCCACCCCCAACATTTTGTTTGGGGGGTCTGTGTACATTTCTTCACACCTTGATGATGGGCTCAAGCCCAAAACGGGTGTTCTGTATCTTTATCTTTGCTCTATAAAGTACATTGTTTGACCTGCTGAGTTTCTCCAGCGTTGTGTTTTTACTTCAACCACGGTGTCTGCAGATATTTGTGTTTTACTTCCACCCATCTTGGTCTCTATTTTCCTCCTTCCTGCATTAACCATGGCTTGATATGGATCTTTATAACATTGGAACATACCTTTGTCCAATCTCCTTCAATCCACCATGATCCTGCACACTATTCTCCTCTCAGCTCAACTTAATCCTGGATCAGAGAAAAGAGGGCATAAGTTTAAGGTGAGAGGAAGAAGTTTTAAGGGACCAGAGGGGCAAGTTTTTTTATATTGAAAGTGGTTGATATCTGGAATTCACAATCAAAGAAGCTAATAGGATCAGACACAGTTATCACATTTAATGGAAAATTGCCATGTAAATAGTCCACCTTCAGAAGAATCTAGTTCTAACTCTGGAAAGACACTAGTAGGGAGGACGGCAGGGCAGGAAACATGACAGGTATATTCCAAAAAAGAAGAAATATTCGAATGAAAATTTAACACACAGGCTTTAGCTGTCAGAAGTCAAAGCAAAAGAAAGGGAAAACCAAGGAGGCCAAAATTAGTTGGAGGAGACAGGAAGGGGAAGACTTAAAAATGCACAGAATGCAACTAATGAATATCATTAGAAGGAAAATATGGCTTTGAAAGGAGGTTAGCAAATAATATCAAAAAAGATACCAAAAGCTTTTTAAATATATTAAGAGTTAAAAAAAAAAGAGGTGAGAGTAGATATAGGATCGATAGAAAATGACATTGGGTAAATTGTAATGGGAGACAAGGAGATGGCAGGGAAACTGAATGAACCTTGCATCAGTCTTCACTCTGGAAGATATTAGCAGTATACCTGACTTTCAAGGATATTGGAGAAGAGAGATCAGAGCAGTTACAATCACCAAAGAGAAGGTGTTTTTGGAAGCTGAATGGCCTTGGGGTAGATAAGTCTCCCGGACCAGATGGAATGCACCTTCGGGTTTTGAAAGAAGTTTAAAAAACAATTGTAGACATATAGCATGGTAAGAGACCATTTCAGCCCACGAGGCCGTGCCACCTGAATACACCCAATTAACCTACACCCCCCGGTATGTTACGAACAGTGGGAGGAAACTGGAGCATCCAGAAGAAACTCATACAGACACGGGGAGAATGTACAAGCAGCACAGGATTCAAACCATGGTCCTGATCACTGGCGCCTTACGCTAACCGTTATGTTAAACATGCCACTTGATAGTAACTATAGAGAGTGTGGAGACACGTTAGTAATGATCTTCCAAGAATCTTTTAAATCAATACATCTGGAGCTTCGGGAGGACTGTAAAATTGCAAAGGTGGCTTTACTATTGAGAAAGGAAGAGAGGCAGCAGAAAGGAAATTATAGGTATGTTCGCCTATGATTGGGAAGTTGTTGGAGTCATTTGTCAAGGTATGGAGCACCTGGAGGTGCATGAAAAGATAGGCCAATTGCAGTATGATCTCCTTTAGGGAAAATCTTGCCAGACAAACCTACTGCAATTTTTTGAAGAAGCTGCAAGCAGGCTCGACAAAGGCTGTTGTATATTTGGATTTTTAAAAGGCCTTTGATAAGGTGCCTCAAATGAACCTGCTTAACAAGATGAGAACCCATGGAATTACAGGAAAGATGCTGACATGGGTAGGGCATTGGCTACCGGTTACCAGTGGTGTTCACAGGGATTATTGTTGGGGATACTTCTGTTTAGAATCAAAATCAGAATTTATTGTCATGAACAAGTCATGAATTCGGATTTTTGTAGCAGCGTCACAGTGTAAATATACATATTATGAACCATCTTGCAACACTAATCCATAAAAAAATTAAAAATAATAGTGCACCAAAAGTGAGGCAGTGTCTTTGGTTCATTGATTATTCAGGAATCTGGTGGCAGAGGGGAAGAAGCTGTCCTTGTGCCGCTGAGTGCTCGTCTTTAGGCTCCTGTACCTTTTCCTCGATGGTAGCAGAGTGAAGGAGGCATGGCCTGGGTGGTGGGGGGTATTTAAGGATAGAGGCTGCTTTTTTAAGACACCGCCTCATGTAGATGTCCTCGATGGAGTGAAGTCTGGTGCCTGTGATGTCGCAGGCCGAGTTGACAACTCTCTGGATTTTTTCTTGTCGTGAGAGTTGCTGCCTCCATACCAGGCAGTGGTGCAACCAACCAGAATGCTCTCCATGGTACATCTGTAGAAGTTTTCTAAAGTCTTTGGTGACATACTGAATCCCCACAAGCACCTCACAAAGTATAGCAACTGGTAGCCTTCCATGTGATTGCATCAATACAGAGGCTTCAGGACAGATCGTCGAAGATGTTGACACCCAGGAATTTGAAGTTCTTGACCCTCTCCATTACTGAGTCATTGTGTTCCCCTGACATGTTCCTGAGTTTTAAGTTGCATTTCGATTGCAGAATAAATTGTTTTGGGGCTAAGTTTACAAAAGATACAAAGATAGGTGGAAGGGCAGGTATTGATAAGGAAATGGAGAGGCTGAAGAAAGACTTAGATAGATTAGGAGAATTGGCAAAGAAGTGGCAAATTAAGTACATTTTTGGAAAGAGTTATACCATGCACTTTGGTAGAAGTAATTTGGACGGGGAGAAAAAATCAAACTTTGGAGGTGCCAAGGGGCTTGGGAGTCCTCGAGAAGGATACCCAAAAGGTTAACCTCCAGGTAGAGTTGGTGGTGAAGAAGGTGAATGCAATGTGGTTGTTCATATCTAGAGAAATAGGATATAAGTGCAAGAATGTGATGTTGGGGCTTTATAAAGCACTGGTGAGGGCTCACTTAGAGAATGGGGTATAGAAAGGAAGTACTGACATTGGAGAGAGTTCAGCGAAGATTCACAAGAATGATTCCTGGAATGAAGGGTTAGCACATGTGCAACTTTTGATGGCCCTTGGACTGTGCTCCTTCGCGTTCAAAAGAATGAGGGGGGGGGGATACCTCATAGAAGCATTTAGAATGTTGAAAGGCCTGAAGAGAGCAGATGTGGAAAAGTTGTTTCCCACGGTAGGGGTGTCGAGGACAAGAGGACACAACTTCAGGGTTGAAGGGTGCATATTTAAAACAGAGTGGGGCGGGGTGATTTCTTTAGCCAGGGAGTGATGATCCTATGGAATTTATTACCACAGGCATCTGTGGGGAGGGTGGGGAAGCACATGGTTGGTAGAAATTGATAAGCCTCTGAATAGTCAGAGTACCAAAAGTTATGGGGAGAAGGCAGGGGAGAATAGATCAGCTCATGATGGAATGGCAGGCAAACTCTATGGGCCAAGTGGCCTACCTCTGCTCCTATAGCTTATGGTCCTATGGTCTCATGTATGTAAATTGGATGAGTGTAGATGGGGCAAATGGGTTGGCCTGATATGTTGGGCTGTAGGGCCAGTTTCTGTCCTGTACTGCACTGTTATTCTATTTGTTCTATTTCAATCTGCCTCATGCATTTATCCAGCTCAACATTAAATGCTGCAATGTGCTTAGCATCCAGCACCTCATTCAATGGATTCATGTTATTTTTAAGCTATCAAAGTGAATGCTATGAGACATAGAACATTCTGCCTATACCTGACATCACCATGTCAATCATTATCCGGTGATGTCACTGAAAAGTCATCAGAACGGGAATCTTGACTGATTTTTGTTTCCTCTCCCTGGATTCGGGGTAAGTTATTTTAAATTAGAGGGAAATTTGAGAAGAATAACAAAAAGTTGCTTTTCTAATAGAATCTTTGTGAATCCTTTTAAGTGTTTCACAGCAGGTAAGCAGAGAAAACAATTGAAAGGGACAGAGACAATTGACCAACTGGTCGCTGAAAGAACTAGATGAGCATCATTAAGGATATAAAGAGCACAGTGGTTCAAAGAATTTCAGAGCTTGGACCCAAATACTTCGTCATCAGTGATGGAACATCAGGAAGGAGGTCAGAGCTGGGAAGAGTGAAGAATTTTAATGGGGGACAAATTACATTGTAAGCGTGGTGAAAGCTCCATGGAATATTCCAAAATATGGGCTAGGATTTAGGAGTTATGGCTTTCCCCACACAGGCTCCATCTGTTATTAAACAGCCTATGTTCTGAAACCTGGCTGCGGGAGTCTGACCTGCCAGGCCAAGAATGAAATAATTGACTAGCAATTTAATCAGCTCCTTGCTATCAGTCAGGCCAAACATCTCCATTGCTAAAGCTTCCTGGCTTTGGTTCTTCCACAGGCAGTGATAAGAAGAAAATCCCTTGTACATGAAGGCTGGTTTAAATCTTCTCCTGCACACTGGCTCCAAGGTGTGAGTGTTGCGGATTGTGTGCACTCAATAGTGAGATCAATAAAATGCCATAAATTGTGCAAATGTTATGTGAATGAATGTCAGAATGATCACAGTGTGTAACACTTCATTATCCAGGTATGAATGTGTGGCATTGTACAATTGTAATTAAATATATAAAAGATTGGATTTTATGAAGCTTAAAGTATTTACACTGATTGAAATCGATTCATGCTGGCTCACCCAATGAGCACACAGCACCCAACTATTAATCTCATCTTGTAGAAGATCTGTATCTATCACACAGCGCCTTGAACACTAAAAAGAGAGAAACACTATTAAAAGTAATTCCATATCACTAAAGTTGATTCAGAATAATCTTGCAAGGTTTGCTTCTGACAGATGTGAAACAGTTGAACCCTGGTCATTTTGTGCATCTTGAGACCAATTTGTGGGCCTTCTTTATTGATGTAATGGACTTCAGACAGATCACATCAATCCACTGCCAATTCTGTGACTCACATCTTCCAATGAGGCATAATGATTATTTCATGGATATTATTTTCCGTTCCTCTCTATTCTCCCTGTTCATCCATTAGGAAAATTCATCAACCCATTGTTAACTCTTTCATGGCCGAAAATCATCCTACTCTGTCACACATAAAACAGAGAGTTGGTCCTTTTCAGGCAAACGTCTCATCAGCAAATGTATCATCGGCAAACATTTACTGATGATACATTTACCGATGATAGATTTGCTAATGATACATTTGCTGATGATACATTTGCTGAAGATACTTTTGCTGATGATACTTTTGCTGAAGATACTTTTGCTGATGATACATTTGCTGATGATACATTTGCTGATGATACATTTGCTGATGATACGTTTGCTGATGATACGTTTGCTAATGATACGTTTGCTGATGATACATTTGCTGATGATACGTTTGCTGATGATACATTTGCTGAAGATACTTTTGCTGATGATACGTTTGCTGATGATACGTTTGCTGATGATACATTTGCTGATGATACATTTGCTGATGATACGTTTGCTGATGATACATTTGCTGATGATACGTTTGCTGTTGATACGTTTGCTGATGATACATTTGCTGATGATACATTTGCTGATGATACGTTTGCTGATGATACGTTTGCTGATGATACATTTGCTGAAGATACATTTGCTGATGATACGTTTGCTGATGATACATTTGCTGATGATACATTTGCTGATGATACGTTTGCTGATGATACGTTTGCTGATGATACATTTGCTGATGATACATTTGCTGATGATACATTTGCTGATGATACATTTGCTGATGATACGTTTGCTGATGATACGTTTGCTGATGATACATTTGCTGATGATACATTTGCTGATGATACTTTTGCTGATGATACGTTTGCTGAAGATACTTTTGCTGATGATTCTTTTGCTGATGATACATTTGCTGATGATACATTTGCTGATGATACTTTTGCTGATGATACGTTTGCTGATGATACGTTTGCTGAAGATACATTTGCTGATGATACGTTTGCTGATGATACTTTTGCTGATGATACGTTTGCTGAAGATACTTTTGCTGATGATACATTTGCTGATGATACTTTTGCTGATGATACGTTTGCTGATGATACGTTTGCTGATGATACTTTTGCTGATGATACATTTGCTGATGATACGTTTGCTGATGATACGTTTGCTGATGATACTTTTGCTGATGATACGTTTGCTGATGATACGTTTGCTGATGATACTTTTGCTGATGATACGTTTGCTGATGATACATTTGCTGATGATACGTTTGCTGATGATACATTTGCTGATGATACGTTTGCTGATGATACTTTTGCTGATGATACATTTGCTGATGATACGTTTGCTGATGATACATTTGCCGATGATACGTTTGCTGATGATACATTTGCCGATGATACTTTTGCTGATGATACATTTGCTGATGATACTTTTGCTGATGATACATTTGCTGATGATACGTTTGCTGATGATACTTTTGGTGATGATACATTTGCTGATGATACGTTTGCTGATGATACATTTGCTGATGATACGTTTGCTGATGATACATTTGCTGATGATACGTTTGCTGATGATACATTTGCTGATGATACGTTTGCTGAAGATACTTTTGCTGATGATACGTTTGCCGATGATACGTTTGCTGATGATACTTTTGCTGATGATACATTTGCTGATGATACGTTTGCTGATGATACATTTGCTGATGATACGTTTGCTGATGATACTTTTGGTGATGATACATTTGCTGATGATACGTTTGCTGATGATACATTTGCTGATGATACTTTTGCTGATGATACATTTGCTGATGATACGTTTGCTGATGATACATTTGCTGATGATACGTTTGCTGATGATACTTTTGGTGATGATACATTTGCTGATGATACGTTTGCTGATGATACTTTTGGTGATGATACTTTTGCTGATGATACTTTTTCTGATGATACATTTGCTGATGATACGTTTGCTGATGATACTTTTGGTGATGATACTTTTGCTGATGATACTTTTGCTGATGATACATTTGCTGATGATACGTTTGCTGAAGATACTTTTGCTGATGATACGTTTGCTGATGATACGTTTGCTGATGATACGTTTGCTGAAGATACTTTTGCTGATGATACATTTGCTGATGATACGTTTGCTGAAGATACATTTGCTGATGATACTTTTGCTGATGATACGTTTGCTGATGATACATTTGCTGATGATACGTTTGCTGATGATACATTTGCTGATTATACGTTTTCTGATGATACATTTGCTGATGATACGTTTGCTGATGATACATTTGCTGATGATACGTTTGCTGATGATACGTTTTCTGATGATACATTTGCTGATGATACGTTTGCTGATGATACATTTGCTGATGATACGTTTGCTGATGATACGTTTGCTGATGATACTTTTGCTGATGATACATTTGCTGATGATACGTTTGCTGATGATACGTTTGCTGAAGATACATTTGCTGATGATACGTTTGCTGATGATACATTTGCTGATGATACGTTTGCTGATGATACATTTGCTGATGATACGTTTGCTGATGATACGTTTGCTGATGATACTTTTGCTGATGATACATTTGCTGATGATACGTTTGCTGATGATACGTTTGCTGAAGATACATTTGCTGATGATACGTTTGCTGATGATACTTTTGCTGATGATACATTTGCTGATGATACGTTTGCTGATGATACATTTGCTGATGATACGTTTGCTGATGATACGTTTGCTGAAGATACTTTTGCTGATGATACATTTGCTGATGATACGTTTGCTGAAGATACATTTGCTGATGATACATTTGCTGATGATACGTTTGCTGATGATACATTTGCTGATGATACGTTTGCTGATGATACATTTGCTGATGATACGTTTTCTGATGATACATTTGCTGATGATACGTTTGCTGATGATACATTTGCTGATGATACGTTTGCTGAAGATACATTTGCTGATGATACATTTGCTGATGATACGTTTGCTGATGATACATTTGCTGATGATACGTTTGCTGATGATACGTTTGCTGAAGATACTTTTGCTGATGATACATTTGCTGATGATACGTTTGCTGAAGATACATTTGCTGATGATACATTTGCTGATGATACGTTTGCTGATGATACATTTGCTGATGATACGTTTGCTGATGATACATTTGCTGATGATACGTTTTCTGATGATACATTTGCTGATGATACGTTTGCTGATGATACGTTTTCTGATGATACATTTGCTGATGATACGTTTGCTGATGATACATTTGCTGATGATACGTTTGCTGATGATACGTTTGCTGATGATACATTTGCTGATGATACATTTGCTGATGATACGTTTGCTGATGATACATTTGCTGATGATACATTTGCTGATGATACGTTTGCTGATGATACATTTGCTGATGATACGTTTGCTGATGATACATTTGCTGATGATACGTTTGCTGATGATACATTTGCTGATGATACTTTTGCTGAAGATACATTTGCTGATGATACGTTTGCTGATGATACATTTGCTGATGATACGTTTGCTGATGATACATTTGCTGATGATACGTTTGCTGATGATACATTTGCTGATGATACGTTTGCTGAAGATACTTTTGCTGATGATACGTTTGCTGATGATACTTTTCCTGATGATACATTTGCTGATGATACGTTTGCTGAAGATACTTTTGCTGATGATACGTTTGCTGATGATACGTTTGCTGATGATACGTTTGCTGAAGATACTTTTGCTGATGATACGTTTGCTGATGATACGTTTGCTGATGATACGTTTGCTGAAGATACTTTTGCTGATGATACGTTTGCTGATGATACTTTTCCTGATGATACATTTGCTGATGATACGTTTGCTGATGATACATTTGCTGATGATACATTTGCTGATGATACGTTTGCTGAAGATACTTTTGCTGATGATACGTTTGCTGATGATACTTTTCCTGATTATACATTTGCTGATGATACGTTTGCTGATGATACATTTGCTGATGATACATTTGCTGATGATACGTTTGCTGATGATACTTTTGCTGATGATACGTTTGCTGATGATACGTTTGCTGATGATACATTTGCTGATGATACGTTTGCTGATGATACATTTGCTGATGATACGTTTGCTGATGATACATTTGCTGATGATACGTTTGCTGAAGATACTTTTGCTGATGATACGTTTGCTGATGATACTTTTCCTGATGATACATTTGCTGATGATACGTTTGCTGAAGATACTTTTGCTGATGATACGTTTGCTGATGATACGTTTGCTGATGATACGTTTGCTGAAGATACTTTTGCTGATGATACGTTTGCTGATGATACGTTTGCTGATGATACGTTTGCTGAAGATACTTTTGCTGATGATACGTTTGCTGATGATACTTTTCCTGATGATACATTTGCTGATGATACGTTTGCTGATGATACATTTGCTGATGATACATTTGCTGATGATACGTTTGCTGAAGATACTTTTGCTGATGATACGTTTGCTGATGATACTTTTCCTGATTATACATTTGCTGATGATACGTTTGCTGATGATACATTTGCTGATGATACATTTGCTGATGATACATTTGCTGATGATACGTTTGCTGATGATACGTTTGCTGATGATACGTTTGCTGATGATACATTTGCTGATGATACGTTTGCTGATGATACATTTGCTGATGATACTTTTGCTGATGATACATTTGCTGATGATACGTTTGCTGATGATACATTTGCTGATGATACGTTTGCTGATGATACATTTGCTGATGATACTTTTGCTGATGATACGTTTGCTGATGATACATTTGCTGATGATACGTTTGCTGATGATACATTTGCTGATGATACGTTTGCTGATGATACGTTTGCTGATGATACATTTGCTGATGATACGTTTGCTGATGATACGTTTGCTGATGATACATTTGCTGATGATACGTTTGCTGATGATACATTTGCTGATGATACTTTTGCTGATGATACGTTTGCTGATGATACATTTGCTGATGATACGTTTGCTGATGATACATTTGCTGATGATACGTTTGCTGATGATACATTTGCTGATGATACGTTTGCTGATGATACATTTGCTGATGATACTTTTGCTGATGATACGTTTGCTGATGATACATTTGCTGATGATACGTTTGCTGATGATACATTTGCTGATGATACGTTTGCTGATGATACTTTTGCTGATGATACATTTGCTGATGATACATTTGCTGATGATACGTTTGCTGATGATACATTTGCTGATGATACGTTTGCTGATGATACATTTGCTGATGATACTTTTGCTGATGATACATTTGCTGATGATACGTTTGCTGATGATACATTTGCTGATGATACGTTTGCTGATGATACATTTGCTGATGATACGTTTGCTGATGATACATTTGCTGATGATACGTTTGCTGATGATACATTTGCTGATGATACGTTTGCTGATGATACATTTGCTGATGATACTTTTGCTGATGATACGTTTGCTGATGATACATTTGCTGATGATACGTTTGCTGATGATACATTTGCTGATGATACGTTTGCTGATGATACTTTTGCTGATGATACATTTGCTGATGATACGTTTGCTGATGATACATTTGCTGATGATACGTTTGCTGATGATACATTTGCTGATGATACGTTTGCTGATGATACTTTTGCTGATGATACATTTGCTGATGATACATTTGCTGATGATACTTTTGCTGATGATACGTTTGCTGATGATACATTTGCTGATGATACTTTTGCTGATGATACGTTTGCTGACGATACTTTTGCTGATGATACGTTTGCTGACGATACTTTTGCTGATGATACGTTTGCTGACGATACTTTTGCTGATGATACGTTTGCTGACGATACTTTTGCTGATGATACTTTTGCTGATGATACTTTTGCTGATGATACTTTTGCTGATGATACTTTTGCTGATGATACTTTTGCTGATGATACATTTGCTGATGATACATTTGCTGATGATACATTTGATGATGTAACATTTGCTGATACTTTTGCTGATGATTCATTTGCTGATGATACATTTACTGATGATACAT
The DNA here is from genome assembly GCF_036971445.1 of Narcine bancroftii. Classification (NCBI taxonomy): domain Eukaryota; kingdom Metazoa; phylum Chordata; class Chondrichthyes; order Torpediniformes; family Narcinidae; genus Narcine; species Narcine bancroftii. The sequence goes on from NC_091482.1 coordinate 28,100,755, forward strand.
TTGCTGATGATACATTTGCTGATAATAAATTTGCTGATGATACATTTGCTGATGATACGTTTGCTGATGATACGTTTGCTGAAGATACTTTTGCTGATGATACATTTGCTGATGATACGTTTGCTGAAGATACATTTGCTGATGATACATTTGCTGATGATACATTTGCTGATGATACTTTTGCTGATGATACATTTGCTGATGATACTTTTGCTGATGATACGTTTGCTGATGATACTTTTGCTGATGATACGTTTGCTGATGATACTTTTGCTGATGATACGTTTGCTGATGATACTTTTGCTGATGATACGTTTGCTGATGATACATTTGCTGATGATACGTTTGCTGATGATACTTTTGCTGATGATACTTTTGCTGATGATACATTTGCTGATGATACGTTTGCTGATGATACTTTTGCTGATGATACATTTGCTGATGATACGTTTGCTGATGATACTTTTGCTGATGATACGTTTGCTGATGATACGTTTGCTGATGATAATTTTGCTGATGATACTTTTGCTGATGATACGTTTGCTGATGATAATTTTGCTGATGATACTTTTGCTGATGATACATTTGCTGATGATACGTTTGCTGATGATAATTTTGCTGATGATACTTTTGCTGATGATACTTTTGCTGATGATACATTTGCTGATGATACGTTTGCTGATGATACATTTGCTGATGATACGTTTGCTGATGATACATTTGCTGATGATACTTTTGCTGATGATACATTTGATGATGATACATTTGCTGATGATACATTTGCTGATGATACATTTGCTGATGATACGTTTGCTGATGATACATTTGATGATGATACATTTGCTGATGATACATTTGCTGATGATACTTTTGCTGATGATACATTTGCTGATGATACATTTGCTGATGATACTTTTGCTGATGATACTTTTGCTGATGATACATTTGCTGATGATACATTTGCTGATGATACATTTGCTGATGATACATTTGCTGATGATACATTTGCTGATGATACATTTGCTGATGATACATTTGCTGATGATACATTTGCTGATGATACATTTGATGATGATACATTTGCTGATGATACATTTGCTGATGATACATTTGCTGATGATACATTTGCTGATGATACATTTGCTGATGATACATTTGCTGATGATACATTTGATGATGATTGATGAACTTTTGCTGATGATACATTTGCTGATGATACATTGCTGATGATACTTTGCTGATACTTTGCTGATGATACTTTTGCTGATGATACATTTGCTGATGATACATTTGCTGATGATACTTTTGCTGATGATACATTTTGCTGATGATACATTTGCTGATGATACTTTTGCTGATGATACATTTGCTGATGATACATTTGCTGATGATACTTTTGCTGATGATACTTTTGCTGATGATACATTTGCTGATGATACATTTGCTGATGATACTTTTGCTGATGATACATTTGCTGATGATACATTTGCTGATGATACTTTTGCTGATGATACATTTGCTGATGATACATTTGCTGATGATACATTTGCTGATGATACTTTTGCTGATGATACATTTGCTGATGATACATTTGCTGATGATACTTTTGCTGATGATACATTTGCTGATGATACATTTGCTGATGATACTTTTGCTGATGATACATTTGCTGATGATACATTTGCTGATGATACATTTGCTGATGATACATTTGCTGATGATACATTTGCTGATGATACATTTGCTGATGATACTTTGCTGATGATACATTTGCTGATGATACATTTGCTGATGATACTTTTGCTGATGATACATTTGCTGATGATACATTTGCTGATGATACATTTGCTGATGATACATTTGCTGATGATACATTTGCTGATGATACATTTGCTGATGATACTTTTGCTGATGATACATTTGCTGATGATACATTTGCTGATGATACTTTTGCTGATGATACATTTGCTGATGATACATTTGCTGATGATACATTTGCTGATGATACATTTGCTGATGATACATTTGCTGATGATACATTTGCTGATGATACATTTGCTGATGATACTTTTGCTGATGATACATTTGCTGATGATACATTTGCTGATGATACTTTTGCTGATGATACATTTGCTGATGATACATTTGCTGATGATACGTTTGCTGATGATACATTTGCTGATGATACATTTGCTGATGATACATTTGCTGATGATACTTTTGCTGATGATACATTTGCTGATGATACATTTGCTGATGATACTTTTGCTGATGATACATTTGCTGATGATACATTTGCTGATGATACATTTGCTGATGATACATTTGCTGATGATACTTTTGCTGATGATACATTTGCTGATGATACATTTGCTGATGATACATTTGCTGATGATACATTTGCTGATGATACATTTGCTGATGATACATTTGCTGATGATACATTTGCTGATGATACTTTTGCTGATGATACGTTTGCTGATGATACTTTTGCTGAAGATACATTTGCTGATGATACATTTGCTGATGATACTTTTGCTGATGATACATTTGCTGATGATACATTTGCTGATGATACTTTTGCTGATGATACTTTTGCTGATGATACATTTGCTGATGATACTTTTGCTGATGATACATTTGCTGATGATACATTTGCTGATGATACATTTGCTGATGATACTTTTGCTGATGATACATTTGCTGATGATACATTTGCTGATGATACTTTTGCTGATGATACATTTGCTGATGATACATTTGCTGATGATACGTTTGCTGATGATACGTTTGCTGATGATACGTTTGCTGAAGATACATTTACTGATGATACGTTTGCTGATGATACGTTTGCTGATGATACGTTTGCTGATGATACGTTTGCTGATGATACTTTGCTGAAGATACATTTGCTGATGATACGTTTGCTGATGATACGTTTGCTGATGATACGTTTGCTGATGATACTTTTGCTGATGATACATTTGCTGATGATACATTTGCTGATGATACGTTTGCTGATGATACGTTTGCTGATGATACGTTTGCTGATGATACTTTTGCTGATGATACGTTTGCTGATGATACATTTGCTGATGATACTTTTGCTGATGATACGTTTGCTGATGATACGTTTGCTGATGATACATTTGCTGATGATACTTTTGCTGATGATACATTTGCTGATGATACTTTTGCTGATGATACATTTGCTGATGATACGTTTGCTGATGATACGTTTGCTGATGATACATTTGCTGATGATACTTTTGCTGATGATACATTTGCTGATGATACTTTTGCTGATGATACGTTTGCTGATGATACATTTGCTGATGATACTTTTGCTGATGATACATTTGCTGATGATACTTTTGCTGATGATACATTTGCTGATGATACTTTTGCTGATGATACTTTTGCTGATGATACGTTTGCTGATGATACTTTTGCTGATGATACATTTGCTGATGATACTTTTGCTGAAGATACTTTTGCTGATGATACTTTTGCTGATGATACGTTTGCTGAAGATACTTTTGCTGAAGATACTTTTGCTGATGATACTTTTGCTGATGATACTTTTGCTGATGATACGTTTGCTGATGATACGTTTGCTGAAGATACTTTTGCTGATGATACTTTTGCTGATGATACTTTTGCTGAAGATACTTTTGCTGATGATACGTTTGCTGAAGATACTTTTGCTGATGATACTTTTGCTGATGATACTTTTGCTGAAGATACTTTTGCTGATGATACGTTTGCTGATGATACGTTTGCTGAAGATACTTTTGCTGATGATACTTTTGCTGATGATACTTTTGCTGAAGATACTTTTGCTGAAGATACTTTTGCTGATGATACGTTTGCTGAAGATACTTTTGCTGATGATACTTTTGCTGATGATACGTTTGCTGATGATACGTTTGCTGATGATACGTTTGCTGAAGATACTTTTGCTGATGATACTTTTGCTGATGATACTTTTGCTGATGATACTTTTGCTGATGATACTTTTGCTGATGATACTTTTGCTGATGATACGTTTGCTGATGATACGTTTGCTGAAGATACTTTTGCTGATGATACTTTTGCTGATGATACATTTGCTGAAGATACTTTTGCTGATGATACTTTTGCTGATGATACGTTTGCTGATGATACTTTTGCTGAAGATACTTTTGCTGATGATACTTTTGCTGATGATACGTTTGCTGATGATACTTTTGCTGATGATACTTTTGCTGATGATACTTTTGCTGATGATACATTTGCTGAAGATACTTTTGCTGATGATACTTTTGCTGATGATACTTTTGCTGATGATACTTTTGCTGATGATACATTTGCTGAAGATACGTTTGCTGATGATACATTTGCTGATGATACTTTTGCTGAAGATACTTTTGCTGATGATACTTTTGCTGATGATACTTTTGCTGATGATACGTTTGCTGATGATACTTTTGCTGATGATACTTTTGCTGATGATACATTTGCTGATGATACTTTTGCTGATGATACTTTTGCTGATGATACATTTGCTGATGATACGTTTGCTGATGATACGTTTGCTGATGATACTTTTGCTGATGATACTTTTGCTGATGATACATTTGCTGATGATACATTTGCTGATGATACTTTTGCTGAAGATACTTTTGCTGATGATACTTTTGCTGATGATACTTTTGCTGATGATACATTTGCTGATGATACTTTTGCTGAAGATACTTTTGCTGATGATACTTTTGCTGATGATACTTTTGCTGATGATACTTTTGCTGATGATACTTTTGCTGATGATACTTTTGCTGATGATACGTTTGCTGATGATACGTTTGCTGAAGATACTTTTGCTGATGATACTTTTGCTGATGATACATTTGCTGAAGATACTTTTGCTGATGATACTTTTGCTGATGATACGTTTGCTGATGATACTTTTGCTGAAGATACTTTTGCTGATGATACTTTTGCTGATGATACATTTGCTGATGATACTTTTGCTGATGATACTTTTGCTGATGATACTTTTGCTGAAGATACTTTTGCTGATGATACTTTTGCTGATGATACGTTTGCTGATGATACTTTTGCTGATGATACTTTTGCTGATGATACATTTGCTGAAGATACTTTTGCTGATGATACTTTTGCTGATGATACGTTTGCTGATGATACTTTTGCTGAAGATACTTTTGCTGATGATACTTTTGCTGATGATACGTTTGCTGATGATACTTTTGCTGAAGATACTTTTGCTGATGATACTTTTGCTGATGATACTTTTGCTGATGATACTTTTGCTGATGATACTTTTGCTGATGATACTTTTGCTGATGATACTTTTGCTGATGATACGTTTGCTGATGATACGTTTGCTGATGATACATTTGCTGAAGATACTTTTGCTGAAGATACTTTTGCTGATGATACTTTTGCTGAAGATACTTTTGCTGATGATACGTTTGCTGAAGATACTTTGCTGAAGATACTTTTGCTGATGATACTTTTGCTGATGATACTTTTGCTGAAGATACATTTGCTGATGATACGTTTGCTGAAGATACTTTTGCTGAAGATACTTTTGCTGATGATACTTTTGCTGATGATACTTTTGCTGATGATACTTTTGCTGATGATACTTTTGCTGATGATACTTTTGCTGATGATACTTTTGCTGATGATACGTTTGCTGATGATACGTTTGCTGATGATACATTTGCTGAAGATACTTTTGCTGAAGATACTTTTGCTGATGATACTTTTGCTGATGATACTTTTGCTGAAGATACTTTTGCTGATGATACTTTTGCTGATGATACTTTTGCTGAAGATACTTTTGCTGATGATACTTTTGCTGATGATACTTTTGCTGAAGATACTTTTGCTGATGATACTTTTGCTGATGATACTTTTGCTGATGATACTTTTGCTGATGATACTTTTGCTGAAGATACTTTTGCTGATGATACTTTTGCTGATGATACTTTTGCTGAAGATACTTTTGCTGATGATACTTTTGCTGATGATACTTTTGCTGATGATACTTTTGCTGATGATACTTTTGCTGAAGATACTTTTGCTGATGATACTTTTGCTGATGATACATTTGCTGAAGATACTTTTGCTGATGATACTTTTGCTGATGATACTTTTGCTGAAGATACTTTTGCTGATGATACTTTTGCTGATGATACTTTTGCTGAAGATACTTTTGCTGATGATACTTTTGCTGATGATACTTTTGCTGATGATACTTTTGCTGATGATACTTTTGCTGAAGATACTTTTGCTGATGATACTTTTGCTGATGATACTTTTGCTGATGATACTTTTGCTGATGATACGTTTGCTGATGATACGTTTGCTGAAGATACTTTTGCTGATGATACTTTTGCTGATGATACATTTGCTGAAGATACTTTTGCTGATGATACTTTTGCTGATGATACTTTTGCTGATGATACTTTTGCTGATGATACTTTTGCTGATGATACTTTTGCTGATGATACTTTTGCTGATGATACTTTTGCTGATGATACGTTTGCTGAAGATACTTTTGCTGATGATACGTTTGCTGATGATACGTTTGCTGATGATACGTTTGCTGATGATACGTTTGCTGATGATACGTTTGCTGATGATACGTTTGCTGATGATACATTTGCTGATGATACGTTTGCTGATGATACGTTTGCTGAAGATACTTTTGCTGATGATACGTTTGCTGATGATACGTTTGCTGATGATACGTTTGCTGATGATACGTTTGCTGATGATACGTTTGCTGATGATACGTTTGCTGATGATACGTTTGCTGATGATACGTTTGCTGATGATACGTTTGCTGATGATACGTTTGCTGATGATACGTTTGCTGATGATACTTTTGCTGATGATACGTTTGCTGATGATACGTTTGCTGATGATACGTTTGCTGATGATACGTTTGCTGATGATACTTTTGCTGATGATACGTTTGCTGATGATACGTTTGCTGATGATACGTTTGCTGATGATACGTTTGCTGATGATACGTTTGCTGATGATACGTTTGCTGATGATACGTTTGCTGATGATACGTTTGCTGATGATACGTTTGCTGATGATACGTTTGCTGATGATACGTTTGCTGATGATACGTTTGCTGATGATACGTTTGCTGATGATACGTTTGCTGATGATACGTTTGCTGATGATACGTTTGCTGATGATACTTTTGCTGATGATACGTTTGCTGATGATACGTTTGCTGATGATACGTTTGCTGATGATACGTTTGCTGATGATACTTTTGCTGATGATACGTTTGCTGATGATACGTTTGCTGATGATACGTTTGCTGATGATACGTTTGCTGATGATACGTTTGCTGATGATACGTTTGCTGATGATACATTTGCTGATGATACTTTTGCTGATGATACTTTTGCTGATGATACTTTTGCTGATGATACGTTTGCTGATGATACGTTTGCTGATGATACGTTTGCTGATGATACGTTTGCTGATGATACTTTTGCTGATGATACTTTTGCTGATGATACGTTTGCTGATGATACGTTTGCTGATGATACTTTTGCTGATGATACGTTTGCTGATGATACGTTTGCTGATGATACTTTGCTGATGATACGTTTGCTGATGATACGTTTGCTGATGATACTTTTGCTGATGATACGTTTGCTGATGATACGTTTGCTGATGATACGTTTGCTGATGATACGTTTGCTGATGATACGTTTGCTGATGATACGTTTGCTGATGATACGTTTGCTGATGATACGTTTGCTGATGATACGTTTGCTGATGATACGTTTGCTGATGATACTTTTGCTGATGATACGTTTGCTGATGATACGTTTGCTGATGATACGTTTGCTGATGATACGTTTGCTGATGATACGTTTGCTGATGATACGTTTGCTGATGATACATTTGCTGATGATACTTTTGCTGATGATACTTTTGCTGATGATACTTTTGCTGATGATACGTTTGCTGATGATACGTTTGCTGATGATACGTTTGCTGATGATACGTTTGCTGATGATACTTTTGCTGATGATACTTTTGCTGATGATACGTTTGCTGATGATACGTTTGCTGATGATACTTTTGCTGATGATACGTTTGCTGATGATACGTTTGCTGATGATACATTTGCTGATGATACGTTTGCTGATGATACTTTTGCTGATGATACTTTTGCTGATGATACGTTTGCTGATGATACGTTTGCTGATGATACGTTTGCTGATGATACTTTGCTGATGATACGTTTGCTGATGATACGTTTGCTGATGATACGTTTGCTGATGATACGTTTGCTGATGATACATTTGCTGATGATACGTTTGCTGATGATACGTTTGCTGATGATACTTTTGCTGATGATACTTTTGCTGATGATACTTTTGCTGATGATACGTTTGCTGATGATACGTTTGCTGATGATACTTTTGCTGATGATACTTTTGCTGATGATACGTTTGCTGATGATACGTTTGCTGATGATACGTTTGCTGATGATACGTTTGCTGATGATACGTTTGCTGATGATACGTTTGCTGATGATACGTTTGCTGATGATACGTTTGCTGATGATACATTTGCTGATGATACTTTTGCTGATGATACTTTTGCTGATGATACTTTTGCTGATGATACTTTTGCTGATGATACGTTTGCTGATGATACGTTTGCTGATGATACTTTTGCTGATGATACTTTTGCTGATGATACGTTTGCTGATGATACGTTTGCTGATGATACGTTTGCTGATGATACGTTTGCTGATGATACGTTTGCTGATGATACGTTTGCTGATGATACGTTTGCTGATGATACGTTTGCTGATGATACGTTTGCTGATGATACGTTTGCTGATGATACGTTTGCTGATGATACGTTTGCTGATGATACGTTTGCTGATGATACTTTTGCTGATGATACGTTTGCTGATGATACGTTTGCTGATGATACTTTTGCTGATGATACTTTTGCTGATGATACGTTTGCTGATGATACGTTTGCTGATGATACGTTTGCTGATGATACGTTTGCTGATGATACGTTTGCTGATGATACATTTGCTGATGATACTTTTGCTGATGATACGTTTGCTGATGATACTTTTGCTGATGATACGTTTGCTGATGATACGTTTGCTGATGATACGTTTGCTGATGATACGTTTGCTGATGATACGTTTGCTGATGATACGTTTGCTGATGATACTTTTGCTGATGATACATTTGCTGATGATACGTTTGCTGATGATACTTTTGCTGATGATACGTTTGCTGATGATACGTTTGCTGATGATACGTTTGCTGATGATACATTTGCTGATGATACATTTGCTGATGATACTTTTGCTGATGATACGTTTGCTGATGATACATTTGCTGATGATACTTTTGCTGATGATACATTTGCTGATGATACTTTTGCTGATGATACGTTTGCTGATGATACATTTGCTGATGATACTTTTGCTGATGATACATTTGCTGATGATACTTTTGCTGATGATACGTTTGCTGATGATACGTTTGCTGATGATACTTTTGCTGATGATACGTTTGCTGATGATACGTTTGCTGATGATACTTTTGCTGATGATACGTTTGCTGATGATACGTTTGCTGATGATACGTTTGCTGATGATACGTTTGCTGATGATACTTTTGCTGATGATACGTTTGCTGATGATACGTTTGCTGATGATACTTTTGCTGATGATACGTTTGCTGATGATACGTTTGCTGATGATACGTTTGCTGATGATACATTTGCTGATGATACTTTTGCTGATGATACGTTTGCTGATGATACGTTTGCTGATGATACTTTTGCTGATGATACGTTTGCTGATGATACTTTTGCTGATGATACGTTTGCTGATGATACTTTTGCTGATGATACGTTTGCTGATGATACTTTTGCTGATGATACGTTTGCTGATGATACATTTGCTGATGATACTTTTGCTGATGATACGTTTGCTGATGATACGTTTGCTGATGATACTTTTGCTGATGATACGTTTGCTGATGATACGTTTGCTGATGATACGTTTGCTGATGATACGTTTGCTGATGATACTTTTGCTGATGATACGTTTGCTGATGATACTTTTGCTGATGATACGTTTGCTGATGATACTTTTGCTGATGATACGTTTGCTGATGATACTTTTGCTGATGATACGTTTGCTGATGATACTTTTGCTGATGATACGTTTGCTGATGATACTTTTGCTGATGATACGTTTGCTGATGATACTTTTGCTGATGATACGTTTGCTGATGATACGTTTGCTGATGATACTTTTGCTGATGATACTTTTGCTGATGATACGTTTGCTGATGATACGTTTGCTGATGATACGTTTGCTGATGATACGTTTGCTGATGATACGTTTGCTGATGATACGTTTGCTGATGATACTTTTGCTGATGATACGTTTGCTGATGATACGTTTGCTGATGATACGTTTGCTGATGATACGTTTGCTGATGATACGTTTGCTGATGATACTTTTGCTGATGATACGTTTGCTGATGATACGTTTGCTGATGATACGTTTGCTGATGATACATTTGCTGATGATACTTTTGCTGATGATACTTTTGCTGATGATACATTTGCTGATGATACGTTTGCTGATGATACTTTTGCTGATGATACGTTTGCTGATGATACGTTTGCTGATGATACGTTTGCTGATGATACATTTGCTGATGATACATTTGCTGATGATACTTTTGCTGATGATACGTTTGCTGATGATACTTTTGCTGATGATACGTTTGCTGATGATACGTTTGCTGATGATACGTTTGCTGATGATACTTTTGCTGATGATACGTTTGCTGATGATACGTTTGCTGATGATACGTTTGCTGATGATACTTTTGCTGATGATACGTTTGCTGATGATACTTTTGCTGATGATACGTTTGCTGATGATACGTTTGCTGATGATACTTTTGCTGATGATACGTTTGCTGATGATACGTTTGCTGATGATACTTTTGCTGATGATACGTTTGCTGATGATACGTTTGCTGATGATACGTTTGCTGATGATACGTTTGCTGATGATACGTTTGCTGATGATACTTTTGCTGATGATACGTTTGCTGATGATACGTTTGCTGATGATACTTTTGCTGATGATACGTTTGCTGATGATACTTTTGCTGATGATACGTTTGCTGATGATACGTTTGCTGATGATACGTTTGCTGATGATACTTTTGCTGATGATACGTTTGCTGATGATACTTTTGCTGATGATACTTTTGCTGATGATACGTTTGCTGATGATACGTTTGCTGATGATACGTTTGCTGATGATACTTTTGCTGATGATACGTTTGCTGATGATACGTTTGCTGATGATACTTTTGCTGATGATACGTTTGCTGATGATACTTTTGCTGATGATACGTTTGCTGATGATACGTTTGCTGATGATACGTTTGCTGATGATACTTTTGCTGATGATACGTTTGCTGATGATACTTTTGCTGATGATACTTTTGCTGATGATACATTTGCTGATGATACGTTTGCTGATGATACGTTTGCTGATGATACGTTTGCTGATGATACGTTTGCTGATGATACGTTTGCTGATGATACTTTTGCTGATGATACGTTTGCTGATGATACGTTTGCTGATGATACGTTTGCTGATGATACGTTTGCTGATGATACTTTTGCTGATGATACTTTTGCTGATGATACATTTGCTGATGATACTTTTGCTGATGATACGTTTGCTGATGATACGTTTGCTGATGATACGTTTGCTGATGATACGTTTGCTGATGATACTTTTGCTGATGATACGTTTGCTGATGATACGTTTGCTGATGATACGTTTGCTGATGATACGTTTGCTAATGATACGTTTGCTGATGATACATTTGCTGATGATACGTTTGCTGATGATACATTTGCTGAAGATACTTTTGCTGATGATACTTTTGCTGAAGATACTTTTGCTGAAGATACTTTTGCTGATGATACTTTTGCTGATGATACGTTTGCTGAAGATACTTTTGCTGATGATACGTTTGCTGATGATACGTTTGCTGATGATACGTTTGCTGATGATACGTTTGCTGATGATACGTTTGCTGATGATACGTTTGCTGATGATACGTTTGCTGATGATACGTTTGCTGATGATACGTTTGCTGATGATACGTTTGCTGAAGATACTTTTGCTGATGATACGTTTGCTGATGATACGTTTGTTGAAGATACGTTTGCTGATGATACGTTTGCTGATGATACGTTTGCTGATGATACGTTTGCTGATGATACTTTTGCTGATGATACGTTTGCTGAAGATACGTTTGCTGAAGATACGTTTGCTGAAGATACGTTTACTGATGATACGTTTGCTGATGATACGTTTGCTGATGATACGTTTGCTGATGATACTTTTGCTGATGATACGTTTGCTGAAGATACGTTTACTGATGATACGTTTGCTGATGATACGTTTGCTGATGATACGTTTGCTGATGATACGTTTGCTGAAGATACGTTTGCTGATGATACTTTTGCTGATGATACTTTTGCTGAAGATACTTTTGCTGATGATACTTTTGCTGAAGATACTTTTGCTGAAGATACTTTTGCTGATGATACTTTTGCTGAAGATACTTTTGCTGATGATTCTTTTGCTGATGATACGTTTGCTGATGATACGTTTGCTGATGATACATTTGCTGATGATACGTTTGCTGATGATACATTTGCTGAAGATACTTTTGCTGATGATACTTTTGCTGAAGATACTTTTGCTGATGATTCTTTTGCTGATGATACATTTGCTGATGATACGTTTGCTGATGATACGTTTGCTGATGATACATTTGCTGATGATACATTTGCTGAAGATACTTTTGCTGAAGATACATTTGCTGATGATACATTTGCTGAAGATACTTTTGCTTATGATACTTTTGCTGAAGATACTTTTGCTGAAGATACATTTGCTGATGATACATTTGCTGATGATACATTTGCTGAAGATACGTTTGCTGATGATACTTTTGCTGATGATACTTTTGCTGAAGATACTTTTGCTGATGATACTTTTGCTGAAGATACTTTTGCTGAAGATACTTTTGCTGATGATACTTTTGCTGAAGATACTTTTGCTGATGATTCTTTTGCTGATGATACGTTTGCTGATGATACGTTTGCTGATGATACATTTGCTGATGATACGTTTGCTGATGATACATTTGCTGAAGATACTTTTGCTGATGATACTTTTGCTGAAGATACTTTTGCTGATGATTCTTTTGCTGATGATACATTTGCTGATGATACGTTTGCTGATGATACGTTTGCTGATGATACATTTGCTGATGATACATTTGCTGAAGATACTTTTGCTGAAGATACATTTGCTGATGATACATTTGCTGAAGATACTTTTGCTTATGATACTTTTGCTGAAGATACTTTTGCTGAAGATACATTTGCTGATGATACTTTTGCTGATGATACATTTGCTGATGATACGTTTGCTGATGATACGTTTGCTGATGATACATTTGCTGATGATACATTTGCTGAAGATACTTTTGCTGAAGATACATTTGCTGATGATACATTTGCTGATGATACATTTGCTGAAGATACTTTTGCTTATGATACTTTTGCTGATGATACATTTGCTGATGATACATTTGCTGATGATACGTTTGCTGATGATACATTTGCTGAAGATACTTTTGCTGATGATACTTTTGCTGATGATACGTTTGCTGATGATACTTTTGCTGATGATTCTTTTGCTGATGATACATTTGCTGATGATACGTTTGCTGATGATACGTTTGCTGATGATACGTTTGCTGATGATACATTTGCTGAAGATACTTTTGCTGATGATACTTTTGCTGATGATACGTTTGCTGATGATACGTTTGCTGATGATACGTTTGCTGATGATACATTTGCTGATGATACGTTTGCTGATGATACATTTGCTGATGATACGTTTGCTGATGATACGTTTGCTGATGATACGTTTGCTGATGATACATTTGCTGATGATACGTTTGCTGATGATACATTTGCTGATGATACGTTTGCTGATGATACATTTGCTGATGATACGTTTGCTGATGATACGTTTGCTGAGGATACGTTTGCTGATGATACATTTGCTGATGATACGTTTGCTGATGATACGTTTGCTGATGATACGTTTGCTGAGGATACGTTTGCTGATGATACATTTGCTGATGATACATTTGCTAATGATACGTTTGCTGATGATACATTTGCTGATGATACGTTTGCTGATGATACGTTTGCTGAGGATACGTTTGCTGATGATACATTTGCTGATGATACATTTGCTGATGATACGTTTGCTGATGATACGTTTGCTGAGGATACGTTTGCTGATGATACATTTGCTGATGATACGTTTGCTGATGATACGTTTGCTGATGATACGTTTGCTGATGATACGTTTGCTGAGGATACATTTGCTGATGATACATTTGCTGATGATACGTTTGCTGATGATACGTTTGCTGATGATACGTTTGCTGAAGATACGTTTGCTGATGATACGTTTGCTGATGATACGTTTGCTGAGGATACATTTGCTGATGATACATTTGCTGATGATACGTTTGCTGATGATACGTTTGCTGATGATACGTTTGCTGAAGATACGTTTGCTGATGATACGTTTGCTGATGATACGTTTGCTGATGATACGTTTGCTGATGATACTTTTGCTGATGATACTTTTGCTGAGGATACATTTGCTGATGATACATTTGCTGATGATACGTTTGCTGATGATACGTTTGCTGAGGATACATTTGCTGATGATACATTTGCTGATGATACGTTTGCTGATGATACGTTTGCTGATGATACGTTTGCTGAAGATACGTTTGCTGATGATACGTTTGCTGATGATACGTTTGCTGATGATACGTTTGCTGATGATACTTTTGCTGATGATACTTTTGCTGATGATACATTTGCTGATGATACGTTTGCTGATGATACGTTTGCTGATGATACGTTTGCTGATGATACGTTTGCTGATGATACGTTTGCTGATGATACGTTTGCTGATGATACGTTTGCTGATGATACGTTTGCTGATGATACATTTGCTGATGATACGTTTGCTGATGATACGTTTGCTGATGATACATTTGCTGATGATACATTTGCTGATGATACGTTTGCTGATGATACGTTTGCTGATGATACTTTTGCTGATGATACTTTTGCTGATGATACTTTTGCTGATGATACATTTGCTGATGATACATTTGCTGATGATACGTTTGCTGATGATACGTTTGCTGATGATACTTTTGCTGATGATACATTTGCTGATGATACATTTGCTGATGATACGTTTGCTGATGATACATTTGCTGATGATACTTTTGCTGATGATACATTTGCTGATGATACTTTTGCTGATGATACATTTGCTGATGATACGTTTGCTGATGATACTTTTGCTGATGATACATTTGCTGATGATACGTTTGCTGATGATACATTTGCTGATGATACGTTTGCTGATGATACTTTTGCTGATGATACATTTGCTGATGATACGTTTGCTGATGATACATTTGCTGATGATACATTTGCTGATGATACGTTTGCTGATGATACTTTTGCTGATGATACGTTTGCTGATGATACGTTTGCTGATGATACTTTTGCTGATGATACTTTTGCTGATGATACTTTTGCTGATGATACGTTTGCTGACGATACTTTTGCTGATGATACTTTTGCTGATGATACGTTTGATGATGATACATTTGCTGATGATACGTTTGCTGATGATAATTTTGCTGATGATACTTTTGCTGATGATACATTTGCTGATGATACGTTTGCTGATGATACATTTGCTGATGATACGTTTGCTGATGATACATTTGCTGATGATAATTTTGCTGATGATACATTTGCTGATGATACGTTTGCTGATGATACATTTGCTGATGATAATTTTGCTGATGATACTTTTGCTGATGATACATTTGCTGATGATAATTTTGCTGATGATACTTTTGCTGATGATACATTTGCTGATGATACGTTTGATGATGATACATTTGCTGATGATACGTTTGCTGATGATACATTTGCTGATGATAATTTTGCTGATGATACATTTGCTGATGATACGTTTGCTGATGATACATTTGCTGATGATAATTTTGCTGATGATACTTTTGCTGATGATACATTTGCTGATGATAATTTTGCTGATGATACTTTTGCTGATGATACATTTGCTGATGATACGTTTGATGATGATACATTTGCTGATGATACGTTTGCTGATGATACATTTGCTGATGATAATTTTGCTGATGATACTTTTGCTGATGATACTTTTGCTGATGATACGTTTGCTGATGATACTTTTGCTGATGATACTTTTGCTGATGATACTTTTGCTGATGATACATTTGCTGATGATACGTTTGATGATGATACATTTGCTGATGATACGTTTGCTGATGATACGTTTGCTGATGATACTTTTGCTGATGATACTTTTGCTGATGATACTTTTGGTGATGATACATTTGCTGATGATACTTTTGCTGATGATACTTTTGCTGATGATACATTTGCTGATGATACGTTTGCTGATGATACATTTGCTGATGATACATTTGCTGATGATACGTTTGCTGATGATACTTTTGGTGATGATACATTTGCTGATGATACGTTTGCTGATGATACGTTTGCTGATGATACATTTGCTGATGATACGTTTGCTGATGATACGTTTGCTGATGATACTTTTGCTGATGATACATTTGCTGATGATACGTTTGCTGATGATACGTTTGCTGATGATACATTTGCTGATGATACTTTTGGTGATGATACATTTGCTGATGATACGTTTGCTGATGATACATTTGCTGATGATACGTTTGCTGATGATACATTTGCTGATGATACGTTTGCTGATGATACTTTTGCTGATGATACATTTGCTGATGATACGTTTGCTGATGATACATTTGCTGATGATACATTTGCTGATGATACGTTTGCTGATGATACTTTTGGTGATGATACATTTGCTGATGATACTTTTGCTGATGATACGTTTGCTGATGATACTTTTGCTGATGATACTTTTGCTGATGATACTTTTGCTGATGATACATTTGCTGATGATACGTTTGCTGATGATACGTTTGCTGATGATACATTTGCTGATGATACGTTTGCTGATGATACTTTTGGTGATGATACATTTGCTGATGATACTTTTGCTGATGATACATTTGCTGATGATACTTTTGCTGATGATACATTTGCTGATGATACGTTTGCTGATGATACTTTTGGTGATGATACATTTGCTGATGATACGTTTGCTGATGATACATTTGCTGATGATACTTTTGCTGATGATACATTTGCTGATGATACTTTTGCTGATGATACGTTTGCTGAAGATACTTTTGCTGATGATACATTTGCTGATGATACGTTTGCTGATGATACATTTGCTGATGATACATTTGCTGATGATACATTTGCTGATGATACATTTGCTGATGATACGTTTGCTGATGATACGTTTGCTGATGATACATTTGCTGATGATACATTTGCTGATGATACGTTTGCTGATGATACATTTGCTGATGAAACGTTTGCTGATGATACTTTTGCTGATGATACGTTTGCTGATGATACGTTTGCTGATGATACATTTGCTGATGATACGTTTGCTGATGATACATTTGCTGATGATACGTTTGCTGATGATACTTTTGCTGATGATACATTTGCTGATGATACATTTGCTGATGATACGTTTGCTGATGATACATTTGCTGATGATACGTTTGCTGATGATACATTTGCTGATGATACGTTTGCTGATGATACTTTTGCTGATGATACATTTGCTGATGAAACGTTTGCTGATGATACTTTTGCTGATGATACGTTTGCTGATGATACGTTTGCTGATGATACATTTGCTGATGATACATTTGCTGATGATACTTTTGCTGATGATACGTTTGCTGATGATACTTTTGCTGATGATACGTTTGCTGATGATACTTTTGCTGATGATACGTTTGCTGATGATACATTTGCTGATGATACGTTTGCTGATGATACATTTGCTGATGATACGTTTGCTGATGATACTTTTGCTGATGATACATTTGCTGATGAAACGTTTGCTGATGATACGTTTGCTGATGATACGTTTGCTGATGATACGTTTGCTGATGATACGTTTGCTGATGATACATTTGCTGATGAAACGTTTGCTGATGATACTTTTGCTGATGATACGTTTGCTGATGATACTTTTGCTGATGATACTTTTGCTGATGATACGTTTGCTGATGATACGTTTGCTGATGATACATTTGCTGATGATACGTTTGCTGATGATACATTTGCTGATGAAACGTTTGCTGATGATACTTTTGCTGATGATACGTTTGCTGATGATACTTTTGCTGATGATACGTTTGCTGATGATACGTTTGCTGATGATACGTTTGCTGATGATACATTTGCTGATGATACGTTTGCTGATGATACATTTGCTGATGATACGTTTGCTGATGATACTTTTGCTGATGATACATTTGCTGATGAAACGTTTGCTGATGATACTTTTGCTGATGATACGTTTGCTGATGATACGTTTGCTGATGATACATTTGCTGATGATACGTTTGCTGATGATACATTTGCTGATGAAACGTTTGCTGATGATACTTTTGCTGATGATACGTTTGCTGATGATACTTTTGCTGATGATACGTTTGCTGATGATACTTTTGCTGATGATACGTTTGCTGATGATACATTTGCTGATGAAACGTTTGCTGATGATACGTTTGCTGATGATACGTTTGCTGATGATACATTTGCTGATGAAACGTTTGCTGATGATACGTTTGCTGATGATACGTTTGCTGATGATACGTTTGCTGATGATACTTTTGCTGATGATACGTTTGCTGATGATACATTTGCTGATGAAACGTTTGCTGATGATACTTTTGCTGATGATACATTTGCTGATGATACGTTTGCTGATGATACTTTTGCTGATGATACGTTTGATGATGATACGTTTGCTGATGATACGTTTGATGATGATACGTTTGCTGATGATACATTTGCTGATGATACGTTTGCTGATGATACGTTTGATGATGATACGTTTGCTGATGATACATTTGCTGATGATACGTTTGCTGATGATACGTTTGATGATGATACGTTTGCTGATGATACATTTGCTGATGATACGTTTGCTGATGATACGTTTGATGATGATACGTTTGCTGATGATACATTTGCTGATGATACGTTTGCTGATGATACGTTTGATGATGATACGTTTGCTGATGATACGTTTGCTGATGATACATTTGCTGATGATACGTTTGCTGATGATACATTTGCTGATGATACATTTGCTGATGATACGTTTGCTGATGATACGTTTGCTGATGATACATTTGCTGATGATACGTTTGCTGATGATACGTTTGCTGATGATACATTTGCTGATGATACGTTTGCTGATGATACATTTGCTGATGATACGTTTGCTGATGATACGTTTGCTGATGATACATTTGCTGATGATACTTTTGCTGATGATACATTTACTGATGATACTTTTGCTGATGATACATTTGCTGATGATACATTTGCTGATGATACGTTTGCTGATGATACGTTTGCTGATGATACATTTGCTGATGATACGTTTGCTGATGATACGTTTGCTGATGAAACATTTGCTGATGATACTTTTGCTGATGATACATTTGCTGATGATACGTTTGCTGATGATACATTTGCTGATGATACGTTTGCTGATGATACTTTTGCTGATGATACATTTGCTGATGATACTTTTGCTGATGATACGTTTGCTGATGATACTTTTGCTGATGATACGTTTGCTGATGATACATTTGCTGATGATACGTTTGCTGATGATACTTTTGCTGATGATACGTTTGCTGATGATACTTTTGCTGATGATACGTTTGCTGATGATACTTTTGCTGATGATACGTTTGCTGATGATACTTTTGCTGATGATACGTTTGCTGATGATACATTTGCTGATGATACTTTTGCTGATGATACATTTGCTGATGATACATTTGCTGATGATACGTTTGCTGACGATACTTTTGCTGATGATACGTTTGCTGATGATACTTTTGCTGATGATACTTTTGCTGATGATACATTTGCTGATGATACGTTTGCTGACGATACTTTTGCTGATGATACATTTGCTGATGATACTTTTGCTGATGATACTTTTGCTGATGATACGTTTGCTGATGATACTTTTGCTGATGATACATTTGCTGATGATACGTTTGCTGATGATACTTTTGCTGATGATACGTTTGCTGATGATACTTTTGCTGATGATACGTTTGCTGATGATACATTTGCTGATGATACGTTTGCTGATGATACTTTTGCTGATGATACGTTTGATGATGATACTTTTGCTGATGATACTTTTGCTGATGATACGTTTGCTGATGATACTTTTGCTGATGATACGTTTGCTGATGATACATTTGCTGATGATACTTTTGCTGATGATACATTTGCTGATGATACATTTGCTGATGATACGTTTGCTGACGATACTTTTGCTGATGATACGTTTGCTGATGATACTTTTGCTGACGATACTTTTGCTGATGATACTTTTGCTGATGATACTTTTGCTGATGATACTTTTGCTGATGATACTTTTGCTAATGATACGTTTGCTGTTGATACATTTGCTGATAATATATTTGCTGATAATAAATTTGCTGATGATACATTTGCTGATGATACGTTTGCTGATGATACATTTGCTGATGATACTTTTGCTGATGATACATTTGCTGATGATACATTTGCTGATGATACGTTTGCTGACGATACTTTTGCTGATGATACGTTTGCTGATGATACATTTGCTGATGATACTTTTGCTGATGATACATTTGCTGATGATACATTTACTGATGATACGTTTGCTGACGATACTTTTGCTGATGATACGTTTGCTGATGATACATTTGCTGATGATACATTTGCTGATGATACGTTTGCTGACGATACTTTTGCTGATGATACGTTTGCTGATGATACTTTTGCTGATGATACTTTTGCTGATGATACTTTTGCTGATGATACTTTTGCTAATGATACGTTTGCTGATGATACGTTTGCTGATGATACGTTTGCTGATGATACATTTACTGATGATACGTTTGCTGACGATACTTTTGCTGATGATACGTTTGCTGATGATACATTTGCTGATGATACATTTGCTGATGATACGTTTGCTGATGATACATTTGCTGATGATACATTTGCTGACGATACTTTTGCTGATGATTCATTTGCTGATGATACATTTACTGTTGATACATTTGCTGATGATACATTTACTGATGATACATTTGCTGATGATACATTTACTGATAATAAATTTGCTGATGATACATTTGCTGATGATACGTTTGCTGTTGATACATTTGCTGATAATACATTTGCTGATAATAAATTTGCTGATGATACATTTGCTGATGATACGTTTGCTGATGATACATTTGCTGATGATACATTTGCTGATGATACTTTTGCTGATGATACATTTGCTGATGATACATTTGCTGATGATACATTTACTGATGATACATTTGCTGATGATACATTTACTGATGATACATATGGTGATCATACACTTGCTGATGATACATTTGCTAATGATACGTTTGCTGATGATACATTTGCTGATGATACATTTACTGTTGATACATTTGCTGATGATACATTTACTGATGATACATATGGTGATCATACACTTGCTGATGATACATTTGCTAATGATACGTTTGCTGATGATACATTTGCTGATGATACATTTACTGTTGATACATTTGCTGATGATACATTTACTGATGATACATTTGCTGATGATACATTTACTGATGATACATATGGTGATCATACACTTGCTGATGATACATTTGCTAATGATACGTTTGCTGTTGATACATTTGCTGATAATACATTTGCTGATAATAAATTTGCTGATGATACGTTTGCTGATGATACATTTGCTGATGATACGTTTGCTGATGATACATTTGCTGATGATACATTTGCTGATGATACTTTTGCTGATGATACATTTGCTGATGATACATTTGCTGATGATACATTTGCTGATACTTTTGCTGATGATACGTTTGCTGATGATACATTTGCTGATGATACATTTGCTGATAATTTTGCTGATGATACGTTTGCTGATGATACATTTGCTGATGATACATTTGCTGATACTTTTGCTGATGATACATTTGCTGATACTTTTGCTGATGATACATTTGCTGATGATACGTTTGCTGATACTTTTGCTGATGATACATTTGCTGATGATTCGTTTGCTGATGATACATTTGCTGATGATACATTTGCTGATGATACATTTGCTGATGATACATTTGCTGATGATAATTTTGCTGATGATATTTTTGCTGATGATACATTTGCTGATGATACATTTGCTGATGATAATTTTGCTGATGATACTTTTGCTGATGATACATTTGCAGATGATACATTTGCTGATGATAATTTTGCTGATGATACTTTTGCTGATGATACATTTGCTGATGATACATTTGCTGATGATCATTTTGCTGATGATACTTTTGCTGATGATACGTTTGCTGATGATACATTTGCTGATGATACGTTTGCTGATGATACTTTTGCTGATGATACTTTTGCTGATGATTCGTTTGCTGATGATACATTTGATGATGATAATTTTGCTGATGATACGTTTGCTGATGATACTTTTGCTGATGATACTTTTGCTGATGATACGTTTGCTGATGATACATTTGATGATGATACATTTGCTGATGATACTTTTGCTGATGATACATTTGCTGATGATACATTTGCTGATGATACTTTTGCTGATGATTCGTTTGCTGATGATACATTTGATGATGATAATTTTGCTGATGATACGTTTGCTGATGATAATTTTGCTGATGATACATTTGCTGATGATACTTTTGCTGATGATACATTTGCTGATGATACGTTTGCTGATGATACTTTTGCTGATGATTCGTTTGCTGATGATACATTTGATGATGATAATTTTGCTGATGATACGTTTGCTGATGATAATTTTGCTGATGATACATTTGCTGATGATACTTTTGCTGATGATTCGTTTGCTGATGATACATTTGATGATGATAATTTTGCTGATGATACGTTTGCTGATGATAATTTTGCTGATGATACGTTTGCTGATGATACATTTGCTGATGATACGTTTGATGATGATACTTTTGATGATGATACATTTGCTGATGATACGTTTGATGATGATACTTTTGATGATGATACATTTGCTGATGATACGTTTGCTGATGATACTTTTGCTGATGATACGTTTGATGATGATAATTTTGCTGATGATACGTTTGCTGATGATACGTTTGCTGATGATACGTTTGCTGATGATACGTTTGCTGATGATACATTTGCTGATGATACATTTGCTGATGATACGTTTGCTGATGATACTTTTGCTGATGATACATTTGCTGATGATACGTTTGCTGATGATAATTTTGCTGATGATACTTTTGCTGATGATACATTTGCTGATGATACGTTTGCTGATGATACATTTGCTGATGATACGTTTGCTGATGATACATTTGCTGATGATACATTTGCTGATGATACGTTTGCTGATGATACATTTGCTGATGATACTTTTGCTGATGATACATTTGCTGATGATACATTTGCTGATGATACTTTTGCTGATGATACTTTTGCTGATGATACATTTGCTGATGATACGTTTGCTGATGATACATTTGCTGATGATACATTTGCTGATGATACATTTGCTGATGATACTTTTGCTGATGATACATTTGCTGATGATACATTTGCTGATGATACTTTTGCTGATGATACATTTGCTGATGATACATTTGCTGATGATACATTTGCTGATGATACATTTGCTGATGATACTTTTGCTGATGATACATTTGCTGATGATACATTTGCTGATGATACTTTTGCTGATGATACATTTGCTGATGATACATTTGCTGATGATACTTTTGCTGATGATACATTTGCTGATGATACATTTGCTGATGATACGTTTGCTGATGATACTTTTGCTGATGATACATTTGCTGATGATACATTTGCTGATGATACTTTTGCTGATGATACATTTGCTGATGATACATTTGCTGATGATACATTTGCTGATGATACTTTTGCTGATGATACATTTGCTGATGATACATTTGCTGATGATACTTTTGCTGATGATACATTTGCTGATGATACATTTGCTGATGATACTTTTGCTGATGATACATTTGCTGATGATACATTTGCTGATGATACTTTTGCTGATGATACTTTTGCTGATGATACATTTGCTGATGATACATTTGCTGATGATACTTTTGCTGATGATACATTTGCTGATGATAATTTTGCTGATGATACATTTGCTGATGATACATTTGCTGATGATACTTTTGCTGATGATACATTTGCTGATGATACATTTTCTGATGATACTTTTGCTGATGATACATTTGCTGATGATACATTTGCTGATGATACATTTGCTGATGATACATTTGCTGATGATACTTTTGCTGATGATACATTTGCTGATGATACATTTGCTGATGATACTTTTGCTGATGATACATTTGCTGATGATACATTTGCTGATGATACTTTTGCTGATGATACATTTGCTGATGATACATTTGCTGATGATACATTTGCTGATGATACTTTTGCTGATGATACATTTGCTGATGATACTTTTGCTGATGATACTTTTGCTGATGATACGTTTGCTGATGATACTTTTGCTGATGATACATTTGCTGATGTTACATTTGCTGATGATACATTTGCTGATGATACTTTTGCTGATGATACATTTGCTGATGATACGTTTGCTGATGATACTTTTGCTGATGATACGTTTGCTGATGATACTTTTGCTGATGATACTTTTGCTGATGATACGTTTGCTGATGATACATTTGCTGATGATACATTTGCTGATGATACTTTTGCTGATGATACATTTGCTGATGATACATTTGCTGATGATACTTTTGCTGATGATACATTTGCTGATGATACATTTGCTGATGATACTTTTGCTGATGATACATTTGCTGATGATACATTTGCTGATGATACATTTGCTGATGATACTTTTGCTGATGATACATTTGCTGATGATACATTTGCTGATGATACATTTGCTGATGATACATTTGCTGATGATACTTTTGCTGATGATACATTTGCTGATGATACATTTGCTGATGATACTTTTGCTGATGATACATTTGCTGATGATACATTTGCTGATGATACATTTGCTGATGATACTTTTGCTGATGATACATTTGCTGATGATACATTTGCTGATGATACATTTGCTGATGATACATTTGCTGATGATACGTTTGCTGATGATACATTTGCTGATGATACATTTGCTGATGATACTTTTGCTGATGATACATTTGCTGATGATACATTTGCTGATGATACATTTGCTGATGATACTTTTGCTGATGATACATTTGCTGATGATACATTTGCTGATGATACTTTTGCTGATGATACATTTGCTGATGATACATTTGCTGATGATACTTTTGCTGATGATACATTTGCTGATGATACATTTGCTGATGATACATTTGCTGATGATACTTTTGCTGATGATACATTTGCTGATGATACTTTTGCTGATGATACTTTTGCTGATGATACGTTTGCTGATGATACTTTTGCTGATGATACATTTGCTGATGATACATTTGCTGATGATACATTTGCTGATGATACATTTGCTGATGATACTTTTGCTGATGATACATTTGCTGATGATACGTTTGCTGATGATACTTTTGCTGATGATACGTTTGCTGATGATACTTTTGCTGATGATACATTTGCTGATGATACATTTGCTGATGATACTTTTGCTGATGATACATTTGCTGATGATACATTTGCTGATGATACTTTTGCTGATGATACGTTTGCTGATGATACTTTTGCTGATGATACATTTGCTGATGATACATTTGCTGATGATACTTTTGCTGATGATACATTTGCTGATGATACGTTTGCTGATGCTACGTTTGCTGATGATACTTTTGCTGATGATACGTTTGCTGATGATACATTTGCTGATGATACTTTTGCCGATTATACATTTACTGATGATACATTTGTTGATGATACGTTGGCTGATACTTTTGCTGAAGGTACATTTAATGATGATACTTTTGCTGATGATCCATTTGCTGATGATACTTTTGCTGATGATACATTTGCTGATGATACGTTTGCTGTTGATACATTTGCTGATGATACGTTTGCCTATGATACAGTTTCCAATGAAACATTTGCTGATGATACATTTACTGATGATACATTTGCTGAAGATACATTTGCTGATGATACGTTTGCTGTTGATACATTTGCTGATGATACGTTTGCCTATGATACATTTTCCAATGAAACATTTGCTGATGATACAGTTACTGATGATACGTTTGCTGATGATACATTTGCTGATGATACGTTTCCTGATGATACATTTGCTTAAGATACGTTTGCTGATGATACTTTTGTTGATGATACGTTTGCTGATGATACTTTTGTTGATGATACATTTGCTGATGATACATTTGCTGATGATACATTTGCTTAAGATACGTTTGCTGATGATACTTTTGTTGATGATACGTTTGCTGATGATACTTTTGTTGATGATACATTTGCTGATGATACATTTGCTGATGATACTTTTGCTGTTGATACATTTGCTGATGATACTTTTGGAGATGATACGTTTGCTGATGATACTTTTGTTGATGATACGTTTGCTGATGATACTTTTGTTGATGATACATTTGCTGATGATACATTTGCTGATGATACTTTTGCTGTTGATACATTTGCTGATGATACATTTGCTGATGATACGTTTGCTGATGATACATTTGCTTAAGATACGTTTGCTGATGATACTTTTGTTGATGATACGTTTGCTGATGATACTTTTGTTGATGATACATTTGCTGATGATACATTTGCTGATGATACTTTTGCTGTTGATACATTTGCTGATGATACTTTTGGAGATGATACGTTTGCTGATGATACATTTTCTGATGATACTTTTGGTGATGATACATTTTCTGATTATACTTTTGGTGATGATACATTTGCTGATGATACTTTTGTTGATGATACATTTGCTGATGATACTTTTGTTGATGATACATTTGCTGATGATACATTTGCTGATGATACTTTTGCTGTTGATACATTTGCTGATGATACTTTTGGAGATGATACGTTTGCTGATGATACATTTTCTGATGATACTTTTGTTGATGATACATTTGCTGATGATACATTTGCTGATGATACTTTTGCTGTTGATACATTTGCTGATGATACTTTTGGAGATGATACGTTTGCTGATGATACATTTTCTGATGATACTTTTGTTGATGATACATTTGTTGATGATACATTTGCTGATGATACTTTTGCTGTTGATACATTTGCTGATGATACTTTTGGAGATGATACGTTTGCTGATGATACATTTTCTGATGATACTTTTGCTGATGATACGTTTGCTGATGATACATTTGCTGATGATACTTTTGCTAATGATACGTTTGCTGATGATACATTTGCTAATGATACTTTTGGTGATGATACATTTGCTGATGATACATTTTCTGATGATACTTTTGGTGATGATACATTTGCTGATGATACTTTTGCTGATGATACGTTTGCTGATGATACTTTTGGTGATGATACATTTGCTGATGATACATTTTCTGATGATACTTTTGCTGATGATACGTTTGCTGATGATACATTTTCTGATTATACTTTTGGTGATGATACATTTGCTGATGATACTTTTGGTGATGATACATTTGCTGATGATACTTTTGGTGATGATACATTTGCTGATGATACATTTGCTGATGATACTTTTGCTGATGATCCATTTGCTGATGATACATTTGCTGATGATACATTTGCTGATGATACATTTGGTGATGATACATTTGCTGTTGATACATTTGCTGATGATACATTTGCTGATGATACATTTGCTGATGATACTTTTGCTGATGATCCATTTGCTGATGATACGTTTGGTGATGATACATTTGCTGATGATACATTTGCTGATGATACATTTTCTGATTATACTTTTGGTGATGATACATTTGCTGATGATACATTTGCTGATGATACGTTTGGTGATGATACATTTGCTGATGATACTTTTGCTGTTGATACGTTTGGTGATGATACATTTGCTGATGATACTTTTGGTGATGATACATTTTCTGATTATACTTTTGGTGTTGATACGTTTGCTGATGATACATTTGCTGATGATACGTTTGGTGATGATACATTTGCTGATGATACGTTTGCTGATGATCCATTTGCTGATGATACTTTTGCTGATGATACGTTTGGTGATGATACGTTTGCTGATGATACATTTGCTGATGATACATTTGCTGATGATACATTTGCTGATGATACATTTGCTGATGATACTTTTGCTGATGATACATTTGCTGATGATACGTTTGCTGATGATACTTTTGCTGATGATTCGTTTGCTGATGATACATTTGATGATGATAATTTTGCTGATGATACGTTTGATGATGATAATTTTGCTGATGATACGTTTGCTGATGATACATTTGCTGATGATACGTTTGATGATGATACTTTTGATGATGATACATTTGCTGATGATACGTTTGATGATGATACTTTTGATGATGATACATTTGCTGATGATACGTTTGCTGATGATACTTTTGCTGATGATACGTTTGATGATGATAATTTTGCTGATGATACGTTTGCTGATGATACGTTTGCTGATGATACGTTTGCTGATGATACGTTTGCTGATGATACGTTTGCTGATGATACATTTGCTGATGATACGTTTGCTGATGATACATTTGCTGATGATACATTTGCTGATGATACGTTTGCTGATGATACTTTTGCTGATGATACATTTGCTGATGATACGTTTGCTGATGATAATTTTGCTGATGATACTTTTGCTGATGATACATTTGCTGATGATACGTTTGCTGATGATACATTTGCTGATGATACGTTTGCTGATGATACATTTGCTGATGATACATTTGCTGATGATACGTTTGCTGATGATACATTTGCTGATGATACTTTTGCTGATGATACATTTGCTGATGATACATTTGCTGATGATACTTTTGCTGATGATACTTTTGCTGATGATACATTTGCTGATGATACGTTTGCTGATGATACATTTGCTGATGATACATTTGCTGATGATACATTTGCTGATGATACTTTTGCTGATGATACATTTGCTGATGATACATTTGCTGATGATACTTTTGCTGATGATACATTTGCTGATGATACATTTGCTGATGATACATTTGCTGATGATACATTTGCTGATGATACTTTTGCTGATGATACATTTGCTGATGATACATTTGCTGATGATACTTTTGCTGATGATACATTTGCTGATGATACATTTGCTGATGATACTTTTGCTGATGATACATTTGCTGATGATACATTTGCTGATGATAATTTTGCTGATGATACATTTGCTGATGATACATTTGCTGATGATACTTTTGCTGATGATACATTTGCTGATGATACATTTTCTGATGATACTTTTGCTGATGATACATTTGCTGATGATACATTTGCTGATGATACATTTGCTGATGATACATTTGCTGATGATACTTTTGCTGATGATACATTTGCTGATGATACATTTGCTGATGATACTTTTGCTGATGATACATTTGCTGATGATACATTTGCTGATGATACTTTTGCTGATGATACATTTGCTGATGATACATTTGCTGATGATACATTTGCTGATGATACTTTTGCTGATGATACATTTGCTGATGATACTTTTGCTGATGATACTTTTGCTGATGATACGTTTGCTGATGATACTTTTGCTGATGATACATTTGCTGATGATACATTTGCTGATGATACATTTGCTGATGATACATTTGCTGATGATACGTTTGCTGATGATACATTTGCTGATGATACATTTGCTGATGATACTTTTGCTGATGATACATTTGCTGATGATACATTTGCTGATGATACTTTTGCTGATGATACATTTGCTGATGATACATTTGCTGATGATACTTTTGCTGATGATACATTTGCTGATGATACATTTGCTGATGATACATTTGCTGATGATACTTTTGCTGATGATACATTTGCTGATGATACATTTGCTGATGATACATTTGCTGATGATACATTTGCTGATGATACTTTTGCTGATGATACATTTGCTGATGATACATTTGCTGATGATACTTTTGCTGATGATACATTTGCTGATGATACATTTGCTGATGATACATTTGCTGATGATACTTTTGCTGATGATACATTTGCTGATGATACATTTGCTGATGATACATTTGCTGATGATACATTTGCTGATGATACGTTTGCTGATGATACATTTGCTGATGATACATTTGCTGATGATACTTTTGCTGATGATACATTTGCTGATGATACATTTGCTGATGATACATTTGCTGATGATACTTTTGCTGATGATACATTTGCTGATGATACATTTGCTGATGATACTTTTGCTGATGATACATTTGCTGATGATACATTTGCTGATGATACTTTTGCTGATGATACATTTGCTGATGATACATTTGCTGATGATACATTTGCTGATGATACTTTTGCTGATGATACATTTGCTGATGATACTTTTGCTGATGATACTTTTGCTGATGATACGTTTGCTGATGATACTTTTGCTGATGATACATTTGCTGATGATACATTTGCTGATGATACATTTGCTGATGATACATTTGCTGATGATACTTTTGCTGATGATACATTTGCTGATGATACGTTTGCTGATGATACTTTTGCTGATGATACGTTTGCTGATGATACTTTTGCTGATGATACATTTGCTGATGATACATTTGCTGATGATACTTTTGCTGATGATACATTTGCTGATGATACATTTGCTGATGATACTTTTGCTGATGATACGTTTGCTGATGATACTTTTGCTGATGATACATTTGCTGATGATACATTTGCTGATGATACTTTTGCTGATGATACATTTGCTGATGATACGTTTGCTGATGCTACGTTTGCTGATGATACTTTTGCTGATGATACGTTTGCTGATGATACATTTGCTGATGATACTTTTGCCGATTATACATTTACTGATGATACATTTGTTGATGATACGTTGGCTGATACTTTTGCTGAAGGTACATTTAATGATGATACTTTTGCTGATGATCCATTTGCTGATGATACTTTTGCTGATGATACATTTGCTGATGATACGTTTGCTGTTGATACATTTGCTGATGATACGTTTGCCTATGATACAGTTTCCAATGAAACATTTGCTGATGATACATTTACTGATGATACATTTGCTGAAGATACATTTGCTGATGATACGTTTGCTGTTGATACATTTGCTGATGATACGTTTGCCTATGATACATTTTCCAATGAAACATTTGCTGATGATACAGTTACTGATGATACGTTTGCTGATGATACATTTGCTGATGATACGTTTCCTGATGATACATTTGCTTAAGATACGTTTGCTGATGATACTTTTGTTGATGATACGTTTGCTGATGATACTTTTGTTGATGATACATTTGCTGATGATACATTTGCTGATGATACATTTGCTTAAGATACGTTTGCTGATGATACTTTTGTTGATGATACGTTTGCTGATGATACTTTTGTTGATGATACATTTGCTGATGATACATTTGCTGATGATACTTTTGCTGTTGATACATTTGCTGATGATACTTTTGGAGATGATACGTTTGCTGATGATACTTTTGTTGATGATACGTTTGCTGATGATACTTTTGTTGATGATACATTTGCTGATGATACATTTGCTGATGATACTTTTGCTGTTGATACATTTGCTGATGATACATTTGCTGATGATACATTTGCTGATGATACATTTGCTTAAGATACGTTTGCTGATGATACTTTTGTTGATGATACGTTTGCTGATGATACTTTTGTTGATGATACATTTGCTGATGATACATTTGCTGATGATACTTTTGCTGTTGATACATTTGCTGATGATACTTTTGGAGATGATACGTTTGCTGATGATACATTTTCTGATGATACTTTTGGTGATGATACATTTTCTGATTATACTTTTGGTGATGATACATTTGCTGATGATACTTTTGTTGATGATACATTTGCTGATGATACTTTTGTTGATGATACATTTGCTGATGATACATTTGCTGATGATACTTTTGCTGTTGATACATTTGCTGATGATACTTTTGGAGATGATACGTTTGCTGATGATACATTTTCTGATGATACTTTTGTTGATGATACATTTGCTGATGATACATTTGCTGATGATACTTTTGCTGTTGATACATTTGCTGATGATACTTTTGGAGATGATACGTTTGCTGATGATACATTTTCTGATGATACTTTTGTTGATGATACATTTGTTGATGATACATTTGCTGATGATACTTTTGCTGTTGATACATTTGCTGATGATACTTTTGGAGATGATACGTTTGCTGATGATACATTTTCTGATGATACTTTTGCTGATGATACGTTTGCTGATGATACATTTGCTGATGATACTTTTGCTAATGATACGTTTGCTGATGATACATTTGCTAATGATACTTTTGGTGATGATACATTTGCTGATGATACATTTTCTGATGATACTTTTGGTGATGATACATTTGCTGATGATACTTTTGCTGATGATACGTTTGCTGATGATACTTTTGGTGATGATACATTTGCTGATGATACATTTTCTGATGATACTTTTGCTGATGATACGTTTGCTGATGATACATTTTCTGATTATACTTTTGGTGATGATACATTTGCTGATGATACTTTTGGTGATGATACATTTGCTGATGATACATTTGCTGATGATACTTTTGCTGATGATACATTTGCTGATGATACGTTTGCTGATGATACTTTTGGTGATGATACGTTTGCTGATGATACATTTGCTTAAGATAGATTTGCTGATGATACGTTTGGTGATGATACATTTGCTGATGATACTTTTGCTGATGATACATTTGCTGATGATACTTTTGCTTAAGATACATTTTCTGATGATACTTTTGGTGATGATACATTTGCTGATGATACTTTTGGTGATGATACATTTTCTGATTGTACTTTTGGTGATGATACATTTGCTGATGATACTTTTGTTGATGATACGTTTGCTGATGATACATTTGCTGAAGATACATTTGCTGATGATACGTTTGGTGATGATACATTTGCTGATGATACTTTTGGTGATGATACATTTGCTGATGATACTTTTGGTGATGATACGTTTGCTGTTGATACATTTGCTTAAGATACATTTGCTGATGATACTTTTGGTGATGATACGTTTGCTGATGATACATTTGATTAAGATACATTTGCTGATGATACTTTTGGTGATGATTCATTTGCTGATGATACATTTACTGATGATACTTTGGCTGATGATACATTTGCTGATGATACGTTGGCTGATACGTTTGCTGAAGATACATTTACTGTTGATACATTTGCTGATAATACATTTGCTGATAATAAATTTGCTGATGATACATTTGCTGATGATACATTTGCTGATGATACATTTGCTGATGATACATTTGCTGATGATACATTTGCTAATGATACGTTTGCTGATGATACATTTGCTGATGATACATTTGCTGATGATACATTTGCTGATGATACATTTGCTGATGATACATTTGCTGATGATACATTTGCTAATGATACATTTGCTGATGATTCTTTTGCTGATGATACATTTGATGATGATAATTTTGCTGATGATACGTTTGCTGATGATACATTTGCTGATGATACATTTGCTGATGATACGTTTGCTCATGATACATTTGCTGATGATACGTTTGCTGTTGATACATTTGCTGATGATACGTTTGCCTATGATACATTTTCCAATGAAACATTTGCTGAAGATACATTTGCTGATGATACGTTTGCTGTTGATACATTTGCTGATGATACGTTTGCTACATATGTAGTCTGTGCCTAAACATCATTCTGCTAGTCCAAATGACCTTCACTCATTGCATAACCCTCCAGAATTTAGAACCGTAGAGAACTTCAGCTTTACCACGAGTTCACACTATCAAATGGCAAGGTCAATCATTCCCATTTCTCTCATGTTTAGACCGTCTAAAATATTGTGTCTTTGCAGAGCTCATACTGGGCATCAGTGAGTCTGTTGTTTCAGATTTCAAATTTATTGCCAGAGTACAGACATCGCATCACATACAACCCTGAGATTCTTTTTTCCTGTGGGCGCGGCAGAATTACCATGAACTGGTAGTGAAAAAAACCTGTACATAGCATATACTTGAAAACATAATAAAGAACTGTAAACAGATTATGAATGTAAACAAACTGACTGTAGAATACAGAGAGAATTAAAAAAATCAATAAAGTGCACAAGTAAGAGCCCTTAAATGAGTCTCTGATTGAGTTTGTTGTTGAGGAGTCTGATGGTGGAGGGGGAGAAGCTGTTCCTGAACCTGGTGGTGGGAATCTTGTGGCATCTAGACCTCTTTCCTGATGGCAGCAGTGAGAACAGAGAGTGTGCTGGGTGTTGAGGGTCTTTGATGATGGATGCTGCTCTCTGACGGCAACACTCTCTGTAGATGTACTCAAAAGTGGGGAGGGTTTTGCCTGTATCTCCTGGGCTCTGACCACTGTCTTTTGGAGAGCTTTGTGCTCAGGAGTATTTATCTCCCCATACCAAACTGTGATGCAGCTTGACTGCACACTTTCTTCCACACCTCTGTAGAAATTTGCCAGGGTTTCGGGTGTCATACCAAACCTCTGAAAACTCCCGAGGAAGTAGAGGCGCTTTCTTCATGATATCATCGGTGTGTTGGGTCTAGGAAAGATCCTCTGAGATTGTGACACCTAAGAACTTAAATTTGCTCACCCTCTCCATCTCTGATCACTGGATTGTATACTTATGGCTTTTGTTAGAAAGAAAGTGCTACTCGATAATGCTATTGAAAATAGCATCCAGCAATATGATGATTGACAGTAAGATGATTAAGATGATTAGCTGGAATTGATATTCTTCTTCTTGTGAACAGTACCTACCTCTCTCTGCAATTTACCAAGTTCTTGGGTAACTATGGTGTTGAACCATGCAGACAGTTTGACCAGAGGTACAGCTTTGTTTTGGAGTGTAGGTCTTCAATGTGACCGTCCCATAAGGTTTTGCCTTGATTTACCGTCACCAATTTCTTTCTTTTTTTTATTTTTCTTTTATTTCATCACAAGTTACCCTGCTTTCTTTTTACATTACTTGTGAGTTCGTTGTGATAACAAGTAATCATCAGCTGCTATTTAGTTCTATTCATAACCCAAATCAACATGAGAGTTATGAAACAAGGCATATTTAATATTTAAGTTAATTCTAAAAAGAGATTTTTGGTGAAGCATTTAACAAACCATTAAAATATTTTATGGAGCAGGGCGGAATCTTGGACTGAGCGGTTGGCACTGAAAAGAGATTGGAAGTGTTCTGACCATCGGTTGAGGATAGAGATCTTGTCGCTGAGGAGGACTTTGCTGTCTGAGCTGCGCAGCGGGCTTTGGACTTAGGGTGAGGGGCCGGACACAGTCTTTAGAGCCTCGTAGAAACCCCTGAAGTCGCCAATGTCCGCGCTGAGCTGGGTTCGTTTGGCGAGGCTAGTCCACCACTCATTTTGGATCTCCCGGAGTTTGCGCTGAAGATGGCTGCATGCGCGACGGAAGGCTTGTTTCTTCTCTGGACAGGACGGCTTTGCTTCTTTGCCAGCAGCTCCTGGATTTCCTGGCTGTTTTCGTCAAACCAGTCCTTGTTTTTCCTGGAGGAGAGCCCAGTACCTCTTCAGTGGATTGCAGTATGGTAGTCTTCAACTGATCCCAGAGGGTTTCAGGGGACGGGTCCGTGAGGCGGGTTGCATCGTCGAGCTTTGCTTTGAGGTTTGCCTGGAAGTTTCCTCTCGCTTCGCCTGACTGCAGGTTTCCAACATTGAACCTCTTTCTGGGGGCTTTATTGCTCCTGGGCTTTGGCTTGAAGTGAAGGTTGAGCTTGCAGCGAACCAGCCGGTGGTCAGTGTGGCATTCCGCGCTAGGCATGACCCTGGTGTGGAGCACATCTCGTTTGTCACTTTCTCGCACCAGGATGTAGTCCAGGAGGTGCCAGTGTTTGGCCTGGAAGTCAGCCTGAAGAAAACTGAGGTCCTCCATCAGCCAGCTCCCCACCATGACTACCAGCCCCCCCACATCTCCATCGGGCACACAAAACTCAAAACGGTCAACCAGTTTACCTATCTCGGCTGCACCATTTCATCAGATGCAAGGATCGACAATGAGATAGACAACAGACTCGCCAAGGCAAATAGCGCCTTTGGAAGACTACACAAAAGAGTCTGGAAAAACAACCAACTGAAAAACCTCACAAAGATAAGCGTATACAGAGCCGTTGTCATACCCACACTCCTGTTCGGCTCCGAATCATGGGTCCTCTACCGGCACCACCTACGGCTCCTAGAACGCTTCCACCAGCGTTGTCTCCGCTCCATCCTCAACATCCATTGGAGCGCTTTCATCCCTAACGTCGAAGTACTCGAGATGGCAGAGGTCGACAGCATCGAGTCCACGCTGCTGAAGATCCAGCTGCGCTGGATGGGTCACGTCTCCAGAATGGAGGACTATCGCCTTCCCAAGATCGTGTTATATGGCGAGCTCTCCACTGGCCACCGTGACAGAGGTGCACCAAAGAAAAGGTACAAGGACTGCCTAAAAAAATCTCTTGGTGCCTGCCACATTGACCACCGCCAGTGGGCTGATACCGCCTCAAACCGTGCATCTTGGCACCTCACAGTTTGGCGGGCAGCAACCTCCTTTGAAGAAGACCGCAGAGCCAACCTCACTGACAAAAGGCAAAGGAGGAAAAACCCAACACCCAACCCCAACCAACCAATTTTCCCCTGCAACCACTGCAACCGTGTCTGCCTGTCCCGCATCGGACTTGTCAGCCACAAACAAGCCTGCAGCTGACGTGAACTTTTTACCCCCTCCATAAATCTTCGTCCGCGAAGCCAAGCCAAAGAAGAAAGAAAAAAAATATTTTATATCCTCCCAAAGTGTCACCAATTTCTTGACATCACACGGAATGAATTCACTTAGGTGAAGACTGCCTTGTGTAATGGTGGGGATTTCGGGATGAAGCGATTATTTAATGATGAATCATTGACTTGGTATTTCTGGCTGAAGCTAATTGCCAATGCTTCATCATGTTTACTCATATACTGGACATGGAAATCTTCTTGGGGTCTCCTCCTACCACTAGGTGTTTAAATTCTCACTGTCATCTATTTTTCTAAAAAAAAAACTAGAGGATAAAGGTTTAAGGTGCGGGGTAACTTTTCACACAGAAGGTGAGTCCATGGAATGAGCTGCCATTGTAGGTGGGAGAGGTGGGTGCAAAGATATGTGGACAGGAAGCTGGATAGAAAATGTCAGAGGGATATGGGCCATGTGCAGGTCGATGGAAGGAGCTCAGAGAGACAACTTGGTTGGTATGGATGATGATAACTTTAATGTCCTACACATTGTACAATGTACATATCCACCAAAATCCAGCCAAACAGGTAGTTGTAAAGAAAAGCTTTGTAACCACTAGTTGAATTAAATTTAGGGGCAATAAATACATAAGATAGATAATAAATATTCAGAGTAATTCTAGTGCAAAAAAAGTGATTTGCAATAGTGCAGACAGATTTTTTGTGATATCAGAGCAGTCTCTGATTAGTGTGGTAAGGGGAGGTTCAAGAGTCTTATGGCTGTTGGAAAGAAATGGTTCTTGAACCTAGAGGTGATGATTTTCTGCACCTTCTGCCAAAGGTAGCTGTGAGAAGAGGTGATGGGGTCCTTCGTGATGTTCGCTGCCTCAATGAGCTGGCCTGAAAAGCCTCTTTCGATGGGCCAATACTCTATGCCTCTATTGTGAAATAAAAAGTTGTTCTGTGGGTCAGAAAAAAAAGTTTCACACCTGGTATCTCATTTTTAACTGAAGCGCCATTAATCAGGTCTGTTTCTTTGGTGCTGCTTTGACTGTACTGACTTATTTCTCAGTGGCACTACTTGACAGAGAATAAGGTAATTAAATATTTTTGATAAATGCCAATTGTTTATAAAACACTCAGCTAGAAATGAATGGAATCGAGGATCATTGTCCTGGTCTTGTTTTTCCTGGGAAAGCAAATTTCATGTTCTTTCACTCTACTGGAGTACATTTCCACTCAATTCATTTTGTTTGATTCTGTGGGCACTAAAAAGTTATCAATCCCTTTACACAATGGTCACTATGTGCTCTTTGGAAAGGTCTTGTTAATCATATTCAGCTCTGCAAAGTTGTCTTCTCTAACTTACCAGAGTCACTTTTCTATCAGCATTTTATCTAATTCAGGCTAATGAACAAAACCACCATCAACAGGCTTCATGCTAAATTCTCTTGTCAGCACATGCAGTCTGACAACTCTGTGTCTCCATATAACACAATCCTATTTCACTGACAACTCAATTCATTGATTGCAATGACTTCTTCTAGTCATTGTCTCATTCATTTTAAAATTCGTTTAGTTTTCTCATGTGCACATTTTGGAAGAGTATCTTTTTTGTCTTCTTGGCTACTTCCTTTGTAATCAGAAAATCACATTATATTATTCTCAAAGTCAAGATCATATTGTACCCTTTACATTTGAATTCTCTCACGGTAATTCTGACAATGCATCCGTAACTTAATTTTGTTTCAAAATTTGATGGGCTGTTATGCGCTCATATTGAAGTAAGGGAATGGCCCAGCCTCGTGACTTTAGCATAGCTATTGTTGGTGTTGCGGATTTAAGACCAAGAATTAGTGACAAAGACGCGGGACCAGGAGAAAATGCCAGCCCAACAGGCAGTTTATCATGGAGAAGACAATTCCAAATGTGCCTTTTTCAATTTGAATATAATTTCTCTAATTATTTGCCAATGTGCATGATGCAATTGAAGAATTTCTTCTTTAACACTTAAGGTCATTAGTACGTCATCTTGGTTTATTCCTGCTCAATGTAGCTTAAAAGATGTTTGGTAATGACATCACATCATATGGTATGTTAGAAGTGAGTACAGGCCTTTATATATATTAATTGTGGAATATTACTGACTTTCCTTATTCATATTCAATGCACCCTGTGAAAGTACCATATTTGGTTTGGTGAAAATGCTAACTCCTGGTTTTGTCTGCTTTAGCTACTACTGCAACCAGTGTTACTCAGTTTGTCTTCAATGGAGTTCAATTACATTCATATTTTTCTTCCTTCATTTGATTGTTCATCATATGTAGGCTTATGTTGAAAGTGATAGTGGTTAGTTTTCCTCCTTAATGGCCATTATGTTCTGTTATACATATGGAATATCAATGCTCACTCTTTCAATATTACACCTGTGTGGCATTGAGGCATCATTCTGAACATCTCCTTCCTGTCATCGTCCACCACAGTTGGTCAAATAATGAAAATAAGTATCACTTGTGAATGCTGCATAATCCTAAATCTGCATTGTTCTCACTGGTTTCCACTTCTGCTCTGTGCCTTCTTGCTGTGAAATAACCCTTCTGCAAAGAAATCACACCTCTGGATTTGCTTTGATTCACCACCTTGGCTTCAGGTGTACTGGCTGAAAACATTTTGTCTTTATCTTTTACTGACTGTTGCTGCCCTGCTGTTTTAAATTGACACAGATGTGCTTGATGGCTCCCATTACAGAAGCAGTAGTTACTTATGCCAGTCACATCAACGTGTGGAGGATTCAGCTTTGCAACTGCACTATAAATATAAGCTGCCAATTGCATGAGACAAAACGATAAAACATTTCTCAATGCCATCACCAGACACAAGAACAAATGCAAAATTTTGCATTGAATAAATTTGAATGTGTTTGTCAATTAAACAGCAAACAAATAATTCATGAAATGTGCCAAGCTGAGACTGGAACACCAACAAGGGGAAGAGCTTGCTGGCAGGTTTCCTCTCATTTCTGCTTCATGTAAATTTGTAGTTCTCCACCATTTCTAATGGATTAGGGAGAAAAAAAGTGTATAATTTTCGCATCACTTTGCTGAAAAAATAACCTTTTGCTTCCCATTCCATTAGAAAATTTGCTAATCACTGTACACTGGAACCTTTCCAGTGAGAAGAATGGCTTTCTTGTGCTCCATTATACCATTGTTTTGTCCAGCCACATTCCCACAATCAGTCATCACTCTTAATGCCTCCAAGAAGCATTTACATGGCTTCTCACTTTGAACTGAAAGCCTCACACACCTGCCCTAGGTTTCCAGCATAGCCATCCTTTGAGAAGAGTAGCTGCCTGATTTTCTTCTTCTGATTCCTTTTCCACCAAACAGAGGACGCTTCCCCAGGACACAAAACATTTTTCTGCAGTGTCTGTATAGTTCACTGGGCACAACTTCCAACTTCCATTTGTCGGTGCACCCAGCTGTGAAATGTGGGCCAAATCATGTCCACCCCACCCCTTCATTAGAGCCAAGTTGGTTTTCACACAAACCACTCATCCAGGAGCTTCTCAAGCTCTGCTTTTCCTCCTTTCCCTGCAAAGTTTTGGTTGGTAGTCTCCCACTCTCCCTACTATGTGTTAGTTGATGCTATGCTCAATATTAGGACATATCCCAAACTGCTTTTGGGGTGGCCAACGACGTTGGCACAAAGGTAAGCCTCCTTAACTGACATAAAAGGTTTCTTCATGTGAAATCCACCCATCACTGATTTGTACTCTATATCTGATGTGTGGGAAGGGAAAGGTTGAATTTAAAGATAAAGGCAATGTTTCCTATGGCTTGAATGTCTACAATCTAGGGGCACTATTTCAAAATAAGGGGTTAAGTGTTCAGAACAGAGATGGGGAAGAACACAAGAAGGGTGGCACGGTTGGTGTAGTGGTAGGTGCAACTCCTTTACAGTGCCAGCGATCAGGACTGGACTTAGGCTTGAATCTCGCACTGTCTGGAAGGAGTTTGGGGTCTACATGGGCTTTCTCTGGGTGCTCCGGTTTCCTCCCACCCTTCAAAAATGTACTGGAGTGTAGGTTAATGGCTGTAAGTTGGGCAACACTGGCTCGTAGGGCCGAATTGGCCAATTACTGTGCTGTAGGTCTAAATTTACATTTAAAAGGGCAGATGCTGGAGTCTCGAGCAAACCATGAGAGGCTGCAGAGACTGAACAGGTCTCTGAACTTTGGATCAGGATCTTTTATCGAGATGCAAGTAGGGTTCCGTCCTGAAACGTTGTCCTTAATGGATGCTACCTAACCTGCTAAGTTCCTCCATCTCCTCAGAGATAAGGAGAAATATTTTCACCCTTGAAATTCTCTACCCAAGTGATCTGTGCAAGCTACATTTTCCTATCAGGATAGTGTGTAGCTTGGAGGGAAATTTTCTAGTGTTGGTGTTCCCATGATCCTGAAGACCTTTTCCTTATTGGCGGTAGAGTTCAAGGGTATGAGAGATGCTGTTGAAATAAAGAAATCAAAGGATATAGGGTTAGTGCAGAGAAAAGGTGCAAAGATCAGCTCTGTTTTTATGAAGGATGGAGCTAGTATAAGGGACTGAATCATCTATTCAGTTTGTTATATTCTTAAATTTTTCATCTTTTATGTTCAATCATTAATCGTTCCAACTGTGGATAACACACGCAAGATTGAGTGTAGTGGAGAGACACTCTGCTCATCGTTCATTGATTCCTCTAAGTATATTACACATGGGGATAATGAGAGTTTATTGTCATACACAAGTACAACATCCAGAAGCACTGAAATAATTACTTACTGGAGCCAAGCAGGTACGTGAGACATACCAACTATAAGAGCATAAATTAAATTACTGCAATATGCCGCCAAGACATAAAAAGAGGCAATAAAACATAAAAGTCTACATAAATAAAGATTCACAGTTGCAGTTAGTGCAAGAAACATGTGCACCTGCTTCATATAAATGCACCTGTTTGGATTGCTGTCTGAAAAGATAAGCCATGCCAGTGCTTGTCTTTTTTAACTGGACCAATTGAATCGCAAGGAGAGAGAATTGCGTGCAGGTTGGGGAGAAGTTTAAAAAAGAGTGCTCATGAAGCTCGGCACTTTAATGGACTGCTTGAATCGGGAACAAATAAGACTGGGACAAGCTGAGCAACCATTCCAGTGTAAGTATGGCCCAGTGTAGTAGTGGTGAGTTAGAGGCTTTGGCTCGAAGGGCTTCGGCAAGCAGAGGATGAGGACGTGCTACAGGTAAGGTCAGGTAAGATCTCTTCAAAATAACCCAGAGATGGTAGTGGACATGGCAGCTGGGGCAACGGTATTTTCCAATTGCAGAATGTGGATGTCTGGGACAGCACAAGTATCTCTGATGACTACATCTGCTAGAAGTGCATCCAACTGCAGCTCCTTACAGACCATGTTAGGGAACTGGAGGTGGAGCTGGATGAACTCCAGATCATTCGGGGGGGGGGGGTGATAGATATAAGCTATAAGGACACAGTCACTCTTAAGAGGCAATAGGTGACTGTTTGAGGGAAGAGGAATAGGCAATCAGTGCAGAGCACCCCTGTGACCGTTCCGCTCAATAATTAGTATACTGTTTTGGATATTGTTGGTGGTGGGGGGGGGGGGTGGATTTACCAGGGACAAGTCATAGGGGTCAGGCCTCTGGCACAGAATTTGGCCCTTTGTCTCAAAAGGGGATATAGAAGAGTAATAGTGATTTGGGGATTGGATAGGGGAACAGACAGGAGGTCAGGGTTAGGGACAGCTCAGATCAAGTGCACAGCATTCTCAAGCAGGAGAGAGAGCAGCCAAATGTTGCGGTCCACCTTTTGACCGATGATATAGATAGGAAAAGGGAAGAAGTCCTGAAGAGGGAATATAGGGAGTTAGGAAAGAAAATAAAAGCAGGACCTCAAGGTGGGAAATCTCTGGATTGAGGCCCTGAGCATGTACCAATGAAGACAGGAATAGGAAGTTACGGCAGACGAATGTGTGGCTGAAGAGTTGGTGCAGGGGGCAGGGATTAAAATTCATGGATCATTGGGATCTACTCTGGGGATGGTGTGATCTGTACCCCTGAGTGGGAAGGGAACTAATATCCTGGCAGTAAGATTTGCTGGAACTGTTGGGAGGGTTTAAACTAGCTTGGCAGGGGAATGGGGACCAGAATGAGAGGGCAGATGCACAAGTAGAAATACTGTATATCAAGATTTCAGTTAATAGGGAAAAATTGTAAGTGTAAGATTAAGGATTTAACTTGAGGTACTTTGGAAATAGAATTGAAAAGGGTGATGAATACAGCACTGAAGGTCTTGTATTTAAATGCTCACATATAAAAATTAAAGTTGATAATCTAGTAGTGCACCTGGAAGTTGGCAGGTATGACATTGTGGCCATCAGTCATGAAAGAAGGCTGCAGTTGGCAACCAAATATCCATGGATACTCTGTGTATCAGAAGAACAGAAAGGAAGGCAGAGGGGGTGAGGTGGTTATGCTGGTCAATAATGGAATTAAACCTTTGGATGAGGAGACATTGGATCTAAAGATGTAGAATCCATATAAAGGTGAAAAGACCCTGATGGGAGTTGCATACAAGCCTCCCAGCATCGTCCAAAGCCAGCATGCTTTCCTCAAGGGAATATCTTGCCTGACAAACATATAACTAATTTTTGAGGAAACCACAAGCAGTCTCAACTAAGGAGATGTAGTAGATATTGTAGATTTGAATTTTCAAAAGGACATCGACAAGGTGTTGCACAGAAAGCTGCTTACCAAGATGAGAGCCTAAGATGTCAGCATGGGCTAATCAGCAGGAAACAGAGAG
The DNA here is from genome assembly GCF_036971445.1 of Narcine bancroftii. Classification (NCBI taxonomy): domain Eukaryota; kingdom Metazoa; phylum Chordata; class Chondrichthyes; order Torpediniformes; family Narcinidae; genus Narcine; species Narcine bancroftii. The sequence continues at coordinate 28,145,166 of NC_091482.1, forward strand.
TGTGAATAAAGGGAACCTATTCTGATTACCAGTGGTGTTCTGCAGGGGTCAGTGTTGGGGCCACTTTTGTTTACATTGCATGTTAATGATTTAGATTGTGGAATAAATCACTTTGTGGCTAAGTTTGCAGATAATACACCTATAGGTGGAGGAGCACATCGTGATGAGGAAATGGAGAGGCCGCAGAGACTATTTGGAGAAGGAAATACGATGTTGGAAATTGTCTGGTCATGCACTGGTAGAAAAAATAAAAGGTTGGAGAGAAAATTCAAAATTCAGAGGTGCAAAGGGACTTGGGAGTCCTCGTGCATGATACATGAATGGTTAACCTCAAGGTTAGGTCGGTGGTGAAAAAGGCGAATGCAATGTTGGCGTTCACATCTAGAGGAATAAGATATAAGAGCAGGGATGTGATGTGGAGTCTTTATAAGGTACTGGTGAGGCCTCATGTTGAGTACAGGATACAGTTTTGGGCTCCTTATTTAAGAAGGATGTTCTGTCATTGGAGGGTGTTCAGAGGAGATTCACAAGAATTATTCCTGAAATGAAGATTGCACATGATGGCTTTTGGATTGTACTCCTTGGAGTTCAAAAGCATGAAGGGGGACATCATAGAAGCATTTTTAATGTTGAAAGGTTTGGGCAGAGGAGATGTGGCAAAGTTGTTTCCCATGGTTGGGGAGTCTAGGACAAGAGGATACAACTTCAGGATCAAAGGTCATCCATTTAAAATGGAGATGCGGAGGTATTTCTTTATCCTGCGAGTGGCACACCTCTGGAATGTGCTACCACGGGCTGCTGCGTAGGCCAAGTCATTGGGATTATTTAAGGCAGAGGTATCTGAATAGTCAAGTCATCAAAGGTTATGCGACGGGAGTGGGGCTGAGGGGGAGAATGGATCAGCTCATGATGGAATGGCGGAGTGAACCTGGTGGGCCGAACGGCCTACTTCTGCTCCTATATCATATGGCAATTGCAACAGTTACTGGCAGTCTGGCCCATTGTAATTTAGACGATTCCGTGAGTGTAATTTCTGCTATCTCGGCATCATAAACACCTTGCACTGAGTTCCAGGCTGCAGACAACACATACTTGAAAAGGCTGCTATAAAATTAATACTCAGCTCCTTGAATGAAGGTGACTAAAGGAGACACACAAATGTGAAAAAAAAAACTGGCCAGGGAAAATAAATTGTTCAGTGGAAATAGCAAATACTGGTTCAAAATAATGAAAAATTAATGTAGGACCTTGGTTGGAATGTTCTCCTTTGAACATAAAGCTTGTTTTTCACTAGCAAGCTTTCTTTCCTGACCTTCAATTTATAGATTTCGTTACAAATGACATCCTAGTTATGAAACTTATGCTTTTAGGCTAGTATATACAGAAGCTCCTCCAGGAATCTCTCAGCTTCATTGCTTCTATGTCAAATTACAAATCAATATCACTTGCTGATTCACTGGAGAAGTTATCAAGTTGACATTCCAAACAAATAACTGAATGCTACAGGCTAATTCTGGTGAGGACAGCAGCAACATGGGCTTTGACAGTGCCTTAAGTATGGATATTTCAGATATGAACACTGGCGTAGTACAGTGATTACCCCTGTTGGGGAAATGTCTCAGAGCTATTGAAAGGATGGGAAAGTATGTAATAGGGTATCAGTGGAGAAGCAAAGCACTTGCTTTGTGCATGAGTGAAGAGAGGGGAAGGGGAGGGGCGGGAGATGAGTTCAGAGCCCATTGATCCACAGTGGATTTTGTTTTCCATGGGTCGTCCTTGCTTCAATGGAAGAGTATTTTAGAGGCCAAGAGCAGAATCCAAGCTGGAGGGCTTCTTTTGCTCAGAAAAGTGAGGGAGTTTCACTACTTTCTGATTATTGACATCTGTATTGAAAATGCATGAGTGAAGTTGTGAGTGGTGGGTCCCTGGTTCCACTGCGGCCAGATGCCGCTGCTGATGAGAATCTGTGCCCTGACAGCAGGTCCCAGAGGGTGCTTTCCTTCTACAGCCCCTGCCTTTGTCCTCTCCCAGTGGCACCTGCCCTGCCCCTCTGATTCCTCACCCTCGGTGTCATCTTTCTTCTTCTCTGGTGCCTGCTCCAGGTTAGCTAGCAGAGCCAGGAGGGTGCCCTGGGTCCAATAGCAGTGTGTGACAGGCAGCCCCCAGTGTGTGTTCGATGAACACTTCAGAAGTTGGAAGTTTATTTGGTTGTAACTGTGCGGAAAGAGTTTAAATAGCCGGAATCAGCTTGTAAATAAAATTTAAATATTCGTATAGCAAGGCTGCAAACAGGTGCATCATGGCTGGTGCTCAGCAGAATCATGTCAACTAATTTCACCCAGAGATATATAGCAATGGCGTTCTTAGGCAAGATGTGCTGATGTATGCCTGATGCTGTAAACAAGTTACTCATGCAAGCACAATTCCTGATGGGCTGAATTTGAAAAAATGTCTGGCATGGCACAAAACAGCCCAGAAAATCTTTTAATGAGTTTTCATACAGATGACACATAAAAACAGTGCCACATGTTGGAATTTTTAAGCTGTCTCAACCTGGAAAACCTTACCCTCGTAATCCTAATAAATGTATTTGCTGTGGTTATGACCAAGGCCTGCTGCAATTCTAATTAAACCAGTAATTATTATCAATAATTAGCTGTGCAGAGCTGCCAAGTTGGCCCTAGACAGGAACTCAGCTCTTCAATACTTTTAAATGATATCTCCTGATCAAACACAGATGTTGGTTGAGGAAAAAGTTGAAGTCTTTTGGTTAGAACTGTTTGGCCTCTATGGAAGGGCACATTAGGGAGTGCTGTCAGCCCATCCCTCTACATCACTTACAGAAGAATTAGTTTACAATAAATTATGCTTATTAAAATGGTTTCTCCAATGAACTTACCAAATGAAGTTTATCCAATGTCATTATCCAATGGAGCGGGTGAGCAAATTTCAGTTCTTAGGAGTCACTATCTCGGAGGATCTTTCCTGGAGCCAACACACCAATGGCACCCCGAAGAAAGCACGTCAGTGCCTCTACTTCCTCAGGATTTTGTGGAGGTTTGGTATGACACCAGAAACCCTAGCAATTTTCTACTGACATGTGATGGAAAGTGAGCTGACCAGCTGCATCACGATCTAGTATGGAAATGCCAATGCCCATAAATGTAAAGCCCTCCAAAAGGTAGTGGACCCAGCCCAGGACATCACAGGCAAAACCCTCCCCTCTATTGAATACATCTACAGGGAACGCTGCTGTCAGAGGGCAGCAGCAATCATTGAAGACCCACACCACCCACCACACACTCTGTTCTCACTGCAGCCATCAGGAAAGAGGTATCAGTGCCACAAGGTTCAGGAAAAGCTGCTCCCCCTCCAACATCAGACTCCTCAGCAACAAACTCAATCAGGGACTCATTGAAGGATTCTTGTGCACTTTATTGATTTTCTTTTTGTTCTCTCTGTATTGCACAGTTAGGTTGTTTACATTCATTATGTTTACAGTTTTTATTTGTTTACACCTTGTGTAGTTTTTTTTGCACTACCAGTTAGTGGTAATTCTGCTGCGCCCGCAGGAAAAAGGCATCTCAGGGTTGCATGTGCTCTGACAATAAATCTAAAATCTGACAGTCAGATATTAGAGATCATACAAAGGGAGTAAACTGGAACAGCTATTAGATCTGCTGCCTCCCTGGATGCAGGTTCATTCCTGACCTCAAGTGTTGACTGTGTGTTTTCACATTCTCCTTGTGACTGCATGGGTTTTTCTTGTTTCTTCATTTTCCTCCCATATTCCAAATAGGAGAGGGTTGGGAGGTTAACTGGTTTCTGTAAATTGCTCCGAGTATGTAAGTGAGTGTTGGAATATGGAGGAGTTGATAGGAATGTGGAAAGAAGAGGTTATAGGGAACATTAATGAGGGAAAGGAATTTTGTTGGCCAACAGACTTGATGGACCAAATGGCCTCATTCTGCAATCTAATGAAAAATGGAAAGACGAAGTTCATAGGTTTTGGGAATTCTTCCTGGTGCTGAGGCAATTATTCATTTCCCAACCAACATCATGATGAAAAAAACCTGTTGTGATTTCATTATTTTCACAGGCACAAAACCCTGAATGAAGAGCGCATTGGCAAAAAATAAATGTATATTCTTGGGTGCTAAATATTTTCATCATACCTTCCTCCTGTCTACCTGTTCCATCATTTCTCCAGCTCCTGCCTTTGTCCTCTCCCAGTGGCACCTGCCCTGCCCCTCCAATTCCTCACCCTTGGTGTCATCTTTCTTCTTCTCAGGTTAGCTAGCAGAGCCAGGAGGGTGCCCTGGGTCCAATAGCAGTGTGTGACAGGCAGCCCCCAGTGTGTGTTCGATGAACACTTCAGAAGTTGGAAGTTTATTCTCCTTGGTCATCTTCCCTTTCAGAATGTCCAGAGCCTGCTCTTCTTTGCTTTCAAGAAAATCAGCGCAAGGCAAATGAGAAACTGCCAGAGATAATCAATGAGCTGTGACTGATCCGTGTGGAGATCTAACAAAGTTGTCTATCAGGCCAAACCCTTTCATTGTAACTGCATTTAACTGTTCATTCTCTTGCCACTAAATTTCTTGACCTGTGACAACTTCCTGCACTTGTGTTTGTTTCAGACTGCCAGCGTGTATAGATACTGTTTGCTACTTGTCCCTGTCAGAAATACAATTAGAGTGAAACATGAAAGTCTGCAGGTGCTGTGATTGTAGTCAAAACACAGAAATACCAGAGGAGCTCAGCTAGTCTCACAACATCCGTAAGAGGTCAAATCGATATTACTAATGTTTTGGCCCTGAGCCCTCCCTCAAGATATGAGTTAAAAAAGTCTGAATTCTAATCAACCTGTTAATTAGCTTGTGCACAATGTGTCCCAGCATCCAATGAGACCTTAAACAAGTATTGCTGAGTGGCATTAATTGATCAAGCATGCCATTCCAACCATCCATGAAGTTGCCATGTGCCATGAGGACTGTTGCATTCCTGAGGATAATTGTATTTCCCAGCTGAGGAAGTCTTATATGATCAGTTACGATTCCCAAACCACTGTACTCATGATCCACCAATAAACTAGCAGATGTCCATTGTAAGTAAATAAAGGTCTCATCAGTCACCAGGACCTCGCCACAGGAACTGAGATGGTCTGTTGCTGTTTCGCTGGTAATAAAGGGAGAATGAAGTTGATGAACCTGTGAGAGTGAAAGAAATGGGCATACTTCCCAGCACGAGCTGATATCAGGTTTTATCAGTGATGCACCATCAATAATTCCAAAAGACTGAAGTTGAACCAACTGATAGGCTTTTATTAGCTTTAGAACAAAAGCACATCCCTGCTGCTTGACTGTTCTGCCCTGGGCAGGGGGCTGTGGAACTTTCTGGAGCCTGTGAGAAGACCCACAGGCACACTTGGCCAATATGTGTGCCCAAACAGATAAACATATACATACAGTGGTATCCCACATTCACCCCTTGTTTTTTTTGAAAGAGTCCAGCAAGGTGGTGATGATACAGGCACAAATTAAGTCTATCAGGTAGTCTGGTATTTTGATGTGACCATCGTAATTCGGCCGCGGTTACGGCGCAGTGGCAGGGACTTGGGTAGTTTTGTGCACCTGTGTGCAATTGTTGGTGTTGGGCTGGTGGGTATGTGGCGATGAGTCTGGCGTATCTTCTGTTGGGGGTGAAGGGAGGGCGTGCCATGGCCCTGGTGCATTGTGGGTGGGTAGGGGTGGGAGGAGGGGTGTAGAGTGATCAGTGGAGGTCTCCAAGACCCCCAAGGGCACTAAATCCCTAATGGAGAGTTTCCTCAAGCCCATCAGGGTGTGCCATGTAGAGAGAGGTTGGTGTGGAGGACTTGTGGAACCTCACGTTTCTGGAGTGGGATTGGCCCTGGGGATGTCAGCCTTGCTGGGAATGTGATCCCAGTCACCGATTTCCTGGCAGTGAGGTATTCATGGCAGTACATAGGAGGAACCTGATGGATTGGAGCACCTCTGGGAGGACCGTTTGCCTGCTGGAGACTGGAAGGCCCCTAGACCTTAGGGCTAGGAGGACAGCCTTCCAGACCATGCCATTCTCCCTTTCCACTTGCCTGTTCCCCCGGGGGTTGTAGGTGGTGGACTTGCTCATGGTATTGCCTCTAGCCAGCAGGTACTGGTACAGCTCATTACTCATGAAAGAGGACCCCTGGTTGCTATGACTATAGCTGGGGAAGCCAAATAGAGTGAAGAGACTGTGCAGGGCCAAATGACTGTGATAGCTGTCATGTCAGAGTAGAGGATGGCAAACAGAAAATGGGAGGAAGTACACATTGAGGTCCATGAATGGCAGAGATCCTTTGAAGTCAACACTCAGGCGTTCAAAGGGGTGGGTGGCCTTTATCAACTGTGCTCTGTCTGGCCAGTAGAAGTGTGGTTTGCACTCTGTGCAGACCTGGCAGCTTTTGGTCATTGACTTGATCCCTTCAATGGAGCACGGCAGGCTGAGTTTTGACGAAGTGGAACCACCTGGTAACTCCGGGATGGGAGAGATCACTGTGAAGGGCTTGTAAGGGGTCAATCTGTGCACTGGCATAGGTCCTGCGAGATAGGGCATCAGAAGGTTCATTGAGTTTCCCGGGCTGGTACAGGATTCTCTACCTCAATATCTTATCGTTCTTGATTTGACCCTGCTGTTGATTATTGAACCTGAATGCAACAGCCCATTGGTCAGTTAGCAGATTGAATCGTTTACCAGCCAGGGAGTGTCTCCAGAGCTGCACTGCCCCTACAGTAGCTTGGGGCTCCTTCTCGAAAGGGGAGTGTTGAATTTTGGGGCCCTGGAGAGTACTGGTGACGGGCCCAGAGGACCCCAAAATAGCAATAGAAATTCACCATGACAAATGGTTAATTAAACAAAAATTACTTTTAATTTTCTTTAAACATGAAAATAGGATCAAACTTTAACTTATTACTACTAACTTAACTTAACCCCTCCTAATTCTAAGCACATGTGTCTGTAATGGGTATGTAAGTTCAGAAAAGTTCTTTGATTCACAGTCCAATCTCACTTCTCACTCCTCCAACTTCACCAGTATCAGGCAATTCTAATGCTGTGCACAGAATTTAACATTTATGAATCTTCATCAGGCTTCGGTGCTTGAAAGGTAAATGGTCGCCACTCAGAAAGGTTCTTGTCGGCTTTCAGAGAGAGATTCGCTGCTTGTTGGACACACACAAACTGATTTAATTCCATCAGCCATTTCTGTGTCTTGCTGAAGAAACTTGCCCCTTCAGGGTTTTCCAGATGATAACCTCTTTCCTGCAGATCACCACAGAGTATTTTTTCTGTTTCCCTTATCTCAGGCGAAACATCACACAGCCAACCATCTCCTCTTGTATGGACACAAGGGCATTGAACAGGTTGAAGTCAGAACTCACGACCTGTCTTCAAAATGGGGTTTTCAAACAAGCTTCCAAAAACCACTGCAAGAAACCAGCAGAGTCTGTCTGTCTGTCTGTCTGTCTGTCTGTATCTCTCTCTCTCTCTCTGAGAAATCCTGTTTGACACTTTCTGCTTGCAAAACCACATGAACTTCTTAGAATAGCAAACTGCATTCAGACAGACTGCGGCATCGGCTCTAATCTTCTGTTTCCATTCATTCTTTGCTTTCCAAAACAATAATCCATTACACCACAGCATGTCCAATTCATTCATTGTAGCCTTGGCGATATCTGCCTTGATGCGGCTGAAGGCTGCATGGGCCACTGGCATCAGAGGGAAAGAGGTGAATTTGACAAGGGGGTGGGCCTTGTCTGCATAGTTAGGGATAGTAAGAGAAAAAGGCCAGGCACCTTTTAAGGGCCTTAAGGCTGTGGGGAAGGGGAAGTTCCAGGAGTGGGCGCATGAGGTCAGGGTCTGGACCAATGACTCTGTTCTCAGCGACAGAGCCAAGGAGGGTTGTGCGAAATATGCACTTGGCCTTATTGTACGTGAGATCGAGAGCTTGGCAGTTTCAAGGAATTTTTGAAGGTTGACATCACGGTCCTGCAGATCATGGCCACAGATGGTGACATTGTTGAGATACAGCTTGTACTGATCTACCATGCGGTCCACCTCCCGCTGGAAGACTGAGACTCCATTGGTGATGATGAAGTGGTAGTGATGGCCATCTGTCTTGAACCCAGTGTATTGGTGGTCCTCTGGGTGGAAAGGGAGCTGGTGATATGCAGATTTCAGATCAATGGTAGAAAAGGCCCGATGTGCGATTTGGTTCACCATATGAGATATTGGGGGAGGGGGTACGTGTCTAGTTGTGTGTACCTATTAATGGTCTGACTATAGTCTCCCCATTCCTCACTACCACTACTTGTGCTCAATGATCCCCTCATTAAGTAACCGCTGCACATCCACCCGAATAAAGGCCCTGTCACTGGCACTGTATCATCTACTTTTGGTGGCAACAGGCTCAGAGTCGGGGTGGAACAACGGTGGAAGGATGATTCTGAGCATGGAGAGTCCACAGATCGTGCACGATGAGTTGCTGGCTAGGTGCGATGGTTGGGGGGGGTGGTGATGAAGTGTAGGTTGAGCGCAGTGGGTGATTCGAGAACTGCTGATTACAGACATTTAGGGGTGGCTGGGACCCACCATCACCAGAAACGTGGTTTTTGGAAGCTTGTTTGAAAACCCCATTTTGAAGACAGGTCGTGAGTTCTGACTTCAACCTGTTCAATGCCCTTGTGGTCCATACAAGAGGAGATGGCTGGCTGTGTGATGTTTTGCCTGAGATAAGGGAAACAGAAAAGGACATTGAAAATCAAGTCCCAATGGTAGGCAGCGCAGAGCTGTGCCATCACCAAAAGTTTAAAGGGTTTATAGTCTGTACCCTGCAGTATCCACAGACATCTGCCATATGTGACCTTGAGGCCAAGGAGACCTTTTAGTTTACTGGTCATACCAGGAGGCAGTAGCGCTGCACCGTGTTGGGATGAATGAAGGTCTCTGTGCTCCCACTATTCAATAACCAACTCAGTGCACATAACCTGAATGTCCATCATCGACCTGGAGAACTGATGCAGGCTGTCCTGGTCGAGTGTGATGGAGGCAAGTGTCGTATCATTGCTTGTCGGTTTGGTGGAGAGGCCGTGTGCTGATTCGGAAGATGTGGTGTCCAAGATGGCGGCCCCCATGGCCTGCATGTAGCGCTGCTGAATCCCAAAGATGGTGCCCAATATGGTGGTCCCCGCAACTCGCACGTGGCAATGCTAGTTTCTGGTAATGGTGGCAACCGGGATGGCGGCCCCCACAATCTGCATGCAGCACTGCTGGGAAGGGGTTTAGATCTACACACCTTAGCACAGTGTCCCTTCTTCCCGCAGCTGGAGCAGACCGTGTCTTTCGCTGGGCAGCATTTCCTCGGGTGCTTGCCCAAGCCTTGGATATAGCACTGGGTGCTCCCAGAGTACAGAGGCCATGGTTTGGTTGCTGACTGCATCTGGCGTGGTGATCGAAGAAGTTCACGAGGTATTGCCCTTAGCAGGGCAGTGTGGCTCAAGATGGTGGTGTGTTGGGCAACCATGAGGCAGCCACATTCTCGGTTGAGTAGGGCTCCATATTCTGGAGGGCCATTTCCAGCGTCCCTGCCAGCTCGACTGCTCTCCGCAGGCTGAGTTTTCCTTGCTCCGGTAGTCTTTGGTGGATGTAGCTCGACCTGATCCCTGCAACATAGGCATCCCTGATCAGGTCCACCGTGTACTCTGTAGCCATCACGGCCTTATATTCACAGGCCCTTCTGAGGGTTTGCAGAGCTGGGAGGTGTCACATTTGTGGCCCGAAATGTGAAATTGATAACACCATCAACACATGATTTACCTGTTGAACATCAGCGTGTCTTTATTCCTCTGCTTCCATTATTCCACCATTTCATGCCTGCAAACAACGCGCGCATGCCCTCTCACTTCCGGTCAGGTTAATAGCTCAACCTCTATCTGCATACATCTCATGTATATTCATTATCATGACATCACTCCTTTCACTGGAAATAAACTTTATATCTTTACGTGTCTTAACCTTTCAATCTAAGTGTATATCTCGTATGAATATCACCGAACATAATACATTGCTGTGTTTCTTTCTGTTTAGATGCAAACACTTTAACACTATCAATAGCATTTTTCTGCCTTCAAACCCACAAAAGCAACATCAAATTCCCTCTTCACAAAATATAACGTAACCATGTTATAACCAAATGTAATATAATGGCTCAACATTTCTTCTGTAGTTATACTAATAGAGGGTAGAGGGTTGGTGCGAGAATGCAGCCTTGCTTCACGCCATTGTTAATGGAGAAGGGTTCAGAGAGCTCATTGCTGTATCTGACCCGAGCTTGTCAGTTTTCCAGCAGTTGGATAACCATGTTGAGGAACTTTGGGGGTCATCCGAGGCACTCTAGTATTTGCCAAAGCCCTTTCCTACTCATGGTGTCGAAGCTTTGGTGAAGTCAACAAAGGTGATGTAGAGTCCTTTGTTTTGTTCTTGGAGCTGTCTGAGGGCAAAGACTATGTCAGTAGTTCCTCTGTTTGCGCAAAAGCCACACTGTGATTCTGGGAGGATATTTTTGGCGACACTAGGTATTATTGTATTTAGGAGAATCCTAGCGAAGATTTTGCCTGCAATGGAGAGCAGCGTGATTCCCCTGTAGTTTGAGCAGTCTGATTTCTCGCCTTTGTTTTTGTACAGGGTGATGATGATGGCATCACGAAGGTCCTGAGGCAGCTTTCCTTGGTCCCAGCAGAGCTTGAAAAACTCATGCAGTTTGGCATGCAGAGTTTTGCCACCAGCCTTTCAGACCTCTGGGGGGATTCCATCCATACCTGCTGCTTTGCCACTTTTCAGTTGTTCAATTGCCTTATATGTCTCTTCCCGGGTGAGGACCTCATCCAGCTTTAGCCTTAAGGGCTGTTGAGGGAGCTGGAGCAGGGCGTATTCTTGGACTGAGCGGTTGGCACTGAAAAGAGATTGGAAGTGTTCTGACCATTGGTTGAGGATGGAGATCTTGTCGCTGAGGAGGACTTTGCTGTCTGAGCTGCGCAGAGGGCTTTGGACTTGGGGTGAGGGGCCGTACACAGCCTTTAGAGCCTCGTAAAAACCCCTGAAGTTGCCAATGTCAGTGCTAAGCTGGGTTCATTTGGCAAGGTTAGTCCACCACTCATTTTGGATCTCCCAGAGCTTGCGCTGAAGGTGGCTGCATGTGCGATGGAAGGCTCATTTCTTCTCTAGCCAGGACGGCTTTGCAAGGTGTCATACCCAGTTCGGCTCCAAATCGTGGGTCCTCTACCGGCATCACCTACGGCTCCTAGAACGCTTCCACCAGTGTTGTCTCCACTCCATCCTCAACATTCATTGGAGCGACTTCATCACCAACATCGAAGTACTCGAGATGGCAGAGGCCGACAGCATCTGAAGATCCAACTGTGCTGGGTAGGTCACATCTCCAGAATGGAGGACCATCGCCTTCCCAAGATCGTGTTATATGGCGAGCTCTCCACTGGCCTCCGAGACAGAGGTGCACCAAAGAAAAGGTACAAGGACTGCCTAAAGAAATCTCTTGGTGCCTGCCACATTGACCACCGCCAGTGGGCTGATATCTCCTCAAACCGTGCATCTTGGTGCCTCACAGTTCGGCGGGCAGCAACCTCCTTTGAAGAAGACCGCAGAGCCCACCCCTCTGACAAAAGACAAAGGAGGTAAAACCCAACACCCAACCCCCAACCAACCAATTTTCCCTTGTAACCACTGCCACCGTGTCTGCCTGTTCCGCATCGGACTTGTCAGCCACAAACGAGCCTGCAGCTGACGTGGATATTACCCCTCCATAAATCTTCGTCCGCGAAGCCAAGCCAAAGATACTAATACAATGGTCACCTCATATGCAAAATGTACACGTTTAAAATTATACATTTTTATTTCATTTAATACCAAATAGTCGACCAAAACAAAAATGCAATTCTTACAGCACTCATTCATGTACTTTATGATGTATTAATCAAAATCACTGTCCAAATGTTCCTCTTATCATTTCTCTTCCTGCATCAAAATACTTCTGATCATTGGTTACTGCTACTGATGGTCCAAAGTCAAACCACGTCAAGTATAAAATAAATGTTGGGCGCACTGTTTTCTTTTTCTAATAATGCTAAACCCAACAAAACAGTGACGATCCAGGTAATCATAGCACAACTTCGCAAAGGTCTCTTTCTCGGAGTTCGCGATGGTTTCCTTCCTGACATCCACATATACGCATTCACTGCGTGTTTCACAAGGGCAATGTTCGGCGTACACCCTTTACATTATTTCTCTTTTTTTTCCCACAATCATCACACATTTCCACTTTTCCTTGGCGTGTATCATTACTGTGCTTCCACCGAATCAATGCACTTTTTTTTTCTTCATTGAAACTCATTCCAACAATCACAAACTTTCACTTTCATGATAATGCGGGCACAAAATCTTCATATCGCTTAGGTGGTTTCCTGTCTCGTCTCAGCCTTCCTGCAATGCTACTGTCGCGACTTGGTTGCTCACCCTCAGCACCGGAAACATTGCTCGCTACGGCCTCTGGTGTTTCTGATACTCTGGCCACTTCATCGGGAAAACTGGTAACTACCTCTGGAACGTCGTCTGGTCCATCAGGTTGAGCAACTCATACTGGATTTCCAACCACTTCACTCGGTTCCGCTCTGGATTGGTACTTTTTGACACCAGACACGTTTCTTTTGTAGAGGACTCCAGCTGGAGACCTGACTGTCACCATACTGCCGCTTCTGGATACAACAGTGTAGGGTTGATGGTAATAAGATGTGTCTAGCTTACCACCACTCTCTTGCCTCACAAGAACATTATCTCCGGGCATGATGTCTGAGTACCTGGCCCCACGTCTCGAGTCTGCATCCAGCTTTGCTACCCCCTTCTTTTCAGCATCGTGGTCCCTCATCTCCTGGTCATCCCTGATTTCCTTCAGTTCGGGCATTTTTGTGCGGATTTTCCTCCCGAAGACTACTTCTGCTGGACTTTTTCCTGTGGTTGCATGAGGGGTTGCCCGATAGATAGCTACATAGGATAGCAATGCTTCTCTTCAGTTCTGTCCTTCTGCATGAGTGATCCGTAGTCGCTTTTCGATGGACTGATTTTGTCTCTCTGCTTCTCCGTTGGCTTGTGGCCATTTCGGAGTTACTTTGTGATGGTGGATGCCTGTGGTCCTCATATATTCAGCAAATGTCTCTGAGATGAACTGTGGACCATTGTAAGAGTAGAGCGTAACAGGCAATCCATGTCTCGCGAAGATCTCTGCCAATGCTTGTATCATTTTTTCAGTGGTCGTTGACCTCATCACAGAGTACTCATAGTATCTGCTGTAGTAGTCCACCACTACCATGATTGACTCGCCAGTTGGTAAAGGTCCGAGAAAATCAACAGCTACTTTGATCCACGGTCCTGTCGGGCATTGCGTACTACGGATCGGCTCTGGGGGAATTACTCCTACTTGTGAGTTGACACCCATGGCAGGTTTTGACAAATTTCTCTGCGTCTTTATCACAACCTGGCCACCATACTTTACTCCTGAGGTTTTGCTTGGTACCAACAATACCTAGGTGTCCTTCATGAGCTAATGATATGATCTTCGGTCTCAACCTCTGTGGTATCACCAATCTACAACCCCTCAACACATACTGCCTGATGCAACAAAGTTCTTCTCTGATGGGAACATATGCCTTGTGAGTGCACTTGTCCAATTGTCCACTTTGGATACATTTTCTAACTTCCATGAGTTCTGGGTCATGTTCGGACTCTCTCTCGACTTCCCTCGTTGTCACAGCTCCCAGTGTCGACTGGATAGCTATGAAGAGTACAAAGCTCTCTGATTCTGTCCCCAGTTCTGACTTGGATTGTGGGCATCCACCTTTCAACAATCTGGACAGCGGATCAGCAATGTTCGCTTTCCCAGCAATGTGGACTACCCCTGTACTTGTACGGTTGGAGTCTGAGCACCCATCGTTCTATCCTGGCACACGGTTTGGACCTGGTGGCGTAGATCACCTCCAATGGTTTATGGTCCGCAATGAGTTCAAATTCAATGCCAAATATGCATGGAATCTCTCGCAGGCCCATACAAGTCCAAGTGCTTCTTTCTCTGTCTGAGAATATTTCCTTTCAATGTCTGTCAAAGATCTGCTGGCATAGGCAATGATTCTTGGTCCCTCATCATGCGTCTGGATCAACACGGCTCCTAAACCAACAGGGCTAGCATCCGCTATGACTTTGGTTGGTGCATCTGGATCATAATACCCAAGAGTATCGGCATTCATCAGACTTTGTTTCAGAGCTGTGAATGCTTCCTTCTGCTCAGGGCCAAAATGGAATGGTACATGTTTCCTGGTTAGTTTCCTCAGTGGTTCTGCCAGTGTAGCAAAGTTAGGGATGACTTTGCGCAATAATTGACCAATCCCAAGAAACTCCTCATCTCCGTTGCATTCTGGGGTTGACGTGCATCGTCAACAGCTTTCACCTTGGCATCAGCTGGGTTCAGTCCTTCCCGTGTAAGCCTGTGTCCCATGAAGTCCATCTCTGAGACACCGAACTGGCACTTGTCTCCATTCACAGTAAGGCCTGCCCCCTGTAGTCTGGATAGCACAATCCTCAATCGTCTGTCATGCTCTTCCTGTGTAGCCGCATGGACTATGATGTCTTCAGAAATGTTGGCGACTCCAGGAATGCCTTGAATCACTCGATGGATTTCATACTGGTAGATCTCAGGAGCTGCATTGATGCCGAACGATAGCCTCTTGTACCGGTACAATCCACAGTGAGTCTCAAATGTTGTCACGTCCCTGGATTCTGGGTCCAGCTCTAGTTGATGATAGCCCCATTTTAAATTGATTTTTGAGAACACCTGACTGGTTGTTAACTCCTGGAGTACTTCTTCTACTGTTGGTATGTGGTGTCGTTCTCGAATTATAGCTTCATTGGCCATCCTCATATCAACACACAGTCTCATGTCACCATTTGGTTTCAGCACGATCACTACTGGGCTGACCCATTGCGTTGAATGTTCTACAGGTTCAATAATGTCTTGCTCAATCAACTCTTTGATTTTGGCCTTGACTTTCCCATGAAGTCCAAACCCAAGGCACTGGTTGCGCCTTGGGTTTGACTGTTTTGTCCACTGCTAGCTTTAGTTGTCGACCTTTCAGCTTTCCTACTCCCTGGAAAACTGCGGGGAATTCTTGCTTCATATCCTCGTATGACTGAACTGAATTGACACGAGCTCCAATATGAAGTATTGCCAGATCTTGCGCCATGCGTCTACTCAGCAATGGTTCTCCCCTCTCATCTATGACAACAAACTCTGCTTCGGTGTGCTTGTCACCAGCTTCAACAGTCGCAGTGAAACATCCAATGGTCTGCAATGGCTTAGTTGCTGTGTATGGATACAGTTTCTTTGAACACTTCTTTTACGTACAAATGATCTTTTTTTTTCAATTTCTCCCATAAATGTCGGTCAATTAGATTACTGTCACTGCCTGAGTGACCGGAACTGTCACACCACTAATTATCACTGGGACTTTCTCATGATGGTTATCATTCAATGTAAACTGATAGTATTTCTGCCCATCCTGGTTGTCGTCATCATCATCAATTTCCTGGTCACCTTCTATATGGCGAATAGTGCCTTGCTTTCTCTGTCCATAATTGCCTTTCTTTCCAGGAGACTTTCCTTTCCCCCAAGCTTTGCCCTTAGAAGCTGTACTCTTCCCATTCTGGTTTGCATTTGACTTGATTTTGCACTTCTTTGCAAAGTGGTCTTTACCTCCACACCTTCTACAAACTTTGCCTTTTGCTGGGCAGCATGGGTCTTTTCCAAAATGACCTCTGTCTCCACATCTGTAACACTCCAAGTCATGTGTCGGCATATTTCTTGGCTGGCTATGGCTATGCGAGAGCCTATTTACTTGTTGACCAACTTTGTCTTTACTAGGGTGGCTTGAGTTGTCTTTCAGTTTCATGGTATGAAATTGCCCCTCAACAGCCTCTAATGCAGCAGCCATTGTTAAAGCATTGGTAAGTTTCAACTCACCTCCTTTTTCTAGCAATCGCCTTCTGAGTTTGTCTGATGTGCAGTGCTGCACGCCTTGATCCAATAACTGGTTGTCCAAATCAGCTGCCACGTAATTGCATCCAACAGCCAGTTGTCGCAATCTCATCATGTACTGGGCGACCGTTTCCCCATCTTCCTGTTTTGTTTTGCGAAACAAATGGCGTTGAAATGTGGCATTCGGTGTCACTACATAGTGTGCATTCAATGCATCTACAGCTTTCTGGTATTCCTCCTTCCTTCCAGTATTCAAAAGCATCTTAAAAGTTTCCCGAACTGCAGGTCCTGCAGTGAAGAGAAGTAACGCCCTCCGCTGCGCTTTCTGCGCCGCCGTACTCCCATCGAGAAATAGGCCACGACTGTCGGCGTAAGCTTCGAACTCTTCAAGCCATGCCTTCCACTTCACGCTTACAGTGCTTGCATCGGCCATCGGGTCAAAATGAGGAACACCGCGAAGTGCTAGAAATTCAGCTCCAGTGACTGCCATGATGAAACGTTCCAGCTCAAAGCCACAGATTCAAAATCCATAATGTTTTTCCTCGTCGCCAATGCCACATTTGTGGCCCGAAATGTGAAATTGATAACACCATCAACACATGATTTACCTGTTGAACATCAGCGTGTCTTTATTCCTCTGCTTCCATTATTCCACCATTTCGCGCCTGCATACAACGTGCGCATACCCTCTCACTTCCGGACAGGTTAATAGCTCAACCTCTATCTGCATACATCTCATGCATATTCATTATCATGACAGGAGGAACTTGACGTTCGACTCCCTGGTCGCTGCTTTCGGGTCACCAGGAGATGCCTGGCGTTGACTTCGTTAATCTTTCGTATGTACTGGCCCTTTAGAATGGTCATGGCCTCCTGATATAAACGGCGTCCCTGATCATCGAGTAGACCAGGGAGTCGACTCAGGAATTCAGTACTTGTAATTTGTCAGTCTTAGACTGCACAGTGGCTGAAGATGCCTACAGGAATGCCTCGAAATAGCACAGCCAGAGTTCGAAGGTGATTGAGGGTCAAATTGCAGCTTCTGTGGCTTCAAGATCTGCTCCATTACAAAATTAAAGCGAATAAAATTGATGCACCATTAATAACTCCAAAAGACTGAAGTTGAACAAACTGATAGGCTTTTATGAGCTTTAGAACCGTGGTTTTCAACCTTTTTCTTTCACATACCACTTTGAGTAATCCTTATGCCATTGGTGCTCTGTAATTAGTAAGGGATTGCTTAAGGTGGGTGGGAAGGGAAGGTTGTGGATCCCTTGTTACTGAAATATTTTGCTTGAGAAAAATTACCAATGATCCATTTCCTTTGCAGCTATGAGACTGTGCACATAACGAGTCAGTTAGATACAATTAAAACAGTGGTTTTCAATTGTGTTCTATCCACCACATACCACTAATCACAGAGCACCTATGGCATAGGGATTACTTAAAGTGGTATGTGAGTGGAAAGAAAAAGGTTGAGAACCACTGCTTTAGAACAAAAGCACATCCAAGCTGCTCGACTGTTCTGCATTGTGCAGAGGGCTGTGGAACATTCTGGAGCCTGTGGGAGGAGTCGCAGGCACAGTCGACCAATGGGTGTGCACAGGCAAACATATACATTCAGTGGTTTACCACTGTCTGCCTGTCCTCTGCATGGGTCACCGCCACTCTAATCAGCCTGACCCCTGTTCAATACTGGGAAAAGCATTTCACCCTTGCTCTGATACATTTTTTTTTAAACCCAGATTTATTTATAGTACTTAACCAGAATATACAAAGTAGTGGTCAAGCATGAACTAATGAGGTATACAAATTCAAACCTTGTTTAATATTGAAAATGACTAATTTAAACCATGGGTTTTTAAAGCATATGCCTCAATGAGTTCAAAATTTACAAAGTGACCTGTCAATTTTCACTGCACCACAAACAGCAAAAAACTGTGGAGCTTGAATAAGATATTTTTCCTTGTTTTTGTATTTTTGTACAGAATGGAAGACCAATTTTATTTCTCCCCCCCACCCCCCCACCCCACCCAAGTTAGCAAGACCTCTATCTTTGGCCTTCAATGCATATGAACCTTTACCCTAAGCACAATTTACAAAAAGAAAAAAAGGCAGTAATTATTCTTTTCTTGAAATAAGAACATGGTCAACAAATTGTAAAGCGTTTGCTTCTAAAATATACAAATTCAAGTTCTAAACCCATTTCGAAACAGACCCAAAACTTATTACAGCATTCAAACCTATTGGTATTACAAATGTGGTTGTACAAAGACCATTTAATAAATAACTTCATAAAAAAACATTCCCCAGAGCAATGCCTTGGAGAGGTGTTTCAGTACAATATAAAAACCCACTCTGCAAATGTACATAAAAAGCACACTCTCTACATTGCAAACTTGACCACACCATCAAGATATGATGTTCTTTGAAGACGTCGAACAAAATGGAACAGAAAGATAATCTGTTGCAATGATCAGCCCAAATGCATAATTCTCAGCTCACACCCCCAAGTGCAAGGAAACATACTAAATAAAGCACCGTGGAAGCGATGATTTACTAATTTATGGTTGTTTAGCATTCTGCTGGCAAGGTGAGACTTCATCTGAGGACCTTGAATTTTGCAGACCATTGATTCCCAATTACTGATGGAGTCCAATCAAATGTAACAAAGCCCCAGAGGCTAGCTCCTAATTACAAGCTAAAAATCACTCAGCTTCAGGTGAAAGATTTTGAGTTTGAATTCTCAAAGGTAACATTAGAACAGTAGAAAGACTGTGCCACCTAAACACGCGATGCAGAAGTGTGGTGCACTGAGGTAGCAACAGTCAAGCACAAACTCCGAAAAGACTGTACATCTGGCTTTATTCCAGTAAAAGTCTGAACACCAGTTCATGCCTTGGTGGCTTCCCGTGTCACTGGCTCAGGAGGGGCCGGCTCAGGTTTATATTCTGGTTGGCTGATTGACAGTCAGCCAGATGGAGTCAGCCCCCTGCAGTAGGCTGGGGGTCGTATCACCACAAGAGGCGCACCTTGAAATGAGAGGTATTGTGCACCAGACGTTAAAATTTTAGAAAATGGTTTTAAATTAATAACGGGATTTCTCAGAAGATACGAGTGAGGAAAGAATGGGACCCTCTGAAATGAAGTCCTGCAAAGCAGTACAGGCTGCAGTGAGGAAAAATGGCAACAGCTGGAGAAGGTGGGATCGTGATTCCCGGAGATGTTCAGAGCAGTGGGCATGAGTTTTGAACAGAGGAATTGTGTTCCGATCACTGGAGCAGGGAAAGAGAGAATCCAGCAGCTGGAATGAGGAAAATGGTGTTTCAATTGCAGGAGAGAGGGAATTAGGACTCGTTTAATTTAAAATTAAAATTGACCTTTTTTCAGTCATCCTCCAGTCCTCGGTTCAATATTGAAAATGATTGTTTCTTTGGAGGAAAATTGTTTTGATCCAGTGCTCTTCAACTTTTCACTTTTCAGATAATGTAAGTGGGCTCTGTGCAACATTAAATTCTTGTACTTTTAAAATCCAGTGCGTTCGATGAGTGAAAAAAAACTTGACAAATTACATCTAGTTGTCTGTAGAATATTGCTAAAAAATGAAAATAGTGAAGTTTGCAGAGACATCAAATAAGACTTCCTTCTGATTCATGTCGGAAGTTAAATTAACACACAGATAGGCAAGTATTAATACGCTGCTCTTTTTAGCCTCTGATCACTGTGTAAAAAGTTTGGAATGATTATGTAATCTGGTCTATTCGGCTTGCAACTATACATCTGTTTTGGGTGAGGGAACAGGCAAGGATTTTGGACACAAGTTTTGGTAGGGAATGATTTTATTTACAGAAGGCAAGTGTGGGAAATGGTAACTGATGCACCATGCACACACACACATGGAATTTACTGCAGCTGTGGGAAAATGGTAGCGGTGGTGAAACAATGCGTGCAGTTTATTAGAGATCGTGGGATAAAGCAATTAAACACACAGAGACAACTAATAACGAACATGGAAAAAAACTTCATACACACACTCACACACACACACACACACACACACACACAAACAACCAGGAGAAAAGTCAATACGGTGCCTACCACCCCTTGACTCTGTGCAGACACAGCTCTATGCTATTTAGGGACAATAATCAATGCTCCCAAACCTATTTATTGCACAGCTCATCGACAGTTTCTCCAGCGCTCTTCCGCATTCCTCAGCCTTGAATGAAGCAGGGTGGTCCCGCGAAGATGGCAAGAGAACAAAGAGCATATGGTGCCTTTATAGTGCTGGAGGGCCCAGTCCAGGTCATTAGCTGGGCCCATTGGCTCAATGCCAGGAGGGTTAATCCAATTACAACAGCCAATGGCCCAAGGCTGGAGAGTCCAGTCCAGGTAATTTACAATTGTCTGTAAATTACAAGGTGTGGCACTAATGGCAGGGTGTGCACTAATGGGTGGGGTGGGACCAACCTTGATTGGCAGCTGGTGTCCTCCGATTAGGTAAGGGGCTGTGCTGACATGTGACAGCCATGACCCTTCCAATACAACATCCAATTTACAATGGCAACACTAACATTTATGGATATGATCCTTTTAACAGCAGTAGTGAATTGAAATGTTTCACTGGTATTCGATCAGTGGAGCAGAGACTTTAGATATTTTAACCTGAATCTTATCAAAGGGACTTTTTTAGAGGGAATTCTGCATTACACAGCTCAGATGACTAAAGGAAAGATGGAGTGACAAAAGTCAGGATGGAATGTCACCTATCTCTATTCTTATTGGACTTTCAAAGTTCATTTCTGGCTGGATGTAGGATATGATCCTTGTGCCACCCATGGCAGACACCTCTCCAAATATCCTCAGTCATTGTTTCCTTCCACACCATCAAACTTCACCAAAGGCTCAGTGTGTCACGGCGGCTGTTCTCCTCCATCTCCCCACCAGCCTGCCTCCCCGCCATGATGCAACACTGGCTGGCTCTGACTGGCAAGTACTGCCCGCTCAGTCAAATGAAAAGTGTGAGGCATATGGAGATAGCAATGAGAAATGGAGGCTTAGAGAGGGGGTGGATGGGGGGGGCTTAAGAATTGGAGAGGAATCTGGAGCCGAGGGTTGGAAACACTGTGGGCTGGTTACTGGGGACCAAAGAAAAAGATGAAGTGGAGATGTAGGGACTTCAGTGAGGGAGCAGCAGATTGATTGGTATAACCAATGGCAGGTTGACAGGAATGACCTAAAACCATCATTCTGTCTAACCTATGTGGAAGAGCCTCACGTGGACCAACTGCATCACAGAGCATCTCATAGTAATAGCTGTAGGTACAATGGCTAAATGTACCTAGATGAATGAGGCTAAACAGTTGTATAGTTTGTAGCCCATAAATTCAGAAAATAAAGGAAAATTCGATATCTCACAGCCAGAGAACCACTATCAGAGAACGGAGTGAAGTGAATCAGAGTCACACAACATGGAAACACGTCTGCCTACTGATCAAATCCATGTCAACTGTTGAGCATCCCTTTGGACTAATCTGGCATATCCACAATTCAATCAGCTTGCCCCAGATTCTACCACTCACATACACAGTAGAGGCAATTTAGAGTGACCAATTAACCTACTAACCTTAATTTTTTGGGGATGTGGGAGAAAAGCAAAACATTGAGAGGAAAACAATGCAGACACAGGAAGAATGTGGTCTGGATTGAAATTAAGAACCAGCTCGGCTATTGGCCATACTACGGTGTCATTCATTTGTATATTATTATTGAATATTATTGAATGCTTTGTGGTTTTTGAATGTTTACAAGGCTATATTATCCACACTACTGTCATAAATGAGCTTCATATATTTGAGTTATGGCATCAGAAATGTTTAGAATTGCTAATAAAGTCAGAGACAAAAAAATCTCAATAAATAAAGATTGAGCTCTTCCTGTGTGCTTGAAAAAATTGTTTTGTTCATACATGGCATTTCATGTTAACATTATCATTTAGTAGATTAAACAAAGGATACCAGGCATTTTTCCACCTAAAATTTAACTCTATTTGTGAAATACAGTAAAACCCCTGTTATCCAACATTTAAAGGTAGATGCCAGAATTATTCGGTTGCTTGAGATTGTGTGTTGCGTGGATTGGTGAACTAAAGGTGAGGCGTGCCAATTTTACTTTTTTTTTTAACCTACTTAGTCCACAATTTTTTTGCTAGTTGCTTGAATTCCAGATAACAGGGGTTTACACTATAATTCCATGAAAACCAGCTTCCCACCTAAAACCTAACTTGTTTGAAAAATCTAATTAATTTTAACTATTGAAATGATATTTGGCGACAAGGAGTGTAATTCAAAATTGTTATTTGATCATGTTGAAATTGCATGAAGCACCTGATGTAGATTTCAGACATGGAAGGCAATTCACTCCTGTTTGCTTGCTCAGTAGGGGAGTAGGAAGGATGGAAATCAGTATTTTAAAAGGGAAGCTGCAATTTCAAGGGAGCAATAAAGAACAGCAGATTTTAGATATCTAAAACAAAAACAGAAAATGCTTAAGTAAGAAGCAAGTCAAAGCAGAGAAAGAGCTGACTTAGGGATTCTTCATCAGAATCGAAAAAGACAGGACACAAGTGTGTTTTAAATTATAGAAAGAGGGAGGGTGGAGAGATGAAAGGGATGTGTGTGTGACAAGTGCAGCCGAAAGTTGTTCAAATAACAATGACCTCAAAAACTGTCAGTTGGAGACAAGAGAAAATAAAGAAACCTACAGATACTCCTCGACTTACGATGGGGTTACATCCCTATCATAAGTAGAAAAATCCTAAGTTGGTAAAGAATACAGTACCAAACATCATAGGCTAGCCTATCTTAAATGTTCTTAGAACACTTACTGTAGCCTATAGCTGGGCAAATTTACCTAAAACAAAGCCTATTTTATAATTAAATGTTGAATACCTTTTATTCCATGCTGAAAAAAAGTTTTTAATCATAAAATATAGCGGTAACAGTCACACCAACACCACCATGAATTGTGAAACTACATTACCAAGTGACTATACAGATATTTTCATTAGAATGTGTATCGCTGTCATACCATCGTAACCTCGAAAAGTCATAAGTCGAGCCATCGTAGATAAAGTAGCATCTGTATTGGTATGGAAAGGTATAGCCGCAGCTGAAAAGTAAAAAGAGTGATAATCTGAAATTGTTAAAATTTATCAATTCCAATGAGGTGAGCACTGAGTGCCATATGCTAAACTGGAGGTAGTGAATTATTCTTCCCTCGACAGACTATTTAAGTGACTGGATGGTGGGAAGAGAAGGAGTAAAAAAAGTGGGTGCTGCATTTCTGGCGAAAGTGCAGTATGAAGGGAAATGTTGGCGGGGATAAGAGGAGTGAACCATGAGTCACAGAGTGAATGGGTTCTTTGGAACATAGAGAGGGGAAGAAGTACCTGTTGGCAGGTTGGAGGTATGGAAATTATGGAGAATAAGTCATTGAATCTGAAGCTGGTGGTTATGGAAAATTAGGACCAATAAAATGCTTTCACTGTTCTGGCTGGGAGGAGATGGGGCTGGGGATGAACGGTGGGTGGGGGGAGGGTGAGGAGGTGAGTGGGCGTGCAAGAGATGTGGTTGAGAGCCTTGTTAACTATGGTATAAGAAAAATATTGAAGACATTTTAAAGACATTAGTGCAAAAAGCCTTGACATCAAGAACAGATATGGCATAGACCGAGCCACTGGAATGGATTGGAGTTACTGCAGGATTAGGGAGAGAGGGGGTGTAGTCAAAATAGCTGTGGGAATTGTGTTTTTATTACAATTTATTGAGGATATAGCCTCCAGAATAGAAGCAGAGATCTTAAAATAGGTAAGAGTGCAAGTTAGACCATGTGAAAGAGTAAAGATGATGATTTTATTTATGCTTTGTCGAAATTCAGCGAGCAACAACATTATTATTCATCAGTTTAATGGAGAATGGGCAAGAGTAGAAAGAAAAAGCTTTCCCACTTAAAATCTGGGCTGAAACATGAAAGTCTCTAGATAGTGTTATTATAGTAAAATACACAATAATGCTGAGATGCTCGACAAGTCCTTCAGCATCTGGAGTAGGGGTTTTCAAACTGTCCCCCTAAACTCACATTGCACCTAAAGCAATCCCTATGTCCTAAGTGCTCTGTGATTAGTAAGGGGCTACTTTTATTTTAAAATATTTTTATTGAGTTTAACATATAAATCCTACATACAAAGTCTTCTAATTAAACAAATAGCAGGTCATATCATATACATATCACATTAAATATAAATCAAAAACCTATCCATAATTGGTTATTGAACAATATTTCTTTAAATCAGAAAATTCTATCAATATGGTAATTAACCATCTATCTCTTTCTCATATTATATTCCAATTAGTTGTGGATAGAACATAAATAAAACTAAATTAAACAAACCTTTTATCTAACTAAAGGGTAAATTCTGTCTTATTTAATGATATGATCGATGACAACCAGATTTAAAAAAGAAGAAAAAAAGCAAAATCTAATCTAACCCTTCCTCTAACCAAGGTTAACTTGTAAAATTGTAAAGATATGGATTGAATGGTGACCTTCAGTCTTTGGAGCATCCAGACTTCTTAAATCTTCCAATTCTAATAGTAATCTATGAATGGGCCCCACATCTTGTCAAATTGAAACTTTCTATCTTTAATGTTGTATCTAATTTTCTCCAAGGTTAGACAGGACGTAACATCATGTAACCACTGGGCATGAGTAGGTGGAGAGTCATCCTTCCATTTCATTAAAATTGCTCGTCTGGCTATCAGTGAGATGAAAGCTAAGACTTTCTCATGGGTTGAAGTCAAGAGTATATCCTCTTCTCAAGAAAAACCAAACAAAACAGTGAGAGGGCATGGTTCTAATTTGATCTTTAGAATCTTTGATAAAGTCTGAAAAATATCTTTCCATTTTTTTTCTAAATTAGGGCATTCCCAAAACATATGAATTAATGAGGCTTCAAAGATTTTGCACTTATCGTGTAGTGGATCAACATCTGGGTAAAAATGAGATAGTTTAACTTTGGACATATGTAACCTATGCATCCCCTTAAATTGTAACAAACAATATCAAGCAAAAAAAAAAATGAGGATTCATTAATCAAGGTAATCAAGGATTCATTAATCAAAAGATGTTCAAATCATGCTCCCAATCATTCTTAATCCCAGCCATTGAAGCTACTGTTACCAATCATGTGTGCTCATTATGTGCACGGTTTCATAACTAAAGAAAATGGGCCAATGACAATTTTTTGCAAGCAAAGTATTTTGGTAACAATTTGGGTTCTCAACTTTCCTTCCCCCCCCCATATACCACCTTAAGAAATCCCTTACTAATCACAGAGCACTTACGGCTTGGTGATTTTAGGCGGGCAATTTAAAAACCTTTTGGGCAAACATTGAGGAAGGGTTGAGGCCTGTAACATTAGTTATATATCTTTGTCTCCTCTGGATGCAGCAGGAATTTCTCCAGCATTTCTACCCACTTAAATTCTGTCTTCTCCTTTTTCAACTTCCAGCAATATTCCAACAATGTCCAAAATAAGCCAGGGAACATCATCCTCTCTTCTCCCTGAGAATGTTACAGCCCTTGGGATGTAGTATTAAATCAAATAATTATTACCCGTCCACTCTAGAAATGTAGCTGCACTTTCCTCTGTCCAATATGTTTCTGTTTCCCTTCTGTCTCCAATGATTATTTTTAAAGCCACAGGCTTGACAAAAAATTCCTAATTTTTCCAGTTCTTATGAAAGAATTCAGGTCCTTGACCTAAACTCTTCTTTCCCCAAAGATGCTGCTCGATCTGCTGAATGCTTCCTGCATTTTCTGCTGTTGTAACTGCAGCATCGGCTGTTTATGGCTCCTGGTGCAGACTAACTAACCTGGAATGTTCCTGACTGTGAACCCGAAAGGGGAATTCCAGGTAGTGATTGGGAGACTTCCCAGTGTTAAGGTCGACAGGAGATGTGGCAGGAGATGTGGCATCAGTGCAAGAGAGTGCTGCTGAGGTAAAAGATCAGCCTCACTGAATCATGGAGCAGGTCTGAGGAGCTGGATGTCCTCATCCTGCTTCTATTGCCTCTATTATATTTTTATTGTACCTGTCAATGGCAATGTTTTCATTGCACAAGTTTAATGGTAGTCTTCTTGACTGAGTAACATATTGCTTTCTTGATGCTAACAGAGATAACTCCCAGGTCTCTCACTTTGAGAGGACAAGTTATCGCTTTATAGCTCCAGCCATAATGACTGATGGCATTTTCTTTCCTTGCTTCAATTTTATTTGGTTACACTGATGAGTGTCACTGTCTCAAGAGAGGCATTTATTATGTGGTGGAGATGTGCTGTACATCTTGCTTCATTAACTGACCCTATTTCCTCCAAGGATAACATGAGATAATGTTTATCTTTGATAATCATTTTTACTATAAGCCAAAAGCATTTATACCTGTTTGGTGTCAATATTCCAGGTTGATAACGTAGTTCTTGCGCTCCATTCGGATCATCTTTGTTGGCCATTTTTGATACAATTAAATAATTAAATAAGTCTACACAAAAGAGTCTGGAAAAACAACCAACTGAAAAACCTCACAAAGATTAGCGTATACAGAGCCATTGTCATACCCACACTCCTGAACGGCTCTGAATCATGGGTCCTCTACCGGCATCACCTACGGCTCCTAGAACGCTTCCACCAGCGTTGTCTCCGCTCCATCCTCAACATTCATTGGAGCGACTTCATCCCTAACATCGAAGTACTCGAGATGGCAGAGGCCGACAGCATCGAATCCACGCTGCTGAAGATCCAACTGCGCTGGGTAGGTCACGTCTCCAGAATGGAGGACCATCGCCTTCCCAAGATCGTGTTATATAGCGAGCTCTCCACTGGCCACCATGACAGAGGTGCACCAAAGAAGAGGTACAAGGACTGCCTAAAGAAATCTCGGTGCCTGCCACATTGACCACTGCCAGTGGGCTGATATCGCCTCAAACTGTGCATCTTGGCACCTCACAGTTTGGCGGGCAGCAACCTCCTTTGAAGAAGACCGCAGAGCCCACCTCACTGACAAAAGACAAAGGAGGAAAAACCCAACACCCAACCCCAACCAACCAATTTTCCCTTGCAACCGCTGCCACCGTGTCTGCCTGTCCCGCATCGGACTTGTCAGCCACAAACGAGCCTGCAGCTGACGTGGACGTTACCCCTCCATAAATCTTCGTCCGCGAAGCCAAACCAAAGAAGAAAGAAGAAGAATGACTTTGTTTGATCCTCTGCAGTTTACTCAGTGGAATTAGATGGGAGCATCGTTTCCATTTTATCTGTAGAGATTGCAAATGCGAAGAAATCTCTGCAGACATTAATGAATGTAAACTATTGTGGACAACAATGGCCAGATCTAGGCAGCCTCTAGGAAACCCTCTGGTGGTGAAGGTATTAGCAAAGAGGACCTCTGTACACGCGGCAGCAGTGGTCCTTGTCTCACCCACTTCTCAATGAACAGTTATTGTTGGCCAAGCCAACACGTTCTCTGAGGAAGATTCTTCTGAGGGCTGGATTACCTACATCAGGTATGATGTTAACCCAGCTTCCTTCCACTCATGCCCTCCATAGCTTATTCTGAAGATCAAAAATGAAGGCAAGTGCCAGGCACCAATATGTTTGAAGAAGATGTTAACAATCCTAATGTCCTGCTACAACAACGAGACCTTCACGTGGCCATCTATGCTAGTGAGATTATAAGCAAATTCCAGTGCCCCAAATGGAGAACTTACTGAAGGTTTGAGGACTGGTTGCCTTAGTACAGAGGTAGTCTGAAAACCTCTTGAACCGCCTCACCTGAATGGAAAGTGTCATGGCAAAGAGACTGCTCTCGACTTTCTTAAAGACGCTTTTCAGCGATATAACATTAGGAAGAGAAATGTGTATATTTGCTTTCAATTAATTTCTGCAATATGGCATAGAAAAAGTTGCACTTTTTAAAACCTCCCTTATTCCAAGACAATTCATAGTCTATTAAAGGAGTAAAACATGAAAGTCATGGTTGAAGTAAAAACACAATGTTGGAGAAAGTCAGCAGGTCAAACAGTGTACTTTATATAGCCAAGATAATGATACATAATCAATGTTTCAGGCTTGAGCACTTCATCAAGGTGTGAACAAAATTAGACTGGTACCAAACAAAATGGTGAGGGGGTGGGGAGACCACAGTCCCATAGGCAGGAGGAAATGGGTGGGATGGCTCTGTGAATGGAGAGGGGAGGGGAGGGGGTGGAGAACTGGAGGAAAGAAGATAGAGGGATGAGAGAGAGAGAGAGAGAGAGAGATCAGGGAGTGGGCTTGCAGAAACTGCAGGTTAATGTTCATGCCATCTAGTTGGAGAGTGCCCAGTTGGAATATAAGGTTTGGCTTCCCCATTTTATGGGTGGCCTTGGTTGGACAGTACACAAGGCCATGAACAGACATGTCAGTGCAGGAGTGAGACGCAGAACTGAAATGGCCACTGGAAGATCCCTGTCATTGATGTGGACAAAGTGAAGTGATCTTCCAATCTGCATCCAGGCTCTATGATGTCGAGAAAGCCACAATGGGAGAACTGTATACGGTAGATGACTCCCGTTTCACTTGGAAGGACTGTTTAGGGCCCCAAATGGTGGTGAGGGAGGAGGTGTGGGTGCAGGAGAATGTGGCCACAGGAGAAGGTGCCAAGGGAGCTATTGGTGGGCCATAAACAGTCCTTGCAAGTGAATCAACACTCCCCTTTTGAATCTGCAGGTGTTATCAATTACATCCAGTGCTCCAGTTGTGGCCTTCTCTACATCAGAGAGACTGAATGGAGACTGGGAGATCGCTTTGCTGAGTACCTTCGCTCTGCCCAAATCAATGACAGGAATCTCCCAGTGGCCATTGTTACAAGTCCAGAGGACCCCGAAACCCAGCAGCAATAGATATTCACCAAGACAAATGGTTACTTAAAAAAAAGTTGCTTTTAATTATCTTTAAACATGAAAATAGAATCAACTTTAACTTATCACTATTGACTTACTTAACCTAACTTAACTCCTTCCTAATTCTAAGCACCCATGTATGTAATGTGTGTTAAAGTTCAGAAAAGTTATTTGGTTCACAGTCCAGTCTCACTTCTCATTCCTCCAAGTTCACTGGTTGCAGGCAATTCTTATACTGTGCACAGAATTTAACATTTATAAAGTTCACCAGGCTCTGATGCTTGAAAGGTAAATGGTTACTGCTCAGGAAGTTTCTTAGTGGTTTTCAGAGAGAGATTTGTTGTTTCAGGACATCCACAGCTGATATACATCCATCAGTCACTTCAGTGTCTTGCTGACGAAACTCGCCTCTTCAGGGTTCTCCAGATGATAACCTCTTTCTTTCAGGTCACCATAGAGTTCCTTTTTGTTTCACTTATTCCAAGTGAAAAATTAGACAGCCAGTTCTCTCCTCTTGCATGAAACACAAGGGCTTTCACCAGGCTGACTTCGAAAAAGGCTTTCCACAAGCTTTCCAGCTTATCCTGTTCCAGTCCCAGCTGCTTCTGCTGTCTGTAACACTGTGGAAGATCTCTCTCTCTCTCTCTGAGAGAAAGCCTGTTTGACTGTCTCTGCTTGTAAAACCACATGACCCGCTTAGAACAACAAGTTCACTTCCAGACAATTTGTGGCTCCACCAAGATCTTTCATCTGTTGCCTTTTGTAAACAATCCATTAGTGAAGTCTCTTAAGCATTCTTCAAAACTTTTGAAAAAACGGTTGGCCCTGACATGTCTAGCATGGGGCAGAGCTCCAGTATTTTAAATAAGATCTGTTTTAAAGTGTTTGCATATGACCTACTCTAATAAACCTTTCACAATTTATCTCCCAAAAACATATTTATATGGCCTCATGGACTGTCAAACCAAGGTCACCTATCAATTGGAGGAGTAAGACCTAATATTCCATCTGAGCACTTCCCAACCAGGTGGCATTAACATTGACATCTCTGGTTTCTGCTAGCCTACTTCCATTCTCCCTCTCTTCACCATACCTCTGCTCTCCACTCCCATTCACAGAGACAACTCCCCTCCCCCTTGTTTGCTGGTGTGCCATCCCTCCCTTATCCACCTATTTACACCAGCTTGTGGGACTGTGATCCTCCCCCTGCCCATTCCCTCCCCCACCCCCAACCATTTTGTTCAGGCGCCTGCCGACATTTTGTTCATACCTTGATGAAGGGCTCAAGCCTGAAATGTTGATTATGTATCTTTATCTTTACTACCTAAAGAACACTGTTTGACTTGCTGAGTTTCTCCAGCATTTTGTTTTCTCAGTCCACATTTCAGCATCTGTAGTCTCTCAAGTTTCTCTTTTGATTTCATTATTCAAGGATGAGTTTGCCAGGAGTATTCCTTCTGCTCCTCTTTAAAAATGGTGCTTTGACATTGACTGAGAGAGCATCAGGATCTCCATTTCATCTCAGATGAACTACACTGGCATTCCTTCGATTCATGAGCAGCATTGAACTGCATGTGTAATCTTAAGACTCTGAAGTGGGAGTTGAATTCATGATTATGTTTACCTCTGAATTGAAAATTTACTATCTAAGGTATTTAGATCAGTGGTTTTCAAACGTTTTCTTTCCACTCACATACCACCATAAGTAATCCCTTACTAATCACAGAGCGACTAAGGCATTGGGATTACTTAAGGTGGTATATGAGTGGAAAGAAAACGTTTGAAAACCACTGGTTTAGAAGGATTGGCGGGGTGGGGTGGAATCTCACTGAAACCTATTGAATACTGAAAAGCCTCGATAGAGAGGATGTGGAGAGGATGTTTCCTATGGTGAGGGAGTCTGAATCCAGAGAGCAGAGCTCCAGAATACGAAAATATCGCTTTAGAGCAGAGAAAAGGAGGAATTTCTTTACCTACCCAGAGGTGGCAAATCGATTACATTCATTTCTGCGGACAGCTGTGAAAGCCAATTCATTGGGTATATCTAAGATATATATTCTTGGTTAGGAAGGGAATCTAGCATAACAGGGAGAAGGCAGGAGAATGGGATTGAAAAAGGACAATTAGCCATGCTGATCGAATGGTAGGTGGCTTCAATGGGTCGAATGGCCTAATTCTGCTCCTTAATCTGATGGTCTTGTTATGTGGTCATTGTGCTTCGCATAAAGAGAATGCTTTCGATCTAATCTGACCAGCAGAACTGGGAAAGAAGGCAGTTTACATCATCCAGGCAACCGCAATGGCGCTGACAGAGGCAGAGTTGTCGGCACAGACTCAGTCGGGTCCTTTCTAACCTGCAGAGGCTTTCCACACCATCCAAAGCTGACTGCAAACTTACTCAACAAAATGACACAACTTTGTATCAGGTCCAACTGAGGAGGCGTGGAACAAGAGCCTCACAAAAGTTTTATTTTATCTTCATGCACACACTGCCCACTGCACACAGAGCACTCAGGCCCACCTCCCACTGCTCACTGTCCACCTGCTGCCCCCTGTTCACTGACCACTGTTCACCCATTGCCTACTGTATACCCACTATCCACTGTCCATTGTTAATCCACTGCCAACTGTCAACCCATTGCCCACTTTGCACTGCCCACTGTCTACCCACTGCTCACTCTCCACTGCCCACTGTCAACCTTCTTTCCACCATCCAGCCACTCCCCATGGTCCACCCACTGTACATCCACTGTCCACCCAGTGGCCATTGTCCATTGTTCATTCAGTGCCCACTGTTCATCCACTGCCCACTGTCCATAATTCACCAACTGCCCACTCTCTATTGCTCACTGCACACTGCCCACTGTACACCACTGCCCACTAACCATCCACCTACTACCCAGTTTATCCATCTCCAAAGTCCAGACATTGCCTACCCGCTGCCCACCTGTTGCTGAGAAAGCTGCCCTCTGTCCATCGTGTTCACCGTGCACCTAGTGCCCATCTGCTGCCTGTATGTTGCCCGCCTAATGCTCAGCTAATTTATCAAGCTACTGTTCATTAACTGTTCACTCGCTGCCAGCTTGTCACCCATAAACACGCCAGATGATCCATTTCTATTCCACATGCTGCCCATGCACTTCACACCTGCTGATTACGTTTTGCCCATGTGCTGTCTACATGCTGCCCACACACAATCCATAAAACAACAACACTTTGTCCACATGCATACCACTCTTTACCCATCTGCTCCAGCTTTTCTAAAGCAGGCCCAAAATTAATTCAGGCCCATTCTATTTGCAAGCTAATTCGTAAAGCTAATTTTAAATCAGTGATGTCCGCGCTCTACTCGGGAATGTGTCTATCTGTTACTTTATCACCATCCATGGTACAGACTGGTTGCCTGAATTATAGATACATACTGAAGGATGATTTGATAAATAGTGTCATGACACTTAGCAACGCAGCAGTCATTGCGAGAAACCTTTCTCCTGGCACCTTTCTGTTGTACTCTTGCTTAAGCATGATGGAAAAAGATAATATCCACAGAGAAAAGGTCTGTAAAAAGGGACTGACATTGGAAACAGTTGAGAGAATCAGTGCCAGAAGTGAGAACAGCACAAAACTGAAAGAAATGCAATGTAGTCACAGAGGAACCCTTCCTGGCCTACAGAGTGCTTGATTAGTGTATGACAATGATGAATTGACAGTACATGCTGTATCACTTTAGGAAATACTCAAACATCGGTCTGGACAACTGTTTGGATTACCCTGATAAGCTCTCAACAGACCATCAAAAACTTTGACCATCCACAGTAGTTTAGCTGTGGGGAGGTTAAATCATCGACAAGGTTCTTCTCACTGACATGGACATGTTTAGGTTGGAGAACACAAACCTTAACCCTGCCCCACTGACATCAGCTGACTCAACATGGCCTAACAACCCCACTGCACTCCTCCTGGTATTAGCTCTGTGGTGGACAGTGTGTTTATCAGCTGAAGCAGAAAATTGTAGATTAGGTATCCTTGCTGAATCACAATCTGTCTCCATCTGTCTGGATCAGTAATGGATAATTTATATAGAATTTATAAGTCTCAGGCACAAAAATGCATGAAATGGTTCCCATTCCATTTTACCAATGTTATCTGGATTTCCTTCCAGATGGATGAGGCAGATGAGAGAATGGCAAATGGAATCAAAGTGGCTGACAACTGGGAATTCCAGGGGGAACAGAGTGTGCAGGTGCAGTGGGGGCAAGTTGCGCTGGGTGGTAGGTGTGGGTCACAGTTTGATGCAGAACCTAACATGACATGAAGAGGGTGGGAAGAGCACTTCTTCCCCTTCCCAGTCTCATTGGCAAAGGTCTCCAGGGTGAATTTGGGACAATTGAGACTTCCAGTGGAATTTTGTTTACTATGTGCAGGTGTTACTCCTCTCCAAGGACCCCAGGAGGAATTATTCCCATAGTGAAAAGTGTACTTGATGTTGTAGATCCTTGATGATTGCTGCTGCTCTCTGATGGCAATGTTCTCTGTAAATATTCTCGATGGTGGGGAGGGTTTTGCCTGTGATGTCCTGGGCTTCATCCACTTCCTTTTACATGGCTATACGCTCAGGGGTATCAGTGTCCCCTTACCAGACCGCGATGCATCTGATAAGGGGATACTTTCCACCACACATTTGTAAAAATTTGCCACAGTTTCCGATGCCATACCAAACCTCTGAAAACTCCTGAGAAAGTAGAGGCAATGATGTGCTTTCTTCACGATGCCATAAATGTGTTAGGTCCAGGACAGATTCTCTAATATAAAGACTCCTAAGCTCTTAAATTTGCTCATGCTCCCCACCTCTGATCCCCCAATAATCACTGTATCTTCCACCTCTGGCCTTCCTGTCCTGAAGTCATCAATCAGCTCCTTGGTTTTGGTGACATTGGGTGTGAGGTTGTTGTTGGTTCACCATTCAGCCAAGTTTTCAATCTCGCTCCTGCTGACTCATTGCCCCTTCTTACAACTCACCACCGTTCATTGAATTTGTAGATGTTGTTGTCATACTGAGCCACACAGTCAGAGGTGTATAGTGAGTAGAGCAGGGGGGCTAAGAACACAGCCCTGTGGTGCTCCAGAATCAATGGAGTTTGTGAGATGTTCTTACCAATCCTCACCGATTGTGGTCTGAAGATGAAGAAATCCAGGATCCAATTACACAGTGCGGTGTTGAGTCCCAGGTCTTTGAATTGACTGATTAATTTTGAGGGGATGATGGTGTTAAATGGTGAACTCTAGTGGATAATGAGCATCCTAATCTATGCATCTTTGCTGTCCAGGTGTTCCAGCAGGGATTTGTTTAGAATCAGTGAGATGGCATCTACCGTAAACCTGTTGCAACGATAGGCAAATTAGAACAGATCCTTAGACTGAAGATGATATGCTTCAATACCAGCCTTTCAAAACATTTCAACAATGTTGACATAAGAGCTACTGGTCGATAGTCATTTAAGCAGGTTACTACATTCTTTCTTTTTTTTCCAATCTTTTTTATTGATGTTTATAATAAATACAGTACAATGAAGAAAAGAGAAGGAAACTGAAAATATAATATCACATATGTGTATATATTATATATATATATATACATATATATCTTCTTCAGCATGATGCTGAACCAAGCCATGAAAGACCCCAACAATGAAGACGCTGTTTACATCCGGTACCGCACGGATGGCAGTCTCTTCAATCTGAGGCGCCTGCAAGCTCACACCAAGACACAAGAGAAACTTGTCCGTGAACTACTCTTTGCAGATGATGCCGCTTTAGTTGCCCATTCAGAGCCAGCTCTTCAGCGCTTGACGTCCTGCTTTGCGGAAACTGCCAAAATGTTTGGCCTGGAAGTCAGCCTGAAGAAAACTGAGGTCCTCCATCAGCCAGCTCCCCACCATGACTACCAGCCCCCCCACATCTCCATCGGGCACACAAAACTCAAAACGGTCAACCAGTTTACCTATCTCGGCTGCACCATTTCATCAGATGCAAGGATCGACAATGAGATAGACAACAGACTCGCCAAGGCAAATAGCGCCTTTGGAAGACTACACAAAAGAGTCTGGAAAAACAACCAACTGAAAAACCTCACAAAGATAAGCGTATACAGAGCCGTTGTCATACCCACACTCCTGTTCGGCTCCGAATCATGGGTCCTCTACCGGCACCACCTACGGCTCCTAGAACGCTTCCACCAACGTTGTCTCCGCTCCATCCTCAACATCCATTGGAGCGCTCACACCCCTAACGTCGAGGTACTCGAGATGGCAGAGGTCGACAGCATCGAGTCCACGCTGCTGAAGATCCAGCTGCGCTGGATGGGTCACGTCTCCAGAATGGAGGACCATCGCCTTCCCAAGATCGTATTATATGGCGAGCTCTCCACTGGCCACCGTGACAGAGGTGCACCAAAGAAAAGGTACAAGGACTGCCTAAAGAAATCTCTTGGTGCCTGCCACATTGACCACCGCCAGTGGGCTGATAACGCCTCAAACCGTGCATCTTGGCGCCTCACAGTTTGGCGGGCAGCAGCCTCCTTTGAAGAAGACCGCAGAGCCCACCTCACTGACAAAAGGCAAAGGAGGAAAAACCCAACACCCAACCCCAACCAACCAATTTTCCCTTGCAACCGCTGCAATCGTGTCTGCCTGTCCCGCATCGGACTGGTCAGCCACAAACGAGCCTGCAGCTGACGTGGACTTTTTACCCCCTCCATAAATCTTCGTCCGCGAAGCCAAGCCAAAGAAAAAAAAAAAAAAAAAATATATACATATATATATATATATATATATATATATATTTATATATGTGTGATATTATCTCTCTCTCTCTCTCTCTCTCTCTCTCTCTCTCTCTCTCTCTCTCTCTCTCTCTCTCTCTCAAGATGAAACTTCAAACAGCATAAACTTGGTCCCCCTCCACTGCACTGGATGAAGACAGAAAAGACATCAAAAATATTATAAAATCCCAACTAACCTACTCTATTAAAAGAAAACTAACCAAAAAACAAATGTCTGAGCAGCTTATCCTGAGGGCTACATACATTTTGTAGCTTTTGATTCAAACCGTGAATTAAAAACAAAGGTAAGACTATATCTCACCTGGAAGAACGCACATCCAATTACATTTAAAACATTTAAATTAAATGAAAATAAGACATAAAAAGTCATCATGTATCTTCATATTTCACCGATGAAGCAAATACATGATATCTATTTTTTTTCTAAACTTCCAAATAAAGGAAGAAACTTTTTCAGTCAATATTATCAAAAAAATACTTTGGGATGAAAACTGGAATCTCTTGAAATAGATATAAAAACTTAGGGAATATCATCATTTTAACTGCATTAATACAACCTATTAAAGATAATGATAAAGAAGACCATCTAAAAAAATCAATCTCACATAATCTAGAGGAGAAAAATTGAGTTTATATAAATCTTTAAATTGTTTAGCAATTTTAACCCCTAAGAATGTGAAATTATCTCTGACAATCTTTAATGGAACTTGAGTGGAGGTAGGGACCTGCATATTAATTGGAAAAAAAGACCCTTTTATGAAGGTTTAACATATCCAGAGAAAGAGCTGAAGTGAGAAAACACAGATAACATAACTGGGATAGATCTTTTGGGATCTGCATACAAAGAAGCTTTATGACTTACTCCTTTTCTGACAATCCCATGAACCTCATGAGTGTCTCTAAGGGCTATTGCCAGAAGTTCTAAAGCTAGATCAAATAGCAAGGGGCTAAACAGCCTAAATAAGGAGGATTTGTTATTATTAATAATCATAGCTAAGGGGGTACTATAAATCAATTTAATCCATGATATAAACCCTATAGCAAAATTAAATCTCCTTAATGTTTCAAATAAATAGTTCCAATCTACTCTGTCAAAAGCCTTTTCAGCATCCAGAGAAACGACACATTCTGGAATTATGTCCAAAGGGGAATAAATAATGTTCAATAACCTACGGATGTTAAAATGTGATTAACAACCTTTAATAACTCCAGTCTGATCTTTAAGATATTTTCCAACCTACTGGACAAAATCTTACAAAGAACCTTAAAATCTACATTCAGCAAAGAAATGAGACTATATTCAGTCTTTTTTAGGAACAATGAAATTGATGCTTCATTAAAAAGTTGCCAGTAAAGTCCCATTAAAAAAAAACAGACTTTTCAAATAGTTGAGGGGTCAGTAAATTAGTAAATGATTTACAAAATTTATCACATTCTTCTTGGGCGCTGAATCACCATTCTTGTAGTCTTCCCACCAGTGGCCATATGTTCCCGTGAGCAAGGTATCACCTCAGAATTTCTTTCTTCCTGACCATTCTACTCTTCCTCAAGGCATTTATTACATTTTCTTTAATCAACCAATTATATTTTGTATCTTTCAGTGATTTTCTTCTTTCTGTATCAAAAGCAACATACAAATACATAATTTTTTTATAAGATAAAAATTTGCAAAAATTCTTTGAACCTTTCCTTCCATGCCCAAGAATATTTAAGGCAGGCGATCTCATTGACTTTAACTGAATTTGTCCGTCTCCTCCTGTTGTCCACGCACCAGAAAATTACTGGTCATATCACTTGCAAGATTGTGGCATGGTACACCAGTGTTCCTTTACAGTAACGGGGCCTTGAATTAGTTGTCCATCAGTCTTTGCTTTTTCTTTCTAACGTCAGCAAGTGTCATGAAGGATTGCTTTCCTATTTTTTTTCGTGTCTTCCTCACTCCTGATAACAGTGCCCGTATTCCAATGTCAAGTAATGTCAATTACAGGGAAGAAAATGAAGAGATACACAGACTTATGGTCGAACAGTGCAACTATTTCATTCAGCTGCATGTTCTATCACACATAATAACTTACATGCATTTCACCAGTTAAAAAGAAGCTTGCTGCTTTATGCCTTCAATCATTCTTCCATTACTTTCATCTTGCTTTTTGAATCCACCTCAACGTACTAGGGCATGATGGATGATTCCATTGTCTGTGTCAGCCCTCGGGATAGGAAGCTGCTTTGTATGGGAAATTAAATACACACAGCGTGTCGGCTGTGGGCAGAGATGGAGATGTGAAGAGCTTCTTCCAGTGACTTTTGTGCAACTTGACCTTTTGACTCCTTTGTATTGCTTCTGCTCTATTTATAACCAGCTGTGGGAATGAGGGCCAAGTGTCACAATTTTGGATTAGGTTAAGATAATAATCATAAAAATAACATCGATCTGCATCAAAAACAGTTCTGTAACTGATCCGCTGGACTTGGCGAAACAAGGAAATGATTAGATGTAGATGCTTTTTTTCAGGTCCACTTTCACTGTTGCAAAGTCAGGCGTAATATTTCAAGGCACTTTGTTGTCATCCACCAGTCAGGGCAGACATTTCAGTTAAATTATTATCAGTCCATGAGCTCTGATGTCACGGTGGTAATAAACCAAAAATCAACAATGCTAAAATGGACTTGGTCAGGATCAATCATTCACACTGCCTGACATCGAGTGATTTATTTCTTGGTCAGTGAACATTATTTTAATCAGCGTGAGCAAATCATACAATGGAAGAATGTTTGGAGATTACTTCAGTGCAGATACTCAGTCAATGACTGAAGGCATTGACTGTTCCACAGATGCAGATGCAATCCATACCAATTCACCAGAACTGCATCTTGTGATTAGGTTTACACACATAAACATTATCCACTTGCGGCAACTAACTCAGAATGTTAGCTGACAGTGTGGTGGTGTCCAATCCAACCCCCCTTTTAGTTGTTCCAGACGGCGTCAATTATCTCTGCACCAACTGAGAAACTGCCTATGCTTCTTGGTCCCCTGCACTGCCAACTGAGCATCAAAGGAGAGTTAACAAGGAAAACAGCATTAAAGCTAATATGTGGCATCTGTTTGCAAATTATTTACAAATCATTGCCATCTGTGACCAAAGCTGAAAATATAGCCCAAGATCTTATGGGTAAATGCTGGTTGTTCTGAATGGAACTGCCAGCATTTATCTCCTTCAATGGAAATGTCTGACTTCTACGCGCATGTGTATAACTCACACACACACACTCACACACAGACACATGTGCATGTGCACTCACACATAAAGACACACAAAGACACGCACACAAGGCCATGCATGCGTGCACACACAAGCACTCACACGTGCACATGTGCGTGCGCACACAGGCACACATGCACGCACCCACATGCACATGTGAGCACAGACACACACACACACACACACACATGTACATGCATGCACACACACACACTCATGTGCACGTACACAGACACACATGCGCGTGTGGCAAACATGCACACCTGTGCACTCACCCATGTGCGCACACACAGACACAAACACATGCACATACACACGCGAAAGTGTGCATACACACACACACACACACACACACACACACACACACACACACACACACACACCACACACACACACACACACACACACACACACACACACACACATACAGGCTCATATTACCAATTTACGTAACCATTGAGAACACAGTTAGACTGCAGTGAGAAGCTTCAGTTTGCTGCGATTATACAGCACCCATGGGAAACTGTATTTAGGGCCCTGCACAACTTCAGACATGGCGCAAAGTCTGTGATCTCATTACGCTCTATCAGCCATTCTCAGTGGGGGGGCCCTACACCCCCCTCCCCACCAACCCCCAACGCCACAGACATAGCACATTTATGAAAAAATCTTGTTTTCTTTTCACCTCATGTAACATCATTAAAAAAAAATGTATATAGCCAGTATGGTCACTGAAGCTGCAACAGCATTGTGCTAAATGGTACACTAACCCATGCAACCCTTTCTCCTGCATTTCTCATCTTAACGTGTGAAGTGAGCAGTTCAGCAACCATAGCAGCGCATCTGGCTTTTGAATGAGCAGAATAAGTGCTGGGTATCTCCTCACCCAATAAAGTTTATGGTGGGGTCATAAACTGGACAGGAACGAGATGAATTGGAATAGCAAGCTCATTGACAAGAGATAAAGAGTATCAAAGTGTTGAGAGGAGGAAAGGTTGAATTGAAAGAGAGATTTACAAGGGGATAGAAGTGAAATTAGCATTTACTCATTCACAAGCTCTTTGCCTCAAGTTGCTGTATGATAAATAATTGTGTGTGGCATGATCTCAGTGTTAGTTGAAAATTTAGTCCAGTATTACTCAATATCATCACTTTGAAATGCTAATTGAAGTATTTGGTTGTCGGAAGATGTAATTGAAATAACTTCCTCATCTCATTGACAGGAAGGTCCATGTTTGATCATATGCTCAAAGGTGGTTCATTGACAGGCAGCAACTGTTCCGGGGGGAAAGATGTTTGATCAGATCAGTCATGTGGGGGAAAGCAGCGTACAAATATGGCCAGACAATAATTAATTATTTATAATTTTCTATGTACTTGATGTTGCTTCATCCTGGGTCAAATATGTCTACAGTTAACTGCTGCCAGAAATCAACACTCTCACACTAAGCTTGCTCATTGTCAATCTATTCATGTCCAGGAATAGTGGATGGTCAAGTTAAAAAGGGAAGTGTCAGGGGTGGAGATTTTCCGAAGGGGTTCAGCTATTTACTCCAACTAGGAAGCAATAGTAAATGAAGTATCAAAGGAGAGGTTTTAACACAACACACATTTCTCCTGAATCTCCTGACACTTGGTCTTCAAAAGGGCAATTGACCCTTTCATGGGCACACAAGGTCCATAATGACTAATGTACTGGGGAGAGAAATTAGATGGCCACACTGGCCGACCTTGATGAAATGTATGAAACATTGCTTCTTAGGAAGAATTGTTGGTTTAATGCTGTCATGCTTATTCAGATGGTCTCAGTGATGCGTTGCTCGCTAGACTGAATCAATATTTTGGAAGTAGTCTCTGATAACCTTTTAATAGAACGGACACCCCTTGTTTGAACTCCTTGTGTTAGTTTGCGTATACTTCAATACTTTCGAGCTAACGTATCCCCAAAGAGATTATATCTCCCAATTGCTTTACTTAATAAAGTAACATGTCCACTTCCGGTCAGAATTAAGGCTCCTGAGTGTTTTCCACATCAGGTGGCCTGATGTATGAAGTGACTGCAATTTACCTGTATGGACAGTTCTCCTATGCTCATGGCCTGCAAGCTGAATGTAATTGCAATTTTTTTTTCTGGCATATGAGGGAAATGGGGTAAGAGACAGGCCTGAATCACTGAAGGACCTCCATCAAAGATCGAGTCTCTAAAGAGATTTTTATTTTATTTATGGGCCCAAAGTAGTATTTTATCAAAAATAGACTTTATTCATAAAAAAATTACTTACAAAAGGAAAACCTTTTTTCTGTTGATCACTGATTCCTTGCAGCAAGGGAAACTGATGAGCTGCTTTGAAGGTTGCAGCAGACATTTTAGTTGGTTAGTAGCAGTGAGAGCCAATCTCAGATCTCCTGAACTGAAGGTGTGTTTTTGTTGTTTCACCACCAGAAACTCAGGGGCATAGACTTTAGAGAAGTCGTCTGAAAGAGTGGTTCTCAACCACTCGCCTACCACTTGAAGTAATCCCTATGCCATCGGTGCTCTGTGATTAGTAAGGGATTGCTTAAGGTGGTATGTGAGCGGGAAGGGAAAGCTGAGAATCCCACAGAGCACCTATGGCATAGGGAATACTCCAAGTGGGATGTGAGTGGAAAGAAAGAAGGTTTAGAAGCTACGGCAAAATGTACTCTGTATATTCCTTGCAGCAGTAGCTTTCAATGAGCCGGGAGATGGTAGCCTCGAGTCTCGAGTGGGAGTTGAATTCATGATATGTTTACCTCTGAATTGTAAGTTTACGATCTAAAGGATTGCTTCATCTGTGCTCACTAGAGTTCAGATCAGTGGTTCTCAACCTTTTTCTTTCCACTCACATACTACTTGAAGAAAATCCCTATGCCATCGGTGCTCTGTGATTAGTAAGGGATTGCTTAAGGTGGCATCTGAGTGGGAAGAGAAGGCTGAGAATCACTGCTCTAGACCCAATTGTTACTGAAATATTTTGCTTGAGTAAAACTGTCATTTGGAGCTATGAACCCATGCACATAACGAGTCAATTAGGTACAATTAAAGCAGGGGTTTTGAAACTTTTTCTTTCCACCCACTTACCAGCTTAAGCAGTCTCTTACTAATCACAGAGCACTTATGGCATGGGGATTACTTCAAGTGGGATGTGAGTGGAAAGAAAAAGGTTGAGAACCACTGGCCTAGACTGTACATATTTAATCAGCGCGCCAATGACGTAGGACAGTGGTGGGGCCAATAGGGAACAGGTGGATGAATAGAAGTGGTGGTGCTGAAGTACTGATGATGAGGGGAAAGTTGGTGACAGTAGTGGGTTAAATTATCTGCTGGGTGGGGTGGGGGGGGGTTAAAATAATCAAATAGAGGTGGTTCACTGTGAGCCATTCAGACTTCTTAATTCTGAGAAGAATACGACCTTGGGGAAAGGCCAAAGAGTAGAGTTTATCTTAGTGCCATTAAACTAATTGTTGGTTGGCTGAGTGTTCCTGGTTAACTGGAAGTTCAGTTATGAAGAGCAATTAAGGAAATGGAAATATAGAATTGAGACTTAATTTATGATGGAAATTAACAGAATTGATTGATGCCCTACTCCTTATTGTGGTAAAGGGATCCAATCTCAGGGGATGAATTTAAAACAAGGAAGTGGTGAAGGCAAAGAGAACATTTCTATCAAAGATGGATAAGAAACTTGGACTATCCAACTAATCCCTTTAAAAAAAAATAGATATATGTGACTTAATCTGTTTCTCGACTCTCTTGTATTCTAACAACTGTTTACAAGTTGTATTTTAATTTAAATACTTTATTCATTACATTTTAATTAAATTACTTAAATTTGATATCATTGAACCTGGTTACACTTTGAATTTAATGCTTAATTTGAATGGCATCCATTGATTTCCGCTGATCCATTCTAGATCCTGAATGACTGTAATACTAAGGAGATTTTAGTCAATAAAAAGGTAATGCAACAATATAACTCAGAGTACAACTCAATATAGAAATAAACTTTATTGGATAACTAATAGTGAGTCAGTTGATAAATTGGGAAGTAATTAGCAGGGTAATTGTAACATCAGACGAGTTTATATTGCACTCTGGCTGTCTTATGCTTCACTCCAGATGAACTGTTGTTTTGGTGTTTGATGGGACTGAAGGAGTCGCTTTGAAGTTTAAAAGGATTCCTCACCTGTATTAATATGTTGTCTTATATTGTGATGTTGAGTAAAATTCTATGGGGGCTAAATTGAACAGTGCTGGAAAATGTGGCTGGGATTACAAAATGTGTCCAATTGACCTGATGTTGACTACAATTTAAAATTTATAAGGCCACCTGAATGATTTCACCCATGAGTCAGTGCTGACCGTGTGATTTGAAATCATCTCACAAAGCCTTGTTTAATTTATAACTAGCTCAATGCCAATTAAAGGTATCTTTCAAAGGGGGGGGGGTACTTTGTATCTGAGGTCAGAGGTCAATTCAAGGACTCTTGGAGTTTGCTTAGGAAAAAAAAACCTAAGTTCCTACAGCAACGTTAATGAATTGTTGATATGTAATTTTGTGTTACTTAAGAGGGATATATACTGTTCAGAATCAGTGTCTTTTAAATTTTTTTTGGCATAACGTTGGTTGTAGCTTCTGTCCTAGCTTGAATGTTGTGTGTACAGGCGCTGAGAGATGAGGACTTGATGGACACAGTAGGGTGTTCCCTGAGCTGACTGTCCAGGTTATCTAGCAGAATGCCTTGTTGTCAGCACTTGTGAGCAAGTACTGCAGCTTGGCCTGGTAGGTAGTGAGAGGAGCCCTCACACTCAGAACCTTCCTCTACAATTGAAACATCACCTATGATGTCTCTGTCCCTGAGATGACTTTGATGGAGAGGTGATATCTTTCTATTGAATACAGATTTTTTTTAATATAAGATTGTGTGGAGAAGGAATCAGAGGTCCTTGTCACAGTTCATCAGTACCAGCAGCAAGACAGAGGACTCTGGTTTATGAGCTGTTCCCAGGGATGCACGCAGTCAGACATCCAGAACTGCTGGAATACCATCCCCTCGGTGAGAGTCGCACTTGGGTCTGCCTGAAATCTGTTGGTCTTTCGGCACGTGGAATTAATGGAGTGGGAATGCTTCTGACTGGCACGTTCCAGGCTGCAGGAGTCCATGCTGAGGAATGCACTTGAGGCTTGGTGCAGCCAATGAAAGAGTGCTGTGGAGAAGGTCTAGAGTCCCTCCCACTGGTGCAAATAGAAGTGAATGTAAAAATGCACACTGAAAATGTATCGATACAAAACTAAGGGTGGAAAGAGATTTTGAATTATTTTCATTTGTAA
Organism: Narcine bancroftii; assembly: GCF_036971445.1. NCBI lineage: Eukaryota > Metazoa > Chordata > Chondrichthyes > Torpediniformes > Narcinidae > Narcine > Narcine bancroftii. The sequence continues at coordinate 28,189,767 of NC_091482.1, forward strand.
TTAACGTGAATAACATCTCTTTTTGGTTTTAAAAATTAAATGAAATAAAACTATGCTCTCACAGCATTTAAGTACCCTGATGAGGACTTGAATCTCAAAGGTATAGAAGGCTGTGGGCCATATGTTGGTAAATGTGATTAGTATAGATAGGTGCTGTTAAGGTTTGAATGCCAGTTTTAATTAGAAGTAATGGGATGTGGGTAGCAGCTATTAATACAAACGAGAAACTGCCTTCAATCTAGGACATGGATAATTGCACGAATACACACCATTTTCTACAGAAAACCATTTATCAATGCTGTTCAGGTGCCTGATTTCCAACAGTGGTGTTTGAACATTTGTAGAAGTGTTGTTCTAATTTAAGGGCTCCCTTTTATAAAATGGAATCATAGAGAACTATTTGCCTGCACCCCAAAAAGATATTGAAGCTGTATTTAGTCACCATCTGTTATCTATGCATTTAAATAGAATAAAAACCTTGATGTACTTTGAGTTCCACGAGATTCTTTTAAGATTTGACCAAATAGATTATTCCAGAATGTCTACTTTGCAGTGCTGAATAACGACCTTCTGCAGCTCTTCTAACTCAAATCAAAATTGCAACATTTAGTGGCTTTGACTCATGGTCAGTGGCTCGAGCAATTGGAGGTGCAAGTTCTGGGGTATACAGAAACAATTCCACGTGAATCAGTAAGGGCAGGAGAATGATGACACAGGCAGCTGAAATTTAGATATTGTTTAGAGGGTGAACAATATGCAGTTAACTAAGAAGGAATTGAAAAGGTTGTGTATGGACAGTAGAGCTGACAAATGCCTGGATGATAGTTTAGACAGATAATTGAAAAAAAAGGAGTACGTAACAATGGGGATGGAGGAAGGTGAGGATCAATTAGACTCTCACCCTGAGAAAGTGAGGGTTAAATTACTTAAGAAGGAGCTTGGACAGCTGTGTAACAAATAGTTTGGGCAGAGATCACTTGGGGAACTTTATTTGAGTATTAACACAATGCAGGGGACTTGACCTGTGAGAATTTGTTATTGTTCTAGTGACCTTTTTGTGGAGATAACATTGGTTGTATTTTCTAGTGCCTCGAAGTAGCTGCTGTAGTTTGGTCAAATTTTTCAGAAGCGTGCCAGAAGGCAGGGATTTCTCTTTTCTGGTAGATGAGAGGTTTTGTGTCAGGTTTTTCCTTGTCATTGAGTGCTCTTTCCTCATTTGATCGAAGGTTGTACCAGTACACCAAACGTGAATTTCATCACTGGCTCCCTTTGTTAAGTCTTGGTTCTCATGACGTGGCTAATGTTCTCCAGAATCTCATTGCGAACCTTTATTGATAGGGATAATGTGTGCATTGTGGCCAAGTTGGCAGAGGAACTTGGTCTTGCACATGTTGAATGGGAGGTCTTCCTGTTGTATGCTTCAGTGAACAGGGGTTTGGTGCTTAAACCCAAGCCATGTCTGCATATCACAAATCTGCTATTGAGATTTGGGTGACTTTGGACCTCATCTGTACAGTTGAATAGCTTTGAATTTTTCAGTTAGATTTTTGTATCTATTCCAATGAGGAAAGGATGATCCAGAACTAGTAAGTAATGTAGGCATTTGGACGGCTTCAATGTGCATAATTTGAGTATTTTTCCTAGAGATTGAATTTGTTGTTGCCTCCAGTGGGCATCATGTGGTGATATTCTTAACCAGGCCAAAAGTAAAACGTGCAATGTTGGGAGAAACTCAGCAGGTCAAACCAAAGATAAAGATACAGAAACAACATTTTGAGCCCTTCAGCAAGGCTTGATGGGGTCAAGCCTAAAACTTTGGTTAGTTAACATTATCTTTGCAATATAAAGTACACAGTTTGGCCTGCTGAGTCTTTCCCGCATGTTGTTTTAACTTTAACAGAGGCAGTCAATATTGATAGCTCTACACATGGTGACTGTTGCACATGAAAATGCTCAGAATCTGCTCCTCCAACATCTCAGACGGTAAGTGTAATTGACAGTGGAGCTGGCTTATCCCAGGTTTGATTCCAGGTTTGTGATGAATAGCTGATGTTGATCAAAGTAACAGTTGGGACTCAGCAGAGTTCCCATGACATCCCATTGGTTACTTTTCTCATTTATCTTCAAATGGCAAATTCTATTTTCCATTTATCACTATTCAGTGTTTTCTGTTGCTGGGTCTGTTCACCGCAATCTTGTCAACCTTGCCACGGGCCGTCATAGTTCCTTTTACCTTTTTAATTCCAAGCTGAATTATCTTTTATAATAAGTGGCACAAATATTTCTAAAATAAAATCCAACATTGCATCTACCCACATACAATTTCTTTCTGTGGCGCCTATTTGGGTTGAACATCAATTCAAAGTATCTTAATTTATTTGAAGTATTGATGGAATACTCAAGTTTGGAGTTTCTTTGAAGCTGCTCACACTTGAAGGTCATTTCTTTGATCCAAACCAGGAACAGTTTGTGTTTACAAATGAGGTTTCCATAATATTTTCTGGAAGGTCAAGGTCGCAGGACTGTGAAGGAACTGCATCAATTTGTATATTAACATGATTAACGATGACACCACAGTTGTTGGCAGAATCACAAACGGCAATGAGGAAGTGTACAGGAGGGAGATAGATCTGCTCGTTGAATGATGTGCAGATGAGTACACAAAGGCATGAGGGCAGCTTCTTCTCCGCTGCCATCAGATTCCTGAATAATCAATGAACCAAAGACAGTTCCAACACACACTACTACCTGGACTACAAATCCTCACACCCTGCCCCCTGCAAGGGTTCCATTCCCAACTCTCAATTTCTGCCTTCTGCCACATCTTTTCCCAAGATGAGGTCTTCCTGTCCAGAGCTTCTGAAATGTCTGCTGCCTTCCACAAATGTGGCTTTCCTTCCACCACTATAAACTCAGCCTTCACCTGCATCTCCCGCTCATCTGCCTTGGCCCCCTCTGCCCCCAGACACAACAAACACAGAATTCCCCCTTATATCCCCCTTACCTACCACCCTACTAACCTCCACATCAACACATTATCCGCTGGAATTTCCGGCACTTGCTACATGATTCCACTACCAGGCACATTTTCCCATCTCTGCCTTCCACAGGGACCACTCCCTCCACGATTTCCTTGTGCAAGCATCCCTCCCCACCCATTGCACCCCAGGCATCTTCCTCTGTGCCCACAGGAGGTGCAACACTTATGCCCACATTTCCTCCCTCACCACGGTCCGGGGCCCGAAAAAGGCCTTTCAAATGAAGTAACACTTCACCTGTACATCCAGATGTGCTGATTTACTGCATCCGGTGCACCCTTTGTGGCAACCTCTACATCGGAGAGTTGATTTCACTGCTTTCCATTAAACCTGCTCACCTTTCTTCCCCCCCCCCCTTATTGCTGCTGCCTCTTCCCTCCTTTCTCCACCTATCATCCACCCCTCCTACTCTTTTGATCGGATGTTTGCCAGCATTTTCTCATACTTTGGTGAAGGGCTCAAGCCCGAAACATCGGTTCTGTAACTTTGCTACGTAAAGGACATGGTTTGACCTGCTGAGCTTCTCCAGCAATTTGTGCTTTTACTTCAACCACCATGTCTACAGAATTTTGTGATAGTCTTCTGCCTAACTTTTCGTGCGCTACTATTTTTATTTATAGTAATGTTGTAAGATGGTTATAATATGAAATTTGCACTTTGATGCTAATGCAAAACACTGAATTTCATGACTTTCATGACGATAAATTCTGATTCTGGCCTGAAAGTAGTGGGGAGATTGCCAGTCTATAGAGGCGAGGGGTGGGGCAGGTGATAGGTGAATCCAGGTGGCGTAGGTTGATTGGCAAATAGAATTTCAGGTAACTTGCTTCTCACCCCCACCCCCTTCCTTTCTTTCCCCTTATCTACACAGGTCCTCTCCTCACCACCACCTCCACCCTCCCCCCCCACCCAAGCTCCTTGTTACCCAGTTTCTTTCCCTGCCCCACCTACTTCATCTGCCCATTGCCCACAGAGGTAACAACTATAAAAGGATAGATAAACAAATGCTGTCCTGGGAATAAGTTGATGTAGGCTTGGTCATGGACACAGGGAAGGATGAAGATTTGGTTCAATTTATTATCATGTAATAAAAACAGTGTCATATTACATGAAGTTGCTTTTGCCTGCTGTAAAGCAGACCATTGGCAAAAATTGCCTGAAGTGCCTCTTGCAGAGAAAGAGAAGCAAAAGAGTCTCTTTCCACCTCCCCCCACCTACCTCCCGAGTCACTGAATGCCCATATATTCAACTCCAGAGCTTCTGCAGCCACGTAGAGTCCAGTCCAAACCACTGGCAACCCGAGCTCCAGATCTGAACCTCCGACACGGTCAGGAACTCTACAGCACCCCCTTGCATCCCAGTTCCGATACCTGGTACCCCTTAGCTAGTTTCGAGCCAGTCTCCAGCAGTCCAGCCGCCAACAGCCCACTGCATGCATAGATCTTTCAGCTGCAGAACCTCCTTACTGGTCTGCTGCCGTGGTCACCATCCTGTGGCTTGTCTCCTCTGTTTCTCCTTCTCAGACAGTGGGGGTGGGGGTGGGGGTGGGGGGGGGGGGTGATCCTCCTGTTTTATGGTGCCTTGCTTCAGTCGTCCTCTGCTCTGGAGTCTGAAATCCCTCGCGGCCTGCTGCTGATAAGAGGTGCAGACCCACAGTCATGGGATTTTAAATAAAACTACCATCGGCTCCTTTGATGAGCCATTCAATGCCTGTGCAGAGCTGATAGCAGTTGACTGGGCAGTTGGACCAGGCAGTTGGACCCGGTGGGAACACTGTACTGCTCCATGGGTCCACATGAGTGGCAGTGATGCTGTTGTTTATAGTGGCTCCAGCAATGCTGCCATTTAGTCAAAAATGGATGTGCCACCTCCTGTTGGAAGGCACGCAATATTCAGTGCCAGTTAGATTCAGTTAGAGCGAAGGACTTGAAATTATTTCCAATGAATCCATGTTATTGGATTACATTGTGTAATCTTTTTCAAGTCTGTACAAGAATTCCCAGAGTGATACAGGGCAATTTTGGACCAGTTACCTACATATTATTAATCCAGCACACACTAAATAGTATTTTTAGATCAAGTTGGCAGGATTACTTTTCCACAGGATCTGGTTTTGTACCTTCTGGGAGACACTGGGGACATGAGTTTTAGACTGTCCAAATACCAGATTTCATTCATGAAGGTCTCCTTGGTGGTAGCCAGGAAGTATACAGCGGTTTCGTGGAAGTCGGACTCCCAACTAAATACCACACGAGGGAATATGGAAATGTAGAGTTGCATTCCCCTGGAGAAAATCACGTACAAACTAAGGAAGAAACACGGCACATTCGTTAGAGTGGGGTAACCTTGCTTGAAATATATTGGCACTCAGCTTGATTAGTTCCCCCCCCCCCCCCACCGCCCGCTTCAAAATAGGGGTCCTGTAGCAATCTGTCCCAGCAGGGAAATGAATTGGATCAAAGAAGTGGGACATGATGCAGGCAACGTGTTTCTTTCAGTTTAACTATCTTTTTAAATTTAATTGTATCAATGTAATTTAATGGACTGTACTTTCAGTTGTACAAAGGTGGGGAGGGGAGTAAATAAAGACCCTGTATGTTACATGAAAGTTAAAAATTATATGGTTTGTTTCAATTTTACGAGTCTATGAAAATTAAAATATATAAAAAAGTAGTCAGGATTACCTTCTGAAACATTTAATATCAAGTTAGATATTAGGACAGATGGTTCAGATTCCTAGGCTATGGAGAAGGATTTGGGCCAGTTTAGTTGAAACATTTCCTTTGTAAACAGACTCCTGTGGAAGCAGCGAGTGGGATGAAGGTCAATAAAATAAATGAATGGGGACCTGACCCAAAGGAAATCAACAATACCAATGGCAATGAAATAACACTAGATTACCTTTTTTCAATATTTTATTTTTTTGAATATTTTTAAAATAAATGATATATAGTAACATTTCAAATATACAATACATTAAACTTTTTCTCTCAAACAACAAACAAAAACAACAATTTTCCCCCCCACTCCGCTTGCATATATTTTAAGTGTATAGAGTGCATTTGGAGAAACTACATTTTTATTTATACCCTTTTTGTTCCATTTTATTAATGTATCTGGGTCACTATATGGTCCAGGTATGGCTGCCAAACCTTTACAAAAGTGTCGTATTTATTCTTTAAGTTGTATGTGATTTTTCTCTCCCCCCCCGCATAATTATACAGCTGTTCATTTCCGCAGTCCATCGTGCTATAAGTAGAGGGGAGTCAGACTTCCAAGTGATCACGATACATTTTTTGCTACCTTTATTTGTAAATTTTAAACCACAATATTAATTAGATTTCAATAAATTCAAAAATTATTCAGAAGGTTATAAATGTGGTATAAGAAGGGGGGGGGGGGAACCCTTCCCCACCTCACTTCCTCGATGGAGTGAAGTCTGGTGCCTGTGATGTTGCAGGCCAAGTTAACAGCCCTCTGGAAAGATGAGAGAAAAGTGATTGAAGAAAGAAGGACCGGAGAATAGAGCATTTATATCATGACTTCTAATACTGGAGGTTATCAAGATATGAGCTCTTCAGGTAGTAAATGTGAGCACTATATTTTCCAAAACAAATGATATCTATTTTGTAAACTGTAAGTAATCTTCTCTAATGGTGTACAGCTAAGAAATTCTGCGTGCCATCTTTCCACACCTACATCTGTATCTGACTTCCATGATATTGCTATGCATTTTCTAGAAACTGCTAAAGCAATTCGTACAAATTCAATTTGATGCATAGTTAATTTTAATTTAGGTATTAAAACCTTAATATTACTCAATAAAAATAACATCAGATCCTGTGGGAACTTGGTCCCCGTAATCTGTTCCAAAAAATTACTGACTTCCAACCAAAACTAATTTTAGGTCATTGAATCACTGGAATGCCTTAACAAACTAAAGAGGCTGGAAATTTGAAAGTGCTGGAAACTCAACAGGTCAGGGAACATCAGTGGGAAAAAAACAGTCCAGGTCAAAGTTAGAAATCGAGCACCAATTAAAGCAAGAGGGCACAAGGGTAAAAGGTACGTGCGGATACAGATGGACCCGAGTGATAGAAGGACTGATGGTGCTGGACAAGTAGGGGGTTTAAAATGATCATAGCTGACCTGTTCAGAGCTACTGCCACAGATGAGAGAAAGAAATAATCCTGGAATAGCAAGATACAAAAAGATAGAATCCTGCAAAATCTTTCCAAATCAAGGAACACCTAATGGTGAAAGAATCAGAATGTATAATCATGAAATTTGGGTGTTTTTGTGGCAGTATCATAGTGTAAACATTCATATTATAAACCATCTTACAACATTACTATAAAAAAAATAACAGTGCATGAAAAGTCAGGCATTTTCTGTGGTTCATTGATTATTCAGGAATCTGATGGCAGCGGGGAAGAAGCTGCCCTTGTGCCGCTGAGTCCTCGTCATTAGGCTCCTGTACTTTTTTCCTGATGGTAGCAGAGTGAAGTCGGCATGGCCTGGGTGGTGGTGGTGGGGATTGAGATGGGGGGGGGAGGGGTCTTTGAGGATAGAGGCTGCTTTTTTTCTTTAAGACACCGCCTCATGTAGATATCCTCGATGGAGTGAAGTCTGGTGCCTGTGATGTTGCAGGCCAAGTTAACAGCCCTCTGGAATTTATTCTTGTCCTGAGATTTGGCGCCTCCATTCCAGGCAGTGATGCAGCCAGCCAGAATGCTCTCTATGATACAGCAGTAGAGGTTTTTGAGAGTTTTTGATGACATACCGAATCTCCTCAAACACTTCACAAAGTATAGCTGCTGGCGAACCTTTTTCGTGATTGCAGCAACATGGAGGCTCCAGGATAGATCCTCGGAGATGTTGACACTCGGGAATTTGAACTTCATGACCCTCTCCACTACTGAGCCCTTGATGAGGACTGGGTCGTGTTCCCCTGACTTACTCCTGAAGTCCACAATCATCTCCTTGGCTTTGCTGACGTTGAACTCATGGTTGTTGTTACACCATTCATCGAGCTGATCTCTCTCTCTCCTGTATGCTTCCTCATTGCTGTTTTCGCACCTCTTTTTACCAGATTGCAGCATTTCTCTATGCTAAATCATCAATTTTGTCCAAATGTGTCACTTTCTTTTGCAGCTATTCATTGTTGTTTATTGGTTTAACACAACACTTGTACGTGAAAGGCTGAAACGTTAAACTTAATCCTGCCCTTTTCTTGCACTTAATATATTGCTGAATTTCCTTTCTCTGACAACTCCTAATCTCTTTCCCTTTCTCCCATGTTTAATAGCAGACTTTGTTTCTACATGTGCATTGTCCATTAATATCAGACTGGTGGTAGAGATCTGCGAATGGTAGGGGAAGATGTTCAACCATCTTCAACTCAAGTACTAGTATTATTGGGAAGCTATCTCCATTATACATGCAGCATCTTCTCCCTGCTTAATCCCAATAAATTCTTCACTAGTATTTCTGTTTACATGTCTCTTAAAATACAGTGGTAAATTGAAAGAGAACTGTTCCTTCGACCTCAATACTGTTTCAGTATAATTCCTAAATCACTGAATGAACATAATGTTGACTTCTGTTTTTAATCTATTGAGAGTTTGGCTAATTCCTGTCGATTTAAAAAATATTAACAGTCAACACAAATTCTCAACCAGTAGCAAAATGGATAATTTGATAAAAACTTTCCTATAACTTGTCTATGCATTTGTAATGGCCAATGGCAGCACTCCTGCCATTCAGCCAGGCTGTGTGTTTATATCACCCTCTGGGGGCCTGAGTACCAATATCCAGGAAGATGGAAGAAGCGTTACTTTGTTTAAGGTGTTTTCTTTCAGCTAAAACACTAATCTGAGCCTCCTTTTGATCTGTTGGGGGAGATGTAAATGATTGAGCAGACTGGTTGATCCTGACCCTGGTTAATGTTTAACTTTTTTTTAACCCAACGTTAACTAAAAATACTCAATACCTGGAGATTACCACGTGACTGTTTGTGGAAGCTGTGTGTAAATTGGTATCACATGGTGGCAAAAATGCTCCAAAGTCTGAATCTAAATCACTTTGAAACCCTTAAAGAAAAATGAAAAGCATTGCACAAATACCAGGCTGGAGGTTCTTCATGTTCTAGTAGTAATAGATTTTTGTCATCTTGAACAGTTACTTTAGAGCTTTGAGAGATCACAGAAATCTTGTTCTGTCTGAGTAAATTTCTACAGCTTGCAAGACTTGTCTGCTGTAACAAATTCCCCTCCATCAAATTGTGGCAGTGTGTAATTTATTTTGGAGTAACAGTGTGTGCCTCCAACCTCAGTAAAGTTAGATATATTGATGAATTTATCTGTTATGAAAGTGACGAGTATGGGAATGATTCATCATCTCCAAGGGTAGTTTATAGTGACAACAGTCATTTTAACATTATAAATTGTCACATGTTGTTTGCAATGCTAATCTGCTACTTGTTGAGCTTGTTTGGCTTCTTAGTATGGATGGACTTGGAACAATAGGATGCAAATGAATTCAACATGCTTACACTTTTGCCCGAATTGCTCATATTGAAGTTGGTTTCTAGATCTGGAGTGAAAGGTCTTTATGATGTATTAATTCTGAAGTTGAACCACCTCTTTTGAATTTTGCTTAGAGTGACCCATAGTGACATCAAGTCTCTCAATCCTCTTGCAACATATTCGTCCCAAACATGTTTGTTCATTGAGGCTCTTGTCAATGAGGGCTTCCCCTCTTGGCCCCATCTCCTTAGATTTGTTGATGGTAGAGAAGTTGGCAATGGCAATGCCACTAATGTATTGGGACATTGTGTTCACTTTACAGGACTTTAGTTATGGGGAAAGACTGAATAAGTTCAGGATTTATTGTCATAAACAACTCATGAAATTCTGTGTTTGGGCAGCAGCCCTCACAATGCAAACATTCATATAAACTACCCTTACAATTTAAAAAACAATGCACCAAAAGTAAGGCAATGTCTTTGGTTCATTGATTATTCAGGAATCTGATGACAACGGGGCAGAAGCTGTCCTAGTGCCACTGAGTGCTTGTCTTTCAGCTCCTGTACTTTTTTCCTGATGGTAGAGTGAAGATGGCCTGGGTGGTGGGGGTCTTTGAGGATAGAGGCTGCTTTTTTCTTTAAGATGCCATCTCATGTAGATGTCCCCAATGGAGTGAAGTCTGGTGCCTGTGATATCGCAGGCAGAGTTCACAATCCTCTGGAGTTTATTCCTGTCCTGAGAGTTGGCGCCTCCATACCAAGAACGATTCAACCAACCAGAATGCTCTCCATGGTACACCTATAGAAGAATTTTTCAAGAATCTTCAGTGATATACCAAATCTCTTCAAGCACTTCACAAAGTCGAGCTGATGGTGAACCTTCTCTGTGATTGCATCAACATGGTTGATCCAGGACAGATCCTTAGAGATGTTGACACACAGGAATTTGAAGTTCTTGATCCTCTCCACTACTGAGCTCTCAATGAGGACTGGGTCATGTTCCCTTGACTTATTCTTGAAGTCCACAATCATCTCCTTGGCTTTGCTGACATTGAGAACAAAATTGTTGGCAAGTTTGGTTTGTTTTCCCTCATTGAAAGAGGTTTAGATTGGATGGAGTTGTATAAGATGGTTATGACCTTTATTCTATGGTAGGGATATAAAAAAATATGAAGACAAAGATTTAAAGTGAAAGGAAGGAGATTTGAGGGTAAAGTTTTGTTTCAACAGCAGTTGCTATTTGGAACCTGCTGCAGAGGAGCTCCGAGTCTGATACAGTCATGATGTTTAAAAATCTTCGGGATAGGTGCACAAGCAGGCAAGGCATAGAAGGTGTAGATGCAGTTTGGGCAAATGGATTAGTGTTGATTGGCAAAATGTAAAGCATGGATATTATGGGCTTAATGGCCTGTACAACTCGGACTCTATGACCTGAGCCTTTTTGTTCTAGTTGATTTATGAGTTGTATGAAATTTTATTTTGAGAATACACCCACACACTTCAAATTTTTAAAAATCACTACAGATTGTAAATTGCTCTCTCTGACTCCTGCCTCTACACTATTAAATTTAGACATACAGCACGGGCCATATTGGCTCATATGTTCTTACTGCCCAATTTATGCCCAATTAACCTACATCCCTGGTATTTTTTGAACAGTGGGGAGGAAACCGGGTTTTTAAAAAACCCCACGGGGAGAACATACAAACTCCTTACAGACAGCACAGGATTCGAACCTCAATCACCGGAACTGTAAAGGTGTTGCGCTAACCGCTACGCCAACCATTCTCCACTAGTCTCTTTGATTATTCTTGTTTCTCAAGGAACTATTTTCTTGCACAAGTGAGCGGTGGGGGGGTGGGTGGGGACTGAGGTTTGACCAGCAATGTCTAGACAACTGCCCAGGAGACATGGTTGCAGACCAGGTTTATTCTCCAGGGTACTCCCACCTCCCCATCCTGACATCATTCTGTCATTGCAGGAGTTGCCAGTGTTGGTTGTCTTCTCCCTAAGAGGCTTCTTATTTAGGAGAGAAAGAGGCTAAACTGCAACCATTTCTGTAGCAGCAACATAAAAGGGACTACGATGGCAGCGAGAAGCCACAGCAACTGATCCGAGGAACACAACGGCTGCAGATGCTTGAACTTTGAGCAGACAATGTTCCAGTCAAAACCCGTCAAGTTGACTGACCACTTCTTCCCATGGATTCCTTTATCTGCAGAGGATGATAGGAGTTCATGAATTGTACCTTGCAGGTAAAAGGAGTATCAAATTATTTGCTTAAGGTGGTATGTGAATGGGAAGGAAAGGTTGAGAACCACTGCTCTATGCCCAAGTGTTACTGAAATATTTTCATTTGTCATTGGCCCATTTCCTTTGGAGTTGTGAAACCCTGCACATAACGAGTCAATTAGGTACGATTAAAACAGGGGATTTCAAACTTTTACACCCACATCCCAGCTTAAGGAATCTGTTACTAATCACAGAGCTCCTATGGCATAGGGAATACTTAAAGTGGGATGTGAGTGGAAAGAAAAAGGTTTAGAAGCTACTGCAAAATGTCCTCTATATATTCCTTGCAGCAGTAGCTGGCACCTACTTTCAATGAGCCAGGAGATCGTAGCCTTCAGCTTGACAATTCAACATTAGTCTGGTACACTAAAGCCCCCCCACCAGTATCTGGCACCTATGAGGATTGGTAGATGCCAAATAAGTGAATTTTCTAACTGTGAGAATGCAGGATTAGCAAACTATTGGCAAGGTGTGCCAATTTTAAACTTCTGTATTTATTTTCCACACTTTTTTTTTGTAATTTGCTTGAATTGTGGGTTACAGGGGCTTTACTGTATTGGGGGAAAAATGGCCACTGGGATGTAAATGGTATTTCATCTTCATTCTTGTCTCCAGCCCATTTTATTTGGGAGTACTAGATGTCAGAAATTGTGTGTGAAAACACCAGGAAGTCTACTGTACATTAAGCCAAACTGCTCAGTAAACTCAACTGGGCAGGAAGAATCTGTGGAGAGGGGGGTCAATGCAAGATAACAGAATTTAATTGGCCTCTATGGAAGAGATGGGAAGGTCAATGGGTGGCCCAAACTGGTAAAATGAGAGTCCAGCTCCATCATTATGTTCTACCACATTCGATCATATTCTGTTGCCTTTGAGTGTAAAAAGGGCATTAAAAATAACAGTGATCCCTGTGCATCTCTGAAAGGCAAAAGTGTGTCCCTGGTAAAATGAACTGGCCCTGTGGGTTCCCATTACACACCAGCTCATTGAAATATTCTGTTGCACTGCTCAGTGTGGTTGTAAATATCCAAGGAAAAAAATAGAGGATTGAGGTTTTTTGGGTAGGAATTTATAGGTTGGCACAACATTAAGGGCCTGCACTGTGCTGTAATGTTCTGTCAGGGTCTAGTAAACACAAATATTGCATCCCCTCACTCTATTTCTAATTAAACTTGGCTGAGTGGAGCTCTGTGCAGGCCTAGTGTAGATTATGGTTGGGGGGGGTGGTAGAAGAGAGAGAGGGGGGACTGGTTATAAGGTGTAGAGTTCATAAAGAGGCTGTCACCATAATTGCCAAGCCCAATGGTGGATGGAGTGTTTTGGTTATCTCCTGGGCCTCTACTCTAGGGCAACACAGTGTCGCAGCTGATGGAGGTGTTGCCTCAGCCCCAGTGATCCAGGTTTGATCCTGAGCTCAGGTACTGTCTGCATAGTGTTTTCACGTTCTCCCTCTAACTGCATTGTTTTCTTCTGGGTGTTCAAGTTTCCTCCTATAGGTAAAAGATGTCCAGGTTGGTAACCTTGGGAAGGTTAAAATCACTGGACAACAAATTTTTTGGAAAGGTTCGCTTCCAGGGATTATGAGAGATCACTTCAAACTGAACATAGATAATTTCAGATTTGCTGTTTCATTAAATTAAATTAACTTTTATGAATTTAGCATGGTTAAATGATGCTGACACATTTCATTAGTTTAACTGACCTAAAACTGTTTTGCTACTGATTTTCATTTGTACTCAGCATCTGATGCCTCTTGTGTTGGTGTCCAACATTAGTAGGCCAATATTGATGGATTCCAGGTGCCCTGATACCACTTTTCCATGGTCACAATGTCCAGGTGAAAACTTTCACCATGTTCGGCACTGACTGCACCAAGATCAGCGGGGAAGACGCCCAAGTGTGAATGCAGAGAATTAATTGTTAATAACATGTTGTACTTCATAATTTTGAGTGCTTGAAGTAGAATTAAAATATGATTATAAAACCTATTTTATGATTTAAAAAGTTTTAGGAAAATTCTATGGTGATTTTTGTGATCATCAGCCCAAAATCCATAAAATACATCCAAAAGTGTTCAGGAAGCATACTCTTTGTCCAGTAACGTAGAATTTAGAAAAACCAATGGGGAAAACTGGAAGAATATGATGGGATTACTGTAGGGTTCATGCATATGGCAGTTTGATGGATCACGTGTCATGTTTCGTGGCTCTCTGGTTAGATTTACCACAAGCCCAGTGCTCACTTGGTAGACTGACCATTTCTAACTGTGGATGGTATCTGACCTGTTGAGTTCCTCCAGCAACTCTTTGCTTGCTTGGGATTTCAGCATCTGCAGCCTTTGGGTGTCTCTATTGTCTAGTGGTGTACTGGTTTGCCAGTTCAAATTTCTCCAGGTTTCCTTTTTACTTGAACTGTGTTCGAATTGATATGGCTGTCGCAATGAACAGCCATATCTAGATCTTAATTCAAAGTCTCCTCTATCACCCATCCCACTTCCTGCATAGGATGGGCACAACAGGCAGACATTCAACAGAGGGGAAGATCATTGCAGCATATTTAGTCTCCCACTTGTTTGATGGCAGTAAAATCAGGAGTTGTATGAGCGCCAGTACAAATTGTTCCCTTTGCGCCCATGCTGATGGTAATGGAGAATGCTCCAGCTTTTGCTGGAAAAACTCCCCCTGCTCAGCTTGTCATTTCCTTCGACAATACGGCACTTTCCAACACCGCAGACACTGTCTCTATTGACTTATTTTGTACTGATCCTATTTTATTCTTCCAACATTTTCATCAAATCCTTGCGGATTTTACCATTCACCTACAAGCTGGAACAGCTTGCAGTGGCCAATTCTCCCTCGCAGGGAGAACTTGCAAACCAAATGTGAATAGCACCAGAGGTCAGGATTGAACTGGAGAGGCTGGCATTGAGATGAAGCAGCTCGATCATCTGCATCACCTGTGCTCACCTTGCTGCCATCCATGATGAGTGATGAGTACCCTTTAGTTTTATCTGTCGCTTGTGGCCTCTCCAGAAAAAGTCCTTTGCACTTGCCTGACTAGCCATTAGGGGGAGCCCTGATTACAATATCAAATCAGGGCTTCATCTTTGCCCTGGCCTTTCCTGGCTGAGAATTTATCTTTCTAATTGGATCAGCTCTTCTCTCTCTTCAAGGACACTTCAGTCCCTGAGTATACCCACTGTTCATTCAGATGAAAGATGAATTAAAACCTGATTCTCATTAAGAAGCACTGCATAACCTGATCGGCTAATTTGAAATGAACTCTTATTAAAAATATATTTTCAGTGCTTGTTCAATCGGAATGAGCAAGTCACAGATTGACTCTTGGAAGTACACCCAGAATCCAGACTGTAATTAAATTTTTACAGCTTTACTTGCGAGCACATCCTGGCTCTGAGAAAGTACCCAATGTGTGAACGGAATGATGATCACAGTGGTCAATGTCAATGCTCCGGATAATCTTCAGAATCTATTTATTTTCTTTTGAGCTTCATCTGTTAATTGTCTGTCTTCCATCTCCCCACAGTGGAGCTCTGCGCAGTCCAGGCTTTTAAATGCCAGCAATTGGAGCGATGATGGTTCTGTGAACCATTTCTTTCTCGCTGACCTGAAGTGAATTTGATGTAAACAGCAGAGGTCATGCAGTGTAGGATTAGATTTTCTGTGAACTATGCGCCGTATTACAGAGTCCTACACTTCCATGCTCCGACTTTGGAACGCACTGCACAATTCAGAGATGGCAAGCGGATATCACTGTGATACTTCACTATAAATGACAGATGGTGGGCAGGCACAAATGTTGGGTTTGATTTGGGATTTATTGGAATATGCTTGAAGCCAAAAGTTATAGAAATTACATTAAATAGATTCTACTTCGACTATTTAATGCTGGTGTAAGATTGTCAATTAAATTGTATTGTGTGAGATTTCTAGTAAGTGGCACATCTGGAGTTGCTCCCCTTGGAAAAGGTTAAAGAGATTAAATGTGTGATTCCAATTCTGAAAGTGGAGGGAATATGTAGGGTGAAATTGTTTCTAACGGCAGGGGTTTGTAGCCAGGCATTAAGAATGGGTTAAGAGACAGGGAACATGACATGTTTGAGCAGATTTGAAGAAATGCAGTGAGTCGTTGTGATCGGGAATGCAGTGAGTCGTTGTGATCGGGATGATTGAAGAGATGGTGGAATAACGTCATCAGCATTTCGTATCACCATGAACACGAAGCCAACTGAGGAAGCACACAGTGCACTGGTTGATTTGTACAAACAAAACTCCCTTCAAGCCCACCTTTTTGCTGTTTGGGTATTGAACCTTGCTTTATGTGATCAAATGCACCAGCCCCAAACTAATGGTCTCTGAAACTTCAGCACGTCCTGTGTTAACATTTGTATTTTAGTTGATCAATATCAATGGCATTCCATCAAGCAATCCATGATTATTTAATTGTGAAGATGAATTCACTGATTCAGCCAGTCACCTATTTCTTCTTAAAACGTATTATGATTCAATCGATCTGAATAAACCATCTAGCCATTGTTCATTAGAAAATCGTATGTAGAAATCTGGAAAGTGCTTTTATCGATAACTCAATAGAAACATGGAAGGAAATAGAAAAGTCTGATGCAGAGTGAAGAGGGCAATCGGCTTAGTTTTCTCATTGTCTATTTAATAATTCAGTTCTTGTAAAAGTTTTTTTTTACAAAAAGAGTAACCAATGGGACAGAGTAACTGGGAATGGAAATAGTAGGGCTGTAGTGAAACCTAGGCCAATGTTGTAGAACCTGGAACAAAGCAGATGAGACTGTCAATGTAACTAGTGGGGTAGAGTAGCCCAGTCATAGTTGTAGGGCACTGAATAACCTAGGCTGTTAACTGGAAGGGCAAAGAATACTTGAAATGTAAGGATGTAAAGGGGGGGGAGGGCAGGGGTTAAACAAGGAAACCTACAGAAGTTATGATTGTTGTTTATACAAAAGTACTGGAGAAAATTAGCATTGTTTCTGTAGCAAAGTTAGTGATACATAACCAACATTTCATGCCTGAGCCCTTCATTAAGGAATTAGCAAAAAGCTGGCAGGCCATTGAATAAAGTGGTAAGGGGAGGAGCACAGACCTACTTGGCAAGAGGTCATGGGTAGATATTGGTGGGTAAGCTCAGCAGGAGGTGGGGTGGTGAAGCTGAGAAGTGGTTATCCCTCTCCCTCCAGCTCTGCACCCCCTTCCCTCTCCATTCAGAGAACTAACCCTCCCCATCACCTCACCTTTTTTTGAGGGGCTTGGGCTGGAACAATTGGTTATGTACAACCATACCTTGACTTGCATCCGGGTTATGTTCTGGAAGTGGGGTTGAAAATAGATTTGGGTGCAAGCCGATCATTATAGGTGAAATGTACTCATCCAAGCACCTGACCACAGATCCTAACCAGAGCTTCTGGTGCCCCAACCACTGATCCTCTATATCCCAACATATTGGCCACACTTTCTTCTAGCTCCTTGCTACCAATCCCCCGACTGCCCACTCACTGGAGGTATTGACAGCCTAACTGTGGACACTTGCTTCGGCCACCCGAACACTGGTGTTCATAATGCCCCAGCTCATTCTCTCCCAGTGCCTTTGACTTACTGCACAACATAAATTTAAGGTGCAAAATTTTATTAAGCACTCATGGTGTCTTTGGATGTATCTTTATTGTAATAAAGAAACTTGAGTTCTTTTAAAATAACAATACTTTATTTACTAAAGTACACATACTACCATGTGGAGGCATCCATCTTAAATCCAAATGAAGCTGCAACAAGCTAGTCTCTGATTCCCACTAGTGGTCAGGAAGTGCACTAGCAGTCTATCATTACATCCCCTTTTCTTGAGATGTTTAATCTAACAGCATGACACATAAATAAAGTATTAATTTCAGTTTAAAGTTCAACACAAACATCAGCACAAACTTTAAGTGTGCATTTCTTTTTCTTTTAGAGGCTGTCAGCACTTTGATAACATGTGTGGATCTTTTTAATGCAGGTGCTTGTGTCGGTTCTGCTGATCCACTACTGTCTAGCACTGGTGGTGTTCCCTCTGCTGCTGGGGAAGCTGGATCTTCTGCATTTTGTCTATTCCTGCAGGGTTTCTTGAATTTTCAGCAGGCTCTTTCGATTCATTCTCAGTATTTGGCCATCCTCTATTCTGACAGTGTTGGATCTTGGATTTACATCCTCCAGGACAATGGCCTTTTTGCCCCAGATGTTGAAATCTCTGAGACTTGCTGCGTCATGTTGTACTACTGGTCCAGCTTCTTACTGTCTTGTCATAGTTTGCTTTTTGTCTCCTTTGCAGACACTTGTGTTTCTGTTCGACATCCCTGTTCTTATTTGGGCCTGCAGAGAAGGGGAGTGTGGTGGATTGTCTGTGTCCCATCAGAAGCTCAACGGGTGAGATACCATGTTCAAGTGGTGAAGCTCTCTAGCTCAATAGGCCAGATATGGATCTGAGCCACTGTCTAGTGCTTTCTTGACCAACAGTTTAACTATGTGAACTGCTCTCTCTGCTTTGGTGTTTGATTGTGGATGCAGAGGACTTGCAGTCACAGTCAAAAATCATACTCTTCAGTGAAGTTCTGAAATTCTCTACAACTGTAGTATGGTCCATTGTCACTGTAGACAATTTGAGGAATTCCATGTCTTGCAAAGATTGATTCATGTATTTGATCACATAAGCAGCAGACATATTAGAAAACAGCACAATCTCTGGATAGTTTGATAATCAATAACCAGCAAGTAATTTTTCCATTCATGTGGAACAGATCAATTCTAACTTTCTGCAATTTTTCTGTTGAAAGTCAGTTATGATCATGGGTTCCTTTGACTGATGTTTCAAACAGGTCTCATAGCTTGAAACCATCCTGTCAAGGTCGGTATTTATCCCTGGCCAATAAGCAACAGTTCTGACCCTCTTGCATTTTTCCATTCCAAGGTGCCCTTGGTGCATTCTTTTCAGCATCTCGTCACAGTGATTGAGGAATGACAATTCTGTTCTTTGAGTAAAAGCCCATTGACAACACTCAGCTCTGATGTTGTAGTATGGCTGACATTCACCTCTAGGCCATCCTTCATTCAGATCTTGATGACCTTCTGTAGAACAGTGTGTCCTTTTCTTTTTAAGCTGTGAGCTGCTTGGATTCATGTCAGATATGGGAAGTGATTCAGTGATCAGGTTCACGTGCCAATTAACATGTCTCTGTGGAACTCTCATTGTATGCTTCATTCTGTGTCGTTGCCCTGGATAACTTATTGTCTAACACAATGTTTCCCTGGTGGGAACACCAATTCAAATTTGTAATGCTGTAGTTTCATTATCAGTCTTTGGATTCTTGATGACATCTCACTGAGAATTTTCTTGATCATGGCAATTAATGGTTTGTGGTGTTATGGATTGGGTATTAGTGTAGGTCACTTCTCAAAATTTTACAAAAGACATCTAATTTGAAATGCAAGAGATAAGCATACGCAGAGACTTTGTCTCCACAGTGAATTTACAGAGACTTAACAAGTAGGTCTTAATTGGACTGATGTCCATGCTCAGAAACTGATGAGAGAGAGGGAGAGGGAGAACACTTTACAGCAGGAGTTTATATTGGAGACCACGAGCTTTGCACTCCTGTTACAAGGCCCCATTTGAAGATGGGTTCTCAGTTCAGCCTATTCTCAACCTATTTGGCTGGTTAATGTTTCTCCTGGGTAATCTGGAAGGTTTTGGAAAACCTAGGTTTCTTCTGCATGGCACTGAAGTGGCTGATTGAGGGAGATCAGTTCGTGTATGTGTGTGTGTGTCCAACAAACAATGAATATATCTCTCTCTCTTTGAAACCAACAAAGACCTTTGGTAACAATTTAAATTTAAGCAACAGGGTCTGGTGAAGATCATAAATGTGAAATTCTGTGCACAGTATGTGTGGTGGTCCACCACTGGCCTACTGCAGGGGGTGACCTCTGTACCTGCAGAAGAGCATGGGGACAAGGCAACACCTGGCCAGCTGTCAATCAGCTGACCTGAATGGACCAAGCCCCACCCGGTCAGCTGTCAATCACCCTCTGGGATATAAGCCAGATCCAGCCCTTTGAAGACTGTCTCAGAGCTTGCAACAGCACTTCTCACAGCTAGCTCTGTAGAAGTTTGTTGAATAAACCCTGTAGAACTGACTTTGTTTTGTGTGTTTGCTGCTGTTCAATAGTGCTCCACAGTATGAAAATTGCTTGATACCAGTGAAAAGTGAATGATTTGACTGTTGAACAAAGAACTTTCCTGAACACATACACATTACATACACGTGTGCTTAGAATTAGAAGGTTAGAAAGGGGTTAAGTTAGGTTAAAGTAATAAGTTAAAGATTGATCTTCTGATTATGTTTGAAGAAAATGAAAAGCATCTCTTGTTTAAGTAACCATTATCTTGGTGAATATCAGTTGCTGCTAGTATTTGGAGTCCTTTGGGCTCATAACAGTGGTCTGTCTCTGCCACGAATGTTGGTAGAGCAATCACATAACACTGGAATTTCTCATCCATAGACACTCTTTCTCGATCTGTGCATATCGACATTCAGATGTTGTACGCTACTGGCCTCCAATCTTCTCCCACAGCCTGAAGTAGTACAGCACCGATTCCATCTTTTGAAGTGTCCGTTGATATTTTCATCCTTCAGGAAGATTCAAAGAATGTCAAAAGCACTGGTTCTGTAGTTACACTGGTCTTCAGTCCTCCCCATTCTTCATCGAGATTGGCTGACCACTTCAATTCACATTTGACCTGTAACAGCTTCCTCAGGTACATTGTTTTGGAAGTTAGGTTTGGTCTGAATTTACAATGAATTTGATCATTCCCAGCACTCTCAATATGGACGTGGGCACCTCAAATTGTGTTCAGATTTATTCAGAGTACATACATGATATCACACAACCCTGAGATTCCTTTTTCCTGTGGGCATGACAGAATTACCACTAAATGGTAGTACAAAAATAAACTGTACACAGTGTAAACATGTAAACAAAGAACTGTAAGCAGATAACAAATGTAAGCAAACTGTAAAATACAGAGAGAACAAAGTAGATCAATAAAGCACAAGTTAGAGTCCTTGAATGAGTCCTTGATTGAGTTTGTTGATGAGGAGTCTGGTGGAGGGGGAGTAGCTGTTCCTGAACCTGGTGGCCTGAGTCTTGTGGCACCGATACCTCTTTCCTGATGGCAGCAGTGAGAACAATGTGTGTGATGGGCGGCAGTTCTCTGACGGCAATGTTTTTCTGTGGAGGCTCTCATTAGAGGGGAGGGTTTTGACTGTGATGTCCTAGGCTGTGTCCACTACCTTTTGGAGGGCTTTACGCTCAGTGGTATTTGTATTCCCAGACCGTGATGCAGCCAGTAAACACACTTTCCACCACATATCTGTAGAAATTTGCCAGGGTTTCTGGTGTCATACCGCAAACTCCTGAGGCACTGATGTGCTTTCTTAACAATGCTGTTGATGTGTCAGGTCCAGGAAAAATCCTCCAAAATAGTGACTCCCAAGAACCTAAATGTTCTCACCCTTTCCACCTCTGATCCCCAATGATCACTGGATTGTAAACCTCTGGTTTTCCTTCCTTGAAGTCAACAATCAGCTCCTTGGTTTTGGTGACATTGAGTGCAGGTTGTTGTTGGTGCACCATTCAGCCAAGTTTTCAATTTCAATCCCTCATGCTGACTCATCCCCTTGCTTCATACAACCCACTACAGTAGTATCGTCAGCCTATTTGTAGATGGTGTTATTGTTGTACTGAGTAGAATAGGGGGGCTATTAATACAGCCCTGTGGTGTTCCAGTACTGATGGAGATTGTGGAGGAGAAGTTCTTGCCAATCTTCACTGATTGTGGTCTGGAGGTGAGGAAATCCATAATCCAATTACACAGTGGGGAGTTGAGTCCCAGGTCTTGGAGTTTGCTGATCACCTTGCTCTAGTCTAGCTCCACACCTGTCTCTTGACACTTTATTTCACAGAAAGATGATTTCCTTCACACCGAACTGACATTTTTCTCTGTTTAACTTGAATCCATACTTCTGGATGTGTGGTAGCACTTTGATGTCATTGAGTTGTTCTTGTGTGGGTCCCCATAGGATCATGTCATCCAGGTACACATGTACCCCATTTATGACATCTATGATGTGCTCCATTGTCCTGTTAAACACGTGAGGAAATGGCATCTTCAGACAAGAGTATCAGCCAAATGGTGTATTAAATGTACAGTATTTTGTGTTATCTTTATGCAGTTTTATTTGCCAGAAGCTCTACTCTTTACACCCATGACTATGTGGCTTGGTATGACCACCCAACTTAGAAATTCACTAACTAGTGGATTGTATAAAAGTGGGATGATGAGTCGGTGTACTAAACCATGGATTTTAGGAAGGGAAAACCAGAGGTTTGTGATACATTAGGGGAATCAGAGATAGAGAGAGTGAGCAAATTTTCATTTATGGGAGTCACCATCTTGGAGGACCTTTCCAGAACCCGGCATGAATGTCATCATGCAGAAAGCACGCCAGCACCTCTACTTCGGAGTTTGCGGAGGTTTGGTATGACATCAGAAACCTTGGCAAACCTCTACAGATGTGTGGAGGTAAGTGTGCTGACCAGCTGCATATGGTATGGGGGCACCAAAACCTCGGAATGTAAAGTCCTGCAAAAGGTAGTGGACACAGCCCAGGACATCAAAAGGAAATTCTCTCCACTGTTGAGAAAGTCCTTGTGGAACACTGCTGTCGGAGAGCTGCAGCAATCAACAAGGATCCACAATACCCAGCACTCTATTCTCTCTGCTACCATCAGGAAAGAGGTATCGGTGCCACAAGACTCGCACCACCAGGTTCAGGAACAACTGTTACCCCTCCACCATCAGACTCCTCGACAACAAGCTCAATCAGAGACTCGTTTAAGGATTCTTTCTTTGCACAATATTTATTACTGAATATTTATTAATTTTTTTCAGTATTACACTTTTTTCTCTATTGCAGTCAGTGTTTACATTTCTCTTGTATATGCATCTTTTATTGAATAGTTTTCTTGCACAAATAAGTAGAATTTCTGTCTGCGGGAGAGAAACTGAGTCAGATGTGATGTTATGTATGTATTCTGGCAATAAATCTGAACGTTGAACTTGGTGATCTTTTGGTGCCAGGGCTGTGCTGCAGGGACTGACAGTAGCTCTGTGAATGAAGTGTGAGGACAAAGATTGATCTGGGACTTGGCTGTAGGGACATAGAGCAATAGGGTCCTTGTGATTTCTATTTTTTTTTTGAAACCCAGTGTTTTTTTTTACAAAGCTAATGTAGATTTCATTATGCTTCTCCCTTGATGCTTTAGCATTTTCTCTGCAGCCAGTAACACATTTCCTCTTTTTATGTACATTACAAATTGTTTAATAAATGTTATTTCTTGCCAACTGCTTTACTCTTTAAAAGGTCCTCCTTGTCCATTCTCTTCTATATTCTGTGAAAACAATTGTTTGAGCTTTTGCATTTCTTTGCTGTAGTTGTTCACCTTTTCATTGCCTCTTGCTTTATTTCTGCACATGCACTTGGCATTTTTGATGCAATTTTCATCCCTTTAATTTTACATCCTACCTCTCATCGCCCATCTACTTTTTATCCCCACCCCGGGTCTCGTGCCTTAGAGTGGGATATTTAATTTCTCTGCCCATTTCTACTGCTATTGCATATGGAAACATTTTTGCCACTGCTTTTCAATGTTCTCATCTATTTGTAAAATGTTGCTGCTGGCAGTATTGTACAATGCACACAAGAAACACGGAGTGGGGTTGTACAGGTGGTAGCTTGCAGATGTAGCATGGAAACTGGTTCTTTGGCCTACCAAGCTTGTGCCAGCCATGCATCCTGTTACCCCTACTCTGAATTGTTTTTTTATTTTTTAAATTTAATCTTAATTTTTTTTAAATCAAATTTTTAATTTAGACATACAGCATGGGCCCTTCTGGCCCACGAGCCTGTGCCCCGGTAAGTTTTTGAATGGTTGGAGGAAATGGGAGCCCCGGGAGTGGGGAGGGGAACCCATGCAGACACGGGGAGGGTGCACAAACTCTTTACACACAGTGCAGGATTTGAGTCCTGATCGCTGGCATCCCACTGAGTGAGTTTTTGAATGTCAGTTTCTGCCCCCCACGATTACCCCAATGTCCCCTCCCCGATTAGATGTTCTGGCGCTGACTCTGCGTGCCACCCTGTTCTCTTTGCGTTCCCATGAACTCCCCACCAACCTCCCCAAATTCTACCATTCGTGTACACATTGGGGTCAATTTGGAGTAATCAATGAACCTTAACAGAAAATGGAGAATACTCTGTCAAAGACCTGCAATATAAACTCTGCTTCTCTTAATACAGATGCATTATTCTATTTCCTATTTTTACTTCAGATTTCCACTCATCCAGGTTTCTTTTGTTGTCACTTACATGTGACATTTTTTTGCTTTACCCTGCCCAAGTCCAGTACGCCGTCCAGAAAGAAGCTCTGGCAAGACATTCCAGGCAACCACAGTGCTCTTTTTTAAAAAAAAACTTGCTCCGATGTCTCCCCTGAACGTTCCCTCCTTTACTTTGTACAGATGCCCTCTGGTGTTTGCTACTCCTGCTCTGTGGTAACTGTTGACTTTTATACAAAGCCAGGCAAGAGTTGTTTGACCTCTGACCTCTGGCACACATACTGGCAACAGCTCATTTAGTGCAATCTGGGTAACCGTTTAAAATCTCAGTTGCCCAAATCTCTTGCACTTGAGGTGAAGATGAAAGACATGCGATGTCAGCCAGTGAGTAACAGTTGTATATGGAGGAATGTGAAGAATATAAAATGTAACGTTCAATTTCTGAAACGGGGATATCGAAGAGAACATGGTCTCCAGGACAATGGGAGGAGAACTGGTCCTAAATCATCTAGCAGTGTTTAATGGACAAGGAAACTATCTCAGCAAAGCAGAGTACCATGATGAAGGAAATCTGTTTAAATTGGAGATTACTCATCAAGAAGCTCTTTGCACTTTAATCATGTGATTAAATCATTTAATCATGTGCATTTACCATGCAGATGAATGAACCCAGAGAAATACTCCTGCGTCTGTTCAAGGAACTTTTGCCCATATCTTTTTGGTGGGTTTTCCTTGCCCCGAATGCCCTTCTCCTAGTGGGGAAACTCCTCAAATGACAAAAGCAGAAGGGCTTTTGCCCCAAATCCTCCTTGCCCCAAATCTGCAAGTGAATAAGATGATGTTTGGCATTTTATCCCAATTTCCTGCACTGGCCCTTGGTCCCTTAATAGCCCAAAAAAAAAATCTGGCCTGTCTTCAACAGCTCACTGGGGTAGAGATTTCCAAAGACTGTTGACCTGTATGACCTTTGTATATGCTCTAGTTGTGCAATTGCTTTTCTTGTTAAATGAGTATTCAAATACAAGACTCTCATCAGCAGGAAGAATGTTTGATTGAGGCCTGGAGATGAGGATTCCAGGTGACAATGGTTCCAGGTGTAGGAGGAATGCAGATGTAACCTGCATGCCCTCAGGAAATGAGGGGGACTGAGGAGAGATGCCAGCTCACAGCTCCAGAGGCCTGGTTCAATACAGACCTCGGGTTGTCAGTGTGGAGTTTGCACAATCATCCAGTGATCACCCTGATTTCCCGTGGGTGATCTGAGCACTGCAATTTATTCCTAGTGTGTGAATGAAAGGTAGAATATGGGGAGGGTCAATGAGAATGCAGAACAAATCGAGTGGGATTAGTGCAGGGTTGGTATAAATGGATACTCAAAGGTCAGCACAGACCCAATGGGCCGAAATGCCTGTTTCTATGACACTGCACCATGAAGATTTTTCTTCCTGAACACTTGGATGCATTTTATTGATTTTTGGGCTGCTGATCACAACAAATCACCTTAAAATGTTCTGACTAAGTACTGATTTAAGAAAAACCCTCCTGTATTTTTGTGATTTCCTGTCATTTAAGTTTACTTCAAGCACACAAGCCACAAAATACAACATGTCATTGAAAATTAATTTTCTGCTGATTTTGGTGTGGTCAGTGACAACTGTGGAAAAGTGGTATCTGGGCAACTGGAATCCATCGGTGCTGGCCGACTATTGAGACGAGAGGCATCAGATGCTGAGTCCAAACAAAAATCAGCGGCAAATTATTTTCAGATCAGTTGAAATAATGCAATATGTGAACATCATATTTCTTTAACTTCCCATGTGATGCAGCAAATCTGAACTTATCTTTTGTGTTCAGCTTGAAGTTGTATGTTTCAGATTTATTGTCCAAGTACATGCGTGACATCACATACAACCCTGAGATTTTTCCTGTGGACGAGGCAGAATTATCAGTTATTGGCAGAGCAAGAAAAACTGACTTTACATTTACATGTTAAGAAATGAACAAACAGCAATACGGGGGGGGTGGGGGGGGAGGGAAATCAAAGTGCAAAAGTAAGAGTCCTTAAATGAGTCCCTGATTGAGTTTGTTGAGGAGTCCAGTGGTTCCAGAACCTGCTGGTGCGAGTCTCGTGGCACCTATACCTCTTTCCTGATGGCAACAGTGAGAACAATTACTCTGGATTAGGACAACCCACATCAACTGGCCAGGGTCACAGTGAACATAGAGCTAAAACGGTCACGACACAAACTGCCTGGGTGGCGTGGGTCTTTAATTGCTGCTGTTCTCTGATGGTAGCATTCCCCATAGATGTTTTTGATGGTAGGGATGGTTTTACCTGTGATGCCCTGGGCAGGGTCCACAATCTTTTTCAGGGCTTTTCACTCTGGCATTGGTGTCCCCATACCAGGCTATGATGCACCCACTAGCACACTTTCCACCCAACATCTGTAGAAATTTCCCAGGGTTTCTGATGTCATGTCAAACCTCCACAAACTCCTGAGGAAGTAGAGGAGCTGACGTGCTTTCTTCATGATCCCATTTGTATGTCGGATCCAGAAAAGATCCTCTGAGATAGTGACTCCCAATAACATACATTTGCTCATTCTTGCCCCATTTTTATTTTCCTTTTGGGGGGAAAAATATTGTTGTCCAGTGTTATTGATGACTACATCAGAATGAGCTGCCCACCATCGAAACTGTGTTTTTTTTAATTTTTCACACTATGAACCATACTGACCAAAATACACACAAACATTTCCCTCTTGAATATACACAGTGTAATTTATTCCCCTTTTCCCCCCCTCCCTTCCCTTCCTCCTTCACTCCCCCCTCCCCACTCACTCAATGTTCAACATATATGATACATTAAACCCATGAAACAATGTCATCACACAATGAAAATAAACAAGAAAATTGTGTCAACTACTTTTACATCCTGGGTCAGTTCATTTCATCTTCTTCTCCTTCTGTCATTTTAGGTGGTGGAGGTCCACGGTAGGACTTCTCTGTTATGTTCCATGTACAGTTCCCAAATTTGTTTGAATAATGTGATGTTATTTCTTAAATTATATGTTATTTTTTCCAATGGAATACATTTATTCATTTCTATGTACTATTGCTGTATTCTCAGGCTACCTTCTAATTTCCAGGTTGACATAATACATTTTTTTCCTACAGCTAAGGCTATCATAATAAATCTTTTTTGTGCTCCATCCAAATTGAGTCCAAGTTCTTTACTTCTTATATTACTTAGAAGAAAGAACTCTGGATTTTTTGGTATGTTGCTTTTTGTGATTTTATTTAATACCTGGTTTAGATCTTCCCAAAACTTTTCCACTTTCTCACATGCCCAAATTGCATGTACTGTTGTTCCCGTTTCCTTCTTACAGCGAAAACATCTGTCTGATACTGTTGGGTCCGATTTATTTAACTTTTGGGTCGTGGTGTATAGCCTGTGTAACCAATTATATTGTATCATGCATAACCTTGTGTTTATTGTATTTCTCATAGTTCTGGAACATAGCTTTTCCCATGTTTCATTCTTTATCTTTATGTTTAGATCTTGTTCCCATTTTTGTTTGGGTTTACAGCTTGTTTCCTCGTTCTCTTTCTCTTGCAGTTTGATGTACATGTTTGTTATAAATCTTTTAATTATCATTGTGTCTGTAATCACATATTCAAAATTGCTTCCTTCTGGTAACCTCAGCTTGTTTCCCAATTTGTCCTTAAAGAAGGTTTTGAGTTGGTGGTATGCAAACTTTGTACCGTGAGTTATACCATATTTGTCCTTCATTTGTTCAAAAGATAATAAATTATTTCCCAAAAAACAATTTTCTATTTTTTTGATTCCTTTTCTCTCCCATTCTATAAAGGAAAGGTTATCTATTGTGAAAGGGATTAGTTGATTTTGCGTCAATATTAGACCATCGAAACTGGTTGAAGCAAGACATTTCTGAACATGATCATTGATCTGACTAATGCAATGGATTATAATTCAAGTGTGGCATTAATATGTATCAGTTGGACTCCCTTAGCTGATTACATGTGAATTATGATATTTGCTTTGAAAAGCATCTCTCAATTTGGGTTGCCCTTCCTGCTTGTGCAGTCAATGCCCCCTCCATTCCTCTGTGGATGTGGATCATTATCTCATCCAAGCTGTCACCTGAGGAGAAAGAATTGAGTTTTAAGTGCAGTTTGAAATATTTATTTTTAATTTTTAATTTTTCAGAAAAAACTAAATTTAGACACGTGGCCTGGTAACAGGCCATTTTGGTCCACAAGCCCATGGTGTCCAGTTTACACTCAATTAATGTACAACCCCGTACATTTCAAACAGTTGGAGGAAATCGGAGTTTCTGGGGAAAACCCATGCAGACAAGGGGAGGACATACAAACTTCTTACAGCACGGGATTCCAACCCCGGTCCCAATCACTAGCACTGAACGGTGGTGTGCAAATCACTACATAAACTGTGACACCCTAATAAAGTAACTGATAATGCAAGACTTTTAAAACTCTTGCAGTGACTGGGCAGCAACACCTACCTCAGTGTTTTATTCAGCTTTAACTACACAGTATTTGCTTCACATGACCACAGAACTGGCAAAGAATTTGATCAATGGCAGCAAAAGTGATGGCTGACATTTTCAAAAATCTGTTTAGTGTACAGGAAACTGCAATTCAGGGCAACAATCAACCAGAAACGATGGGATTAAAGCTAGCATTTTACATTTCTCCTAGCCTTCAGATCTTTGGCAACTTTAAGATCCTGGAAAACTTCCTCAAGCTAAGAAGATGGCCATGCAGGAAAAGGGTGAAAAGAAATGTCTTTTCCTCAAGGTTTCTGAACTTTTGGAAGTTCCAACCATGCTGGCTGTGGCATCAGTGTGTACATGCAAAGCAAAATCAACATATTTCTGGATGTTAAAAGAATTATGTTAATGCAGCATAATGCTACAGCCATGATCTCATTGAATAGCTGAACAGAAACAATGGTTCAAATGACCTACCCTGCTTCAATTTCTTGTATTCTACGTACTTTTCAATGGACAATTAAAAGCTTTGAACAAAGACCAGGGGAATAGGATTAATTACATAGCTCTTTCAAAGTGCCAGCTCAACTCTAATAGGCTGATTGTCGTCATGTGATGCAAGATTTGATTCCATCGCAGTCAATATTTGGGCATTATCAGTGACAAATTACTTCTACCAGGCTCCCAGCAGTGTCATGTGAAGAAATTAACGGTTACTTGCAGTTACCTGCTGACTAATCTCCACGAACTGTTGTTATAAATGCTACAAGTCTTCGCGATTTTTATATAGTCCTTTAATCTTGCCAAAGTCTCAAGTGTATGATGTTCAAAATACTGGGGGCTTCAAGGTTTGTGCTCCAGAAATCAGTAAGTACTCTTCCAGTAGAACAGCTGCTATTAAAGGGATGAATTCTTTTGAGGGAGACCATATCCATCCTATGGGTGACAACTCTCCTACCCCAATACCTTCTCTCTGTGGAATGGGTACCATCTTGATTAACAACTGCAGTCCGGGAGTGGATCAAGAACTAATCAGTTCACCTCTTCCATTTGACCCCTGGTGCACTATGCCATCCCACACTAGGATCCCTCCTCAGAATTTATTTGTCATAAATGTGTTACAATTTATTTTGTGGCAGCATTACAGTGCAAACATTTGTATAAACCACAACATAAATAAAAAAATAGTGCAAGAAAAACAAAGTAAGGCAGTGCCTTTAGTTCATTGATCATTCAGGAATCTGATGGCAGCGGAAAGAAGTGCCACCGAGCACTTGTCTTAAGGCTCCTGTACCTTTCCCTGATGGTAGCAGAGTGAAGAAGGCATGGCCTTGGGTAGTGGGGGGTCTTTGAGGATAGAGACTGCCTTCTTAATACACCACCTCTTGTAGATGTCCTCAATGGAGTGAAGACTGGTGCCTTTAGGCCACATAACAACCCTCTGGAGTGTATTTTATTCTTTTTGTAGTGCTATCGATTAACTACATTAGATGGAGAGTTGTTATTAATAGACTTTAATCACCTTAAGACATCAACATGGCTCACACGTTGCTGGCCCAGTTACAAGGCAGGTACTGAGGGAGTAGTTTGGGTGTAACAGCCTTTATGGGGATTTCTGGGGGGTGTAGTCACAGGTGTAGGGCCAGTACATATATACATAAAGACAGTGCTAATAGCTGCACAATGGTTGCACCACATTCACCCCTTCATTTGAAACAAAGTCCGGCAGGGTGAAGTGAGTCAAAATGGTCTCGCCTGTCGTTGCAAGCATCGTAGGGTTTGCTGTAGTTCAGCTGCTGGCTCCTGGGCGGTGTCTTGCGCGACAGGCTGTGCCTCCGGTATACTTCTGTGAGAAGCAGAGGTCCTAAAGAAGGACGGGAGGATAAAATACCGAAACATAGTCCTAACGGACTAATGTTATCCAATTGGAGTGCGGGGAAAACCCGTGAGAAGGATAAGCAGACCATGGTCAGGTATTGTTGTCAGGAATGGGTTAAGAATCCGATAAAAGGGAGTTCGGTATATTGGCCAATGTTCGGATCCTACGAGGACTGGATGTGTCAGACTTTGAACATCTGGCTCTACCAAAATCAAGGAGACAATACCGGGAGTAGGGAATATGCAGCCTGTTGACTTAATGGATCGTCTAATCAGATGATTTTGGATGAGAAGAAACTTAGAAACAAGAAGGATGAGGAACCTTCTGCCCCCAAAATAAAGGGATGGGATGTGTTACATTCCCTTACTCCACCTTATGTTTCCCATGTGCCGGCTCCCATTCCCCTTTTCCCCTGTTTTACCCTTCTTTACCTTCCCCTCCTCCTCCACATTTAAAGAAAGAAGGAGAAAGTAGGAGTACTATGAGGACTCGCTTACAGAGTGTAAGATTACTGCCTCAATTGATACGAGAGGGAGGAGATAAGCCAGAAACTAACTGGATGAGACCTTTACGGGAGGTTCCCTTGGGAGGGGATGGAGTACACATACTACCATGTGGAGGCATCCATCTTAAATCCAAATGAAGCTGCAACAAGCTAGTCTCTGATTCCCACTAGTGGTCAGGAAGTGCACTAGCAGTCTATCATTACATCCCCTTTTCTTGAGATGTTTAATCTAACAGCATGACACATAAATAAAGTATTAATTTCAGTTTAAAGTTCAACACAAACATCAGCACAAACTTTAAGTGTGCATTTCTTTTTCTTTTAGAGGCTGTCAGCACTTTGATAACATGTGTGGATCTTTTTAATGCAGGTGCTTGTGTCGGTTCTGCTGATCCACTACTGTCTAGCACTGGTGGTGTTCCCTCTGCTGCTGGGGAAGCTGGATCTTCTGCATTTTGTCTATTCCTGCAGGGTTTCTTGAATTTTCAGCAGGCTCTTTCGATTCATTCTCAGTATTTGGCCATCCTCTATTCTGACAGTGTTGGATCTTGGATTTACATCCTCCAGGACAATGGCCTTTTTGCCCCAGATGTTGAAATCTCTGAGACTTGCTGCGTCATGTTGTACTACTGGTCCAGCTTCTTACTGTCTTGTCATAGTTTGCTTTTTGTCTCCTTTGCAGACACTTGTGTTTCTGTTCGACATCCCTGTTCTTATTTGGGCCTGCAGAGAAGGGGAGTGTGGTGGATTGTCTGTGTCCCATCAGAAGCTCAACGGGTGAGATACCATGTTCAAGTGGTGAAGCTCTCTAGCTCAATAGGCCAGATATGGATCTGAGCCACTGTCTAGTGCTTTCTTGACCAACAGTTTAACTATGTGAACTGCTCTCTCTGCTTTGGTGTTTGATTGTGGATGCAGAGGACTTGCAGTCACAGTCAAAAATCATACTCTTCAGTGAAGTTCTGAAATTCTCTACAACTGTAGTATGGTCCATTGTCACTGTAGACAATTTGAGGAATTCCATGTCTTGCAAAGATTGATTCATGTATTTGATCACATAAGCAGCAGACATATTAGAAAACAGCACAATCTCTGGATAGTTTGATAATCAATAACCAGCAAGTAATTTTTCCATTCATGTGGAACAGATCAATTCTAACTTTCTGCAATTTTTCTGTTGAAAGTCAGTTATGATCATGGGTTCCTTTGACTGATGTTTCAAACAGGTCTCATAGCTTGAAACCATCCTGTCAAGGTCGGTATTTATCCCTGGCCAATAAGCAACAGTTCTGACCCTCTTGCATTTTTCCATTCCAAGGTGCCCTTGGTGCATTCTTTTCAGCATCTCGTCACAGTGATTGAGGAATGACAATTCTGTTCTTTGAGTAAAAGCCCATTGACAACACTCAGCTCTGATGTTGTAGTATGGCTGACATTCACCTCTAGGCCATCCTTCATTCAGATCTTGATGACCTTCTGTAGAACAGTGTGTCCTTTTCTTTTTAAGCTGTGAGCTGCTTGGATTCATGTCAGATATGGGAAGTGATTCAGTGATCAGGTTCACGTGCCAATTAACATGTCTCTGTGGAACTCTCATTGTATGCTTCATTCTGTGTCGTTGCCCTGGATAACTTATTGTCTAACACAATGTTTCCCTGGTGGGAACACCAATTCAAATTTGTAATGCTGTAGTTTCATTATCAGTCTTTGGATTCTTGATGACATCTCACTGAGAATTTTCTTGATCATGGCAATTAATGGTTTGTGGTGTTATGGATTGGGTATTAGTGTAGGTCACTTCTCAAAATTTTACAAAAGACATCTAATTTGAAATGCAAGAGATAAGCATACGCAGAGACTTTGTCTCCACAGTGAATTTACAGAGACTTAACAAGTAGGTCTTAATTGGACTGATGTCCATGCTCAGAAACTGATGAGAGAGAGGGAGAGGGAGAACACTTTACAGCAGGAGTTTATATTGGAGACCACGAGCTTTGCACTCCTGTTACAAGGCCCCATTTGAAGATGGGTTCTCAGTTCAGCCTATTCTCAACCTATTTGGCTGGTTAATGTTTCTCCTGGGTAATCTGGAAGGTTTTGGAAAACCTAGGTTTCTTCTGCATGGCACTGAAGTGGCTGATTGAGGGAGATCAGTTCGTGTATGTGTGTGTGTGTCCAACAAACAATGAATATATCTCTCTCTCTTTGAAACCAACAAAGACCTTTGGTAACAATTTAAATTTAAGCAACAGGGTCTGGTGAAGATCATAAATGTGAAATTCTGTGCACAGTATGTGTGGTGGTCCACCACTGGCCTACTGCAGGGGGTGACCTCTGTACCTGCAGAAGAGCATGGGGACAAGGCAACACCTGGCCAGCTGTCAATCAGCTGACCTGAATGGACCAAGCCCCACCCGGTCAGCTGTCAATCACCCTCTGGGATATAAGCCAGATCCAGCCCTTTGAAGACTGTCTCAGAGCTTGCAACAGCACTTCTCACAGCTAGCTCTGTAGAAGTTTGTTGAATAAACCCTGTAGAACTGACTTTGTTTTGTGTGTTTGCTGCTGTTCAATAGTGCTCCACAGTATGAAAATTGCTTGATACCAGTGAAAAGTGAATGATTTGACTGTTGAACAAAGAACTTTCCTGAACACATACACATTACATACACGTGTGCTTAGAATTAGAAGGTTAGAAAGGGGTTAAGTTAGGTTAAAGTAATAAGTTAAAGATTGATCTTCTGATTATGTTTGAAGAAAATGAAAAGCATCTCTTGTTTAAGTAACCATTATCTTGGTGAATATCAGTTGCTGCTAGTATTTGGAGTCCTTTGGGCTCATAACAGTGGTCTGTCTCTGCCACGAATGTTGGTAGAGCAATCACATAACACTGGAATTTCTCATCCATAGACACTCTTTCTCGATCTGTGCATATCGACATTCAGATGTTGTACGCTACTGGCCTCCAATCTTCTCCCACAGCCTGAAGTAGTACAGCACCGATTCCATCTTTTGAAGTGTCCGTTGATATTTTCATCCTTCAGGAAGATTCAAAGAATGTCAAAAGCACTGGTTCTGTAGTTACACTGATCTTCAGTCCTCCCCATTCTTCATCGAGATTGGCTGACCACTTCAATTCACATTTGACCTGTAACAGCTTCCTCAGGTACATTGTTTTGGAAGTTAGGTTTGGTCTGAATTTACAATGAATTTGATCATTCCCAGCACTCTCAATATGGACGTGGGCACCTCAAATTGTGTTCAGATTTATTCAGAGTACATACATGATATCACACAACCCTGAGATTCCTTTTTCCTGTGGGCATGACAGAATTACCACTAAATGGTAGTACAAAAATAAACTGTACACAGTGTAAACATGTAAACAAAGAACTGTAAGCAGATAACAAATGTAAGCAAACTGTAAAATACAGAGAGAACAAAGTAGATCAATAAAGCACAAGTTAGAGTCCTTGAATGAGTCCTTGATTGAGTTTGTTGATGAGGAGTCTGGTGGAGGGGGAGTAGCTGTTCCTGAACCTGGTGGCCTGAGTCTTGTGGCACCGATACCTCTTTCCTGATGGCAGCAGCGAGAACAATGTGTGTGATGGGCGGCAGTTCTCTGACGGCAATGTTTTTCTGTAGAGGCTCTCATTAGAGGGGAGGGTTTTGACTGTGATGTCCTAGGCTGTGTCCACTACCTTTTGGAGGGCTTTACGCTCAGTGGTATTTGTATTCCCAGACCGTGATGCAGCCAGTAAACACACTTTCCACCACATATCTGTAGAAATTTGCCAGGGTTTCTGGTGTCATACCGCAAACTCCTGAGGCACTGATGTGCTTTCTTAACAATGCTGTTGATGTGTCAGGTCCAGGAAAAATCCTCCAAAATAGTGACTCCCAAGAACCTAAATGTTCTCACCCTTTCCACCTCTGATCCCCAATGATCACTGGATTGTAAACCTCTGGTTTTCCTTCCTTGAAGTCAACAATCAGCTCCTTGGTTTTGGTGACATTGAGTGCAGGTTGTTGTTGGTGCACCATTCAGCCAAGTTTTCAATTTCGATCCCTCATGCTGACTCATCCCCTTGCTTCATACAACCCACTACAGTAGTATCGTCAGCCTATTTGTAGATGGTGTTATTGTTGTACTGAGTAGAATAGGGGGGCTATTAATACAGCCCTGTGGTGTTCCAGTACTGATGGAGATTGTGGAGGAGAAGTTCTTGCCAATCTTCACTGATTGTGGTCTGGAGGTGAGGAAATCCATAATCCAATTACACAGTGGGGAGTTGAGTCCCAGGTCTTGGAGTTTGCTGATCACCTTGCTCTAGTCTAGCTCCACACCTGTCTCTTGACACTTTATTTCACAGAAAGATGATTTCCTTCACACCGAACTGACATTTTTCTCTGTTTAACTTGAATCCATACTTCTGGATGTGTGGTAGCACTTTGATGTCGTTGAGTTGTTCTTGTGTGGGTCCCCATAGGATCATGTCATCCAGGTACACATGTACCCCATTTATGACATCTATGATGTGCTCCATTGTCCTGTTAAACACGTGAGGAAATGGCATCTTCAGACAAGAGTATCAGCCAAATGCTGTATTAAATGTACAGTATTTTGTGTTATCTTTATGCAGTTTTATTTGCCAGAAGCTCTACTCTTTACACCCATGACTATGTGGCTTGGTATGACCACCCAACTTAGAAATTCACTAACTAGTGGATTGTATAAAAGTGGGATGATGAGTCGGTGTACTAAACCATGGATTTTAGGAAGGGAAAACCAGAGGTTTGTGATACATTAGGGGAATCAGAGATAGAGAGAGTGAGCAAATTTTCATTTATGGGAGTCACCATCTTGGAGGACCTTTCCAGAACCCGGCATGAATGTCATCATGCAGAAAGCACGCCAGCACCTCTACTTCGGAGTTTGCGGAGGTTTGGTATGACATCAGAAACCTTGGCAAACCTCTACAGATGTGTGGAGGTAAGTGTGCTGACCAGCTGCATATGGTATGGGGGCACCAAAACCTCGGAATGTAAAGTCCTGCAAAAGGTAGTGGACACAGCCCAGGACATCAAAAGGAAATTCTCTCCACTGTTGAGAAAGTCCTTGTGGAACACTGCTGTCGGAGAGCTGCAGCAATCAACAAGGATCCACAATACCCAGCACTCTATTCTCTCTGCTACCATCAGGAAAGAGGTATCGGTGCCACAAGACTCGCACCACCAGGTTCAGGAACAACTGTTACCCCTCCACCATCAGACTCCTCGACAACAAGCTCAATCAGAGACTCGTTTAAGGATTCTTTCTTTGCACAATATTTATTACTGAATATTTATTAATTTTTTTCAGTATTGCACTTTTTTCTCTATTGCAGTCAGTGTTTACATTTCTCTTGTATATGCATCTTTTATTGAATAGTTTTCTTGCACAAATAAGTAGAATTTCTGTCTGCGGGAGAGAAACTGAGTCAGATGTGATGTTATGTATGTATTCTGGCAATAAATCTGAACGTTGAACTTGGTGATCTTTTGGTGCCAGGGCTGTGCTGCAGGGACTGACAGTAGCTCTGTGAATGAAGTGTGAGGACGAAGATTGATCTGGGACTTGGCTGTAGGGACATAGAGCAATAGGGTCCTTGTGATTTCTATTTTTTTTTTGAAACCCAGTGTTTTTTTTTACAAAGCTAATGTAGATTTCATTATGCTTCTCCCTTGATGCTTTAGCATTTTCTCTGCAGCCAGTAACACATTTCCTCTTTTTATGTACATTACAAATTGTTTAATAAATGTTATTTCTTGCCAACTGCTTTACTCTTTAAAAGGTCCTCCTTGTCCATTCTCTTCTATATTCTGTGAAAACAATTGTTTGAGCTTTTGCATTTCTTTGCTGTAGTTGTTCACCTTTTCTTTGCCTCTTGCTTTATTTCTGCACATGCACTTGGCATTTTTGATGCAATTTTCATCCCTTTAATTTTACATCCTACCTCTCATCGCCCATCTACTTTTATCCCCACCCCGGGTCTCGTGCCTTAGAGTGGGATATTTAATTTCTCTGCCCATTTCTACTGCTATTGCATATGGAAACATTTTTGCCACTGCTTTTCAATGTTCTCATCTATTTGTAAAATGTTGCTGCTGGCAGTATTGTACAATGCACACAAGAAACACGGAGTGGGGTTGTACAGGTGGTAGCTTGCAGATGTAGCATGGAAACTGGTTCTTTGGCCTACCAAGCTTGTGCCAGCCATGCATCCTGTTACCCCTACTCTGAATTGTTTTTTTATTTTTTAAATTTAATCTTAATTTTTTTTAAATCAAATTTTTAATTTAGACATACAGCATGGGCCCTTCTGGCCCACGAGCCTGTGCCCCGGTAAGTTTTTGAATGGTTGGAGGAAATGGGAGCCCCGGGAGTGGGGAGGGGAACCCATGCAGACACGGGGAGGGTGCACAAACTCTTTACACACAGTGCAGGATTTGAGTCCTGATCGCTGGCATCCCACTGAGTGAGTTTTTGAATGTCAGTTTCTGCCCCCCACGATTACCCCAATGTCCCCTCCCCGATTAGATGTTCTGGCGCTGACTCTGCGTGCCACCCTGTTCTCTTTGCGTTCCCATGAACTCCCCACCAACCTCCCCAAATTCTACCATTCGTGTACACATTGGGGTCAATTTGGAGTAATCAATGAACCTTAACAGAAAATGGAGAATACTCTGTCAAAGACCTGCAATATAAACTCTGCTTCTCTTAATGCAGATGCATTATTCTATTTCCTATTTTTACTTCAGATTTCCACTCATCCAGGTTTCTTTTGTTGTCACTTACATGTGACATTTTTTTGCTTTACCCTGCCCAAGTCCAGTACGCCGTCCAGAAAGAAGCTCTGGCAAGACATTCCAGGCAACCACAGTGCTCTTTTTTAAAAAAAAACTTGCTCCGATGTCTCCCCTGAACGTTCCCTCCTTTACTTTGTACAGATGCCCTCTGGTGTTTGCTACTCCTGCTCTGTGGTAACTGTTGACTTTTATACAAAGCCAGGCAAGAGTTGTTTGACCTCTGACCTCTGGCACACATACTGGCAACAGCTCATTTAGTGCAATCTGGGTAACCGTTTAAAATCTCAGTTGCCCAAATCTCTTGCACTTGAGGTGAAGATGAAAGACATGCGATGTCAGCCAGTGAGTAACAGTTGTATATGGAGGAATGTGAAGAATATAAAATGTAACGTTCAATTTCTGAAACGGGGATATCGAAGAGAACATGGTCTCCAGGACAATGGGAGGAGAACTGGTCCTAAATCATCTAGCAGTGTTTAATGGACAAGGAAACTATCTCAGCAAAGCAGAGTACCATGATGAAGGAAATCTGTTTAAATTGGAGATTACTCATCAAGAAGCTCTTTGCACTTTAATCATGTGATTAAATCATTTAATCATGTGCATTTACCATGCAGATGAATGAACCCAGAGAAATACTCCTGCGTCTGTTCAAGGAACTTTTGCCCATATCTTTTTGGTGGGTTTTCCTTGCCCCGAATGCCCTTCTCCTAGTGGGGAAACTCCTCAAATGACAAAAGCAGAAGGGCTTTTGCCCCAAATCCTCCTTGCCCCAAATCTGCAAGTGAATAAGATGATGTTTGGCATTTTATCCCAATTTCCTGCACTGGCCCTTGGTCCCTTAATAGCCCAAAAAAAAAATCTGGCCTGTCTTCAACAGCTCACTGGGGTAGAGATTTCCAAAGACTGTTGACCTGTATGACCTTTGTATATGCTCTAGTTGTGCAATTGCTTTTCTTGTTAAATGAGTATTCAAATACAAGACTCTCATCAGCAGGAAGAATGTTTGATTGAGGCCTGGAGATGAGGATTCCAGGTGACAATGGTTCCAGGTGTAGGAGGAATGCAGATGTAACCTGCATGCCCTCAGGAAATGAGGGGGACTGAGGAGAGATGCCAGCTCACAGCTCCAGAGGCCTGGTTCAATATAGACCTCGGGTTGTCAGTGTGGAGTTTGCACAATCATCCAGTGATCACCCTGATTTCCCGTGGGTGATCTGAGCACTGCAATTTATTCCTAGTGTGTGAATGAAAGGTAGAATATGGGGAGGGTCAATGAGAATGCAGAACAAATCGAGTGGGATTAGTGCAGGGTTGGTATAAATGGATACTCAAAGGTCAGCACAGACCCAATGGGCCGAAATGCCTGTTTCTATGACACTGCACCATGAAGATTTTTCTTCCTGAACACTTGGATGCATTTTATTGATTTTTGGGCTGCTGATCACAAAAAATCACCTTAAAATGTTCTGACTAAGTACTGATTTAAGAAAAACCCTCCTGTATTTTTGTGATTTCCTGTCATTTAAGTTTACTTCAAGCACACAAGCCACAAAATACAACATGTCATTGAAAATTAATTTTCTGCTGATTTTGGTGTGGTCAGTGACAACTGTGGAAAAGTGGTATCTGGGCAACTGGAATCCATCGGTGCTGGCCGACTATTGAGACGAGAGGCATCAGATGCTGAGTCCAAACAAAAATCAGCGGCAAATTATTTTCAGATCAGTTGAAATAATGCAATATGTGAACATCATATTTCTTTAACTTCCCATGTGATGCAGCAAATCTGAACTTATCTTTTGTGTTCAGCTTGAAGTTGTATGTTTCAGATTTATTGTCCAAGTACATGCGTGACATCACATACAACCCTGAGATTTTTCCTGTGGACGAGGCAGAATTATCAGTTATTGGCAGAGCAAGAAAAACTGACTTTACATTTACATGTTAAGAAATGAACAAACAGCAATACGGGGGGGTGGGGGGGGAGGGAAATCAAAGTGCAAAAGTAAGAGTCCTTAAATGAGTCCCTGATTGAGTTTGTTGAGGAGTCCAGTGGTTCCAGAACCTGCTGGTGCGAGTCTCGTGGCACCTATACCTCTTTCCTGATGGCAACAGTGAGAACAATTACTCTGGATTAGGACAACCCACATCAACTGGCCAGGGTCACAGTGAACATAGAGCTAAAACGGTCACGACACAAACTGCCTGGGTGGCGTGGGTCTTTAATTGCTGCTGTTCTCTGATGGTAGCATTCCCCATAGATGTTTTTGATGGTAGGGATGGTTTTACCTGTGATGCCCTGGGCAGGGTCCACAATCTTTTTCAGGGCTTTTCACTCTGGCATTGGTGTCCCCATACCAGGCTATGATGCACCCACTAGCACACTTTCCACCCAACATCTGTAGAAATTTCCCAGGGTTTCTGATGTCATGTCAAACCTCCACAAACTCCTGAGGAAGTAGAGGAGCTGACGTGCTTTCTTCATGATCCCATTTGTATGTCGGATCCAGAAAAGATCCTCTGAGATAGTGACTCCCAATAACATACATTTGCTCATTCTTGCCCCATTTTTATTTTCCTTTTGGGGGGAAAAATATTGTTGTCCAGTGTTATTGATGACTACATCAGAATGAGCTGCCCACCATCGAAACTGTGTTTTTTTAAATTTTTCACACTATGAACCATACTGACCAAAATACACACACATTTCCCTCTTGAATATACACAGTGTAATTTATTCCCCTTTTCCCCCCCTCCCTTCCCTTCCTCCTTCACTCCCCCCTCCCCACTCACTCAATGTTCAACATATATGATACATTAAACCCATGAAACAATGTCATCACACAATGAAAATAAACAAGAAAATTGTGTCAACTACTTTTACATCCTGGGTCAGTTCATTTCATCTTCTTCTCCTTCTGTCATTTTAGGTGGTGGAGGTCCACGGTAGGACTTCTCTGTTATGTTCCATGTACAGTTCCCAAATTTGTTTGAATAATGTGATGTTATTTCTTAAATTATATGTTATTTTTTCCAATGGAATACATTTATTCATTTCTATGTACTATTGCTGTA
Source organism: Narcine bancroftii (assembly GCF_036971445.1). Taxonomy (NCBI): domain Eukaryota; kingdom Metazoa; phylum Chordata; class Chondrichthyes; order Torpediniformes; family Narcinidae; genus Narcine; species Narcine bancroftii. Next base: position 28,230,946 of record NC_091482.1, read on the forward strand.
TTCTCAGGCTACCTTCTAATTTCCAGGTTGACATAATACATTTTTTTCCTACAGCTAAGGCTATCATAATAAATCTTTTTTGTGCTCCATCCAAATTGAGTCCAAGTTCTTTACTTCTTATATTACTTAGAAGAAAGAACTCTGGATTTTTTGGTATGTTGCTTTTTGTGATTTTATTTAATACCTGGTTTAGATCTTCCCAAAACTTTTCCACTTTCTCACATGCCCAAATTGCATGTACTGTTGTTCCCGTTTCCTTCTTACAGCGAAAACATCTGTCTGATACTGTTGGGTCCGATTTATTTAACTTTTGGGTCGTGGTGTATAGCCTGTGTAACCAATTATATTGTATCATGCATAACCTTGTGTTTATTGTATTTCTCATAGTTCTGGAACATAGCTTTTCCCATGTTTCATTCTTTATCTTTATGTTTAGATCTTGTTCCCATTTTTGTTTGGGTTTACAGCTTGTTTCCTCGTTCTCTTTCTCTTGCAGTTTGATGTACATGTTTGTTATAAATCTTTTAATTATCATTGTGTCTGTAATCACATATTCAAAATTGCTTCCTTCTGGTAACCTCAGCTTGTTTCCCAATTTGTCCTTAAAGAAGGTTTTGAGTTGGTGGTATGCAAACTTTGTACCGTGAGTTATACCATATTTGTCCTTCATTTGTTCAAAAGATAATAAATTATTTCCCAAAAAACAATTTTCTATTTTTTTGATTCCTTTTCTCTCCCATTCTCTAAAGGAAAGGTTATCTATTGTGAAAGGGATTAGTTGATTTTGCGTCAATATTAGACCATCGAAACTGGTTGAAGCAAGACATTTCTGAACATGATCATTGATCTGACTAATGCAATGGATTATAATTCAAGTGTGGCATTAATATGTATCAGTTGGACTCCCTTAGCTGATTACATGTGAATTATGATATTTGCTTTGAAAAGCATCTCTCAATTTGGGTTGCCCTTCCTGCTTGTGCAGTCAATGCCCCCTCCATTCCTCTGTGGATGTGGATCATTATCTCATCCAAGCTGTCACCTGAGGAGAAAGAATTGAGTTTTAAGTGCAGTTTGAAATATTTATTTTTAATTTTTAATTTTTCAGAAAAAACTAAATTTAGACACGTGGCCTGGTAACAGGCCATTTTGGTCCACAAGCCCATGGTGTCCAGTTTACACTCAATTAATGTACAACCCCGTACATTTCAAACAGTTGGAGGAAATCGGAGTTTCTGGGGAAAACCCATGCAGACAAGGGGAGGACATACAAACTTCTTACAGCACGGGATTCCAACCCCGGTCCCAATCACTAGCACTGAACGGTGGTGTGCAAATCACTACATAAACTGTGACACCCTAATAAAGTAACTGATAATGCAAGACTTTTAAAACTCTTGCAGTGACTGGGCAGCAACACCTACCTCAGTGTTTTATTCAGCTTTAACTACACAGTATTTGCTTCACATGACCACAGAACTGGCAAAGAATTTGATCAATGGCAGCAAAAGTGATGGCTGACATTTTCAAAAATCTGTTTAGTGTACAGGAAACTGCAATTCAGGGCAACAATCAACCAGAAACGATGGGATTAAAGCTAGCATTTTACATTTCTCCTAGCCTTCAGATCTTTGGCAACTTTAAGATCCTGGAAAACTTCCTCAAGCTAAGAAGATGGCCATGCAGGAAAAGGGTGAAAAGAAATGTCTTTTCCTCAAGGTTTCTGAACTTTTGGAAGTTCCAACCATGCTGGCTGTGGCATCAGTGTGTACATGCAAAGCAAAATCAACATATTTCTGGATGTTAAAAGAATTATGTTAATGCAGCATAATGCTACAGCCATGATCTCATTGAATAGCTGAACAGAAACAATGGTTCAAATGACCTACCCTGCTTCAATTTCTTGTATTCTACGTACTTTTCAATGGACAATTAAAAGCTTTGAACAAAGACCAGGGGAATAGGATTAATTACATAGCTCTTTCAAAGTGCCAGCTCAACTCTAATAGGCTGATTGTCGTCATGTGATGCAAGATTTGATTCCATCGCAGTCAATATTTGGGCATTATCAGTGACAAATTACTTCTACCAGGCTCCCAGCAGTGTCATGTGAAGAAATTAACGGTTACTTGCAGTTACCTGCTGACTAATCTCCACGAACTGTTGTTATAAATGCTACAAGTCTTCGCGATTTTTATATAGTCCTTTAATCTTGCCAAAGTCTCAAGTGTATGATGTTCAAAATACTGGGGGCTTCAAGGTTTGTGCTCCAGAAATCAGTAAGTACTCTTCCAGTAAGTACTCCTCAGAATTTATTTGTCATAAATGTGTTACAATTTATTTTGTGGCAGCATTACAGTGCAAACATTTGTATAAACCACAACATAAATAAAAAAATAGTGCAAGAAAAACAAAGTAAGGCAGTGCCTTTAGTTCATTGATCATTCAGGAATCTGATGGCAGCGGAAAGAAGTGCCACCGAGCACTTGTCTTAAGGCTCCTGTACCTTTCCCTGATGGTAGCAGAGTGAAGAAGGCATGGCCTTGGGTAGTGGGGGGTCTTTGAGGATAGAGACTGCCTTCTTAATACACCACCTCTTGTAGATGTCCTCAATGGAGTGAAGACTGGTGCCTTTAGGCCACATAACAACCCTCTGGAGTGTATTTTATTCTTTTTGTAGTGCTATCGATTAACCACATTAGATGGAGAGTTGTGATTAATAGACTTTAATCACCTTAAGACATCAACATGGCTCACACGTTGCTGGCCCAGTTACAAGGCAGGTACTGAGGGAGTAGTTTGGGTGTAACAGCCTTTATGGGGTTTTCTGGGGGGTGTAGTCACAGGTGTAGGGCCAGTACATATATACATAAAGACAGTGCTAATAGCTGCACAATGGTTGCACCACATTCACCCCTTCATTTGAAACAAAGTCCGGCAGGGTGAAGTGAGTCAAAATGGTCTCACCTGTCGTTGCAAGCATCGTAGGGTTTGCTGTAGTTCAGCTGCTGGCTCCTGGGCGGTGTCTTGCACGACAGGCTGTGCCTCCGGTATACTTCTGTGAGAAGCAGAGGTCCTAAAGAAGGACGGGAGGATAAAATACCGAAACATAGTCCTAACGGACTAATGTTATCCAATTGGAGTGCGGGGAAAACCCGTGAGAAGGATAAGCAGACCATGGTCAGGTATTGTTGTCAGGAATGGGTTAAGAATCCGATAAAAGGGAGTTCGGTATATTGGCCAATGTTCGGATCCTACGAGGACTGGATGTGTCAGACTTTGAACATCTGGCTCTACCAAAATCAAGGAGACAATACCGGGAGTAGGGAATATGCAGCCTGTTGACTTAGTGGATCGTCTAATCAGATGATTTTGGATGAGAAGAAACTTAGAAACAAGAAGGATGAGGAACCTTCTGCCCCCAAAATAAAGGGATGGGATGTGTTACATTCCCTTACTCCACCTTATGTTTCCCCTGTGCCGGCTCCCATTCCCCTTTTCCCCTGTTTTACCCTTCTTTACCTTCCCCTCCTCCTCCACATTTAAAGAAAGAAGGAGAAAGTAGGAGTACTATGAGGACTCGCTTACAGAGTGTAAGATTACTGCCTCAATTGATACGAGAGGGAGGAGATAAGCCAGAAACTAACTGGATGAGACCTTTACGGGAGGTTCCCTTGGGAGGGGATGGAGGGCATCTTGGATTTGTAAACGTGCCTTTGACTAGTACTGAGGTGCGCAATTTTAAAAAGGAAATGACCTCTCTGGTAGAAGACCCTCAGGGATGTGCAGAACAATTAGATCAATTTTTGGGGCCTAATATATATATATATACCTAGGATGAATTAATGTCTATCTTTAAGGCTCTATTTACTTTGGATGAGCGTGGAATGATCCGCCGGGCTGGGATCAGAGTCTGGGATAGGGATCACCAAGAGGGGCCAGGGGCGATACCTGGAGAAGCTAAATTTCCCCTGGGATTAACCCAAACTGGGATAAGACTACTAATGATGGTCGCACACGAATGGATGAGTACAGGGTTAATCTAATAAAAGGAATGAAGGAGTCTGTTCCAAAAGGACAGAACTTTAAGAAGGCATTTGAGGTTCCCCAAGGTCCCGAGGAGACCCCCTCTGCACTTCTGACTAGATTACGTGCGGCCATACAGCAATATGGGGGGTTGGATATAGAATCCCCAGCAGGTGAACAGTTGGTATTGATAAGTTTTGTTACTAATTCAGCTCTAGATATCAGGAAGAAATTACAAAAGACGGAGAATTGGCAAGAATAGGGACTATCACAGCTTTTGCAGATCGCACAAAGGGCATATGTCCAGAGGTCTGAAGAAAAATAGAAAGGAAAGGCTAAGATTTTGATGCAGGCAGTAAAGGAAGTTGTGGATGGAAAGCAAGGAAGTGTTAGGAACCATGTGTCGGCTCCTGGATGTTGGGAGGAGCACCGGGAGTAGGGAAGTAGAGACCAGGGCAGAGGTAGGAGTAGAGGAGGATTCCAGGGATGGCGATCGTTCCCGGGACCCCGTGGAGACCCTGGCAGAAATTGGGAGACAGGAGCATTAGTATGCTATTATTGTAAAAAGGAGGGACACTTTAAGAGGGAATGCCCGATGCGGGCCAGGAAGATGCGATCTTACGCATTGATGGAGGCAGATTATGAATAGGGTGGTCACGGTTCTCAGCCAATGCATACCGTGGGTCTGCACGGAGAACCATTGGTAAATTTAAGTGTAGGACCCCTCGGTGACAAAATGACTTTTCTAGTAGATTCCGGGGTACCCCGGTCTAGTATTTTACGACGGCCTGAGGGTGTTATTACAGAAGGGACGGTGATGATTTCGGGGGTGGGGGGGAGAGATTTTGCGGTCACTAAATTAAAGAATGTAAAGATACAAATGGGAGGAAAAATCGTAACCGAGGATATTTTATTAATTCCCCAAGCTGGGGTTTGCTTGTTGGGACGTGATTTACAGGACCAATTGGCTATCGGTACCAGACCACAGGGATCAGGTATCGGTGTTCAATTTTATGTGCTGACAGAGGAGGATCGGGGACTAATAAATCCTAGGGTATGGGTGAAAAGAGGCAATAGAGGAGGGTTAGATGTTCCTCCCCTGCAAGTTACTTTAAAAGATCCCGACCAGGTAGTTCGACGAAAACAGTATCCGATTCCTATGGCTGGCCGAAAGGGGCTGCAGCCAGTAATTGACCAATTGGTGAAAGACGGTATACTCGAACCCTGCATGTCACCCTTTAATACTCCAATTCTACCTGTCCAAAAACCAGACGGCACATACCGATTAGTACAGGATTTGGGAGAGTTAAACAAAATTATTCTCACCCGTTATCCGGTTCTACCTAACCCTTATACATTGATGGGTAAGATTGACCCCCATGGTAAGTGGTTCAGTGTAATTGATCTCAAAGATGCCTTCTGGACCTGCCCTTTGGCAATGGACAGTAGGGACATGTTTGCATTTGAGTGGGAAAATCCCTTTACAGGACGGAAAAATCAATACCGGTGGATGGTCCTTCCCCAGGGTTATACGGAATCACCAATTTTGTTTGGCCAAGTTTTGGAACAGGTACTAGATGAGGCCCTTCGGAGAGAGGATTGTAAAATTAGAGATGATTTCTCCAGGGTTTAGAGGGAAAGGTGGGCACAATCTATACCGACTCCAAGTATGCTTTTATTCTGGAATATACACCTTAGCCAAACAAAGTACTCGGGGATGTCCAATTTGTCAGCGAGTGAATAAGAAAGTAATGCACGATGTAATGCCTGGGGGTCGCAATATAGCCGTACACCCATTTCAACGAATACAGATTGACTTCACAGAATTGCCCAAGATAGGGGTCTATAAATATCTCCTAGTAATGGCGGATCATTTTACTTGATGGGTTGAGGCTTTCTCGACCCCTAGTGAGCATGCTAACACCGTTATTCGGATATTACTAGAGGCTATTATTCCACGTTACGGTATTGTGCAAACCATTGATTCAGATCAAGGTACACATTTTACCTCTCAGGTACTCCAGGGGGTGTGTAAAATCTTGGGAATAGATTGGCAGTTACACACCCCATGGCACCCCCAGAGTTCAGGCTGAGTCGAGCGGATGAATCAGACCCTGAAAAATCAACTCACTCGACTTCATGAGGAAACTGGGCTCTTCTGGATTAAATGCTTACCCTTAACTTTAATCAGGATTCGCACACCTCCTCATAAGGACCTTGCTGTCTCACCATATGAGATGATGTTCGGTCTTCCCTACATGGGATTCCACACCGATTCCCCTACCCCTGAGGCTAATGACCTATATATATATACATATAAATATTTACAGGGGCTTTCCACTTCTTTGTATGACTTAAAACAGAAGGGGTTATTAGCTCAAACCCCATCCTTGGACTATCCCATTCATTCCATTAAAGCTGGTGATTGGGTATATGTAAAAGCGTGGCAAAACTAGAATCTATATGGGACGGCTCTTATTGTGTACTTTTGATTACAGACACTGCAGTACGAACAAAAGAAAAGGGATGGACTCACGTGCAACGCATTAAGCGCGCTAATCCACAGACTAAAAATGTTGATAATATCCCCTCCACCTGGTATGCAGTTTTGCATCCTTCTGGTCTGAAGGTCACGCTCCGCCGACAAAAATTGTTGTAATTTTATTTTTATTATTTGCTATATTGTTTTCCTGTTGGTTCCCAATTTTTGGGAAACCACCCAATTGTACAGAATGTATTAAGTCCTCCTGGAATGGGGGCAGCAGAGGTGATAGTTACTTTGAAGAATGGACAAGTTTACCTTAGAATGCAGACAGGGCACGGGTATAGAGTGCATTCACAGTGGGGTTCCTTATTTATTATGGTTTAATTTAGGATCCTAACATGGACCAGGGAAGCAGAACTGTCCTAGGGGAGTGGATTGGGTTTGCGTCCTGGCCTCTCCGGGTATTAAAAAGACAAGTGCCAAGTATATGGTACAAAGAAGATGGTGGGAGAATTATAAGCAAAATATTAGTCAGGGCTATAACTGGAGTAGGAATAAAGGGGATATATATGCTAATGCTCGCAGACACGCTGCTATTCACCGGTTAGATGACAATAAATGGGTAGATTTAAGTCAACGAATAGCTGACTTGATGGGGTTGAAGAATTGTTGGATTTGTGGAGGGCCAATTAAAGATGGTACCTGGCCCTGGCAAGGTGAGCCTTTGGATATATGGGAACTTCTACGCTTTAATGCTACAATGAATAAAATTGAACGCCTCCCCCAAACTTGGCATCTTGTAAATCACCCACTGGGTCACGAATGCGTTCGGAAGGCTAAAGGCCGTCACTATAAGGGGGATTCCAGTTGTAAACGGCTTAAGCTGCTCAAGAATACTAAGCTGTTTGGCATCCTGCAACCCCTACCTGGTATTTCTCTATGGAAAAAGATTTGGATTGTGTGCTTTATGAGAGTATCAATGACACCAGTGACGTATGGAACTGTTCAGGTGAAAATCTTTACTGGGGCATCCCCTCGCTTCGGCAGATCTGGAACCAGACTATCCCACATGGATATGCACCAGAGGGTTAATATTAGATTTGTGGGAATATGTCTTATACCTTTTTAGAACCTGATTGGAGCGGCACTTGTTGTATTGGAATCATTCAACCTCAATTTGTCTTACTGCCTTTGCATGCCAACCACCACCTTTCCACCAAGCTATATATGCGCCTAATCCCACAATCCCCTCAGGATACTCGTCCCAAGAGAGAACTTAAGATTGGAAATTGGGGTGAAGACTGGCCCCCAGAATGTATTATTTCATATTATGGCCCTGCTACTTGGGCTCAGGATGGATCATGGGGATATCGAACCCCCATTTATATACTAAATAGTTTGATCAGACTCCAGGCAGTTTTGGAAATTATCACCAATCAGACAGCGAAGGCCTTAGATTTATTGGCTGAAGAGCAGCGACAGATACGTGCTACAGCTTATCAAAATTGCCTGGCCCTCGATTACTTGTTGGCTGTTGAGGGCGGCGTCTGTGGAAAATTGAACCTTACCAATTGTTGCTTGAAGATTGATGACAATGGCCAGGCGGTAAAAAAATATTTCTTCAGGAATTCGAAAACTTTCCCATGTCCCGGTCCAGACTTGGCATCCTTGGTCCGGTATATGGTGGACTAAAATTTTTACTGGCGACTGGAGCTGGATACATACGACCCTTATAGCGGCTGGGCTTTTTATTCTAGTCCTTATAATAATTCCCTGCTTAATGCCTTGTGTGCATTGTTTAATTCAATGGGCCCTTCGCCAGGTCACTGCAACCCAAATGATGTATGCTTCCCAAACTCAATTTGATGATGCTGAGGGCGCAGTTCATTTACTCACTCGCTGGGAAAAAGATCAACCTTAAAAGAATACTGTCCGAATGAGGGTTTACTAAGCGTAGCTAAAGAAAAAGGGTGGATTGTAAGGGATAATGGAACATGGGGAGTCAAGCAAGTGCTAATTGGGAATGAATTATGATGGGTTAAATAAGGGTGAAATAAGAATGGAATGTGAGGAAGGGTTAAGCAAGTATAATAGAATAGGGGTCTTATAGCAAGTAGATAGATTTAGCAAGTCCTGGGGGTTTAGATTAATGAATAAGAACAAAGACATGACACTTCCTGGTAAACCAGTTTACAGAAAGGCACATAAACTGCACATAGGCAGAATTACCTAATGCTAAACCAGGAGGCAGAAGAATGTTAAGGGGAATGTTCAGTACCTCTGTACTGAAATGGAATGTATAGAAAGTTGGGTAAGCCCCAGTATGTGTGTGTATTCCCAGGGTAAGGGGAAGCACCCAACTTTGCACTGTTGTAAAATAAATGTTCTTTGTTCTCAATTTTTGTCTCGAGTGAAATTCGTGAAGGCACTTCTGCTTCTCACACTGCCTAAATATCATCGATGAACACTCCCTTTTCCCTTTCACCATCCCCTGCCCAGACATGACCCATCATAAAATCACTGCAGCACATTCATTCTGTTCGAATTCTACTTCTATATCCTTAGCGACTGGGGATCCTTGTTTATGCGTGAAGAGTTGTATCAGTACCTTCTGGCCAAGGGCATAGCCACAAGCAGGACCATGAGTTACAATCCCCAGGGGAATGGCGAGGTATAAAGAAGGAATGCCACCATCTGGAAGCCAACACCAGCCCTCAGGTCAAAAGGCCTGCCCATCTCCCAGTGGCAAGATGTCCTCCATGAGGTGCTCCACACCTCCAGGCCCCTCCTATTAATGCGACACCGCAGAAAAGGCGCTTTTCCTTCCCCAGGAAGTCAGCATCAGGAACCACACTGCCATCCTGGCTGATGACCATTGGGCCCATCCTGCTCTGGAGGCATACCAGAAGCCACAAGACTGACCCTCTGGTCGAAAAAGTCCACCTCCTTCATGCAAGACCCAACATGCCTACATGGAGTACCAGGATGGGCGACAGGACACTGGCGTATGCAGGGGCCCCACTAGTTGCCCCTCCCCAGCCTGAGCAATTCCATGGTTACTGCGAGGGAGTAGCCCTGCACTATGCCTGGGTGAATGAAGTTCCCTGAATCCAAAAGGCAGTTTGTGATGTGACCGTTTAGCTCTATGTCCATCGTGGCCCTGACCAGTTGATGTGGGTTGTCCTAATCCAGGGTAATTGAGGCCAATGTCTGATCGCTGTCTGAATCACTGTTGTAGTACTAGTTTGGATGCACCCTCCAAAATGGCTGCCCCCATGTTGCACACATGGTGCTGCTCCTTGCTGCCAGAAGTGGCGTTATTCTGATTTGTTGCCCCCATGGTCCCGTCGAGCCATTCCTCATGACCAGCAGTGATGCCAGAAGTGGTGTGGTCCAAGATGGCTGTGGCTGTTGGCCGCAGATGGGACTGCTGGAGAAGGGTTGGGACCTACATACCTTCCTGTAGTGTCCCTTCTTCCTGCAGGCGGAGCATGTAGCATTTCTGGCTCGGCAGCTCTTATGGGGATGTTTCACTTCTGGGGCTTGACGGCAGAGACCTGAGACCCCATGTCCCAAGATGGTGGCAGCAGTACTTCCCACATAGTGGCCGCGTTTCCAGAGACGACCTCTGTGTTCAGCTGTGCTGTCTCGAGTGCTTTAGCCAGGTTGACGACTTCTTGCAGGCTTCAATTGCCCTTTTCCGAGAGTCTGTCTGATGTGATCAGACTTAAATCCAGCCACACATGTATCGCGTATCAGTTCCACTAAGTAGACGGTAGCAGAGACATTTCTGCAGCCACAGGCTCCGCCCCTGCTCCCACAGGCTTCGCTCCTGCTCCCACAGGCTCCGCCCCAGCTCCCACAGCTCCGCATTATTGATCCACCTACTCACCAGGCACTTGTCTGCGACTGCCTAGAAGGTGCCTGGCATAGATAACATTTGTCAGAGTCCGATACTGTCTCTGTAGACAGCCCAGTAGTGCAGTCCCTTCTCATCTGAAAAACACAGTAGCTGACCTGAGCAAAGAGTAGATCTCATTTGCCACCTTCACTCTGCATGTCGTTGCATCTCATGAAAATGTTGAGGCAGTGCAGCCATTGATCAAATTTGTTGGAAGCCTCCGGATCTTTAGAGTCGGTGTCCAGTTTATCAGCCCGTATTGCCTTGTCCATGTCCCAAAATTTAAGGGGATTAAATGTTAGTGTTATCGATCAAGTCTAAGGTTGTGATTTAATAGGCTTTAATCACCTAAAGTCATCAGCACATCTCACATGTTGCTGGCCCAGTTCCAAGGCAGGTACTGAGGGAGGAGTTTGGGCGTAAGAGCCTTTATGGGGATTTCTGGGGTAGGGGCAGGAGTCACAGGTGCATATAGACAGTGCTAACAGCTATACAGTGATGGCGCCACACTTGTCATGAGCGTTGGCACCTCCAGTGATGCAACCAGCCAGAATGCTCTCCATGGTAATACCTGTAGAGGTTTTCAAGGGTCTTTGGTGTCCTACTGAATCTCCTCAAACTTCTCACCAAGTTTAGCAGCTGACCCATCACACGGCCCCCTCAGTCTTCACTGCTTAAGGCAGCACTGACTTTAACACCAGATCGATTGATGTTTGATCCTCTCCCATGGCCGCCAGCTAATGTTCGCACTGGCTAGATACTGAAACTATTATCAAGAAGGTGGCATGCTGCCTGTATTGCACTTGTGTTAATTATGTTTTGTGATCGTTGTGCCCACTTGTCAGGGGCTATTGAATTTATTCTCCATCATCCACTCTAGGATGTTGACTGGAGACTTGGCAGTGATAATGTTTATGAAATGTGAAGGGCCGGTTGGAAGACACTCATTTGGAGCTTGGTTGTGGCGATACCACTTGTTAGCCTATGCTGAATGTCCCCATAGTCTTCCTGCATCCAGAAATGGACGGTTTAATATGTTGAAGAGTTGTAAATACATATCACTCTGCTCCAAGCATCACTAAATATCCCCAGTTCTCTTCTAATGTGAGGAAAAGGTCACTAAAGTGAGCAAAGTCCTGTGTAATTCTGAAGGGTGTTCTGAGATAAGCTCCAATGTCTGCAAATGTCTTTGAGACTGACATCAACCACACGAAGCAGAGTGAAAGTTAAATGCAGGCTTTAATAGACCTCAACAATGAAGACGCTGTTTACATCCGGTACCGCACGGATGGCAGTCTCTTCAATCTGAGGCGCCTGCAAGCTCACACCAAGACACAAGAGAAACTTGTCCGTGAACTACTCTTTGCAGATGATGCCGCTTTAGTTGCCCATTCAGAGCCAGCTCTTCAGCGCTTGACGTCCTGTTTTGCGGAAACTGCCAAAATGTTTGGCCTGGAAGTCAGCCTGAAGAAAACGGAGGTCCTCCATCAGCCAGCTCCCCACCATGACTACCAGCCCCCCCACATCTCCATCGGGCACACAAAACTCAAAACGGTCAACCAGTTTACCTATCTCGGATGCACCATTTCATCAGATGCAAGGATCGACAACGAGATAGACAACAGACTCTCCAAGGCAAATAGCACCTTTGGAAGACTACACAAAAGAGTCTGGAAAAACAACCAACTGAAAAACCTCACAAAGATTAACATATACAGAGCCGTTGTCATACCCACACTCCTGTTCGGCTCTGAATCATGGGTCCTCTACCGGCATCACCTACGGCTCCTAGAACGCTTCCACCAGCGTTGTCTCCGCTCCATCCTCAAAATTCATTGGAGCGACTTCATCCCTAACATCGAAGTACTCGAGATGGCAGAGGCAAACAGCATCGAGTCCACGCTGCTGAAGATCCAGCTGCGCTGGGTGGGTCACGTCTCCAGAATGGAGGACCATCGCCTTCCCAAGATCGTGTTATATGGCGAGCTCTCCACTGGCCACCGTGACAGAGGTGCACCAAAGAAGAGGTACAAGGACTGCCTAAAGAAATCTCTTGGTGCCTGCCACATTGACCACCGCCAGTGGGCTGATATCGCCTCAAACCGTGCATCTTGGCGCCTCACAGTTCGGTGGGCAGCAACCTCCTTTGAAGAAGACCGCAGAGCCCACCTCACTGACAAAAGACAAAGGAGGAAAAACCCAACACCCAACCCCAACCAACCAATTTTCCCCTGCAACCGTTGCAACCGTGTCTGCCTGTCCCGCATCGGACTTGTCAGCCACAATCGAGCCTGCAGCTGACGTGGACTTTTACCCCCTCCATAAATCTTCGTCCGTGAAGCCAAGCCAAAGAAAGAAAGAAGAAGAAGATGTACAGCTAGGTCTTGCCTCTGTGCAAGCCCAGGTCAGAAGGAGGAGCATGAGCTTTGATCAGCTTTATATACAGGGTCATCAGGTGGCAGCCCCTGGTGACCTAGTGGTGTAATGGCATATCACCACAGTCTTCCTTTATGCAAGGCCCGGCCTGAATGCTTATTCTGTTACTTCCACTGATTTGTAGTTTTGGTAGAACTCCTGGATGCTACGTTGAGTAAAATGGTGCCCTGACAGGAAAAGCAGTTATTCTCTCCTCGCTATGGAATTTATTGACCTTAGTAAATTTCCCCAGAGTGGGGAAATCTGGAGAGGGTTGATGGGAATGTGTGCAGAACAAAATGAGTTTGGGTCTGATTAGTGTTTTGTCAGTGCAGAATGGGTGAACTATTTTGTTCTACCTCTGTGGTTTGTCATCAGTGGAGGCTAGAATCAGTGATTCTCAACCCTTTTTTTTTCCATGAACATACTATAAGTAATCCCTATGCTCTAGGTGCTCTGTGATTTGTAAGGGATTGATTAAGGTGGTATGTAGGTGAAAAGAAAAAGATTGAAAACCACTGTTTTAACGTACCTAATTAACTCGTTAAGTGCATGGTTTCATAGCTCCAAAGGAAATGGACCAATGAAAATTTTTCTCAAGCAAAATATTTCAGTAACAATTGGGTCCAGAGCAGTGATTCTCAAACTTCCTTTCCCACTCACATCCACCTTAAGCAATCCCTTACTAATCACAGAGCACTGATGTGTACTGGAGCTGTATGCTAGTCCTCTCTGGGATCAGACTGGTAATTATCCACTGCTATTCACAACTGGATGGGGCAGGAAGCAGAGCTTTTGATCTGTTGGTTGTGGGCTTGCCTTGTTCTATCAATGCTGCACCTAGAGTCAAGTGTTTAGTTTTCAATCTGACCCCATTTGACAGATAAATTCTCTGTACAGAATATTGGAGCATTGTGTTCATTTCAAATAATGATGAGGAGAAGGTCAAGCAGCTTGTTTGTAATAATTTATTCAGATCCTGCCTTACACTCACTCTGTCCTTGAGTACCTGACTGAAACAGCTTTAGTAATGTACAGTAAAATCCCTTGGTATCCGGAATTCAAGCAAACTGCAACCCAACCAACAAGTAAAATGTGGTGATATGGCTGTATGCACTGGCTGGCCTGCCCTCCAGTCAATCACTTTTCCACTATCGGCGGAGGCCCAAGCTGCTTTCAATCAGATTTGAGGAGACATTGCTAAAGCCACGATGCATGCCGTGTATGAGTCCGTCCCCTTCCAGCTGGAAAGCGATGCCTCCCACTTCGCACTGGCCGCCACATTAAACCAGGCAGACAGGCTGATAGCATTTTTTTCCTGCACCCTTCACGGTCCTGAACTCCAGCACTCCTCCGTCAAGAAGGAGGTGCAAGTGATCGTTGAGGCAGTGCGCCACTGGCGGCACTACCTAGCCGGAAAAAGGTTTACCCTGTTGCCTTCATGCTTAGTGCCAATCAATGGGGTAAAATCAAAAATGGCAAGATTCTGAGGTAGAGGATTGAGTTATCCACCTACAACTATGACATCTTGTACTGGCCGCGTAAGCTCAACGATTCCCCGGGTGCCCTATCCTGAGGGACGAGCGCCAGTGCGACCATCTCCAAGTCCTGCACAACAGTCTGTGACACCCTGGAGTTACGAGGTTGAATCAGTTTATCAGGTCAAGAAACCTCCCCTACTCCATCGAGGATGTTTGGTCCACGACCAGACACTGCCAAATCTGCGCCGAGTGTAAGCCTCAGTTCAACCGGCCAGAAAAAGGCACACCTCATCAAGCCCACTCACCCTTTCGAACAACTCAGTGTTGATTTCAAGGGCCCACTCCCGACCACAAATAGGAATGCCTACTTCCTGACGGTGGTGGAGGAATTTTCCATGTTCCCCTTTGCAATTCCCTGCCCGGATATGACCTCAGCCATGGTCATCAAGGCCTTGAATAGTATCTTCACCCTGTTCGGGTACCCTGACTACATTCATAGTGACCGGGGGACCTCGTTCATGAGTGAGGAGCTGCGTCAGTACTTCCTGATCAGATGCATAGCCACCAACAGGACCACCAGCTATAACCCTAGAGGTAATGGCCAGGTGGAAAGGGAGAATGGCACTGTCTGGAAGGCAGTGCTCCTGACCCTTGGGTCCAAAAATTTGCCTGAAGCCCTCCACTCTATCCGGTTGTTACTCTGCACTACTATTAACACCACCCTGCATGAATGCCTCTTTGCTTTCCCTAGGAGGTCAGCAAATGGTTCTTCCATCCCTCCCTGGCTGACATCCCCAGGCTGGTTCTCCTTCAGAGGCACGTCAGAGGCCATAAGATAGATCCACTGGTTGAAGTGGTCCACCTCATACATGCCAACCCCCAGTACGCATTTGTGAGGTACCCGGACGGCCACAAAGACATTGTTCCCATACGAGACCTAGCAAGGGAGACTGCCTTGCCGGCTGCTGACCACGCCACAGACCCGATGGTGCCACATCCAAGCACGGCCCTAGAGTCTGAGCCGCCTGCCCTGCAGCCGGACATCCAGGCTCCTACTTCTCCTGCAGCTGCGGAGGACCCCCCAGTACTCCAGGAGTCCACCGCCAGCACCCCAACCCTCATTTCTTGCAGCGGACACTCCCCCGTTGGCTCCCTCTCTAGAGGAGTGCCGTACTCACACGCTGGTTCCCTGGCGGTCCGGCAGACAGAGGAGGTCGCCTGTGCAGCTCAACCTTTAGCTGGTGGGGGGGGGTCCACCAATTTGTTTGATAATTTAAAAGTTACTAAATTGCTGTTGTCATTGCCTTCGGTTTTTATTGTTACCTGTGGGTTATTTTTTAAAAAGGTGGGTGAATGTGGTGATATGACTGTATGCATTGGCTGGCTCCCCCTCCGGGTGTCTCCCTGCCTTAGCTCCTCCCTTGATCCTACCCACATGACCCCGGGCCATAAAGGTCGAGTCCCCTCTGCTTCCCACTCATTTTCCTAGCCTGGACACGGGGCAGCAATCTCTTGCTCAATAAAGCCTATTGCTCCCCTCAGTCTTCTGACTGTGTCATTATTGGGGCTACCGATAGCGCCCAACACAAAATTTAAAAAAAAAGGAAATAAATAGATAGGTAAAACTTAAAACAGAGTAAAATTGTAAACGTTTTCCAAAGCAACACACAACCCTTTGGTGAAGATGGGAGCAAACATTCATATAGCAGAGTGTCCCACCCACAGCCGCTGTTGGATAAAGTGAAAATAAAGTTGTTTGAACAAAATGGCGGTGCCCAAAATGAAGAGCTGGTCAATGTTGCTTGCCGCTGGGGCATTTCTCCCAGAGTGTCTCCCTATCCTTTCCTAGTAAGTCTTTATCTTTAAAGTACATTAGGAAAGCCTTATTTGTAAACTTGGGTGAGGAGGGTAAATTATGAAAGTGCCATGGTTAGCAGGAGTGGCCAAGCTTAATGTAAGAGCCACACATGGTAAACACGAGATGTTTGAGAGCCGCACCATGTGAAATATATTATACACATTTTTACTCTTGCATATTTTGTTACAAAACCTTTATATAAATATTAAGAAATACATGTATGTAGTAATATTTATTCATGTTTATATTTTTTTAATTGCTAATTTGTGTTAATTTCAATCATCAAAATGTACACAAATGTACCAAATATCTTAACTCTTGTCTGATTTTCTGTGGAAATCTCTGCCTAAGGAAGAAGTTGAAATTGCCTTATTAAATATATTTAAGATACATTTTTGCATCGTAGGAGAATTAAGGGTTATGGGGGGAAAAGGTGGAACTGGATCCATAGCCAAATCAGTTGTGGTCTCACTCAATGTAAGAACAGGCTGGATGGACAACTCCTGTTCCTGTTTCTGATGAGTTCTCATCAGGAATGTTGCCGCCACTGATACCTGTTCCATTGCAGTGTCCACAGCTGAGTGCATGATGCAGAAAGTGACCTGATGCACAGCTGCCACCTGCAGCTGGGTGAGGCCAGGGGCCATCAGCTCTGCTCCTCCCCCTTCTTACCCTCCGCTCTCCCCTTCCCATTTGTCAGCAGGAAAGGGGGAAACGGCGGCAGCTGAGAGCGAAGGCTTTGGTATGGAGAGGTCTAACCTCTGTGCTGTCTGATGCTGACTCCAGTGGGGCTAGAACTTGCCCATGACACTGACTGGTTCTTTGCTGTTGCCAGCTCCGGCTTTGTCCTGGCTCGGCCCCTGGATGATGTCCTTATTGGGGATCCTCTCCAGTCTCTCCTGCTGTCTCCGTCATCTTGCTTCCTTCCCCCACCACCCCACCCCCCCAACTCCAGGCCAAAGTGCCTGGACAGACACCCTGCTTCTGGGGCAGTCCATGACTCTTCAGTTGTCCTGGCTCAGCCCTGGCTTCCTGACCTCTACAGCTGTTCCCTGCAGAGGTCCCTCAGCTTTGCCCGACCCTTGTCACAGAGCCCAGGCTGTGACCATCCTGGGACCCCCCATGCCAGGCTGCAGGAATTTGGAGTCTGCTGGTATCACCTCCAGACAATATATTTCCACAAGCCACAAGTTGCATGTCAAAGAGCCTCATGTGGCTTGCAAGCCACAGTTTGGCCATCCCAGCATAACGTAATGCTACTACAGTGTCTGGGGTTTGAATTTTTGTAAGAAACTAGAATTACCTGATTAAAGTGACTACAATACTGAATTTTGTTTTCCAAACTACTTTACATTTTTCACTATCTTTTGTTTTAAACTATGTCTTAATGCATTAGTTCTTGGCATGGTAAGAGTGTGTCTCAGTCAACTGGAAAATTCATATATCTGGCATCCACAATCCCTATAGGTGTTGGATACTGGGGACTTCACTGTATATGGAAAGATGCCATTCAGAGTGCATTCTGTGGCTCTACTAATCGTAATGGCTTGGCTTGTGTTCAGCTTGGCAGAAATTTTAAATGCAAGCTACCAATTCCAGGCACAATGCAGCCTAATGTAATGAGGCAGGTGTCTCCCATTTTTTTTCAGTTCATTTTATTATGTGGGACTGTCCCTTTAAGAAAACAGACTTAACAAATGGCGCACAGAATTTTAAGTGACTGTGAAACTAGCAGGAAGCTTTGAACATAATGTTCCTTTTACTGGAATAATTTGCAGAGACAACACAAAAGCCCTGGAGAAGCCAGGCCAGCTGCAGAGACCATGTGACCATCTTGCTGAAAACACTGCATTGTTTGCTGAGGAGGCCATTTTAAGAAGGCAGCACAAGCTCTTCGACCTCCTTTGTGGGAATGAAAATCATATTTGGCCTCATTGTGTGGTTATGGACAGAATGTCAGATTTCCTCCTATAGAGGAATGAGAAGACTACTTTGGCCCATGAAAAGGGTTCTAGAAGCTTTGTGAGCAACACTAGGTTCATGCCCCCCCTACGCCAAAAAAAGAGGAATTTCAGTTGACACGTCTAACAAAACACTTGTTGATACACTTCAACAGGGGTTTTGTTAGTTAATCAACATTCAGTCACCCCCTTTCACCCACTTCATGAGCTGTTAACTTCATCTTAAGCATGCATGTCTGATCCATCCTAGGCCTGTGTGCGTCAATCATCAAAAGCCAGCTGAAGTGGTTTGGGGTACTCCACACACACCAATGTATTCACACATATTTAGAGTTAGATTATAAATTAAAGTTTAGATAAACGTGAAAAAGTTAGATGAGGTGTTATATCATTGCTAATTAATAATTAAAAGTATTATTTGAAATATAACACTGTCTGGGCTATTTCCTATTGCTGCTGTCCTGTATGTAACACCAGAAAACTGCCAGGTCCCTCAAAAGTCTAGCAGGAGACAGCTTCAATTGCCTGCCCTCAGAATGAAAATCCTCCTTGAGAACCAAATGGGGGGCGGGAAGATGGGGTGGGGGGGGGGGGAAATTGTATCCTCAATAGCATGTAAAGTTGTTCAATGCACCACTGACAACTGCATAATGCAGATCCTTAGTGATTTTTTTTCTTGATAGTGTGTCAATTATTTTGCTGAATTACTGCTATCAACAAATGACAAGAGGTTGTAACAAGCCAGTTACATGCAGATGCGATTTAGTTATTCATGCTGAAGGAGGCTGTAAGAAATTTTGTCATTTGGGCTCTTCCACCTGATTGGTGGATAAAAGCTCACTAGGTAAGTAAAGTTATCACTGCAGGGTCCAGCTCCATCTACCCAGAAATCTACATATATGCCCCAGATAAAATCTCTGAGAGCATTAGTAGCATTCACAATCATTCACACTATCTGTTTTGCGATGGTTAACATTTCCTGAGGCTCATTACTCACGTGCAGATGTGTTACAAGCCCAGAGGACCCCAAAACCCAGCAGCAATAGATATTCACCAAGACAAATGGTACTTAAACAAAAGTTGCTTTTAATTATCTTCAAACATGAAAACAGAATCACACTTTAACTTAGCTAACTTAGCTCCCCTCTAATTCTAAGCGCACATGTATGTAATGTGTGCGTAAGTTCAGAAAAGTTATTCGATTCACAGTCCAAGCTCACTTCTCATTTCTCCAGGTTCACTGGTTGCAGGCAATTCTTATACTGTGCGCAGAATTTAACATGTATAAAGTTCACCCAGGCTTTGGTGCTTGAATGGTTACCGCTCAGGAAGGTTCTTGTCGGTTTTCAGAGAGAAATTTGTTGTATGCTGGACACCCAGCCACTTCAGTGTCTTGCTGAAGAAACTTGCCCCCTCTGGGTTCTCCAGATGATAACCTCTTTCTTTCAGGTCACCACAGATTTCCTCCTTGTTTCTCTTATCCCAAGTGAAACATTAGACTGCCAGTCCTCTCATCTTGCTTGAATCACACTGGCTTTGACCAGGCTCCGACAAGCTCTTTCATTTGTTGCCTTTTTGTCAACAATCCATTAGTGAAGTCTCTTGGGCACTCTCCAAAGCTCTTGTAAAGACTGACCTACTCATCTCCCAAAAACATATCTATGTACTCTGTCACACATGACAGTCAATTGAAGCCTTAAAAGAACAGGTTTACAACCAATGAAGTCTTGGCTCTGGAGACTAGATTGCACTGCCAACAACCATTCTGCACCTGAGGCTGCAATCTCCAGATTTAGTGTGATGGTGTGGATTGGTCATTTGTGTTCTGGAGCTCCAAGGTTGAGTGAAAATTGTTTTTTTTTAGATGTACAGCATGGTAACAGGCCCTTCTGGGCCACATGTCCGTGCCCCTCAAGTATACCAGTTAACCAACAAAACCCCTCCCCCTTTGAAGGGTGGGACGAAACTGGAGCACCCAGAGGAAACTCGCACAGACACAAGGAGAATGTACAGAAATTGCCAGATTTGAACCCAGGTTTCTGGTGTTGTAATTCTTCTTCTTTGGCTTGGCTTCGTGGACGAAGATGTATGGAGGGGTAATGTCCACGTCAGCTGCAGGCTCATTTGTGGCTGACAAGTCCGATGCGGGACAGGCAGACATGGTTGCAGTGGTTGCAAGGGAAAATTGGTGGGTTGGGGTTGGGTGTTGGGTTTTCCCTCCTTTGTCTTTTGTCAGTGAGGTGGGCTCTGCGGTCTTCTTCAAAGGAGGTTGCTGCCTGCCGAACTGTGAGGCGCCAAGATGCACGGTTTGAGGCGATATCAGCCCACTGGCGGTGGTCAATGTGGCAGGCACCAAGAGATTTCTTTAGGCAGTCCTTGTACCTCTTCTTTGGTGCACCTCTGTCTCGGTGGCCAGTGGATACTTGCAGTTGTGTAGGCATTATGTTGATCTTGTATTCCAACCAAATATTACACTAATCCACAACTATTGCAGTTGGCATGGTGGTTAACGCAATGCCTTTATAGCTTTAGTGATTGGGTTTTGGATTCGAATCCTGTGCTCTCTGTAAGGAGTTTGTACGTTCTCCCTGTGTCCGCGTGGGTTTTCCCTGGAGCTCTGGTTTCCTCTTGGGTTGTGCGTTAATGGGGTAGCACAGACTCGTGGGCCAAAATGGCTTGTTATTGTGCTGTATTTCTTTTTTAAAAAGTAAATAATATTTAACTTACATTTCTTTAATGTTCTGCCTTATAGGATTGCATTTAACCAAGCTGGCGTACTCATTTTGTTGAGCAGTGCTGTATGCATCAAGCTCTGAAAGGCAATGAATGTTGCAAAGACTATTGATTTGTTTTTGATCTCATAACCTGAGGCCATAGAACCTCCTTCCAGTCTGTGCTCCACAAAATGCTTCAGCTTTCAGTAAATGTGGTGGCTGATAATTTGTATACACATGCATCCAATGTCAAAATAATTTTCATGTATTTATCAAAGTTGCGGTAATGAGGCAGTTTGACGGCAGTGAGCAAAGCTTGTTTAATGAGACTGTGTTCAGTTACTATCCAAACTGATCAGAGCTGCAAGTATTGCCAAATGCCTGGTTTGTTGCTGAGTTACAAAGCTTTTAAACTTGACGGTCAATGTTTCCGTGGCTTTGAACAGAACAGTTTTCTCAATATTTGCTGACATTTTGAAAACATTTGAAACATAAAGCAAATAATGAAGAGTTTTAAGCATGTCTCTCCTAGTAAAATAGTTCCCTTTCAAGGGTCACAAGAGGAGTGAAATGAGTGTGAGCAGGTTAAAGGAGGTAAAAATGTATCCTTCCTTCATGGTGGCATAATGAAGTGAGGTTACTTTTGTTTTAAATGTGCTAAGCAATAAACTACTCCCGTTAACCAAAGTGCTGTGCAGATCATGAGTTGCATCAAAACAGGTACCCGAGGTTCAGAATTGTACATAAAACATGGCAACAATACCCTCAAAATGCTTGCAAATAAAAAGACAACTTCAACCTGGATTTAAAAGTGAAAGGAAGGGGCTGATTTGATGGAGGGAGGAATGTTGTTCCACAGTTTGGTGGCTGCTATCACAAAGGCGGCATCTCCCCTGAGTATGTGATTTGAGCACTGCAGGAAACTGGAGTTCACTGTCTCTAGGTGGAGTAGAGGGCTGGCTTCGCCCCCGTCAGCCCCGATATAAACAGTTTTCCCGCCTTACCTCAGAATGACCTGAAGACCTCAGTAAATACTGGCCATTAGTTGTAAGCTAATAAAAGCGGGTTTGTGCTCCTCGCAATCTCAGAGTTCTATCGATCACGTTACAAGCGCGGAATAGCCAAGCACCCTAAATTGGCCGATCTGAGGGGTCTTGAAGTGGAGTAGGACATGAGGAGATTGGTATGTAGGAGGAGGCTAGTCCATTAATGGCTTTGTAAACAAACTGGAGAACGTTTTGGGGCGTACTGGCAGGTAGTGGAGGGAGGCCAGAATAGGGGTGATTATGGGCCCTCTTCTTCCTGGCTGCAGCATTCTGAACCGTTTGCAGATGGGATAATGACGACTGACTAATTCCCGTATATAGAGTAGCCTAAATACGCATGGAGAACTTTCCCGAGGTCTTTCAGTGACAGGAATGATCTGATTTTTGGCAATTGTGCGGAGCTGGGAAAAGCCCCCTTTTACTGCTGCATTCACTTGTTTGTCAAACTTGAAGGTTGAATCGAATATCACACCAAGGGATTTGATGTGTGGTTTAATAGGAGTGGATAGGTTACCAAGGGCATTAGAGATAATTTTGGTGGAGTTAGTGGGGGCCAAATTGGATGACCTCAGTGACGTTGTTGAGAACTGCAGCAAATGATGAAAATGGAGCACGTGGTGGCCATTACATTGTGTGGCTGGTCCAGATGAATAGTGAGTGCTAGGACCTGCTGATGTTGGTTGGGCTATTTAATATTGAGTATTGATGCTTGGATCCTCCTTTATTACAGATGGTCATTGCCTGCACTTTTCTGGTACAATAGTTATTTGCCACTTATCAGCTTGTCCAAGAGTAGACTGGGCTGCCTCAATGACTATAGCCCAGTAGCACTAACATCTACTGTGATGAAATGCTTTGAGAGGCATGTACCTAAGCAAAGATTTGGACCCACTGCAATTTGCCTATCATCACAACTGCTCCACAGCAGATGCAATATAACTGGCCCTCCACTCCGCTCTGGATCACCTCAAAAACAGCAACTCATACATACAACTGATCTTCGTACAGCTCGGCCTTCAATCCCATTATTCTCTCAGTTCTGGTCAAGAACTTCCAAACCCTGGACATCTGCAACTGGATCTGTGACTTCCTCAGTGGAAGACCATAGTCTGTGCGAATTGGAAAAAACATCTCCTCCTCACTGATGATCAACATGGGTGCATCTCAAGGATGTATTCTTAGCTCTGCTCTACTCACTAAGCACCTATGACTATGTGGCCAGGCACAAATCCAATGGCATCTACAAGTTTGCTGATGACACCATGGATGTCGGCAGAATCCCAAACGGCAATGAGGAAACGAACAGGAGGGAGATGGATCAGCTTGTTAAATGGTGTAACAAGAACAACATTGCACTCAACATTAGAAAAACCAAGGAGGTGATTATTGACTTCAGGAGGAAATCAAGAGAATGTGATCCCATCCTAATTGTGGGCTCCGTAGTGGAGAGGGTCAAGAACTTCAAATTCTTGGGTGTTAACATCTCTGAGGATCTGTCCTGGAGCCTTCCTGTTGATGCAATCATGAAGAAGGCTCACCAGAGGCTACACTTTGTGAGGTGTTTGATAAGATTTTGTATGTGACTGAAGACTCTCAAACTTCTACCGTAGAGAGCATTCTGACTGGTTGCATCACTGTCTGGTACAGAGGTGCCAACACTCAGGAAAAAAAATAAAATTCCAGTGGATTGTTAACTTGGCCTGTGATATCACACACCAGGTGGTGTCTTAAGAAAGTAGCCTCTATTCTCAAGGACCCCCACCACCCAGGCTATGCCCTTTTCACTCTGCTACCATCAGTGGGGGGAAACGGTTCAGGAACCTAAAGCCGAGCACTCAACGGCACAAGGACAGCTTCTTCCGCAATGCCATCAGATTCCTAAATGATCAATAAACCAAAGACCCTGCCTCACTGACACTTGCACTATTTTTATTTATTGTTGTAAGTAGCTCATATGAATATTTGCACTGTTTTTTTTTCTTCTCTTCTTTCTTTTCTTTTGGCTTGGCTTCGCGGATGAAGATTTATGGAGGGGGTAAAAGTCCACGTCAGCTGCAGGCTCGTTTGTGGCTGACAAGTCCGATGCGGGACAGGCAGACACGGTTGCAGCGGCTGCAGGGGAAAATTGGTTGGTTGGGGTTGGGTGTTGGGTTTTTCCTCCTTTGCCTTTTGTCAGTGAGGTGGGCTCTGCGGTCTTCTTCAAAGGAGGTTGCTGCCCGCCAAACTGTGAGGCGCCAAGATGCATGGTTTGAGGCGATATCAGCCCACTGGCGGTGGTCAATGTGGCAGGCACCAAGAGATTTCTTTAGGCAGTCCTTGTACCTTTTCTTTGGTGCACCTCTGTCACGGTGGCCAGTGGAGAGCTCGCCATATAACACGATCTTGGGAAGGCGATAGTCCTCCATTCTGGAGACGTGACCCACCCAGCGCAGCTGGATCTTCAGCAGCGTGGACTGTGATACTGCCACAAAACAACAAATTTCATGACTTGTTCATGATAATCTGATTCTGGATGTTGTCTTGTTCTTGCTTGTATGTTGGCATGGACGCTCTGTTTGCTGTGGAGTAAAAAAAATGGAATTGAATATTGTGCAATCTTCAGTGACAATCACACTTCTTGCCCATGATGAAAAGGAAGATGACTGAAAAAGCAATTGATGGTTCGTTCTGAAGCTAGGATTATTAACCTCTAACAACCCCAATCATCTTTGTGTGTGGTATGAATCCAACTTTTATGGTCCTTTGATAGCCACTGATTACCAGGATGCTACAAATGGTCAATTGATGTTGAGGGCAGTCACTATTTCATCACAATATCCTTAAAATATCTCATGCTATATGTTACACCTTTTATTTAGCACTCTCTGTTGGATTGACATGATTCGATAGCATATGAAACAGTTTTTCATTGTATTTGGTTGTGTTGGCTCATCTGGAATTCAGCTCTTGGTTCCATGTTTCACTTGATTGTTGCCTATGTTAATCCAGTGGTTCTCAACCTTTTTATTTCCACTCACATACCATTATAAGTAATCCCTATGCCATAGGTGCTCTGTGATTTGTAAGGGATTGCTTAAGGTGGTATGCGGGTAGAAAGAAAAGGTTGAAAACCACTGTTTTAATCGTTTTAATGTTTTAATGGCTGCACCATTTCATCAGATGCAAGGATCAACAATGAGATAGACAACAGACTCGCCAAGGCAAATAGCGCCTTTGGAAGACTACACAAAAGAGTCTGGAAAAACAACCAACTGAAAAACCTCACAAAGATAAGCGTATACAGAGCCGTTGTCATACCCACTCTCCTGTTCGACTCTGAATCATGGGTCCTCTACCGGCACCACCTACGGCTCCTAGAACGCTTCCACCAGCGTTGTCTCCGCTCCATCCTCAACATCCATTGGAGCGCTTTCATCCCTAACGTCGAAGTACTCGAGATGGCAGAGGTCGACAGCATCGAGTCCACGCTGCTGAAGATCCAGCTGCGCTGGGTGGGTCACGTCTCCAGAATGGAGGACCATCGCCTTCCCAAGATCGTGTTATATGGCGAGCTCTCCACTGGCCACCGTGACAGAGGTGCACCAAAGAAAAGGTACAAGGACTGTCTAAAGAAATCTCTTGGTGCCTGCCACATTGACCACCGCCAGTGGGCTGATAACGCCTCAAACCGTGCATCTTGGCGCCTCACAGTTTGGCGGGCAGCAACCTCCTTTGAAGAAGACCGCAGAGCCCACCTCACTGACAAAAGGCAAAGGAGGAAAAACCCAACACCCAACCCCAACCAACCAATTTTCCCCTGCAACCGCTGCAACCGTGTCTGCCTGTCCCGCATCGGACTTGTCAGCCACAAACGAGCCTGCAGCTGACGTGGACTTTTTACCCCCTCCATAAATCTTCGTCCGCGAAGCCAAGCCAAAGAATCGTACTTAATTGACTCATTATGTGCACGGTTTCAGATCTCCAAAGGAAATGGGCCAATGACAATTTTTCTCAAGAGAAATATTTCAATAACATTTGGGCCTAGAGCAGGGATTCTCACCTTTCCTTCCACTTGCATTCCACCTTAAGCAATCCCTTACTCATCACAGAGCACCGATGGCTTAGGGAATATTTTAAATAGTATGTGAGTGGAAAGAAAAAGGTTGAGAACCGCTGTGTTACAGATGGTATGATCTTTGGTCTTGTCCATTAGAGACCAGGTTTGAAAAAAGTCAAGTGCAAAGCTCAAAATGTAGTAATTAGCATTACAAACATCAATAGTTGCTCTGGCTTGGAAATTATTGCACTGAATCAGTGCAGAATCCGCCCCCCCCCCCCCAAAGCCAAATGATGTCTGCACAAGTGAGTTCACTGGTGAGGCTTATTCTGACAGTCGAGAGCTGAAATCATCTTTCTAGGATTCTGGTGGGGAGGCCAGTCATAGCCAATGCTGTTAGCATTTGCCTTGATTAATTCCGCACAAATGAGCCTTGGAGCTTCCCTGCTGTAAGTGCCATACTTGGTCATGAGTTTATACTTGGCCATTAGACTATCAAGCGTCAATCACTGTTTGTATTCAACTTATGGCTGCTAAACTTTCTGACATTATTAATCCTTACACCATTTGTATTTTAGATTGCGTTGTGTCCCAATTTGGGACTGGAAATTTGAAGGGTCAGTTACAGTAAATGTTCTTCAATTGTGTGGAAACTATTTGCATTAGATTTTCGATTTAAAAACTGTAAACATAACGAATGTAAACAAACTGTGCAATTTGGTGGGGGGTGGGGGGAAATCACAGTAAGAGTCCTTAAATGAGTCTCTGATCGAGTTTGTTGTTGAGGAGTCTGATGGTGGAGGGGTAGTAGCTGTTCCTGAACCTGGTGGTGCGAGTCTAGTAGCACCCAGACTTTCCTAATGGCCACAGTGAGAACAGAATGTGTGCTGGGTGGTGTGGGTCTTTAATGATGGAGTTGCAGTGTTCCCTGTAGATGTACTCCATAATGGGGAGGGTTTTGCCTGTGATGTCCTGCGCTGTGTCCACTACCTTTTGTAATGATAATGACCATGGTTGCAATGCAACTCTCACACATACAAGATGAAACCTGGTGTCAGAAGTGGGATGAAGGAAATTAAAAGGAAAATCTAAAATCAGCAACTGATCAGTGAAGAGAAGCTAACAAAGTGAAAAATGGAAGGATTATACACACCTGTGAGACTCTTCATCTGACAGTTAATGTGTCTGAAAATTGGAACAAATTTAAACAATGTTTTGGATGGTATTTAGTTGCAGTTGGAGCTGACGAGAAAAGTGATAATGTGAAAGCTTCAGTTTTATTACATGTCGTGGGTGATGAAGCCCTGGAGGTGTATAGTAACTTCACATTTGCTACTGAAGGAGACAAAATGAAAATGGAAAATATATGGAACAGTTTGAGGCGTACTGCATACCTAAACGTAACGTGATGTTTGAGAGGCACAGATTTTTCACGTGGACATAAAATGGAAGAAAGTATTGATCAGTATGTGACTGAATTGAGAAACAGAAGCAAAACATGTGAATTTAGTGGACTGACCGACTCGCTGATAAGACAGGCTTGTGTGTGGTATCCAGATAATATTCTAAGGGAAAGATTGCTAAGAGAACAAAATCTAGACCTGGAAAAAGCCATAGCACTCTGTAGGGCTACAGAAACTAAAAATGCAAGCAAAAGAGCTCTTCAGTGAAATTAGCTGGAATGTGGATGCAGTAACCAAGAACAGACATAAACAGTTTAATAAAAAGCGCACCAAAGTGGAAAGAGCTGTGGCCAGCGAACAAAAATGAAAGGGACAATTGAAAGCCATTTCGTTGATGCAGTAAACAACACCTACCAAAAAAGTGTCCACCATACGGTAAATCATGCAATATGTGCAACAAAAGCAACCATTATGCCAATTGCTATCGGAACCAAGTGCAACAAAGCAAGGTTCATGCAGTAAATGTAAGGGAGATAAAGGAATTATATGTAGACATTGTGACTGAAAACAAGAAAGAAAACAGACTGGATGTTGAGATTAAAAGTGAATGACATATACATTTCAGTTAAATTGGATACTGGAGCACAAATTAATGTAATATTAGAATAATTTTAAGAAGATTAGACCCAGACCAAAGATGTATGGAACAAAAGTTAAGGTGACAGGATATTTAGGTACAAATATACCAGTGCAATGAGAATGTACGGTCAAAGTCAAAGTCAAAGAGAAAGAGCACATGCTTGCATTCATCATGATACCAAAGGATGTACAGTCTGTGAGAAACTGAACCTGGTAAAGAGAGTCCTCATGGTAGAGAGTGAAGGAAAGACAGTCTATGATGAACTCATATAAGCGTACAGTGACCTATTTCAGGGTCTAGGCTGCTTCCAGGAGAACACACAATCAGAGTGGATAAACGTGTGCCACCGACAATACATCCAGGCAGAAAAGTTCCATTTATGCTTCAAAAGCAACTAAAAGTAGAGTTTGACAGGATGGAAAGTATGAATGTGATTCAGAATATAGATGAGGCAACAGATTGGGTGAGTTCACTCCTTGTTGTGGACAGAAAGAATGGAAAGCTTTGTCTTTGTCTGGATCCAAGAGATCTAAAGCGAGCAATAAAGAGAGGACACTTTAAGCTTCCAACGTGTGAAGAAATCATGTCACAGTCTGTAAATACAAAGTTTTTCAGCATGTTAGATGCATCATCAGGATTTTGGCAGTTGAAATTGGATGAAGCAAGTTCAAGACTGTGAACCTTCAATAGTCCATTCGGCAGATACAGATTCCTAAGGTGACCATTCAGAATTGCCTCACCCTCTAAAGTGGATCACAAAACTATCCATATGGTCTATGAGCACCTGGATGGAGTTGATACCTCAATGGATGACATCAAAGT
Organism: Narcine bancroftii; assembly: GCF_036971445.1. Lineage (NCBI taxonomy): Eukaryota > Metazoa > Chordata > Chondrichthyes > Torpediniformes > Narcinidae > Narcine > Narcine bancroftii. The sequence continues at coordinate 28,259,734 of NC_091482.1, forward strand.
ATGGGGAACCATGAGAATGGAGCATGATGAGAGATGAAGGAAAGTGCTGGAAGCAACAAGGAAAGCACACCTGAAGCTGAATAGAGAGAAATGCCAGCTCAGAACTTACATTTGTAGAAGATATTATTGGCAGTGAGGGCATCAGACCTGATCCCAGAAAGATGTCTGCCATTGGGAACATGCCAAAGCCTTGATGCAAAAAGGATGTACAAAGGTTTAATGGAATGGTCAACTATATGGGTAAATTCATATCCAACCTCTCAGTAAAGATGGCTCCATTGAGAAGAGTAACAGAAAAGAACATTGAATGGGAATGGAATCTTGAGCATGAAAAGTCATGGAGTGAACTAAAGAAACTGCTCACAGAGGAACCAGTTCTGAGGTTTTACAACCCAGCGAGACCCATCAAGATATCATCAGATGTATCACATAGTGGGCTCGGTGCAGTTCTTCTGCAAAAATATGACTACAACCCATTGTTTACACATCACACTCAATGACAGACGCAGAGACGCGTCACGCTCAAATTGAAAAGGAGCTGCTCTGCATCACATACGCCTGTGAAAGATTTCATCAGTTTGTGTCGGGACAAGCAATCAGTGTAGAGACTCTTGATTGCATTGTTCCAAAATCCATTAAATGAATGTCTACTTAGAATATAAAGAATGATGAGTAGGCTGCAACGCTATACACTGAAGGTGGCGTACACTCAGGGTAAGCTAATGTACACAGCAGACACGTTATCTAGTGCTGTTAACATGAGAGAGCCCGCAAACACCAAAATAGATGAAGACATGAATGCCTTCGTGGACATGATCACAAGTGCACTGCCCATATTAGATGCAAAAATTGAGCTTATAAAGTTAGAGACAAACCAAGATGAAACACAGAGACAAATGAGAAAAAAAAAATCTTGGATGGATGGCCCAATATGAAGCAACACTGTTCACCTGATGTTACAGACTACTGGAACTGCAGGGTAGAACTATCAGTGTTTGAAGACATCATCTACAAAGGAAGTAAAATCCTTATCCCAAAGAGTCTGAGAAAAGAGATGCTAAAAAGGATCTATGGAAGACATCTCTGAATTGAAAAGTGTAAGAAAAGAGCATGAGAGATGATGTACTGGCCAAGAATCAACAAACTGTACAATATGCAGGAAATACTAAGCAAGCAATCCTGCAGAACCACTAAAGCCACACCCAGAACCACACGGACCTTACCAGAAGGTAAGAGCTGACCTATTCGAATGTCAAGGGAAGGACTATCTGGTAGTCACAGACGATTACTCCCTGTACCCAGAGATGTGTAAACCGAACACCACCACTGCAGATGCCGTAATAACAGATATGAAAGCCATATTCTCCAGACATGGCGTGGCAAGCGAGGTATAGTGGAACTTTGTACATACTACGCCAAGCCTTCATTTTCCAAACCAAGGCCTCTAGGGTCAGAATGGCCATCGCAGAGTTCTGGTCAAATGTTTGCACCCTCATTGGAGTAGCTCCTGCCACAAGGGAGGATTGTTAACTCTTTGTTGGCATCACTAATTGAATGCTAATCTAATCAAGGCACAGAAACGGACCCTTCAACCCCACTTGTCTACCCACATTAATCTCACTTGCCTGTGTTTGGCCCACGTCCCTTTCAGTTATTTCTATCGTAGCATCTGTATAAATGTCTTTTAAATGTTATATTTGCCTCTATTGCTTTGGGAGCTCATTCTATATACCCATCACCCTTTATCTGGGCGGGGGGTGGGGAATACCCTCAGTTCTATTTTAAGTCTTCCCCTGCTCACCTTTAATGTCCTCTACCCTGGGAAAAGGACTGAAGATTTAACTTGCCCATGCCTCTCACAATTTTATAAACCTCCCCTTCACCCCCTTCTACGCTCCAGATGAAAAAGTCCCAGCCAGTCCTTGTAATTCAAGTCCAGCTGTCCCTGTAACATGTAGCATTAGAATTCAAATGGTGTGATTTATTTTCCAGTGGTGATGGTATCTCATCAGCAGGGTCTAATGTTTTTTGGTAATGTATTTTGTAACAAACAACCTTTGAGAAACTGCATTGAAATAATTCACCAACTGCAAAGACCCAAGTATTATTTATTTATTTATTTATGATTTCGATGGTAACAGGTCATTTTGGCCCACAAGTAAGTGCCACCCAATTAACCTACACTCTTGGTACGTTTTGAACGGTGGGAGAAAACTGGAGCCCCTGAAGAAACTCACAGAGACACTGAGAATGTACAAAGTCCTTATGGTCAGCACGGGATTCAAGCTCCGGTCCTGATCGCTGGCGCAGTAAAGGTGTTGCGCTACCTGCTATGCCAACAATGCCACCCTTCAGTGGAGCTAATGATTGCTATCCATTTCGCATATCCACATATATTGAGCACAGCTCCGCACTGAGAATCTGGGGGTAATGAATTGGCTTGAGGAAGTTTTCTCAGCCTTTCTTTCACACTCTTTCCCAGTTCCTTCATTCACGGTTGTATTTTCCAATCTCGCTGTGCTGCTCTTCGCCCTTCTCTTCCATGACTTCATGTGTCAATAGCTCATTTGAATAGGTGTACAACTTCCACTGACCCTAATGCTATCCTTTGACCGTTTCATTTTCTAACAGAATATAATCCCTTGAAACTGCACTCAATCACAGCTCTGAAACTGTCTTGTATTCTCAACCTAGTCATGTCTCAGTGCACTTTGCAGTTAATATTGTGGACTTGGTGTGCACTGTCTGTGGTCGAGTAGCAAAAGTATCACCAAATTTGATTACACACAAGACGCCACAATTATTGCTTATCTGCTAGTCAACAAACAGGTCTATTGATCCTTTGGATCCAATTGGCAGTTTGCTTTTGGCTTGACAAGGAAGCTTTAATAGGCTGTGATTGACTAAGCATCTAAAGCACCCAAGAAACCCAGGGTGCCAAACAAGACTGTGCTGTATTTGTAACTTGTAGATTTTGAAGCAGGGATTGTTAATCAAGTGCTTCTGGGAAGGATATCAATGCCAGAGGATGTTGGTAAGACTTGACCTTAATTAAGGTGGCAGATTAAAAGTTACAGGCTTGCAATGCCCTGCCAAGTACTTCACTCAAGGAGAGCATGGTCAGAAGTAAAAACAATGCTGGAGAAACTCAGCAGGTTCAACAGTGGACTATATAGAGCAAAGATAAAGATACATAACCAACATTTTGATCTTGAGCCCTTCATCAGGGTGTGGGGAAAATGTTGGAAGGTGCCCAGAACAAAATGGGAGGGATGGGGGAGTCCCAAAGGATAATAGGTGGATAAGGGAGGTGGATAAAGATAATAGGTGGATAATAGATAATAGGTAGATAAGGGAGGGAAGTCATGCCAGCAAGATGGGGGGTGGGAGGGGGTGGGGGGGTGGTTTTGCGTATGGAGAGCTGGAGAAAAGACAAAGGGAAGGAAGGGAGGGAGAACAGACAATAGGGTAGCAAAAACCAGAGAAGTTGATGTTAATTCCATCCAGTTAAAGACAGCAAATGTTGTTCCTGCAATTTACAGGTGGTCTTGGTGGGATAGTGCACGAGGCCACGAGCACACATGAATATGGGAGTGGGGCACAAATTGAAATGGTTGATCACTCGGGGATCTGTCACTGAGCATGGTCAGAAAGTCCGAGTGATGGAGAATAGAGCAGATCCACAATTCCATTATATCCCTTTTAGCCAGCAAGCACCCATTTATCTTCCTGCCTTCTAACGGCTGCTCTCTCGCTACCAATGCCCAGTGCTAGGACGAATAAAGCATTTTATTAGAAGAAACCAAGAACATACAGGAAACCTATGTACACAAGGAGAACATGAAAACTCACCGAGGTCAGGGTGACGCCAGGTCTCTGGAGGAGCGATGCAATTGTACCAACTGCTGCACCATTCCTGAGCAACTGCTACCTGTGTTTTAACCATGCGAGACTGTTCATTGTCGGAGATTAAGGCACTCAAATACAAAATCCTTTTGTTGTCATGTAACATAAAATGTAATACTACACAATATTTTCTTAGTCCTGACGTAAGACAGACAAAGCATTGCTGTTAGTATTGGTTGCTGTCCCATGCAGTAAGAGAAAGAAGCAAATTATAGTCCCTTCAGAATTTCGAAGTCTGAGAATTCAGATCCATAATTCCCTGAAAGTGGTGTCACAGGTGGACAGGGTTGAGAAGAAAGCTTTTGGCATCTTATCCTTCATAAATCAAAGTATTGACTCTTGGAGTTGGGATGTTATGGTGAGTTTGTATAAGACATTGGTGAGGCCAAATTTGGAGTATTGTGTGCAGTTCAGGTCGCAGATTGAAAGAGTGCAGAGAAGATTTACTAGGATGTTGTTGGTTCTTCAAGAGTTGTGTTACAGGGAAAGATTAAAAGGATGATACACCTGTGCCAGAGCGGTGCCAGTGGCATGGAGATTATGGGTAAAGTCAAGCCATTGCTCCCGCTCTCCCGTACTCCCGTACTGAGCCATTGCTGTGAACTAGAGTGGCGCTCGCAGCAGCGGCACATCACGGCCCCCACCCCCAAAACGTGGCAGCGACCTTTCTCCCCCAGAGAAGTGTCCTCTTTCTTTCCCCCCCAACCCCTGGATCGCAAAGCAGCACCTCAGCCAGGACAGCGTGGAAGCTCTGATCTAATCAGGTTGACCATTTCCCTTTACAAACTACCAGACCAGGAAGCCTGGGTTAATTTTATTGGGTTCCCTGACCACCTCTGAGGTAGGTCAGGGACCCAGTTGGGTTCTGACTGGGTTGACCCAGTTCGACCCTTTCATATCTCCATGTAACTGGGTCACTAACCATGCAAATTGTCAGTTAACCCCATTTTACAGGGCAGTTTGAAAGGGCCTATTGACTCAGAGTGAAGTTGAGCAAAACTGATCGGGTTTTATTCACGATAGAATGAAGGCACATCCATGCTGTTGGCTTGTCCTAAACTGCGGAGGGGGCTGAAGGACAGTCACCTTTATTCAAGTGCCTTTGGGAGGGGCCACAGGTACAATTGGGCAATGGTTGTGCCCAGACAGATAAATATATACATAAAGGTTTACCACACAGGTTAGGACTTTATTCCTTAGAGCATGGGGGGGGGGGGGGGGGGGGAAAGATTTGATAGTTTATAACATTATGAGGGGTATAGACAGTAAATGCAAGTAGGCTTTTTTCATGTAGATTAGGAGAGATAAATATGAGAGGTGATGGCTTTAAGGTGATTGGGGGAAAGTTTAGGGGGAAATTCACTCAGACTGGTGGGGGAATGTTGAACAAGTTGCCATCTGACATGGTAAATGTGTGCTCACTCTTAAGTTTTAAAATAAATTGGCTAGATAATGGTTGGGAGAGGTCTGGAGGGTTATGGACTAGGTGCAGATCGATGGGACAATATTTCAGCACAGACTGGAAGGGCCAAATGGCCTGTTTTCTGTGTTGTAGTGTTACATGGTTCTAAGTGTCCGTGGCTTTTCCTCGAGCACTCCCACAGCCTCTGCAGCCACACAAACACTATACTATCTGTTGCTAACCTGAGCTCCAGGTCCAAACCTCTGATACAATCAGGAAGCCTTCAGTACCCAAAGTCCTTCGAGAGCTCTTTGCCATCCTCTCAATTTCTGGTTCTGATACCTGGTTCCCATGAGCCAGTTGTCAACAGCCCACAGCCTATGTGTGTCTCTCTGCTGCTGAGCACCTCACTGGTCCACTGCCATGGCCACCATTCTGTAGGGCTATCATCTATGCTTCTCCTTCTCAACAATTTGTTTTCCTATTTCTGGTAGCCTGTACCGATCTGCTGCTTCCGCTGGAGACTGCAACCCCTCGAGGCCGCTGCCTAGCACTGGTCCCACCATCCTGGGCATTGACCTGGGCTGGCAGGATTTAAACAAAAGGAAACACTGTCTGCTTCTTTAATGCAGCATTTAAAGCCTGTATGGAGCCACCAGCATTAGGACCGGGCAGTTGGACCCTGTGAAGGAACACTGTGTCTCTGCTCCCCCCAGATGTTGGTTTATTGCAAAAAAGGCAATCATTATCATAATTTGTCATGTCAGTCTTCAGCATCCTGTGTTTTAATTACCATTGCTTCTATCCTTTTCAAAAATTCACATTGTACAGTATATCCATTTATATCTTTCCACTGACATATTGTGCAAACCCATCAACTCCTACAACTACCTTAAATACACTTGCTCACACAATTCCCTGCAAGGATTCCATCCCCTTCTCTCAATTTCTCTGTCTCTGCCACATCCATTCCCAAGATGAGCTCTTCAGTCCATATCTACATTCTCCTTCTTCCACCAACATAGCTTCCCCTCCACCACCATCAACTCTGACCTCACCTGCATCTCCTCTGGCCTCCTTGTCTTTACCTACCATCCCACCAGCCTCTACATCTGACACATTATCCTCTGGAATTTACGACACTTACAACAGGATCCCACTACCAGACACATCTTCCTCTCTCCTCCTTCTGTAGGGACCGCTCCCTCTGTGACTCCCTTGCTCACTCATCCCTCCCTACTAATCTCACTCACGGTGCCATACTTGCGCCCACAGCTCCACCCTCACCACTGTTCAGAGGCCCCAAACAGGCCTTTCATGTGAAGCAACACTTCATTTGTGTATCCCCAGGAGTAACTTACTGCATCTGGTGCTCCCTTTGTGGCCTTCTCTACATTGGAGAGACTGAGAGATTATTCACTGAGCACCTTCACTCTGTCTGCATTAGAGACAGGGATCTCCCAGTGGCCAACCATTTCAGTTTTGTGTCCCACTCCCATGCTCACATGTCTAACCATAGCCTCATGTACTATCCAATCAAAACCATCCATAAATTGGAGGAACAACACCTGATTTTTCTGTCTGACCACTCTCCAGCTGGATGGCATTACCATCATCTTCTCTGGTTTCTGCTAACCTACTCTTCTTTCCCCTTCCCTGTCTTCTTTCCCTCTTCTCTTTCTATTCACAGACCCTTCCCTCCTCCCCTGCTTGCTGCAGTGCCCTCCCTCCCACTACCTATTACCTCCTGCCTTTGGGACCATGCTCCTAGCCCCACCTCTTTTCCCCCCTCCAACCCATTACCATTTTGTTTGGACTTTGTTCAATTCCTTAATGGAGGGATCTAGCCCAAAACATCAGTTAGGTATCTCGATCTTTGCTATATAGAGTACACTCATATGACCTGCTGTCTTTGTATTTTTTACTTCAAACAGAATCTGCAGTCGTTTGTGTTTTACTTCCCTTTATTGATTGTCGCATTCATTTTTTTTATTCCCCCAACAAGAATGGGCTCAACTTCCAAAGCTCTGTTTTCCTGGCTGGGTGATATACCATGAGGAATGACTTTTGTGTCTTTCTCTCCGTACAAACCAAGCCTGGAAATGAACATCCAAACATCCAAAGGGGGCAAGCCTGAAGTCTGTACTCCTTTCACCACAGGTCTATCTTCTCAATTTGCATCTCTCTCTCCTCCTCCAACAGCTGTCTTAGTTTCTGACTGCCGTTTCAATGACCTTCCCTCGTGACCGGTGACAGAAATGAACAATAACATTTGCTTAGCATTAAGTGCTGCAATTCCAGCCTCCTCCTCCGTGCAGTTTCATGTTGGTCATCCTTCTGATCATCCGCATTGTTACACAGCTGGTTCAACTTCGACTTGGTGCTCTAAAGAGGTTCTGAATCAGTAGCAAATGGTGCAGAAATTTGTATCTGATGTCCTGCTCATTGCGCTGGTGGCAAATAATCCCAATTTACCTCTCCCGACCTGGAATTCTGCCGCAGCAAGGAGAAATAGACAAGCCAGAGACAGGAGTCTGCAGATGCTGAAATCTGAAGTAAACACAATGAAGAACTTGGCAGGTTGTGCAGTGTTAGTGGGAGAAAAAAAATACTCCATGTTGAGCTGACACCCCTTCATCAAGACATTTTTCTCCTACTGGTGTTGTTCGACCTGCTGGAGTCCCCGCAGCACATTTAGTTGGTGAACAAGGATGATTAATCAAGGAAAGGACGAATGTACACCATGCATTTGAGCTTTGCTTGTCTTGTCACTGTTCATGCACATCAAGCATTAAGAAAATGCAACTTCAATGTAATATTGAAATATTAATGCATTTACCAGAGAAGTAAATGGACTGCATGTCTCAGTGAGCAGAGACAAGGAAAGCACTTTAAAACTGCCAGATACGCTTGGTACCTACTGTGGCCAAATCTCTGGCAGTTAATTTACACACAATTTTGCTACCTGCCGTGTAAGCAGAACCGCATCCTGGGAGGCCCACAGACAAGTTAAACATTTGCTGAAGTACTCAGGCTTCACACTCCCACTGAACTGTGCTTCCCAAAGCACTGATACTTCAACCAACCATACAATATGAGCAATCTCCAGACTCTCTAACCCCCTGCTTTCGCTCCCACAGCTGCTCACATCAGGCTCTCCTCTCCAATCACTCCCAAACCTAGGATTCTGCCTTCTAGATTTCCTCATGCCTGATGCCCACCTCTCCAATACTGCTTTGCCACCTCCTTGGCCGTGGTACTGCCATTCCTCTTCTTTGACCCACCTCCCTGATCCTCTGAGAATGTCATCCCTCCTCTCTGACCATCCAGGGCTGCTGACCCTCCATTCCCAGCCTCCAATACTGCCATCCATTCCCCACCATGCCCCCCAAAATGGTTTCCAGCTTTCTCAATCCTAACCTCCCGACTAGCATGCTGGGCTCTGAGCCACCTACTACTGGGTCCGTGGCCAGACATTCAGGATGAGGCTCTAAAGGGAAGGCATATATTAAAATCTAAAATACATGACTGCCTTTGGTGACCTTGAGTTTCTGTACCACACTGAACAAAGAGTCACACTTGCACTGTGCCTTTATGCTCATGCATCCTCTGGTGTCCTAAACTCGAGTGGAGCCTCTTTCAGAAAGTCTCTGATTAATGTACAAGATCAATGACTTTTTTTTAAAAAAAAGGTATACAGCATGGTAATAGACCTTTCCGGCCTATGAGCCTATGCCACCCAATTTACACCCAATTGACCTACAACTCCTGTATGTTTTGAGCAATGGGAGGAAACCGGAGCCCCTAGGGAAACACCATGTAGACTTGAGGAGAACGTACAGACAGCGCAGGATTTGAACCCTGGTCCCGATCGCTGGCGCTGTAAAGGCCTTTTAATTATTTGCTTGAATCAGTGAAGATCCAACAACATCCAGGACTCCATAGTCTACACCATCTGCAAGGTACACACCAGAAACTTTGGTTGCTCTTCCTAGCTCCCTGATGTCTACCATCTAGAAGGGCAGGGGAATTCTACCATCTGCAGTCTTGGGTCTTTAGTGTTGGTCAGGGTGCATGGAAGTAGAACCATGAAACATGACATCACAGAACACAGGCCATTCAGCCCTTCTAGTCTGTGCAAAAATATCATCCCATTAGTCCCACAATCCTGCACCCATTCCATAACCCTCCAGACCTCTCCCTTTCATTATCTATCCAATTTATTCTTACAAAAACTTAAGAGTGAGCCAACATTTATCATTTCAGAAAGCAGCTCATTCTCCCACCACTCTGTGAAGAAATTCCCCCTAAACCTTTCCCCTTTCTCCCGAAAGCCATGTCCTCTTACATATCTCTCCTCTTTTAAATATTTTTATTGAGTTTAACATAAGCATACATTAAAAATTAACAAATACATAGTAATTCATTTGATAACCAGTAAACACACAGAAAAAATAAAGTATATACATCTACATCAATAGTTGCTTGTAATACCTCAAACTATTGATAGAAATGATGTATGCAACCATGCCAAACACATTTGTTGAAATATTTGATAAGATAATAAAGGAAAAAATAGAAAAAAGCTAAAGACTACAAACTAAAATTAATCTAATCTAAGCCCTCCCTCTAATCAAGGTAGCATTCATGCTAAATAATAATAAAATCAATAATGTAGAATCACTGGCGACCCCCGGACAACAGACAAAGAATCACCAGAACATAGAGTAATTATTAATTCTTCCAATTATAAAAAAAATTTCTAAGAATTGACCCTATAATTTTATAAATTGAAACTTTAGTATTATATCTGATTTTCTCTAAACCTAAATAGGACATGACATTATATAGCCACTGTGTATGAGTAGGGGATTAATCTCCTTTCCATTTCAATAAAATGGCTTGTCTGGCTATCAACATGGTAAAAGCCAAAACTTTTTTCCTGAGATGCCGATTTAAAAATTGATCTGAATCACGAAAAAAAACAACAGGGCAGTTAATGGGGAAGGTTCCAAATTACTCTCGAGAATTGTTGATCTCTTCTCATCCAATTGCAAGAACCTACTCACATTTACTCTGTCTAACCTCTATCAAATCTCCCCTCATTCTTCTACACTCTAAGGAATAAAGTTCTAACCGGTTTAATCTTTTCCTGTAACTCAACTCCTGAAGACCTGGCAACATGCTGGTAAATCTTCTCTGCATTCTTTCAATCTTACTGATATCCTTCTTGTAGTTTGGTGACCAGAACTACATGCAATACTCCAAATTTAGCCTCACCAATGTCTTGTACCACCTCCCCATAACATCCCAACTCCTATACTCAATACTTTGATTTATGAAGGCAAGATGCCAAAAGCTCTCTTTACAACCCTGTCTACCTGTGACGGCACTTTCAGAGAATTATGGATCCGTATTCCCAGATCCATTTCTTACTCCACACTCCTCAGTGCCCTACCATTTACTATATATATCCTACCTTGGTTTGACCTTCCAAAATCCAATACCACACTTGTCTGCAATAAATTCCATCTGCCATTTTCTGTCCCATTTTTCCAGATTCCCTCTACAAGCTTTGAAGGCCTTCCTTGCTCCAATTTTAGTGCCATCAGCAAACATGCTGATCCAATTTACCATATTATCATCTAGATCATTGATATAGACAACAAACAACAATGGTCCAGCACCAATCCCTGAGGCATATCACTAATCACAGGCCTCAAGTCTGGGAAACATCATCCACAACCACTCTCTATCTTCTCCCATTCAGCCAGTTGTGAATCCAATTTACAACCTCTCCACTGAACTAGCCTCCATGTGGGACCTTGCCAAAAGCCTTACTAAATTCCATGTAGACGACATCCGCAGCCTTTCCTTCATCTACTTTCTTGGTAACCTCCTTGAAAAACTCTGAGATTCGTTAAACACAACTTACCACACACAAAGCCATGCTGATCATTCATAATCAGACCTTGGCTATCCAAATACTTGGAAATCTGATCTCTTAGCACACCCTCCAATAATCCAGCTCCATTTCTCTAACCTGGTTTGTCAGGAGCTGCAGCTGGGGGAAGATTTCCCACATTCAGAGCAATCCACTTCCCTAGCTGACTCCATTATCTATTCCTAGTTTAATTAAAGGATTAAATTACCTCACTTGGCCTTACCTCACTGGAAGCAAGCTCTTCCTCAGCTCGCCAAAGCTTTGCTGGGGCACTCACACACTGGCTTCAGCTCTTCAACTTCTCCTCCTTTTATTTGTTCCTGCCAATTATCTCACTCCCTCAGATCAACTCTGTGTTTAACCCTTCAGTTGCCCTCTGCACTCTTTTTAAAACTGTTCACTCACCTAGGCTGGTTCCCACCACTCACTGCTCTCCCGAGTCCTTCGCTCCTCCTCTATCTGCGATGGCCCCGAGAACATGTTTAAAATTCATCATCTTCACCACAACTTTCATCCTGCCTTCAAATTCCCCTGGGTTATCTCTTCCTTTCCTGGGTATAACTGTTTCTGTCTCAGAAGCCGGACTTCCCACTGACAACTATAAACCCACAGACTGTTTTCTCCAATGATGATGCTACCCCTATCCTGCCTCCTGGCATTTTCTCAATTTTTCAGTCTCTCCTGAATCTGCTCTCAAGTTGACTTCTTTTGTTGCAGCGTAACTAAGTCCCCAAAGGCCTTTACTGTTGTTGCAAATGAAGGCAAGTCGATATCAACAAAATGCCCTTCAACTATGATATCCGGTACAGAAATATATAAGAAGTTGTACCATATGCTACACTCAGTCCTTAAAGTTACATGTACACAAATTTGAATTATTTATCATTCTAGTTTCTGTTTTGTGTGCTATCCAGTCAAATCAACCTACAACAGGTCATTTAAAAAAAACCAAAAGTGCAAGGATCCTTTTAAACAAAATAATTACATAAATAATTTGAATAATCAGTTAATTATTTGTGTGGATAACTGATAGAATAGAGTTACACATGAAATCAAGCAATTAACTATTTTCAGTTTAAAAATGTAATAAATCATTCTTTCCTTGTCTTCTCATCTACAAATTCTTTCCTTCACGTAACACTTAGCATTTCAAAAATGTCCACTGTTGTCGGATAATTTCAGTGGACCATTAGCTTCATACACACCTAGTTTCATAATCCTGTTCGCCAAATGTCACCTCCATAACATTGTCCTTCATCATTATGCATACGCACGTGTTCCATATGCCAACTATTAGCTGGAACACAGAGCTCATAATTCAGCAACTACTGTAGTACGTGGACTTTATATGAAAGCGAATACCACATTCACAACCATTTCTCCTTTAGCAGCATCATAAAGTTCCCCAATTCTCATTGTTTTACATCTGATTTCTGGTTTGTCTTCCTGTACACCAGTGGATCTCTTACCAATCACAGGGGACTTATGGCATGGGGATTCCTGAAGGTGGAATGTGAGCTTAGGGGGCCAGTTTGAAAACCACTGCTGTAGGCACTGCAACTTTCCCCTTGTGCCCTTGCTGAGGTCATGAAATCATCTCTGTATTTTCCCTTTTTTGGGCTGTCTCCATTTCTCAACCCTGCTCTAATTGTCAGAATCAGAATTTATTGTCCTTAACAAAATGTGTAGTTTTGCGGTAGCATCACCATGCAAACATTTTATTTACAGGAATAAATAAAAATAGTGCAAGAAAAATAATGTCAAAGTAAGGCTGTGTCTGCGATGCATTGTTCCTTCAGGAATCGGATGGCAGAGGGGAAGGTGGTGTCCTTGTTCAGCCTTGCCATGCTTTGGCAACACTGTTTTGTGTTAACATTAGTAATTATGACTCCAGTAAAAACTTTGGAAGGATCTTCAAGGTTTGTGATCTGCCTCGATGCAGGTCTCATAGTGAGAGCATTCTTTGTGCTCTCTGTCACTGTATATCTAAGCAACCTCAATGCCAATAAAGTAGCTGTACATTCTTTAATGTGGCTGCTTATTAATGCAAATAGCAGAGGTAAAACAAACAAACAAACTACTGTTATTGAATGCACCAATTTTAAATGAATGACATTGTTGGATACAACATTGTTAACAAAAGTTATGCATTCAATTCTTAAAGTGCACACAGACCATCTAGGATGTGCAGCCCTGACTTTGAATGAAATTACCATTGCTTGGTATAAAGTTGTTTGGCAAAATGGCAGTACTGCTGGAACTGCTGTAACAGCCGTGCTGCCACTGGTGCAGAACCATGGAGAACAGGGAGCAGAGACAGAGCGCCCAAGGGAGCTCTGTGCCCAAGATTGTGGCCTCAATGATTGGCAGCAGCCATGAGGGGTTGCAGACCTCCGGGGAAGAAGAGGACCAGAAAATGCGGAGAACACCCTTTGTTTGAGAAGTAGAGGAGGCCAAGGTGCAGATCATTGAGGGGTTCTCCTGCTGGTGAACCCACGCAGGCTGCGGGCGTCTGTGGTCGACGGATTCACACCGGAAGGCGGACTGCTATCAACTGGCTCACGACTGACTGGAGGGGTACCAGGTATTGGAACTGGGACGCGAGAGGGAGCCAAAGGCTTCCTGATCATGTCGGAGGTTTGCATCTGGTGTGACTGCAGGGGCTGCAGGCCATGGCCATTCAATGACTCTGTGGGGTCTCTTTTGCTTCTCTTTCTCTGACAGAGGTACTTCAGATAATTTCTGCCAATAGCATATTCTGTGTCATGTTGTACAGTTTTTATTGTGTGCCAATAAATGAATCTTGAAGTTTGAAATTCCCTCTTTAATATGGCTGCAGTGTTACCTTCACCACTCAGACTTCTGTAGTTCAAAAAAACACCTTCTTGAGGGCAATCGAAGTAGTTCCTGCATTCCATATATGAAGAAAGTGAGAGATGTTACCAGCACATAAAGAACTGCATGCTAACTCCAGTTTCTAACATTTGGCTCTCTTATCTGCTTCAGGGTTGGAAGCATTTTAATTATAAAACCTTCGAGGAGTATATCTTCTCTGCGACAATGGGGGGCCTGGTTATAGAAGCCAGGAGCCTTTTTAACACGCTGCCAGGATGTGTTGACAACCATCTGCTCAAACCTCTGACAAAAATTTCATATCATCAATTAACAAATATTAATCACAAATTAAAATATGCAAGAGGGGGAGTGAGACAGCAATTTGTGCTCACAGTGGATATATAATTGCACATTGCCTTAGAAAGAATTCTGTGAGGAATGGGATGAAAATGCACACCAGTTTACTGTCCATAAACATCCAGGGTAAGAAGAGTCTGGTATGTGACAAAGGTGCCTGCCTTTGTGATAGGTGTTATTGTTCAAATGCAAACTGTGATCCCATTCCCTGTAGTTGCCCATAGGGAGAAGTGAAGAAAAGAAAAGGAAGCCTCCAAAATTGGCACATCTCCCACACTGTCCAAGTGTTACGGCTGCTGTAAGAGATTCGTAACAACCCTGCCCTCTGTGAAAATCCAAGTTGCGCCCCATGGCGTAAATGGCCGCAGTCAAAAGAATCCAGTCAATTGTTGGACGTGCATGAAAGTTGCCTGTTTCTCTTTGCTTCTCTCTATCACTCAAATTCTGTGCTACAAGCTGTAGTTCCCTGAAGAGGCCATTGCAGGCCTTATCGTGCTCTGAAGCCACCTGCCATAGGCAGTTTCAAAAGTTATCCAAGGGGCACTATCTGTTCACCTTTGATTAGAAATGGCTCCCTTTACACCATGAGGAAACAGTTTGGCAATGCGTCTCTGAGTAAAGTGAATGTTTCCAGATTTTTCATGAGGAAATGATGAAACTTGTGCTCCTATGGAGAGAGAGATAGCTTAGTCATTATAAACTTCTTCTGTATCTTCTCCTATCTTTTCTGTGGTGTGATAACTGGGCTTTCACCCTGATTTCTTACTGGGGTTAAATAACTCTCTAGTAACTAAAATTTCCATCAGCAGCTTCCTTTTGTTTTCTGCCTCCGAGTTCATTTGAATCCACTTTACCTTGGATTTCCCTGTTCTCATTTTCATCAATCAAATGCTTTACCAAAATCTGTGAACTACATAAATTTACCACCCTCATTGATCCTCCTCACAAACATAATCAATTTTATTTTTCAGTTGCAACCTCCTCGTAACAAATCCATGTTGACTGGCCTTGATTAATCCATGCTGCTCTAAATGCAGATGTTCCCAGAACAAGTCTTATGCTGACTGATCTATAGTTACCTGATTTTTCCCTTTTTAAACAGCCAAAGATAATTGGAAAATAATACTGGACAATAACGATTTTTCTTCCTGAACACTTTTGGGTATATTTTATGGATTTTGGGCTGCTGATCACAAATCATCTTAAAATTTTCCTATCATGCACTGTTATTTTAGATATATTGTTTTTAGATATACAGCACGGTAGCAGGCTATTTCATCCCATGAGTCCATGCTGCCCAATTTACACCCAATTAAGGTGTGGGAGGAAGCCGGAGCCTCTGGGGAAAAACCCACGCAGACGCGGGGAGAACGTACAAACTCCTTACAGACAACACAGTATTTGATCCCCAGTTCTGATTGCTGGTGCTGTAGGAGCATTGCTCTAATGGCTGCACCAGTCGTGCCCCCCCACCCCTGATATTGGTGCAAGTTCCAACCCTCAGTACATTTTCAAAGGCTCTAAGATGAGCGTTGACATGAAGTAGAGCCTAAGCAGTAAAACTAAGCTACTTATAACCTAATAGGTATAACCTACTTTTGTGATTTCTCATCGTCTATTAAGTTTAGTTCAAGCATATAAAACCATGAAGTGCAACATAGCATTGAAAATTCATTATAACTATAATGGTTCAATATCTAGTATTTATGATATGTTGTTGGAAACAAGAAAGGCTACCTTAAATAAAATTAAAAATCCCTGGGAACAGGACCTATAGCTTTTAAATTCTGAAGAAACTGGAATGTAATTTTCAAATTGGTAATACCTCATCTTTATGTGCTCACCACTCCCACCTACAATTTAAAGTAGTCCTTAGAGCTCACATGTCCAAAGCCAAACTATTTCATTTTTATGCAGATGTATCTCCTTGTTGTGATAAATGCAACAATGGAGATGCTTTATTAATTAATATGTTCTGGACATGTTCAAGTCTTGAGAAATATTGGAATGAAGTATTTCAAACTTTCTCTGCACTTTTTAAAGTTAATTTTAAATCTAATTCCTTAACTGCTTTATTTGGTATTGTTGGAGAGAGTGTCATAACTTTAACGGCATCTGATCTGCATGTATTAGCTTTTATTTCTGTTATGGCTAGGCAGGCGGTGTTGCTCAGGTGAAATGATGTTGCTTGGTCTATTCATGTTCAATGGCTATGTGATGTCATGTTTAAATTTAGAGAAGATTAACTGTTCAATTTCCAATTTGAATTCAAATTTGCAAACACTGCGGGGACACTTTTTGAATTATTTTCATAAAGTTTGATTTGATATGAAGGTAGAAGTGTTGACTAATTTATCACTCTGATGAGAATTCTGTCTTTTTTGGCCAAAGAGCTTCTTTCTTGGTAGCGGGTTTAGATTTTTTTAAATAATAAAATACAATCTGATTAAAATGTGGGGTACCTTGGATGAAATGATATGATATGATTTAAGAGTAATGTGTCTTGACTTTTAACATATATCCTTATGTTCTCTGTATTTTGGATGTGAAATTTCAATGTTAATTAAAATATTGAAAAAGGAAGGCAATTCATTTTCTACATTCTACATTCGCACTTGGACTTCTTCAAAGACGAACATGGTGAAAAGTTTCACTAGGACATTGCATCCATGGAAAAATGGTGTCACCGCAACTGGAATCCATCAATGCTGGCTGACCATTGTTGGACACTGACATGAGAGGCATCAGATGCTGAGTCCAAATGAAAATCAGGACAAAACATTTTTAGGTCAGTTGTGCTAAGGCAATGTGTCTGCATCATTATGCAATTAAACATGCTGAATTCAATAAAAGTTATTTTAATGTTCCTCCAACTTCCTACATGATACAGCAAATCTGAAATCATCTTGAAGGTGTCTTTCATAATCCTAAGTTTTTTTTCGGGAAGCAAATGTTTTGAAGTTGTCCAGTGTAGTGATCAGCTTTTTGCTTTTAGGAGCTTTATTCTTGCCTGGCTAATGCTCCATTTTGGAGATGTTAAACCCCTCGAGTATCATGATGGGTTATGTATTCCCTGTCCTTCACAATTTTCCTTGTTAATATCAATACCTATTTGATTACCCTCTTCCATGGTGCTCTATGAGCGAGGCTTATATACACTTTGCAGAGGATCTCAGTAGACTTTGCATTTTATTATTTATAGATCTTGAAATTGTATTAAATTTTTTTCGCCTTGTACTCTCCAGAGATTTGTCCAATGGAAGTGCACTATTACTCAAAGGCATATTTGTAAGGCTGAAAGATCTTGTGATGACACTCTATGGTTGATTTGTTTGCCTGATATTTAAGGTGTTCTAGGGCACTGGCAGAATCTTCTGTTTTTGTTCTGAGTTACCTTGTACTCATTCCATCTCATTGATTTTGTATTTGTGCCATGCATTAGTTTGTCAGATATTGGTATTAAATTTTACATGGCCATTCAATTGAATAAAAATGCAAATCTCTTCTCAAATCCTGAACTACATTGTGGGTCAGAGCCACTGCTATCTTGGTGCAATCTACAAATGTTATAGTTGTGGTTTTGGATTCAGAAACCAGGTCACTGAGAACTGAAGGTTTTATTGGAACCCTCACTGGATTTGATCTCAAGACCTCTCCCTCATCCTCTCTGTTTCCTAATTCTCTCATCCAATAAAATGATCTATGCACAATTCCCAGGGCCTTTAATTTAATTATGTCTTTCATGCAAAAAAAAAGAATGGAAAATCTGAATTACATTCTATCAAAGGGAATTTGACAGTCTACTTTATCTGTTACATTCAAATCATAGTCTGGCTTTTGCAAGCAAGGCATTCAGAAAGATAGGCGAAATGTTTGGCATTTAGGCAGCCCTTTCTCATATCAATCGATGTGACTTGGAGTGCTTTACATTTAGGACAAGTGATTATTACATTTCTCTTCAAAATAAATATTGTTTCTAATAAAGTAATTTTTGCTCCATTTCACTTCCAAACGTTTTTCTGAATGGCTTCCATTATTTTTTTCAGAGAAGGAGGTCAGTTTAATATATAATTGCATTAAGCTCTCACGTTCACATTGGTATCAAATTGAAAAAGCGACTGTTTCTAACATCAGGCCAATCCACGGCTCTTTTAATGCACCATCAATGATGAACTGTGATTTGGTAATCTGCCTAAATGACATCTCAACCAGTGGCACTCATATCAACAGTGATGAAGTGTTTTGAAAAGCTAGTGTTGAGTCATCTCCTGCCTGACTGGCGACATGGATCTGTTCCCATACTCCTATAGTAGCAACAGGTCTACAGCGGATACCATCTCATTGGCTCCACACAAACCCCTGAATCACCTGGAGAGCAAAGATGCAAACACCTGAAGAGATCAGGCTGCTCTTTATCAACTACAGTTTTGCATTTAACACCATCATCCCCTCAAAATTGATCAGCAAACTCCCAAGACCGGAGATTCAACACCCCACTGCGTAATTGGATCCTGGATTTCTTCACATCCAGACTACAATCAGTGAAGATTGGTAAGAACTTCTCCTCCACAATCTCCATCACTACTGGAGCAACACAGGGCTGTGTTCTTAGCCTCCTACTCAACTCATTTTACACTTACGACTGTGTGGCTCAGTACAATAACACCACCTACAAATTCGCTGATGATACATATGTACACACAACCCTGAGATTTTTTATTCCTGCTGGCGAAGCGGAATTACCACTTATTAGTAGTGAAAAAAAACTGTGCACAATCAGTATCAGAATTTATCAGAACCAGAATCAAAATTTATTGTCATGAACAAGTCATGAAATTCGATGTTTGGCAGCAGCGACATAGAGCAAAAATTCATGTTACAACTATCTTACGACATTACTATAAAAAAAATAAAAATAATGGTGCATAAAATGTCAGGCAGTGTCTTTGGTTCATTGATCATTCAGGAATCTGATGGCAGTGGGGACGAAGCTGTCCTTGTGCTGCTGAATGCCCGTCTTTAGGCTCCTGTAACTTTTTCCCAATGGTAACAGAGTGAAGAGGGCATGGCCTAAGTGGTGGGGGTCTTTGAGGATAAAGGCTGCTTTTTTAAGACAATGCCTTTAAGACACAACATACACATGTAAACAAATAAATGTAAGAAAAAAATCAATAAAGTGCACAAATAAGAGTCCTTAAGGAGTCCCTGATTGAGTTTGTCATTGAGGAGTCTGATGGTGGAGGGGTAGCAGCTGTTCTTGAACCTTTTTCTTGATGGAAGCAATGAGAAGAGAGCATGTGCTGGGTGGTGCTGATCCTTGATGCTACTGCTCTCTGAAGGCAGCGTTCCCTGAAGATGTTCTCAATGGTGGGGAGGGTTTTGCCTGTGACGTCCTGGGCTTTGTCCAGCCGAGGAGTTGAAGCCAGCACTGATCAGCCATGATCATGTTGAATGGCAGTGCAAGCATGAAGACAATGGATGTCTACTGCTCCAGTTTTCCTTGTTCTTACGTTTTTCTTGAAATAATTTCAGACACGTGGGTTTCCAGTGCTCCCATATGCTGTTTACATTGAATTATCAAGGAAAAAGCTGTTAAATTCTGGTCCTGAAACTTTGATTTTCTAAAATTCTGCATCCACATTAACCTCCTGGAGTGCAACAATTCATTTTTGCAACTTGCTGTGCTTTGACTTGATCTAAAACAGCAGGAAGTTGGAACCAGAGGCAACAGCAGGGAAATTGGCTTCAAAGGTTGCCTATGAGAAAGGATCAAGGAATGGGCAGACAGAAATCGCAGTGAAACCAAGGAATTCCATCTAAGTAACTGAGATAACATTTTAAATAACAGTAGCAACAAAATATACATGTCACAATAACAATTAATGCTACCAATTAAGTATGCTTTGTGCATTAATAGATTCATTGAAGCTTCAGGCCAGCCTCGAATTCAGAGCCTTTACTGTTTATTTTTCTGAACAACAATTGAAAATACAAATTATGGATTATTGAGCAATCACATTTGAATTTGTTTCTCTGTATCCCATATGCCAAATGCTTACCCTTTTCCTTTTATTTTGCTCACTGTTATTGTCCTTTTTCCTCTTTCTCCTTCCTTCTGATTGCAACTCCAGACACCCATTGACACTGAGAGAAGTTTTGAGTCTGCTAACTGCTGAGAACGGTTCATTTGCTTTATGAGACAACCCAAAATCTGCAATAACACTACACCAGTTATTCTGACAGCATAAAGAATTAGTTGTTGTCACCCTTGAATGCTGAATTACTTGTTTTATGACTTGGTTTTTGTCTCCATGCCTGCTCACACAGGAGCTGGTATACAGTACAGCCCACCACTGGATGAAGCACCAACTTCATCAACTGCAGCATCTACTTATGTGGCCATCAGGATATGATGCATTTTAAGACTGAGGGATGTGCAAGTTTGATGGCTGTAAGTGTGCCGTAAGGCTGGGGGGGGGGGGGGGGGGTGAGTTGGTGGTTAGCATGGAAGGGTGGGTTAAAACTAGCAAAGATTGTCAGTGTGCCCAGATGCCATTGAAGTCCCAGGTTTGACTTTGGTTGTTGAATTGTATCCACTCTCAAGAGCTGGATTAGATATCAGAATAGTCGAGTCATTGAAGCGATGAACAATTTTAACCAGTGCACATGTTTGAATTTTATGGTGCAGACTGTCATTCATCGCGCTAATGTGGCAATCCACCAGATGTGTTCACCAACCAGATGTGGTCCATTCCATCACAATTTGACTTCCCTACATCCACAAAAGGAAGTTTGTGCAGGCATGTCGCAGGTTCCTGGGCAGCTTTGTCTCACACTTCTCATTTTTAACCTATATTTTCACAACAGAGGCCACTCACCCATTGTTTATGCTGGCTCACAGACCATTCCCATCAATCCCATTCCCTCCTTTACACACCCACCACCTGCACCCCAATTCTTCTGTCATTGGTGCAGTGCAGAAAGCAGACTGTATAGTAAACAGACATTGAAGTTTAGGACAGAAGAAGGTGCTGACTGATCTCCAGGTGAATACAGGGAGGATCAGCAGGAGAAAACAATGACCCTAATGTATCAGTGATCTGGATGGAAGCAAGAAGTCTGCAAATGTTGGAGTCCAGTGCAGTACACAAAAGTGCCAGAGATACTCAGCAGGTCATGCAGCATCTGTGCAAAGCAATAAGCAGTCAATGTTTTAGGAAGAAGACCTCAGACCATCTTCCCAACATCACGTACACTGAATAGAGTTCCCAATTCCACCTCTCCTCTCATCAGAATCTCCAACAGCTGAATTTAACTATCATCAATGCTATCGTTCAGGTGTCTATTGTCACATTTAATGTTCCAACATGCAGACTCTACAGGACTTTGGTCAAGCCCTGTGTGGACTAATTTGACTGCTACAATTTGACTGCCATGGAGAAGAGGGTCCAAGGAAGAAAACGTCCTCCAGTGCCTGCCCAGTTGCAGACTGCGGAAGCCACTACATTTTCCAGCCATTGTTTATGGTTACACCTGATGATCTTATAAGCAATGCCCAGGGAAGAGCTGTCTGTTCTTTGCAGATTTTCTCCCAATAATTCTTCCCTCTCGACAGACAGAACCAAAGATACAGTCTCCAAATGAGAGAGGCTGACACAGATTCCAAGCCAACCCAATGCTACTGCTTTGTTGTAACCTGTATGTCACCAGGAAAATTGTTCTAATAATTGCCCACCCAGAGATATCAGAGGTTAAATATTGCAATAATTTGGGTAGACTTGAATAATGGAAAAAAAAACCTTGTGTCTAATTCCCTCCATCCTTTCAACAGTTTCATTCCATCAAGATGAATGGACACAGTTTCAGCGACAGGTTTGATCTGACACAATATCTGGGAACAGATTTCCCTGGATAAGTGCTGGGGAATTGCCATGAGTTCACATTCTGCATTGTAGCAGCCAGAAGACTCCAGAGAAGAGCACGCTCAGACCTTCTGCCTTCATGTGGGGTCCTTGATCTTAGAGTCATAGACACCTAGTTACACCGCATGGAAACTGGCCCACAGAGTCTGTATCGACCATCAAGCTCCCTCATTTGCACTAATCCTACATTAATCCCCTTTTATTCTCAAATGATGCATACGTTATCAATCAACCTGCCCATTCTGGGTAATTTACAATTGCCAACTAATGACCTAGAGAATCGTTAAATACTGCAGATCATTTAAGGACTCTTGTACTTCATTGATTTTTTTTTTCTTCTCTCTGTATTTCACAGTCTTGTTTACATTCATTATCTATTTACTGATTTTTATTTGTTTACATGTACATTATGTACAGTTTTTTTCTTGCACTGCCAATAAGTGATAATTGTGCCTCACCTGCAAGAGAAAGAATCTCAGGGTTGTAGGTGATGTCATGTATGTACTCTGACAATAAATCTGAATATGAATGTTAGAATCATGAGAAACAATAGACTTGCCATGAATCCTGCCTAACCTCTTTCATCCCACCAACAGTTGTGTTGGCTCGGTTAGTGTTGCGATTAGCACAACGCTACTAAAAGCGCCAGTGGCCCAGGTTCGAATCTGGCGCTGTCTGTCAGGAGTTTTTAAATTCTCCACATTTCCTCCCACCCTCCAAAAATCGTACGGAGTTTGATTTGGTGCAGTTGGGCAGCACCGGTCAACAGGCTGGAAGGGCATGTTACTGTGCTGTGTTTCTAAAATATATATCAAAAAATTAAATGCCTATAGAAGGAAATTGGAACACCTGGAGGAAACCCGCTCAATGGGAGAACATGCAAACAAGACACAGTGCCAGAGATCAGGTGTAACCCGAGGTGCTGGAACTAGCTGCACTTGATGGCACTTGTGCAGAGGAAAAGCTGAAATTAAGCGTACAACTACTGACATGTCTCAGGAAGTTCCATCTATTTTGCATGATCCTTGGCTGCCTCAATTTATGGATTTGAACGTGAGCTGTGGGTCAGGGAAGTCACCTTGCTCTAACAACCCAATACTTTAATTTGAATTATCTAAATGAGAGAAATCTGTGGACCAGGTACAGAAAATGACCCTGAAATCCATTCCAGGCTAATTCCATTGTTCTCCAATAGTTCTCAGATGACTTGTTGCCTGGTTACCATAAGTAAATTAAGGATAATTCATTATTTTTATAAAGAAACAAATATGCCTACTTACCTGACAATACCCCATATTGTTTCAACAAATTTTGTAATAGTTCTAAAGAGTTCTTTGGTTGAGACAAATATATCAACACATCATCTGCAAACAGATTAATTTTATTCTCTTGTCCGGCAATTGTAATTCCCTTAATATTCCTTTCTTGCCAAATCGCTTGAGCCAACAGTTCTATAACTAATGCAAATAAGGCTAGCAACAGTGGACAGCCCTGTCTAGTTGATCTAAACAAATTAAATACCTGCGAAATCTGTCCATTCGTCACCACCCGAGCAGAATGATTATTATAAAATACCTTAACCCAACCAGTAAAGAGTGGTCCAAATTTATATCTTTCTAACACCTTAAATAAAAAAATCCGCTCCACACAATTGAAGGGCTATTCCGTGTCTAGCACTGATATCATTGGTTGGTTGAGTTGCTGTCTTGAAGCATTAATTATTGTAGTTAATTTAGTCATATTATCAGCCAAATACCTATTCTTAATAAATCCTGCTTGATCCACATGTACTAATTTTGGTAAACAGTTAGCTAAGACTTTTGCAACAATTTTGTTATCTATATTCAATAAAGATATTGGTCTATGTCTGATCAGATGATAAATCATATGTCCTTATGATATACAAGGAGGTCATTCAGCCTATAGAGTCCATGTCAGTTCCCAGGGTGATCCCATCAAATCGATTTCTCCACCCATTTCCAGAGAACCTATTTTCTCTCAGATGCCAAATCCTTTATGCACTGACTTTCCTGCTAGATAAGAAAAAAAACTAGTTTCTATATGTATGCATGAAAGAAAAATGGTGGACTGTTGTTACAGAAGCACTATCACTGGTGTAGATCTGGTAGAACAGGGAAGAGAGCACTGCTCTGCAGGGTCCAACCGCCTGGTTTTAAACAGCCTGGTATAGGAGTCAATGTATTTTTCTTTTAATTAAAAATCCTGCAACCTCAGGGTCTGTGCCCAAGATGGTGGGGCATGTCCTTGGCAGCATCTGAGCGACCCACACCGGCTGCAAGAGGTCAGCAACTTGTGGTTGACGACTCACGGAATTGGGATTCATGAGGGTGCTGAGGGCACGATGCAAGGGCTCCCAAAGGACCTCAGGTACTGTAGATCTTGTGTGTGGAGAAGGCTTGGCCTCCCTGCCTATTGCTGATGGTCACGTGGCCTCTCCGTCTAAAACTCATTTGAAAGACACATCACCTGTCAGTACTTGGTGTACTTTTTGTTTCACTAAAAGTTATAAGTTGTAGACAAACATTCGGTTTGCAGGTGGAGTGTCAGGTAAGATTGTGCTCTGGCCACTGGTCAGTGCACACCTTGCCATTGGCTGGTTCAAATTACCTACTATCCCTATTGGGTAGAGCCCTGTATTTAGCACCAGCCCAGAGGACATTCGCTCTCTGTGCCTTGTGGTGATAACTCTGGACAGCACTCCATGCCAGGGAGCTACTGTAGACATCACTTGGAAGGGTTGTGGGTAAGGTGTGCACTGCACTGAAGCTGAGCTGTGGTATTGCACAAGGTCAAATTCCTATAGATTAATACTGGCAGTAGAGTCACCGCTCTCAACTGATCAGGGGTCTGAGAGCATGCGTATACCCCTCCAGGTGCAGTGATATCAGATCCACCTCCTCTCAATCAGGGGTCTGGGGAAGGGAAGGTGCATATAACCCCTGCTTATGTGTGCGTATGTCTGCGTCACCTGCATGAATCAATAATTGTGCACTATTTAACGTTCTCCCCTGTTTGTTTCCATTACTATTTTTCCCCATGCTCCTTTATAAATTGTGCGTGTATGTTGTATTAATAAAGTTATGTTTGACTGCAAACCCTTGTGTCCAGATTCGTCTTTCTTTGAACCTGACAATTTCTCCACAAAACTGTTGGCTTCTTGATCATATCAGGGGTTTGGAACTGGAGCTCATGTTGCCGATAAATTGAAGAGATTTCAGATCTATTGATTTCAGAAACGGAGGTCGGTGCAGTAGTAGGAAAGAGAAAGAAAAAAGAGAAAAGAGAAGCTGGAGGCAACTCCACAGACACCCAGTGCCTCTGAAGAGTCTCTCTTTTGCTACTCTCTCTCTTGCTGTAAGGGGCACCAGACAACACTGATGGTAACTTTTTGAATGCCGCACGGTAGGCAGGAGGAAATTTCGTGCAATATTAGATTTCTGTATCATTAGGTGGCAATAAAGGAATCTTCAATCTTGAAAATGCAGAATATTCATTGAAGGTTCCAGTGAGACTTGAATATATATTTGTACAACACAGTGAAGCGGACACAGAATATTCTGTTGCCTGCTTTCAGTGGTCTGATTAAATGTTTTTAGATTTCTACTACAAGGGATTATTGATTAAAATAATTAGCTGCAGGCCACACTTGCTGCCACGCTCTTTGAATGCTGAGAAAGTGAAAGCTTTCACAACAAAAAATGTGGTAATTATGCAGTTGGATGTTATTTCTTTCTTCCTGTTTTGCTCCTTCTTCATCATGAGGAGATAGATTTCTACTTCCAATTTTGTAGCTCAGTTCAGATCATTCCTACAGTCCAACCAGGTCCAAAGCAGCATCCCAACTTATAAAGTTTGCTTTGAAGAGGGACAAATTCTGGGTAGAGTCATGGAAGAACAGAACCAGGAAGTCGATTGAGCATCCATTGGTAAACAAAGGCTCTGTTATGTACTACCATCCAACCAACATCAATAGCTCATGTGCATAAAATCTTCAGCGTACAGTAAAATCCATGTAATCCTGAATTCATGGAACTGGCAACCCCAAGCAACTGCAAAAAAAAAGATTGAAGAATAGATAGATAGATAAATAAGATTAAATAATCATTTAAATAAAAGTTCAAAATGGTAAAAGTAAATGTTCTCCGAGGCAACACACAACTCCCTTGGTGAAGATGGGAGCCAACATTCAGCCAGCGAAGCAGCTGTTTGAATGAAGTTTCAATAAAGTTGTGTTTGAATAAAAAGCTGGCGCCCAGGATGAAGAGCTGGCTGCTGCCACTCGCTGCTGGGTCGACCCTTCCAAAGTGTCTCCCTATTGCTGCCTAGTAAGTCTATCTTTATTAGTATATTATTAAGTATATTAGTAAGGCTTTATCTGTAAACCTAGCATGGGCAGGGTGGGGGGGGGGGTGTAATTATACTGGTGACACAGTAGGCGTAGTGGTTAGATCAACACTGTTACAGCACCAGTGTCTTAGGTTTGAATTTAAATTAAATTTTGTAAGGTATAGGAATTATCTGATTAAACTTTACATAATAAAGGGTTACAATACTGACTTTCTTTATCAAATCACTTTACATTTTGCCCCAACTTTTGTCTTTTAAACTGTTTATTCTTAATGCTGGTGCATTAGGCATTGTAAAAATGAGAGTCTCATGCCACTGGAAAATGTGCAGTCCGGCACTTACCAATCCCCGTAGGTGCCGGATACCAGGGGTTTTACTGTGCATCTCAAAGTACTTCAAGGAGCATTACTAAACTTACATAAGAAGGAAGATTTTTAAAAAATGGAATTACTTGAATTTAAATAGCCCATTCAAGCTCGGATCTCTTAACCAATAGACCAGGATTCTGCCTGCATGTCAATCATTTTAACACCATGCCCTGAGTTTTGTGGAACATTTTAAAGGCGGAACAAGAATGAAAGGGCCAGAATCATTCTGAGTGAGCGTCCCAGCACTTAGGCAGCCAAATTAAAACACCTCTGGAGCTATGGAGTAATTAGAATTGGAAATTAAAAAAAGGAGAGCACAAATTAAGGAATGCATCATTTTTTGCTGTCACCAGACAATTGATCTTCCTTTTGATCAAGTACTCCTTGTCACCTTCTGTGGGCTATCATTGCACCACTTTTTGCTCATTGCAATAAGCATTGTTAATAATATAAGAATCTTCTAAAGTGTCCTGAATCTAACAAAATGAATAACACTGTTTAAAAGTCTTTTTCTGTTTTGGGTTACTTTGAAAAATTCTGTTATACCAGACTTGAATGTGTAAATGGAAATTAATTATCATGCTTCATTAATATGACTAAAAGAGTGTGTTTTTTTCAAAATAATTAGTACTTTTGGTAAATTTATGAACCTGTCAGGTTGATTGATTGTTTCATCAAACAAATTTTATGCAGCAAAATATGTTCTCCTATTTTCAAGTGTTTTTCCGAAATAGTGTCAAACAATCCTCAGTCTGGAACACGGTCTGGCCATAGTCCAGCTGGTTCAAAGCTATCTCCAACTGCAACATCTGTACCACTGCCTTAAGAGGATATTTCCCACTTGCTAATTTTGCCCTTTTGTCAATTTCCTCTCTCTCCTATTTTTAACTGACCTTAGGGCGGCACAGTTGGTGAGGCGGTTAGTGCAATGCCATCACAGCACCAGTGATCGGGACTGGGGTTCGAATCCTGGGCTGTATGTTCTCCCCGTGTCTGTGTGGGTTTTACCCAGAGGCTCTGGTTTCTTCCCACCATTCAAATTGATCAAGGAACAAAGTCAATATTTTATCAGTTCTGACAAAGGGTCGTTGATGTGAAATGATCAATATTTCTCTTTCCAAAATTGTTGCCTGTTAGGCGCGAGTTTCCAGCACATTTTTTGGTGGGGGTGGGGGGATGATTTATAGAATCTACAGCTTTTTGATTTTCACATGCTTGTTGTACTTGTGTGTGTTAAGCAACTGTACGAATCTTGGTAGCACAGCCTCGACACCCAATATCCATCCAAGGAAGGCCTACTCATTGGGAGGGAAAGATTCAGTTTTCTGAATAGATGCCCTTTTGCAGACATAAGTGTTTACGGTCCATGACAGAACAGAATTCTGAATTGTAATGTTTAACACCTTCAGGTCTTGCCTGATCACCTGTTTGGCTCCAGAAGGACTCAGATAGATTAGGAGAATGAGCAGATGAAATATAATGTGGGAAAGTGTACGGCCATGCAGCTAGGTAGGAAAAGAATAAGCGAGCAGACTATTTTTTTTAAATTGGGAGAAAATTGAAAATACTCAGATGTAAAGGGACCTGGGAATCCTCGTGCAGGATCACCTGAAGATAAACTTGCATATTGAGTCGGTGGTGAAGAAGGCAACTTCAATGCCGGCATTCATGTTTTTTTCCCATAACTTTATTTATTCATTCAACAAAGTTATTGCATACAATAAGAAAAATATATATTATGAACGATAAAAAAATGTTCTTTATATATATATTTTTTTTAAAAAAGACAAAAAGAAAAAAGAACCCCCCCCCTCCCCCTCTCAGCCTACTCTCTTTAGGAGAGCCAAAGAAAAAGAAAAGAAAACTGAAATATATTTACTAAAATCTAATCAAGGTAAATCTAAATGTAAATATTCTAAATATAAAGACCACTTATTTTAAAAAAGAATAATTATCATGTAAAACATATGTAATTTTTTCCATTACTAAACAAGTTTTCATCTCATTATGCATCTATTAATATCAATCACATTAGCATTTTTCCATGTACTTGCTATACATTTTTTTGCAACAGATAAAGCTAAATACACAAAAGCAATCTGAAATTTATCTAATCCTAAATCTTTCAAAGGATTCAACTCACCCAATATTGTCAGATCCAGAGGTATTTTGATCTTATACAAATGTTACAAAAACAATTGAATTGCTTTCCAAAAAGATTGTATATGTACACATATCCAAACAGCATGAAAAAAATTTCCAACCGAATTACCACACCTAAAACAAGAATCTGATTCACTAAAACGATATTTTTAAAAAAAATTTTCAGGTGTTAAATACAATTGACGTAAAAAAATTGTAATTAACCATTACATAATGAACATTTATCAATCTAGTAACACGATCATGACAGATATCTAACCAGTCATCCTCGGAAAAAGTAAAGTTGATATCCCTTTCTCATTTAATCTTAGATCTATCCCATTCATTTTTTTCCATACTTTCCTGTAATATTTGATACAACAATAAAATATATCCCTTCTTTGGTGCAATCACAAGATTTAGGTAAAATCATATTTCTACCAAATATTTGTTTTACTGGAGATCGAAGTTGACAATAAATGAATAAAGAATTCTCATTAATACCAAAATCTTCCCTCATTTGATTAAATGATAAAAAATGACCTTCTTTAAAACAATCCCCTAAGTTTTTTATACCTTTAGATTTCCAATATAATAAACATTGATTATACATTGAAAAAATAATAAGTTGGTTATTATATAACAGTGTTAAAGTCCAGGTTAACTTATTCAAAGCTACTCTCGGAAACTTACCCTTCCATAAAAATTCCCTAACCATTTTAATTAAATCTCAAAAAAAATTCTTATT
The DNA here is from genome assembly GCF_036971445.1 of Narcine bancroftii. NCBI lineage: Eukaryota > Metazoa > Chordata > Chondrichthyes > Torpediniformes > Narcinidae > Narcine > Narcine bancroftii. The sequence goes on from NC_091482.1 coordinate 28,289,726, forward strand.
AAATAAACACAGAATTGACTGAAACAAACATTGTATACATGGAAAGATATTCATTTTGATTGTATTTATTCTTCCAATTAAATTTATAGGAAGATCCTTCCACTTAATCAAATCAGCTTTAATCTTTTTCATTAATGGTACATAATTTAATTTATATAAAGATTGATAATCAACATCCACATTTATACTCAAATATTTAATTCGATCAGTCCACTTCAAATTAATAATATTCTTATAAACTGAATAATCTCCTTCACCTATCGGTAAAATTTAAATTTTTTCCCAATTAAATTTATATCCAGACAAAGATCCATATTGTGTTAAACATTCCTTCAAGTGTAAAAGTGACTGAGCTGGGTTTGTTAAATATACCAATACATCGTCAGCAAATAAATTAATTTTATACTCATCTAAAACTCTCATACCTTGCATCTGTGTATTTTGTCGTATCAGGCATTCATGTTGAGAGCAATAGAATATACATGAGAACAGGGATGTAATGTTACGGCTTTTTAAGGCACTGGTGAGCCCTCACTTGTGAGCAGTTTGGGGCTCGTCATTTTAAAAAATATGAGCTGAAATTGGGGAAGGTTCAAAGGAGGTTCACTAGGCTGATTCCAGGAATGAAAGGGTTATCATATGAGGAGGATTTGATAACACATGGTCTGTATTCTTTCAAATTTAAGAGAATGGGGGGGGGGGGGGGGGGAATCATATTGAAACCTTTCAAATATTGAAAGGCATGGACAGAGTAAATGTAAAAAGAATGTTTCCCATGGTGGGACAGTCTAGGACAAGAGATCTTCAGGATTGAAGAGCATCTGCTTAGACAAGAGATGTGTAGGAATTTCTTCAGCCAGAAGGATAGTAAATCTGTGGAATTTGTTGCCACAGGCAGTCGTGAAGGCTAGGTCCTTGGGTGTATTTAAGACAGAGATTGATAGGTTCTTGATTAGCCAGTGCATCAAAGGTTGTGGGGCTGTGGGAAAATGGATCAGCTCATGATTAAATGGCAGGTCAGACTCAATGAGCTGAATAGCCTATTTCTGCTCCTATGTATTATGGTCTTATGATTGTCAGGAAGACTCTTAACCTGCACCAGATATGCGGTTTTTCGCCTCTTTCTGGAGTGTACAGGATTGGAACCAGCCAAGGTGGGGCTGAGGCCAAATGATGGTCTTTTTTCTTTTCACTGAAGAATGTCAATAAATTTAAACCCTCATCAATTTTGGGCAGCAGGGTTGGTGCTCAACGGCTTTACAGTGCCTGCGATTGGGACCGGAGTTCAAATCCTGCAGAGTCTGTAAGGAGTTTGTACGTTCTCCCTGTGTCTGTGTGGGATTTTCCCAGGGGGGCTCCAGTTTCCTCCCACTGTGGGGGGGGGGAGGTGTATGTAAATTGGGTGGCATGGACCCATGGGCCAAAATATATGTATATCTACATTTAAATTTAAACTGAAAAAAATTTATTACCTATATGAAAAATTGTTTGTTCCTTCTTTAACCTAAGGACTATTTTTTGTCATGCCCTAGAGATAGGAGTAATTTCTCTTTCTCATTACTCACCCTTATTTTTTCAATATGTCAACAATATATGAAAGGAAGTAAACATATCAAAGAGGCAATTAAGCTAACAATAATGAAACAAAAAAGGTTCAGATCCTGAAATTTTCAGCAGGCAAAAAATTTCTTGAGGAACTCAGCAGGTTGGACTACATCTGTGAGTAGAAATGGTTGGTCAACTGCAGTTTATACACAGCCACTGCCTAACAGGGAACTTATCACGGCATCCCCACAACGCAGGCTGTGAAAACGTTTGGAACGGAGATAAGTGACTCATTCTGTCCTGTAATTTTTCCTGCGGCACCCCGAGTCAATTTTATGGACTGCCTGCTGTCTAAGCTGAACGATGAATCGCGCATGTATTTGCTTTACTTACCGCACTTCCTGGTATTCAGTGTAAGGGATTGGAGATTTCGAGTTTTGGTCGTTCATGTATGAATGGCCACTCTGGAAGATAGGAAAAGACATTGGAATGGAATAAAAAATGTTATTTCTATGTAAAGATCATAAATGTTTAGAGTCAGGACCCTTGATCAAGAGTAAGCTAGAATGTGTGAAATTATATATATAAAAAAGGTGAGACTTGTTAGGTCTGCTTTGTTCATGAATGAGTGAGACAAACACCAGACTGAGTCGAAATCAGGGTTCTTTGTTCTTTATTACCGGATTGTAACACTTGCGACCAACCATGTTAGTCGGAGAATGCATTCTGCCGTTATCAGCAAAATGGTGATTTTTTATACCCTTGGATACATGCTTAGAACATCATCATATCATTACTTGTCCAATGACTAAAACTGTTGCTATCCTTTCCCTGCTAGCTTCCTGCCTCTCAATCCATCAATGTCTCTCTTATCTTGTAAGTACAAGGATGCATTCACATCTTGTTACAGCCCTGTACATTCCCATCTCATGATGTTTTACCTTACAGACTGGGGCCTGGAGGTGATAGTGGGTCATATGGGAGGTGGAGAGGCAGATAGGAGGAGAGGGAAGGATGAGGGAAAGAACATTTAGAAAATGGGGAAAAAAACTAAGTACAGGGGTAAGTAAGGAAGAGGTGGAAACAGATGGTTGTCAGGGATTAAATAAACGTAGAAAAATCAGTGTTGATGCTGTTAGGTTTAAGGCTGTTCAGGAGGAACCTAACGTGTTGTTCCTCATGTTTGCACATGTGTAGCCTTGCCCTGATAATGGATGAGGCCAAGGCAGACAGATTGGGGGAGCAAAAATGGTTGGCTACATGAAGCTTAGAGTCGGAATCAGAATTTGTTGTTATGAACAAGTCACAAAATTCATTGTTTTGCGGCAGCGTCACAGTGCAAACATTCATATAAATCACCTAACAACAACAAACAAAAATAGTCCACGAAAAGTCAAAGTCAGGCAGTGTCTTTGGTTTATCGATCATTCAGGAATCTGATGGCAGCGGGGAAGAAGCTTTTGTTGCTGAGTGCTCACCTTCAGGCTCCTGTACATTTTTACCCCATGATATTTGAGTGAAGAGGGCATGACATAGGTGGTGGGTGTCCTTGAGTAGAAAGGCTGCTTTCTTAAGACACCCCCTCATGTAGATGTCCTTAATGAAGTGAAGTCTGGTGCCTGTGATGTCACAGGCTGAGTTAACAACCCTCTGGAGTTTTTTTCTTGGCACCATCATTACCGGACAGTGATGCAGCCAGCCGTTATTTAGACCCTCACACAGACCGTAGGTGTTAGGCGAAGCAATCGCCCTGTCTGCGGTTGACCTCACTGTATTGAGGAGGCCTAACATAGCCGCCGTTAATGGATCTTGATGGCTTTGTAACCTGAGGTTTACAACTTCACTTCGAGTGGATCGACTTTTGGTGTGCCGCGTTCGGTCTTTATCTGAATTGGGGGCCGGGTGCTGAGCACGTGCGTTTCATTATTTAAAGAGTCAACTGATGTTGAATTGCATCATAAAGCTTGTAGCTGTTTGATTATTTAAGTGAGCTAGTAGCCACAAATATCCTCATTAAGAACTCTGATTCTAGTGATGAATTATTCAAGACTGAACATGGGTGAAGGAGTAAACAAGTTTCCCTTGTGAAGGACACAGTGGTTTGCAGGCAGATATGAGTGCAGAGGTGGCCTTGAACAGACATGCCATTTCCTTAATGAATAATTCCTTGTGTTGCTACACCTGTGTCTCCAGCTGATGAATCTGTGTTTATCATTTTTATTTGGAATGCCTACTTGACCTTTGCATCTCCAAGGATAATGGGCATTTCAAAACAGAATGCACAGGGATTAACACAAAAAGAAATCAGTTTTATCTGATTATCACAAGCCGTTTTCGGGTGCATTCTCTACCGAGAATGCATCTGCAGAAGCGAATGCAGAGCTTTGGAATCGTCCTTCAGATGCTGTGCTCTCCTATCTGAAAGGGACAGCTGCACGGGAGGCGCCTCGGAGCGCACTCCGACTCCTGTCCACTGTAGCTGTACTCTCGCCCACTGACGTGACATCATTTGAAGCACGACGAAGGAGAAGCAGAAGGCACACAGGATTATGGCGGACCTGGAGCAGGCAAGAGAAATACTGATAATGGGTGAATCTCAGCTTTTCAGTGTTCAGTGTTCAGTGTTCAGAACGAGATACCCTGTCTGCACACACTGTATTTCCAAATTCACGCCAAGCGTCTCGGGCTGACGACATCACTGCAACATCATCAGCCCACCCATTAGCAACCGCTTTCAGCCAGCTGCATTCAGGGGCCTTCAGTGCTCCGGTGACTATCCCTCCCAGAGAAGGGTTAGAATGTACACCTCGGAGGCGCATAGGAGTAGAATATGTGGCTTTACATCAGGGTATTCTGGCCACCTGCAAGAGCCTACAGACAAAGCCAGCAATTATTCCCTTTGAACCGGACAGTTGCTCAGGGCATTTCAAAATGAACTTTGGGAGGCCTGGAGCCATGTAATAGGGTCGATGAAAGGCACAGAAATGCTGAAGGAACTCAGCAGGTCTTGCATCATCCAGAGGAGGTATATAACCAATGCTTCGGGCCTGGCCTGTTCCTTAAGGTATGAGTTAAAAGCAGGCAGGCAGCTGTATTAAATGGCTGGGGAGAAGGGAAGAATGAGAGGGGTGGACATGTCACAGATGTTTGGGATTAGGCTTTTTGCATCAGTAGCTTGCCACACATACATTGTAATGAGATGCAGCACACTAGTGTTGACCTCAGGGCTCATGATATGATGACAAAGTTTTGTCCTGGTGTCAGAAGTGAAAGCTGAGGAAAAGAGTGGATGGTTTCCTAGCTTTGAAAGGATTATTGGGACTGTGAGGCAGCCAGTGCTAGAGATGAGGACATGAGGAACAACTGCTCAATGGAAGGACAGAATTTTGTCCATTTTGATCATAAAAGGGACCTACTAAGGCCTGGCCACGCTCCCACAGGTGAGTTGGGTTAGCTTAATAAGTAAGTAGCCACTGAAGCCATTTTTACCCATGTGTGCTCGCACTTTGCAAGCACAGGAGCCAGGTCGATTTCTTTTGTCAGAAAAGTACACTAGTCCGATAATTCTTGATAGATAGTTGCAGATTTCCGTAGTTCTGATTGATAAACTGTGGCACCAGCACCCATGGAAATGAAAGGGGATTTGGGAGGAAATTGGAAATGTTTCCAGTCCCAGTAGGAGAACTGTGAAATAGCAACAGAGCAAGACATGAAGGCAGAAAACATTACAGTGGCTACTTTATTATCTCTTATGGGGTAAGAGTGCGACAAAGTCTGCACTATGCTCGGCATAACAAGTGAAGAACAAATGAAAAGTGCAGAAATACTCAAGAAATTGAAGGGAAATTTTGAACCTGCTACAAATGTCATATATGAGTGGTACACATTCAGTACCCATGATCAGCATGCAAATGAAATCATAGCTAAAAATGTGACCGTGCTGAGGAAACTGGCTGAGTTGTGCGAGTTTGGAATGCTGAAAGACGATTTAATAAGAGACTGGATTGTGCGAGGCACAAAAGATCTACCACTTGTAGAGGGAGGATAAGCTTACACTGCAGAAAGCAAACGACATGGGCAGGATGCAGAAGTCACGAAAGAGCAACTTAAGAGCACAGAGGGCTCAGTGGGCAAGGCAGAGGTAGGTCATGCAGTGAATAATTATGGAAAACGGAGTCTAGTGGGAGACAGCAGAGCAAAACCAGCTGAAAGGAGATGAAAGACAGAGGTCAGAATGTAAATATTGTGGTGGACATCATCAGAAAGAGAGAGAACTCTGCCCAGCATGGGGCAAACAGTGTGCAAAATGTGAAAAGAACAATAATTTTGCCAGAAAGTGTCTGTGGCAAAAGTCACAAGCAGGGAAGTTTGTGATGCCACAACAAGCACGTGGTCACCATTGCACCAGTGCTGAACTACTATGATGTACACGATGAGGTGACGCTACAGGGTGATGCCAGTGAAACAGGCCTCGGAGCAACGCTTATGTAATGCTCTGAACCAGTTGCATTTGCATCAAGGGCTTTAACAGATGCAGAGAGAAACTCTGCCCAGATAGAAAAGGGATATCTGGCAATCGTTTTTGTGTGTGAACACTTCAACCACTATTCGTTTGGCAAAGAGAAGATCACTGTGGAAACAGACCATGAACCACTGCAAACCATCTTCATGAAACCTCTACTGGCAGCACACAAATGCCTGCAAAGAATGTTGCTAAAGTTAAAGAAGTACAACTTGGATGTGAAGTACAAACAAGGAAAGCTCATGTACATAGCAGACATGTTATCGAGGACAGCTTGACCACTGAAGAAAGCAGAAGATGGCACAGATTATGAGATATTCGTCATGATTCAGCACAGCAAAACAATGAGAGAAATTGAGGAAATGAACCCAACTCAAGCTGACTGACAAGAGACCAGCAAATGAAAGAAATAACTGAAAGAGATGAAACACTACAAGTCCTCAAAGATGTGGTTGGCCAGATGAAGTCAGCAACACACCAGATGGCATATTGGGCATACAGGGAAGAGATTACAACCCAGGATGGCATACTCTACAAGGATATGAGAGTCATAGGCCCTAAGCAGATGAGAAGAGAGATGGTGCAACATGTCCATGCAAGCCACAAAGAAATCGAGTCAAGCCTGAGGAAGGCTAGAGATGTCATATTCTGTCCCAACATGAGGCATGAGATAAGAGATAACATCAGGCAGTGCAGGGCTTGCAATGAGTTTCAAGCCCAGCAAGCAAAGGAACCCCACCAGACTCATGCAATCCCAGACAGACTGTGGATAAACATAGGAACAGACTGAATGGAAATGGAAAAGACCATTTGATCACAATTGATTACTACTCAGACTTCTGGGAAGTAGATGAGATGGAGTCAACAACAAGTACAAATGTGATTGTGTGTCTCAAATCACATTTCAGCCGCTATGGTGTCCGGGGTGAATTAGTGAATTATAACGGAGCACAATTCACCAGTGATGAGTTTCAGTGCTTCATGGATGAGTGGGAAATACAACACATAACGACATCCCCTCATCATCTACAATCCAACGGCAAGGCAGAGTCAGATGGCCAAAACAATATGAAGAAATGTGCTCAGTCTGTAACAGATGTGCACAAGGCAATGCTCGAATGGAGAAATACTCCTACAGAAGGAATGCGCAGCAGTCTAGTGTAGAGGTTTACGTCATGGTGAACATGGACAACATTACCAACAGCAACCCAACTCCTGAAGCTAAAAGTTGGGAAGAGAACACAGAGGAAGAAGGGAGAGGAAAATAGAAAGACAAAATCACAGTATGACAGGTCAATGAAGCAAATATGAGAACTGAAAGTGGGAGAAGCTGCCGGATTGCGGGTCTTCAAAGCTCATGGTAAAGGACATCCATCTGTGGCCTGGTAGTGGGTGGAAACCTCAGACGGCGGAAGGCTGCAGCAGCCTCTGGATGGGGTGGGGGGGCAACTGCTGAATCAGGAAACACTTTATGGTGATGTGGACATTGTTATCCTGTCTCACTGAGCCCACGGACTGCTCTTTTGTAATATTCTGTTGCGTAGTTTGTTTTAAAGTTAAGTGTAATGTTATGCTGTTAATTGGTTAGGGATAAAATTGTAACTGCGAGGCTGGGATGAGATGGCGGTCATGGTTCGAGAAGGCTGCGTGGCAGTTGCTCGCAGCAGCCCCTCACTGTGGTGCCATTTTGCTTGCTTCTTTGCTTGGTGTTATCCAGGTGAAGAGTCTTTGACTCGAGATATGGACTTTGTTTCTCTTCCCCCCAGATGCAGTTGTTCTACTGAATATTTCCAAGACTTTCTGCATGTTTTTGGTTAACAACATCTGCAAGTTTTCGATGACACATAGGAGACTGCAGAAGCTGGAATCTGAAGCTGAACACACTCTTACTGGAGGACCTCAGCAGGTCAGGCAGCATCAGTAGGAGCCAAAACCCCAACCATACTCAACGTTCAAGGCCACAGTTCCTGATACAAAGTGATGACTGACCTGCTGAGACAAGTCATGACACAAGTCATGACTGGACATCAGTTTTACAGAAAGTCAGGGAGCATTGATGAGAAAACTGTTACGGTAGAAGCCCGAAAATCTGGACTGCTTGGGGAATGCGTCGGTCTGGATTTTCTGGATTCTTGGGCAGTATTTTTAAAATTCAAATTTAAGGAGAAGTAAAGAAGAGATGAACAGGTACATTTTGATAGTTTATTCATGAGAAAATACTTACATCCTTACATTTATCAAAATGAGCAGTTTTGAAGAAAAAATCAACTCTTGTAGACGTTGTACATCTGTGACGCTTACACAAGCACACAAAGACCCGCTAATGTAAAATCTCTTGAGGACATTGTGCACCTGTGACGCTTACACAAGCATACAAAGACCTCGAGAAAAGGCACTTATATTGTTAGAAAAAAAGAGTAGAAGACTTGGTTGTTAGGATAATAGCATTTTCAGCTAAGTCCAGTTAATTTATTGTATTTATATGGGATTCGATTAAAGCTAACTTCATTTTGTAGCAACTCCATAAACTTTGGAAAATTAAACTGAGGCAGAGCGTATTATTAGATTATAGCTGGATATAATGCAGACCTGTAAGGAAGTCTTCAACAGAGTAACATTAATAGGGTAGCCAGCCTGGTCAGGGGCGAAGGCTACAGCAGTATTTGAGCAATGCTATTGAGCTGGCAGTAAGCAGACTCAACGATGAAGCGGCAACTGATAGCACCTTAACTCTAGGACCTACAACAAAGTCAAGTTGTGCACCACCTGTCTCAGTTTCAGAGTTTCTAGGTGCAAAGTTCCATGTATGATGATCAGACAACTGAAATGCTAGCCAAAAAAGAAAGCAATTGGTTTGACCATTCTGATATTCAACTGGAGAAACTTTGGTACGTGGACAATGAATGAACAGTGGATCAAATTCAAGACAGTCGAGAGCATGATGAGTGGTGGTGGTGATGGTGAGATACCGTGTGTCAAAGAAGGGTGGCATTTCTGCACTTTGCCTTTCTTTCCCAAGTGTGGTAACTGTTCTTTCACAGTGCTCTGGAATGGAACCAGATGGTGCACAAACTAGTATTCCTTATGATTCTGAGATGAGCCTCTGTCCAACTAGCAACTCTATCATCCAGTCTGCTACCTACCAGCTCCTTAACATTGTTCCAACACTGAAAGAAGACTTCAATGGTGCTTTTCTTGCCTTTAGCCTTGACTAGGCTGGCCTCCCTGGACTATGGGTCTGCTCTGATTACACTATTCCCATAAGGTCAGAAATGGTGACGTTCGCTAACAATGGCAACATATTCAACTCAGTCTGTAAATCTCAGCAAACCCATGCCTGAATGCAGCAAGACCTTGAAAAAAATGTAAGCATAGCTCCACAGTGGCAGGGTACATTCACCTTATAGGCTAGAAAGGATTTCAAAGCTGGAGTGAGGAAAGGACTGTGGAAGCAGAGAAATGAGTGTCTGTTTTTTGCCATGTGCTTGAAGGAATGGAGGTGGACATTTTGATAGAGTGCCTGACCATTTTGTGCCTTGAATAACTTGAAACTTCATTGGAAAAGGTCAGACTCAGATCTAAAACAAAAAAATGTGCTCAGGCTAGCACGGGAGTAATAAAGCAATAAAGTGATTAAGCTTTGTAGCCTTTATGATGTTTCTTTTATTGTAATAAAGAAACCTAGGTTCTTTTATAACAAATATACTTTGTAGCTTTAGAACTCATGACCTTGTGGAGGCATCCATTTTTAATCTACTACTAGCTGCAACAACTCATTTCCAACCCCATCTAGTGGTCAGGATTGTCACTAGCACTTTATCATTACATCCCCTTTCCTTGAGATGCTTAATCTAACAACATGACTCACTAATACAGTATTCATTTCAAATTAAAGTTCAACACAAAGGTAAACACTAACATCAGCAGCACAAACTTTTTAAATGTGCTGTTCTTTTTCAGCGATTGAGGTTGTCAGGTGCTTTGACAACACGTGTGGATTTTCTTCTTTAAAGCTTGTGTTTGCTCTGCTCGTCCACTACTGTCTAGCACTGGTGGTGCTTCCTTTGTTGCTATGCCAGCTGGATCTTCTGTATTTGTCTGTTCTTGCAGCTCTTGCATTTTCAGCCGGCTCTTTTGAATCCTCCTCAGTATTTGACCATCCTCTGTTCTGAGAGTATAGGATCTTGGATTTACTTCCTCTGGAGCAGTCACCTTTTTTGTCCCAAGTGTTAGAATCTCTGAGACGCACTGTGTCATATTGTGCCAGTGGCCCTAAGATTCTTATTACAGACTTTTTCATAGGCTGGGTGTTGTTTTGGACCATGCTGAGTGCTACATCATTTACAATTGAATGTCTCTCCACCTTTCTATTGTTTCCTATATCTTGGTTTTTGTTTATATGTGTGCCCATACACTATGTCTATGACTTTGCCTTCATTTTCACTGGTTTTTGCACTATCACCAAACTTTTTCATGCTTTGCCGAGCTATTTCACTGGCATGTACATCTTCATGACTCCAGGGAAGGAAACTCTGTCTCTTGTAGCAACCTCTCTGTCATTTTCTTATCAATAATCTTTGCCCATTCAGAGCCAGCTCTTCAGCGCTTGACGTCCTGCTTTGCGGAAACTGCCAAAATGTTTGGCCTGGAAGTCAGCCTGAAGAAAACTGAGGTCCTCCATCAGCCAGCTCCCCACCATGACTACCAGCCCCCCCACATCTCCATCGGGCACACAAAACTCAAAACGGTCAACCAGTTTACCTATCTCGGCTGCACCATTTCATCAGATGCAAGGATCGACAATGAGATAGACAACAGACTCGCCAAGGCAAATAGCGCCTTTGGAAGACTACACAAAAGAGTCTGGAAAAACAACCAACTGAAAAACCTCACAAAGATAAGCGTATACAGAGCCGTTGTCATACCCACACTCCTGTTCGGCTCCGAATCATGGGTCCTCTACCGGCACCACCTACGGCTCCTAGAATGCTTCCACCAGCGTTGTCTCCGCTCCATCCTCAACATCCATTGGAGCGCTTACACCCCTAACGTCGAAGTACTCGAGATGGCAGAGGTCGACAGCATCGAGTCCACGCTTATGAAGATCCAGCTGCGCTGGATGGGTCACGTCTCCAGAATGGAGGACCATCGCCTTCCCAAGATCGTGTTATATGGCGAGCTCTCCACTGGCCACCGTGACAGAGGTGCACCAAAGAAAAGGTACAAGGACTGCCTAAAGAAATCTCTTGGTGCCTGCCACATTGACCACCGCCAGTGGGCTGATAACGCCTCAAACCGTGCATCTTGGCGCCTCACAGTTTGGCGGGCAGCAACCTCCTTTGAAGAAGACCGCAGAGCCCACCTCACTGACAAAAGGCAAAGGAGGAAAAACCCAACACCCAACCCCAACCAACCAATTTTCCCTTGCAACCGCTGTAATCGTGTCTGCCTGTCCCGCATCGGACTTGTCAGCCACAAACGAGCCTGCAGCTGACGTGGACTTTTTACCCCCTCCATAAATCTTCGTCCGCGAAGCCAAGCCAAAGAAAGAAGAATCTTGAACACAATTTGATCACGGATCATTGAAACTTGCAGCGGTTCAAAATCACATGTTCTTGCTTTTAATTTCAAGTTCATAAAAAAAAGTATTGAAGCTCTCTCCCTGCAGCTGCGTCCATGAATGAAAGACATACATCGCGATCATTTCATTTTTCTTTGGTGAACGGTGTTCATCAAATATTTTGATAACCTTGTCAAACTTGCCTGGTCATCTGGTTCAGTAAAAACAAATGTGTTGAAAACCTCTAGTGCTTGAGGTCTCACCTTGAAAAGTAGCAGCGCAATCTTCCGTGCATTAGGTCCCATCATGGTAAATAGCAATGTAATCTTCTGTGCTATTGAGGCAAATGGCTTGCAGGTACAGCATAAATCATTGTTTGAACAATCTCTACTCATGGGTAACATTTCTAGTCCAATTTAAAGCATCAGGAGTCTTTACACTCGCCATGTTTTCTGTTGCTATCAACTAATTCTCACTCCTGGTATCATGTGATGTTTCTATTATTGTAATAAAGAAACTTGGGTTCTTTTATAACAACTATAATTTATTAGCTTTAGAACTCATGACCCATTTTTATATTGTCACTATATGTGCATTTGTCTGGGTTTGTGAAATCATTGTAGAAGAAAATAGTCACTTGATGGTCTCTTTTGAAAAGATAACAGATTTACCATGGGGAACACAGATTGCAAAATCTCCATGCAAGAGAGAGAAAATAATTCGTATGAAGAAACATTGCTCTGTAAACAACTCTACAAAAGAAATTTGTGATTTTTAAAGAGGTTTGATGGCTTGATGTTTCAAAACACTTCATTAATCCCTTTGAGCAACAATTTAAATAAATTGTTCCTTTCCCCAAATTCTATTTTATACTTCTCCTTGATTTTGTTGGCCGAGGGACACCTGGTCATAAATGTTACTCCTTCTTGGCTCTGGCCCAAGGCTGTAATGATAGAGTGCCTGACCATTGGAGGGAGTCTGAGATGAGTTGTTGCAGCCAAGAGTAGATTCAAAAATGGATATAGTAAAATCTGTCCTCTTTTCCAAAGAGACATAGAAATGGCTAAATTCTTCAAAACCACTTTTCCAATGTTCCTCTTTTCCATAAGGAGAACCAAAGCAACTTTTTGTTGCTGCATTTCAATCATGTGTGAGGATGGTCACGCCCCTTCAATCCTGTGTTATTTTCAAGATGGTCAGGCATCTTCTGGTTTCAAATGTCCCTGTTTTCAGCAATATGTTTCTCCAAAATATCTCATCATATGACACATGACATCATTTTTGTATTTGAAGTTTATAATGCCTTTGTAGTGGCGGCTACACTGCTCCTGAAAGAACACAGACAACTCAGTGAGCAGACTACTTTAGTGGAGGCCGCTAGGCTGTACTTATACTCCCAGCCTGGACCTGTCTGAGAACCGCGCTAGAGGGCACTGACGTCACCCGGCATCACGTGGTCCCCAGCGCAGGTTTCTAAGCCCCATGCTGGGAGGAAGGGAACACCCACGACAGCGCCATTTTGGCCGGCTTCCCCCGCCACGTGGCTTACAAGCAGGACCAGTTCGCCTGCCTAGTGGTGAGCCGCCACACCTTCTTCAAAAGTATGAATCATAAGCCAATAGACTTCGGCCTGTCCATTCCAATAACATAAGTAAATAACCAAAGAGTCTTGATTTTAAGCAGATGGCCTCCTTGAGCAACCAGCAGTTCTTCTTGAGTACTTCCTTTTTATGGTTGTTTATTCAGCTTCCACCTGTCTTTGAGACCTGCTGGCTTCCATTTCAAATGACTCTCTGAGAGTAATTGTGTCTATAAAATGCAGATGTGCCCTGCCCAACCTAAAGCTAACTTTTCTAAGAAATATATAACTAACTTTAAAGATTAATATCCATTACATAAGCAACATTTTATGCAATGGAGAAACGGGAACCTTTATTTTCAGTGGAAATTATGATTTATTTTTCTTTTAATTGTTCAGAATTAATTATTTTCCTGGTACCTTTGTCCGAGTTTTAGATTTTTTTTAAAACTTCCATGGCAGTCTCTGACATTGTTCAAAAGTATCACTTCAAGATATCAAAATATATATTTACATACTGATTTCATTTGGAGGTTAATCACTGTGACTGAAAATAGTTTGGAGATGGATTCAGAGCAGGAAATACATTAGCACCTGAGTGTCAGTAATCATTCTTAATTCTTGGCAATTAACCATTCTGATTTCAGATTTTGCTGATGTTCAGCAATGATGCAGTGTCATGAACCACAATCTTCCAGCGTGCAGTTCAATGCATCTAAAGTTCAAGGCAAAGTTTTCCATTAAAAATCTATTAGCTTTGGTTAGCAAAATGAAATAGAGGAGTCACTCCTCTGAAACATTAGACTTAAAAGGGCTCTCCTGATCTTGTTGTGAATTTGATCTCCTCAATTAAAGCACACGCTTTCATCCTAGTCAGGCCTATGTATAGCCTGACATCACTGACCCATGATTTATTTTAGTTCTTTTGTTAATAAGAAATATTCCAACTGTGAATATGGCAGTACAGAGGGTATCAGAAGAAATGTCACACTGTGGTGTGATTCATCACTCTTCTTTAAAGCTGGGGATTAATAACCAATGTTGTGAAGATAGAGATTCTGAGCATTTAGACTAATCCTGTTATTTTATGTATTGGATGGTGAGGATGACTTCTAGCAGGTGTAGCATCTTGCCTCTCGGCAACACCTGACTGAGACACCTTGACCAAACTAATCCAAGTCACTTTTATTTATCATTTCATACCATAACTATGACAGAAAAGATGAGATAGCACTTCTCTAGGACCATGGAGCAGATTTACATAAACAGGAATTAACTACCATGTCATAAGACAATTAAAAAAATGAAAAAAAAACCCATGATATACTAGCACGTATATGTTCTAGGAATTGAGGAGCCTGATGGCTGGTGGGATAAAAACTGTTGCACAATCTGAACGTGTGAGCCTAAAGGCTACAGTACCTGCTTCCAGATGGCAGAAGGGAGTAAAGTTTATGAGGGGTGTCTGAAGTCCTTCACAATTTTGCGTTCCTCATGCATCGTGTGTCATAGATGTCCATCATGGAAGGAAGTGTAACCCCTATGATCTTCTCCACTGACTCCACTATCCTCTGCATGGTCTTGTGGTCTGAGGTGGTACAGTTTCCAAACCAGGTAGTGATGCAGTTGCACAGGATGCTCTCAATACATCCTCCTTAGAATACAGCTCCAAGAAAAGTGCAGAGAACAAAAAAAAGGACTCTACATTACCTTTGTTGACCTCACCAAAACCTTCGACACAGTGAGCAGGAAAGGGCTTTGGCAAATACTAGAGCGCCTCGGATGCCCCCTCCAAGTTCCTCAACATGGTAATCCAACTGCACGAAAACCAACAAGGTCAGGTCAGATACAGCAATGAGCTCTTTGAACGCTTCTCCCTTGACAACAACGTGAAGCAAGGCTGCGTCCTCGCACCAACCCTCTTTATTATCTTCTTCAGCATGATGCTGAAACAAGCCATGAAAGACCTCATCAATGAAGACGCTGTTTACATCCGGTACCACACGGATGGCAGTCTCTTCAATCTGAGGCGCCTGAAAGCTCACACCAAGACACAAGAGCAACTTGTCCGTGAACTACTCTTTGCAGACGATGCCGCTTTAGTTGCCCATTCAGAGCCAGCTCTCCAGCGCATGACGTCCTGTTTTGCGGAAACTGCCAAAATGTTTGGCCTGGAAGTCAGTCTGAAGAAAACTGAGGTCCTCCATCAGCCAGCTCCCCACCATGACTACCAGCACTCCCACATCTCCATCGGGCACACAGAACTCAAAACGGTCAACCAGTTTACCTACCTCGGCTGCACCTTTTCATCTGATGCAAGGATCGACAACGAGATAGACAACAGACTCGCCAAGGCAAATAGCATCTTTGGAAGACTGCACAAAAGTGTCCGGAAAAACAACCACCTGAAGAAACACACAAAGATCAGTGTGTACAGAGCTGTTGTCATACCCACACTCCTGTTCGGCTCCGAAACATGGGTCCTCTACCGGCATCACCTACGGCTCCTAGAACGCTTCCATCAGCACTGTCTCTGCTCCATCCTCAATATTCATTCGAGTGACTTCATCACCAACGTCGAAGTACTCGAGCTGGCAGAGTCCGCAAGCATCGAATCCATGCTGCTGAAGACCCAACTGCGCTGGGTGGGTCACGTCTCCAGAATGGAGGACCATCGCCTTCCCAAGATCGTGTTATATGGCGAGCTCTCCACTGGCCACCGAGACAGAGGTGCACCAAAGAAGAGGTACAAGGACTGTTTAAAGAAATCTCTTGGTGCCTACCACATTGACCACCTCCAGTGGGCTGATATCGCCTCCAACTATGCATCTTGGTGCCTCACAGTTTGGCGGGCAGCAACCTCCTTTGAAGAAGACCGCAGAGCCCACCTCACTGACAAAAGACAAAGGAGGAAAAACCCAACACCCAACCCCAACCAACCAATATTCCCTTGCAACCGCTGCAACCGTGCCTGCCTGTCCCGCATCGGACTTGTCAGTCACCAACAAGTCTGCAGCAGACGTGGACACACCCCTCCATAAATCTTCGTCCGCGAAGCCAAGCCAAAGAAAGAAAAGAAAAAGAAGGAGGGTGGGAGATGAACTTTCCTTAGCCTTCTCAGGAAGTAGAGACACTGCTGGGCTTTCTTGGCAATGGAGTTAGTGTTGTGGGACCGGGTGAGCTTCTCCGTCAAGTGCTCACTAAGAAACTTGGTACTATTGATGACCTCAGTAGTAGAGTCATCAGTGGTCTGTGGAGCGTGGTTCCCCTCCGGGCTCTCCTGAAGTTGACAACCATCTCTTTTGTTTTATTACCATTCAGATGCAGGTTGTTGGCTCTGCACCAGTCCGTTAGCAACTGAGCCTCATCTCTGTACGCTGACTCGTCGATCTTGCAACCAAGACCTTTGCAAAATCTATTACACCCTTGTTTGTAGCTGATATCAATCAATGTTCAGAGGGTTCCCAAGAACTTGTCATTGCATTTTAATGCCTCTGATATTTATCTCTGAGTTCTAAATTAACTCAGCAAAGTCGAACTGCGGAACAATGCAACTGATTCAATTCTTGTGGCTTTTAAAAGGTTCTTCCCGAAAATCTAACCCCCAAGATGAACAAGAAGGATAACAATCCTTCAATTATGAGATTATCCTCATATACATTGTACAATGTTCATATGCACCAAATCTCTTAGTCTGGGCAGTTAGTGATACCTGGTCTCTGATTATTCTTAATATCGGATATTACCCAGAGATTTGTCATCACTTTTGTCCTCAGCTAGTCCAACATTCTCTCATTGTACAACTGTAACCTGAGGAGCAGGTACAAAAACACAGGCCCACCACTGTGTTCACTAATGAGTTTTTTTTTGGCTTCTAACAAGACAGGTAGACAAAAAAGTTCACTGAGGAACGTGGATGTTCGGAACCCTTTGTCCCATCTCTGGTGAAATAAGTAGGTCCTATTGTTTTCCCCGTGGGTTAAATTGAAAAGACCCTGTCTTTAGCGAGCATGATGCAGAACCTTGTGCGGGATGTGGAGATGGAATGATACCTCTTGGAGCTGCATAGGCTCTTGTTTGTTTCTTATTTCACACTAATGGTTCTGGAGCATACGAGTCATGCTTCTCACGGCATTAAAATACGCCTGTCATTAAATCTGTTTATGGCAGCTTCAGTGACTGGTGCGGCTTTTCTCCCTGGACTGCTGTATATCCTTCCTCTGGGACATGGCTTGCTGGAAGCCCTGAGTCTTGATGTTGTAGCCCCCATTGTTTCCACTGCAGACTGAGACTTCTACTGCTTTGACGATCATGCTTTGATTTCCAGGAACATGCATTAATATCAAACCGTGATGTCGTTACCCTTTGATTTTAATGAGCTGACGCATTTACAATAATGTTAATATAGTTCTGATTAACAGAATGGAAGTGAATGAGTCCCTGATGCTGGTTAAAAGACACCTCTACACGGCTAAACAATCGTAGCAAAATTAACAGTGTTCTTTAACTGTCCTTGCTCTCGAAAGTTATTTAGTGATATATAATTACTTCTTCACCGTGACAGAGGTGCACTAAAGAAAAGGTACAAGGACTGCCTAAAGAAATATCTTGGTGCCTGCCACATTGACCACCGCCAGTGGGCTGATATCGCCTCAAACCGTGCATCTTGGCGCCTCACAGTTTGGCGGGCAGCAACCTCCTTTGAAGAAGACCGCAGAGCCCACCTCACTGACAAAAGGCAAAGGAGGAAAAACCCAACACCCAACCCCAACCAACCAATTTCCCCCTGCAACCGCTGCAACCGTGTCTGCCTGTTCCGCATCGGACTTGTCAGCCACAAACGAGCCTGCAGCTGACGTGGACTTTTTACCCCCTCCATAAATCTTCGTCCGCGAAGCCAAGCCAAAGAAAAGAATTACTTCTTTCAGCTTTTTGCAGTCATTGTATGATTTCTTGTTTTCTCAGTTCATTCTGAACTTCAAAATGCTTGAAATTAAAGCAACATGAAATGTGATTGATTTTTAAAAAAAATTTGGTTAATTTGTACAGAAAATATCTTTCCTGAGCGTGTTGTGAATCGTCACTGACATTTACAAAAGGCCTGTGGTGAGACATGGGCTGGAACAAAACTGTGGACACTGAGGTAGAGGATTTAATTCTAGACTGTAAAATGTTAAAAAAAAGTTGAAATCACACTTGTGGCTCAGACACTGCAGTCACAGAGATAGTGTCTGATGCAAAAACCCACACTTGTAGTATTGTGAGCTGGACGACCACCAGGTTGGGTGCTAAAAGTCTTAAAAGCATTACTGAACTGAACTGCTATTTATTGCTTAGGCTTGCACGAGCAGGAGAACCGGAAGGGTCTCATGTGGAGCGGCAGAAAGAAGACTTGAGCCATTTTATTGAAAGCAATTATCATTTGATTGAGGTTAGTAATTGATGGATTTTTATTTAGTACTACTTTGAAATGTCTAGCATTTCATGGTCCTTTATAATGAAATATACAGGAAAGAGTGAGTCAGATTGACTTTATTTAAAAGCTATTGTAGCTGGTGCTCAGTGAGGAGACAGTTTCCATAGAAGGAGAGACCAGAGGGAGGATGGTCCATCACATGTGCTCAGTGTACAATATGGACATGTGCAATGAACAATGTGAGTTAATTAAGGATTTTCTTACTGCAGCGTGCCACGGACTCCAACAGGGTGGCGCAATGAGTATTGATGCAGACTGGGGTTCAGTCCTGACCTCAGGTCCTGTCTGGGTGGAATTTTCAGGTTCTCCCTAGGACTGTGCAGGCTTTCTCTTGATGTTCTGGTTTTCTCCCACATCCCAAAGATGTGGGGTAACTTGTACCAACTGTGCAGATGAGTAGTAGAATCAGGAAAAATGTGGATAACCTGGAGAAAATGGGAAAAAAATGGGATTAATATAGGATTCATGTAAATAGATGGCTGATGGTCAGTGTGGACTGAGTGGGTTAAAGGCTCGATCTCTCATTTATTTGTAATGAGTCTTAAAGCATTACTGATCTTGTTACACTCAAGTGTAAGATAAGGCAGTGTCAGAAAGCGAAATGGGAATCTCAAAACCCAAACCTAGGACCATGTCAATGCAATGGATTTGAAATCCTTTAAAGATAAAATTATTATCAACAAGGGCCTGAACAATAATAATTTCCATTTGGAGGAAGGGTGCAGTCTCTAGATCAAAGGGCAGAGGGTAGATCACTATAGAGAAATTGAAGCAACTGCGCCTTTTCCAGAGATCAAACAGAGTCATTTCTATTCTCTAATAAGTGATTTTGATTCTTCATGAATATAATGGTCCATATAATGGTCCACTTAATATCTTTACTTAAATAAAGACAGAATTTGCAGATTGATGCACAATCAATTACACAAAGACTGAAAGTTACTGAACACAAGGCTTTTGTTTACAAGAGATGGACAGCATCAGTGCTTACACTGACCCAGACTGGAACTGCGGGTAGGCTTGTGGCATGACACGAGCTGGCCAGTGAGACCAGGAAAGGTCATGTTGTTTATATATGACAAATATTTTGTACAATATTGGTTTCACCACAACAGGTCTGGCAGAGAGATCATGTTTAAATTGCAGGGAGGAGGGTGTGAAGTGGAGAGGACAAAGGAAATATCTCGGATAGGGTGAGGTCTGACTTTTCTTACTGCAACTAGAAACAAGCTTGTTAATTCTCTTTTCCAGTTCTGACAATGGCTCTTCTACATTCACAGATGCTATGTGATCTGCTGAGTGTTTTCAAAATGTTCTGCTTTTATTTCAGAAGAACATATACAGTCTTTTTGAAAAATATTGCATGTTTGACTGCAAAGAAATAAGGATTGGTTAAGATTTGGGGTCAAATTCAAATTTGTTTCAAACCTTTGGTGGCCAACTTTCGCTATGGAGAAAGGTTATCTCAACTCATGCTATGGAGATAAGTTGTCTCAACTCACGCTATGGAGAGGTTGTCTCAACTCACGCTATGGAGATAGGTTATCACAACTCGCGCTATGGAGATAGGTTGTCTCAACTCATGCTATGGAGGAAGGTTGTCTCAACTTGCGCTATGGAGATAAGTTATCTCAACTCGCGCTATGGAGATAGGTTGTCTCAACTCATACTATGGAGGAAGGTTGTCTCAACTCGCACTATGGAGATAGGTTGTCTCAACTCATGCTATGGAGATAGGTTATCTCAACTCATGCTATGAAGATAGGTTGTCTCAACATGCTATGGAGATAGGTTGTCTCAACTTATGCTATGGAGATAGGTTATCTCAACACGCTATGGAGATAGGTTGTCTCAACTCATGCTATGGAGATAGGTTATCTCAACTCATGCTATGAAGATAGGTTGTCTCAACATGCTATGGAGATAGGTTGTCTCAACTCACGCTATGGAGATAAGTTATCTCAACTCGCGCTATGGAGATAGGTTGTCTCAACTCATACTATGGAGGAAGGTTGTCTCAACTCATGCTATGGAGATAGGTTATCTCAACTCATGCTATGAAGATAGGTTGTCTCAACATGCTATGGAGATAGGTTGTCTCAACTCATGCTATGGAGATAGGTTATCTCAACACGCTATGGAGATAGGTTGTCTGAACTCATGCTATGGAGATAGGTTATCTCAATCTATGCTATGGAGATAGGTTGTCTCAACTCATGCTATGGAGATAGGTTATCGCAACTCATGCTATGGAGATAGGTTATCTCAACTCGCGCTATGGAGATAGGTTGTCTCAACTCACGCTATGGAGATAGTTTGTCTCAACTCATGCTATGGAGATAGGTTGTCTCAACTCATGCTATGGAGATAGGTTGTCTCAACTCGCGCTATGGAGATAAGTTATCTCAACTCACACTATGGAGAGGTTGTCTCAACTCGCGCTATGGAGATAGGTTATCTCAATCTATGCTATGGAGATAGGTTGTCTCAACTCACGCTATGGAGATAGGTTGTCTTAACTCATGCTATGGAGATAGGTTATCTCAACTCATGCTATGGAGAAAGGTTATCTCAACATGCTATGAAGATAGGTTGTCTCAACTCACACTATGGAGATAGGTTATCTCAACTCATGCTATGGAGATAGGTTATCTCAACTACATGATTGCAAGAGTTACCCAGGAAAGTGTCCTGAGCCCGTGATCTTCATCATGATCTTTCTTCCATCAAAAGGTCAGAAGTGACTTTGCCTTTTGGCCAAGTTTCATCTCCCTGCACAATCCCTCAGACACCTGGACTTGGGCTGACAAATTACAAATACTGTTATGCCCACTATGGGCTTGGAGAGAATGCACACCCACCTCATCATAAGTTTCAGTATCATTCCTTATGTTAATCCCTCATTATCAACATCCTTGGTCAGGTGGGACAGCTTTCCAAAGCCTCCCTCCCAAGGAAGGGACTGAGATGCGACAGAATTATTTCCATTTGCTTGAATGGCTCCGGTTACCGCATTGCTCGGAAAGCACATTCTGTGCTGAAGCAAGTAGCCTGCCTCATCATACCTCGCCTCCTCACCCCTCTGCATTCATCTAGGCATTCAACTCTTCCAGCATGCATGCTTTGGCGCCTACTTTGCAGCTGTGAGACGCCCACAGAATCATTGAGTTCCTGGACGAATGCTGCTTTAAAATGAGCTTGGCTGCTCTTTCGTGGGGTGTAAAGCTGACAGGGCTAAGATAAATTATAACTATCGAGCTGGCTGTTACAGACATCCCAACTGACCCCCACCCCCCAAATCCTGCAGTGAAATTCACAAAAAATGTTCACAGATTTTGTGTAGAATGGAGTCTGAATATAACAATATGAAATTGAAAAGTCCTTTGAATAATTCAAACCTCCTACACTAAGGAGCTTCAGAACCAAAAAATTAAATGACCTCATTACAACAATGCAGAACGAGAAGTTTGTGGGTGTTACAGTCATCTACAATATTTTCAAAGTCAAAAGGTCACATTGGAAGTTCCTCTACTCAATAATTCATTTCTCAGGTGGTACCTGTCACTGGCAAGACTGGAGTTTAGCATTGTTTTGAGGAAACTTCTCTTCAACAAAGTGATGGTGCTCCCATGGTGCAGTTTCTTGAAGATTTCTGGGATCTGGACAAAAAGGGATACTGGTATGTTGTCATGTATGGATGGTAGGTGTTGCACATTAAAGTTGGTGGTGTTTCCTGGAGCCTCCTTCCCTTCCCTTCAAGCTGGTTCATTTCCTGAGGATGCCGTTGGACAAACATTGGTGCGCTGTATTTGCTGGATAGTGGTGCAAATGATTTTAAATTTATTTATCATCCGGTTGTACCAGAACAACCTGACAAAGCAACGTTCTTTGGTCCACAACTCAAAATAGGGCAAACACAAATACTGACATAATGCACATACAGACTGTAATTGTGACTAACATCAACCACACGAGACAGAGTGCAAGTTAAACACTAGTTTTAATTGACTAATATATATTTAGCTACGTCTTGTCTCTGTGCAAGCCTAGTTCAGAATGGAGGAGCATGAGCTCTGATCGGCTTTATATACAAGGTCGTCAGGTGGTGGCCCTGGTGACTTAGTGGTGTAATTGCAGATCACCACACAGTCAAGTACAGCACATGAATACATACGTTGCAAATAAATATTATTGATAAGTATTGAAGTCTCAGACAGTTGCTTTAGCAGTTCTTTGGTAATTCAACAATCTTGCTGCCCATGGGAAGAAGATGTTCTACAGCCTTGTAGATCTGGCTCTGATATTTTGCTATCTCTTTCCTGATAGGAGGAGCTGGAAGATGCTGTACCAGATCTGCCCTAATTTTACAAGCCCTCTTCAAACATTGATCCCAGTTCATCACATCAATTGGAGGCAGGTGGGGGGAGGCTGCAGTGATTCTCTCTGATGCTTTTATGTTCCTGTTTGCCTACCGCATCAATGGGTCGACAGCACATGCCAGCTCACTGGCTCTACATGAAGCCCTGAAACACCTGAACAGCAAAGACACATACATAGGATGCTCTTTATTGAGTAGAGTTTTGGCTTTCAACACCATCACCCCCTCAAAACTGATTAGGAAATTCCAAGATTGAGCCTCAACACCCCACTGCATAATTGGATCATGGATATCCTCACCTCCAGACCACAATCAGTGAGGATTGGTATGAACCTCTCCTCCACAATCTCCATCAGTACCAGAGCACCACAAGGGTGTGCTCTTAGACCTTCGCTCTACTCACTTTATACCTATGACCACGTGGATAGGTACCTTAACAACACCATCTAAAAATTTGCTGAGGATATCACGGTAGTGGATTGTATAAAAAGGGGCAGTGAGTCAGCATATAGAAGGAAGATTTAAAACTTGACCGAATGGTGTATGCACAACACTTCGCCCTCAATTTCACCAAAACCAAGGAGCTGATTGTGGTCTTTAGAAAGGGAAAACCAGAGGTGTATGATCCAGTTATCATTTGGGTATCAGAGGTGGAAAGGGTGACCAATTTTAAATTTTTGGGATGACACACTAATGTCATCATGAAGAAAGCCCATCAGTGCCTCTACTTCCTCAGGAGTTTGTAGAAGATTGGCACGACATTGAAAACTTTGGGAAACTTCTACCAATGTGTAGTGGAAAATGGGCTGACCAGTTGCATCACGGTCTGGTATGGGTTCACCAGTACCCCTGAGCGTAAAGCCCTGCAAAAAGGTAGTGGACACAGCCCAGGACATCACAGGCCAACCCCTCCCGACTATCGAGAACGTCAAGAGGGATTGCTGCCATCAGAAAGCAGCAGCAATCATCAAGGATCCACACCACCCAGCACATGCTCTGTTCTCACTGCTGCCATCAGGAAAGAGGTCCAGGTGCCACAAGATTCACCCCACCAGGTTCAGGAACAGCTGCTCATTTAAGAACTTACTTTATACTTTATTACTGATTATTTTAGCACAGTTAATTTGTTTATATTTCTCTCTAGTAAATATACAGTATTTTTTCTGGAGTATTGTTATTTGCTCTACTGATAAATAGAAATTTTGCCCGGTCCACAGGAAAAATAATCTCAGGATTGTATGTGTTGTCATGTATATTCACTTGACAATAAATCTAAACTTTTGAGTTTTGACCACCAGTCCAATGATCTACAGCAACAGTAGCGCACTGCCTCCCAGGACACTCTAGGTAGAGGTCCTGAAGAAGATTGACAATATGGTGTCTGCTAGCCTTGCCTGCCTCAGTCTGCACTTTCCTGACAAGTGAGAAGATGTGCATCCGTAATAGGTCACTTCTTAAGGGGACTCCGAGGAACTTTGTGCTCTCTCCTCACTCCACTACCCGGCTATTAATGTGTAGTGGAGGGTGGTCATCCCCTGTCTTCCTGAAGTCCACAATCATCTCTTTTGTCTTGACCACACTGAGACTCAGGTTGTTCCCCCAGCGCCATTTCACAGGATTTTCCACCTCTTCTCTGCAGTGCGACTCATCGCTGTTGCTGGTAAGCCGACTACTGTCGTGTCATCTGCAAACTTGATGACCGTGAAGGAGCTGGATCTGGTGATGCAGTCGTGGGTCATTAGTGTGAATGGGAGCGAACTGAGCACACAGCCCTGAGATGTGTCTGTGCGCAGCCTGATGATGCCTGACAAACCGTTAGGAAGTCCAGAATCCAGCTGCAGAGAGAGGTATTGAAATCCCACTGAGGAGAGCTTCTCCACCAGCCTCTGGGGTATCATTGTATAAAATGCCAAGCTGAATTCAATGATCAGCAGCCTGGTGTGTGGGGCATCATTCACCTAGTGTGTTATGATGGAGTGGAGGCACAAGAATACAGCATCATCAGTGGAATGGTTCCATCTGTAGGCGAATTGAATTGGGTCCAGTGCATTTCATAATGGTGGAGGTCAATGCCAGGGAGCAGTAGTCAGTGAGGCCTGTTACTGTCATCCTCTTTGGTACCAGGATAATGGTGTTTGTCTTGAAATCTGCAGGGACAATAAACTGTTGCAATTACATTTTGAAGGTGTCCATAATGAACCTCTAACAGTTGGACTGCGCAGTCCTTCGGTATCTGCCCAGGTATGTTGTCTGGTGCCACTGCCTTGTGTGGGTCCACACTGGGTAGGATTCTCCTTACCTCACCACAGCTTCGCAAGGATCTTTTCTTCAGTGAGAGATGGAGTTTTCTTTAGCATCAGCCCACTGTTCTCATTGAACCATGTGTAGAAGATGTTCATTCCGTCCAGAAGGAAGGTTCATTATCGTTGACTTGAAAGGTTTTGATCTGTTATTGTTTTAATACCCACTCAGAACGGCAAGGCACCTGAATGAATGAACCTTGCCACACAAGTATCATGTACAGAGCATGAGGTGCCTATCACAGGCCTCGTGTAAAGACCAGGAGATGCCTATCATGTTAGCTGCTTTGTCCTGATGGGATGGCACAGAGGCATAGCTGATAAGAGCGTCACAGCATTAGTGACCCAGGCTTGTTCCTGATCTTGAGTGCTGTCTGAGTAGAGTTTGCATGCTCTCTCTTTAACTTGTAGAGCTTTCCCCATGTGCTCCAGTTTCTTCCCACCTCCCAAAGATATGTGTTGGTAAATCAACTAAATGGCCACTGTAAATTGTCCCCAGTGTGCAGATAAGTGGTACAATCTAGAGGGGTTGATGGGAATGAAAGAGGAATAAAATTGGATTTGTGATTAATGTAAATGGTCATTGTGGATTCAGAGTTAAATTTTAAATTTAAACATGCAGCACAGTAACAGGCCCATTTGGCCCATGACCCCATGCCGCCCAATTACACTCAATTGACCTACAACCCACGGTATGTTTGAATGGTGGGAGGAAACGAAAGAACCTGGAGTAAACTTCTTATAGTCAGTGCCAGATTCAAACCTTGGTCACTGGTGCTGTTACAACGTTGCACTATGCTAACTGTTTCACCCAAAAGTTGAAGGACCTGTTTCCACATTATCTCTCCACACTGTATGACTTAGTTGGGGCTGCTCTCATCCAAACAAATGCAGGGATTTCCACCATGCTTTGAGGATGGCCGACGTGCACTGGGGAGCCAAAATTGGAACTTATCCTTGAACATCCAGCCTCTTGAGTTGTTCTGTTGGTCACAGTATTCCTGTGATGGTTAATTTGAATTTCCAATCTGTGGTGATCCTCTGGGCGATGAGGTTGAGAGTGAGGTTGCAGAAGGAATGTGGGAAGCAGATTAATGACTGAATCATCCAGAAAAGATTCTCTACCGTTACACTGTTAACTACATCCTGCGCTTTTAGCTTCCGTTTCCCATTCTTTGCCCTAACATCTGTTTTCTGCCTTGCTATGGGCCCATCACATTATTTCTCACACCTTCAGAAGCAGCCAGCTTTCACTTGATGTGCACTTCACCACCCCTCTCTTCATCCATCCATCCCTGTCACCCATTTGTGGCACGTCTCCCTCTCTGAATATACTGCATCCACTGGGTGAGTGGGCACAGTTGCTTAAAGCAAAGGCTATCAACATGGAACTTATAAACTGTCTAAGAGCTGACAGCATCAATTTGTCGCCTGTAAGCCAATTGATTTTTGAACAGTTGCAGACTGAAAATGTCAGCGAAAAGTTTGGTATCTTGCACTTCCAACCTCCTACTGCCACCCCTACCCCACCCAGTTCATTGCCTTGTAAGCTGTGATAATTCCAGTGCTCAGTTTCTTTGGTGAATTGTGACTCCACTACTCTCTTTATAGTGAGTCTCTTTCTGATCCTTTTCAGTGAAAAGAGTTTTCTCAACCTTTTAATCCTTTTGCCAGCTAACAACTCTCTGCCTCTGTTTACTGACCTCTCCAGACAGACCCTGTCTGGCTTCTCTTAATTGCATACATCTCTATGCATAAGAAATCGGAGCAGGAGTAGGCCATCCAGCCAGTCAAACCCGCTCTGCCATTCAATGAGATCATGGCTGATGTGATGTGAGGCTCATCTCCAACTACCTGCCTTTTCCCCATATCCCTTAATTCCCCTACTATGTAAAACTCTATCCAACACTGGAAACAAAATCTCCGCACTATATTCCTCTGCTCTGCATTAAACAACATTAGCCCAACCAGCTGAAGGCAAAATACCGCAGAAGCTGGAAATCTAAAATAAAAACAGTAAAGGTCAATACTACTCAGCAGGTCAGGAAAGCTTCAATGGTAGGAGAAACAAAGATATCATTTGAGTCCATGGCATCTCATTAATTCCAAGACCACCGCTTGGACTGTTAAGCTGCTGAGTACTTACAGCACTTCCACTTTCTATCCCAATAGAACCAGTCTTAGCTCAGAATCCAAGCCCCAGCACAATCCTCGCAGAATTCCAGTGAAGTTAAGATCTGACTACAGAGGAAGTTAGTATCTTATTCTTCCAAGTCAGCCCTCACTGCCAGCAGGCTGTTACTCATGACACTTCCACTGCTCACTGGATATCCCTCCCCATTTTCACCACGTAGATTCCCCACTATGGAATCTTAGAGTGCCTAATGAAAAATCATATATAAATGAACATTTCTCTTTCAAGATAAAGGGAGTTTCAACATTCCGCACATTAATTGTATATATTACTGCAGTACTTTTCTGCTTTACCTTCTCTTTCTTCTTTCCTTTTCTTTCCCTTCCTCTTTCCCTCTCTCTTACTCTTTCTCCCCTACCCCTCCCCTTTCTCTCTCCCTCTTTTCCTCTCCCCTCCCATTCTCTCTTTTTCTTTCTTTCTCTCCTATTTCACACTGCCTGTCCCCCTCTCTGTCTCTGTCTCTGTCTCTGTCTCTGTCTCTGTCTCTGTCTCTGTCTCTATCTCTCTCTCTCTCTCTCTCTCTCTCTCTCTCTCTCTCTCTCTCTCTCTCTCTCTCTCTCTCTCTGTCTCCCCCTAACCAGAGGCAAATCTGCCAGTTTAATCCAGACTGTGACCAACATAGTAGAGCTTGTAATATTCGGGACACGGTCATCACTATCTAGACCAGAGATTTTCAACCTTTTTTCCCCACTCACATCTCTTCTTCTTCTTTCTTCTTTGGCTTGGCTTCGCAGACGAAGATTTATGGAGGGGGTAAATGTCCACGTCAGCTGCAGGCTCGATTGTGGCTGACAAGTCCGATGCGGGACAGGCAGACACGATTTCAGCGGTTGCAGGGGAAAATTGGTTGGTTGGGGTTGGGTGTTGGGTTTTTCCTCCTTTGTCTTTTGTCAGTGAGCTGGGCTCTGTGGTCTTCTTCAAAGGAGGTTGCTGCCCGCCGAACTGTGAGGCGCCAAGATGCACAGTTTGAGGCGATATCAGCCCACTGGCAGTGGTCAATGTGGCAGGCACCAAGAGATTTCTTTAGGCAGTCCTTGTACCTCTTCTTTGGTGCACCTCTGTCCACGGTGGCCAGTGGAGAGCTCGCCATATAACACGATCTTGGGAAGGCAATGGTCCTCCATTCTGGAGACGTGACCCACCCAGCGCAGCTGGATCTTCAGCAGCGTGGACTCGATGCTGCACTTTAAGTAATCCGTAGGCCATCAGTACTCTGTGATTGGTAAGAGATTGCTTAAGGTGGTAAGTGAGAGGGTAAAAAAAGGCTCTAGACCCAATTGTAACTGAAATATTTTGCTTGAGAAAAATTGTCATTGGCCTTTGGAGTTAAGCACATAATATGTCAATTAGGTACGATTAAAACAGTGTTTTTCAAACTTTTTCTTTCACCCACATACCACCTTAAGCAATCCCTTACTAATCACAGAGCACGTATGTCAGAGGGATTGCTTAAAGTGGAATGTGAGTGGAAAGAAAAAGTTTGAAAACCATTTCTAGACTGATCGTCAGCTCATCTTATTTTTAACATTGTGTTATTCTCAGTTTCTTTCCGCATCTCTGCATCAATTATAAAGTGGACAAATCCAACAGAGCAGTGTTGGAATTAATGCTGTTTATTGTTTGAAGCCATTCAGAAGGAACTTTTGAATAATAGACCCAAAATTCAATCGTGCTGTGTTTTTTTCCCTAATTGTGACAAGCCAAGTTTGTTATCAACAATGTCCATCTTTTAATTTGAGTAAGGTAGCTGCTATAGAGGACTCTAAGTGCAAGCGGTGCCACTGATCATCGGCGATCACAATTGGGTGATGTCATTGGACATTCTCTGTTGCAATGTCCCTTTCCAAACAATCTGAAACCTAATTCTATTATGAGTTCTGCTACCCAAATGTTCCATCACTGAAACACACCCAGTCTTTCCTACTAAATATTTTTAAGAATATGTTCCAATATTTCTGATCTGACAAAAGGTCTCTGGCCTGAAACACTGACTCTATTTCTCTTCCGACAGACTCATCCTCAATCTGCTGTCTGTCCAGTGTTGTCTGTCTGTGTTCTGCCTCCTTCCTCTTTCTTACACGTCTGCTTTAAGGTTGGAATTCATTTGGGTAGGGTAAACTAGTCAAGTCTCTCAGACTGGCACAGCCCAGAACTTAAAATTTATTCAGGCTGATCTAATGGCACATAAACACTTGTTTAAAGGTGCAGCAAAGCTGACATCAGGTCTCCTTATCGTGTCCAGTTTGTGGTCTTCAGGCCATTCATTCATTTACTATACTAACCATGCAAACCAGAAATATACAGTATATTGCAACATTTATGACGATGTAGGCTTTACTACTTTTGCAAATCCCATTTTGATTGCGAGTGCAAGGCTAAGATATTGGCATGAAGCCTTTCTAATTACAATAGGACTCCTGGCACTTACGTAATTACTCAAGTCCTGCTGGCAATTCCTAATTGTCATTCTTTATTTGGCAAAATTTTCTTGGAACTAAATTCACAGTCTTAAAAATTACTCTAACAGAGATAGATTAAATGCGATACTGTATTGGAATAATAAATTAATTACAACTAAAAGTAAATGCTTAAATATGTACATCACTGATTGCGAAATGTAGCACGATAATGCAAATTTGTTTGGAAGTGCATTACTATTGCTTATTTTCTATGAAAAAGAATGTCTTGTGTTCAATTATATTTCTGAATAATTTCCTTTTCCTTCTAATGAATCATCAGCCTTTCTTAATCTTCAGCTCCATGTGACTCTATGTTATATAATCCAGATAATGTGAACTATTTTGTAACCGCATAAGAATACACCCTCCGCGCTGTAGTAATTGTAGTGCACCCCTGTGGAGTGTGTATGTGTGAATAGTTTCCTGAGATGGTGGAAGACATCAGTAAGTAAAGTATCTTCTGTTATTTGAATCTTGCATCTCCAAGTTATTTAAGAAGCCTCCCAAGTAACACAGAGACATCACACTATCCTTTCCCAATCTCACCTGACCTGCTGATTATATCCAACAATTTCTGGGTTTATAAAAAAAAACTCTGTCACAGCCCCTTATTTACTTCCATTTTTAAAAAAAAATCAGATTTTTCAGATTTCAGTTTTATTGTCATAGTACATACATAACATCATATACAACCCTGAGATTCTTTTACTTGCAGGTGCGGCAGAATTACCACTAATTGGCAGTGGTAAATGTACACAATGTACACAGGTAAAGAAACAAATAATAAGTGAATAGATTTGTTGCTTGAGAATTTCTATCTTAGCTCTGATCTGATTCTTTTACCTGCCCTGATCCATCGTAATATATGACACCAACGTTGTTGCATCTCCTTGATTCTTAAAGTGTCTTTGATATACTCCTAGCTTACTCTCCATTTTTCCTTCAGAAGCTTCAGTACCACTTATATTCAATCAAATGCACATTGACGTTTTAAGACCAACTTTGATCAATGACCAGTTATTTTCATTGCATTGCTCCTTTCTCAGATATTCCTTTCATGAACAAGGTGGTATGCCCTCTGGGATCTGTCCCCAGAAGAGCTGAACATGGCTAGGATTGAAGAACAAGGGCCTGTTGATTGGTGATGTAATTAGAGGAGAACCAGTAAATATTAGATTGTAACTGAAGTAGTAACTCAGTTTTATTTGCATCTGGGAGTTGAATGTTGTAT
Source organism: Narcine bancroftii (assembly GCF_036971445.1). NCBI lineage: Eukaryota > Metazoa > Chordata > Chondrichthyes > Torpediniformes > Narcinidae > Narcine > Narcine bancroftii. The sequence continues at coordinate 28,320,970 of NC_091482.1, forward strand.
CAAAGCACATTGACACAATTAACAATTGCTTCTGAAGGTGAGAGAAAGGCACACAACAATACAATTCAGTTTCGCACATCAACTGACTGCAGATAAACAATTTAAAGTGAGTAAATGGTATCTTTTGTGCAATAATTCCCTGAATGCAAAAGAAGATATCATGGATGGTAGAATTTTCAAAGGAATGCAGAAAATGTTGGAAATACCCAGCAGGGCATCTCTGGACCAGAAATATAATTTTCTGCATACTTATCAGTTTGCAACATAACAGTGACCACATCAGATTCTGCAACGAACTTGAGGCTCCCACAGTTCACTGAAGCAATTCAGCAAGTTCAGGAATGGCATTTTAAAGTTTTATCAGGGTGCATAGCCAGTTTTCGATTCTTTGAGTTAGAATACTGCAAAATATCCACATTTTTCCTTTTACGTTTTCCATGATGGATCAGAAGCATTCTCCAGTCAAAGCCATTCCAGAACATTTAGATCATTCCTGGAGTTGTCTTGAACAAGTCATGAAATTCGATGTCTTGCAGCAGCGTCATAATGTAAACATTCATTTTATAACCATCTTACAACATTACTATAAAAATAAAATAAAATAATAACAATAGTTCACGAAAAGTAAGGCAGTGCCTTTGATTCATTGATTATTCAGGAATTTAATGGCAGTTAAATTCTTGTGCCAATGTGTGCTCATCTTCAGGCTCCTGCACCCTTTCCCTATGGCAATGGAGTGAAGAGGCCATGGTCTGGGTGGTGGGGGTCTGAGGATAGAGGCTGCTTTTTAAAGCCACTGCCATGTAGAGTGAGGTCTGGTGCCTATGATGTCGCAAGCTAAGTTAACCATCCTCTGGAGTTTTTTTTTGTCTTGAGATTTGGCATTTCCATACCAGACAGTGATGCAACCTGCCAGAATGCTCTTCACGGTACACCTGTAGAAGTTTTCGAGAGTTTTTGGTGACATACCGAATCTTCTCAAACATATCACAAAATATAGCCACTGGCGACTCTTCTTCATGATTGTATCCACATGGTGGCTCCAGGACAGATTACCAAGTTATTTGGAGTCCACAGAAGTGACTTATTGGAGATACAAAACATTTCCACACTTGTCAGGAAGGTTCAATAGTGACAGCACTTCTGGAGAGGACTAAGGCAGTCAAGGCAACCGGCCACCATCCTGTCAAGTTTCTCCAGGAGCTCTATCGAGAGCATCCTGGTCTGCTGCAAGACAGTGTAGTATGGTAGCTGTAGAGCAGGGGTGGACAACCCAAGGTCCACGGGCTGGATGCGGCCCACAATCCAAATTCATGCGGCCCAGTTTGTGGCTCCCCCCCCCAACTCTATGTGCTGCTCCCACCCTGTACCCGGTTCCCACCTTCAGTGAGCACTGCCCCCAGACCCACCCCTGCCTTTTGTTCTGGATACAACATCCCTCCCCTCCCCCCCCCATCCTTTGCACTGGTGTCCTCCCTGCTCTCTGCAATGGAGACACCCACCCTCTGAGACTCCCCCTGCCCTCTGCGCAAGCCCCCCACCCCGTTATGTTCTTCCCCCCTCATGGTGACGTTCTCCCTCTCCCATGGTCTTGTTCTCCCCCTTCTCAAGGTGACATTATCCCGCTGTCTGTGAGAGACCCACGTCTGTGCGACTCTCCCTCTCTCTCTCTCTCTCTCTCTCTCTCTCACCCTGTTTCTGTATGTGAGACTTTTTCTGCGTGTGTATATGACACCATCTCTTAGCCTCTTTCACACCGCCAAGGACCTGAGGGTCGAACCAGGTAATTTAGTGGGTCTGTATCCAGTAACTGCACTCTGGGAAACATCCCAACTGGGCCGGGTAAACTGAAATCAACCGGCTCTGACTATTGGCGGAGACAAGTGTCAGATCCGGCTGAGTTAACTTGTTAATCACCAAGTGGTGGTGTGAAGGGTCTGAGGGACTAATCCACATTACAATCTTCCTGCTCACACCAAACTATCTGAGTTTTTAATGTGAACATAATGCGCTGTTAAAGGTTGTTCCAGACCTGTTGCAGCAAGAAATGTGAGAAGGATTCAATTAATAGAATTGATATTGATATTGACAGACACTCCATTCCATATCTGAAATATTAAGGACTTTTGCCTGGTCAATTTAAATTATTATTTCAATAAAATTTGTTAAGTTCACCCAGCTGATTTCAGGGGTATTTTTGATTTAGAAAGAATAGAAATAGCTAATATGAAACATATTTGGAAGATCACTTGACCTACACGTCTTTTTGGAAGAACTAACTTCCTTTCAGTGAATGAAGTAATCTACCTACATTTGACCCAGATCTCTCTAACCCTTCCCTTTCTATGAGCTTTCTAATGTATTTTTAATGTCATAATTGTTCCTGGGTCTTCCTTTGGCAGCTCATTCCTTATATGCACTTGCCTCTGCGTGAAAAATTTGCTTTTTGCATACTGTTATGAGCCCAGAGGACCCCAAAACCCAGCAGCAATAGAAATTCACCAAGACAAACGGCTACTTAAACAAAAGTTTAAGTTAATCACAACCTGTCTTCACAATGGGGTTTTAACAAGCCTGCCAGCTTGTCAAATTGCAGCCTCCAAAATCCTCTGCAGAACTTAGTTCTAACCACTTTCAGGTGCATTCTCCACCAAAAATGTGCCAGCAGAAGCGGATACAGCCCTGCGAAATGGCCTTTCAGGTGGCAGTCTTGAAAGCACTGTGCTGTCCATCTGAAAGGTACAGCTGAATAAGAGGCACCTCAGAGCACACTCCGGCTACTGTCAGCATAGGATGTCGGGGTAGCCGTCGCAGGATGTTGGGGCAGCGGCAGCGGGGAGGGGGCTGTCAGGCAGCAGGGCTGTCAGGGAGAGTGGGGATTTGGGTTGCTGGCTGATTGTCATCAGCCCGCCCTCTAGCAACCGCTTTCAGGCGGCTGCATTCAGGCGCCTTGGGGACTGCTCAGATGCGGAGATTATACTTCCCGGAGGAGGGTTGGTGAGTACTCCTCCGATCTGCATCAGGCTCTTTCAGGTGTCCTCCCCCCGACAGCCATATTTGGGTAGAATATGCGACTTTACAAGGGTATTCTGGCCACTTGAAAGAGACTTCTCTCTAAGATAAATCCTGTTTTATTCTTTACTCTCTCTCTCTCTCTCTCTCTCTCTCTCTCTCTCTCTCTCTCTCTCTCTCTCTCTCTCGCTCTCTCTCTCTCTCTCTCTCTCTCGCTCTCTCTCTCTCTCTGCTTGTAAAAAAATAAAACTGCTTGCAGGGCTAACCCAATCCTTGAAAGATCTTTATCAGCACTTTGAGCCTGGACTGTTTATTTGCACCTGCCTTTTGAAATACCTTCCAAAACAGTTCCATTGTCTTTTGCAAAGCCACTGGTCTCACTTTCAGCAAAGCACTTGCATTTTCAATGAGATGTGGTGTAAGTATCTGTGAAGTGACCTACACTAAACCCCCACAATCTATCTCTTTTACAGACTTATTAATATATAATATAAAATATACCCCATAACAGTACTCTTTAAATCTTTCCCTTCTCATCTTTACTGTCTTGTCCTGGGGAGAAGACTACACCACTCATTATTTTGATACCTCCATAAGGCCGCAGCTAGCTAGACTTGGGAACTGCTTAATGTATGGATCTTTGTATTGATCTATTGACATAAATATATCCTGCAAGGCCCTGCCTCTGCACAGATCCATCCCATTTTGGCTCAGGATAGCAGTCACTGGTGAATTAATGCTGTCAGATCAGCAATTGTTTTAATTTTACATCAGTAATGAGGTCAGACATCACCCTAACAGCCAGCAGCATCTCCCTCATTAATTACCCTCATTCATGGAGTCAACAATTAATCTTTTGCCTCCACAGGTGCTGCTTGACCCACTGTGTTCTTCCAGCATATATTTGTTGTTTCAGATTCCAGGAGCTGCAGTCTCTTCTGTCATCCTGTTTCGTTGAGACCCATTCTATGTTGTCATTGCTTTCAGATTTGAAGTTACTGTGATCCTTCATGTGCAATCATGGAAAGCAGGTGCAGAAGGATTGAGGGCACTTGTCAGCCACCAAAAAAAAAGACCACATCACAGAATGTAACCTGTGAGTTCGGCTGGCTCTGGGAGAGTGACTTGAGGCGACAGGTGCTTTGGGAAAAATTAGCAATCTTGAACGTGAGATATAAACAAGTAAATATTCAAATGCTGGGGTTGAGTGCAATACACAAAAAGAGCTGGAAAAGTTAGCAGGTCATGTTGTATCCACTGGGAGTAAAATGCCTGAGGCCTTCAGGAGAGCCATAACACATGAATAAAAAGATTGGGGGTGAGGGTGGAAAGAGAAGAGGGAGGAACAGGCTAACAGGTGAGAGGTGATGGATGGATATAGGTTGGAGGGTCGAGAAGCTGAGACGTGATGGGGAAGAGGGCTAGCTGATATACCCCAATGCCTAAAGCCTGCAGCTTTTGTCAGATTCACTTAGGTTATCTAATATCTAATAAATAAAACCTTTTTCTGTTAGAGCTTGTTTAGTTATCCACTCATAAACACAAAGGATTCATAGAGAGTTTGCTTTTTTAAATCTTGTTTGAATGGGAAAGCTCCAGTCATACTATTAACATTTTAAAATCACATTTCTGCTTGTTAATTAAATTTAAATGATCACTGGTTCAACTGCAATCTCTCGGAATATTATCAGTATGGTTTGGTAATGAACTATGAGACCTAATAATTTGCATTCCATTGCTGATTTGTGTAGACATCCAGGTTCAATGGAAGATGCCTTCCTTTGCATTCTTGGAGTCTTCATGAAGGCAAGACTGTCAATGGAGAAGAAGCAGAAATAAAAAGGGTGAACCCCCTTCCTCCATCTGTCCTCATGCTCCTGAACAGTTGAAACTGCCAGGTTTCTTTTGCTTTGATTGGCTTGGTGGGTTTACATTGCAAACAATTGGCTAAGGCACAATTCAAATGTGATCTACAAATGTGCCAATTACATTATGGTTGTCAGCAGAATCACAGACGGCAACGAGGAAGCACACAAGAGGGAGATAGATCAGATTGTTACGTGGTATCACAAAAAGTAAAAGCACAATGCTGAAAAACACAGCAGGTCAACAGTGTACTTTACATAGCAAAAATAAAGATACATAACCAATGTTTTGGGTTTGAGCCCTTCCTCAATGTACTTTGATGAAGGGCTCAGGCCTGAAACATTGGTTATGTATCTTTATTTTTGCTATATAAAGTACACAATTTGGCCTTTTGAGTTTCTCCATGCTGTGTTTTGACTTCAGTCACAGTGTCTGCAGACTTTCATGTCTTACTGGTGTCACACCAACAACCTTGCACTCAACATTAGCAAAACCAAGGTGTTGATTTGTGGACTTCAGGAGGAAGTCAGAACACGGACCAGCCCTCATTGAGAAGTCAGCAGTGGGAAGGGTCAAGAACATCAAATTCCAAGTTGTCAACATCTCCAAGGATCTGTCCTGGAGCCTTCATATCCATGCAATCACAAAGAAGGCTCGCCAGTGGTTGTACTTTGTGAGGTGTTTGAGGAGATTTGGTATCTCACTGAAGAGTCTCGAAAACCTCTTCATGTGTACTGTGGAGAGCATTCTGGCTGGTTGCATCACCATCTGATATGGAGGCGCCAATGCTCAGGACAAGAAACAACTCCAGAGCGGTGTTAACTCAGCCTACAACATCGCAGGCACCAGACTTCACTCCTTCGAGGACATCTTCAAGAAGCGGTCTCTTAAAAAAATCAGCCTCTATCCTCAAAGACCCTCACCACCCAGGCCATGCTCTCTTCACTCTGCTATCATTAGGAAAAAGGTACAGGGGAATGAAGATGAGCTCTCAACAGTACAAAGACAGCTTCTTCCCCACTGCCATCAGGTTGCCGAATGAACAGTGAACCAAAGACACTGCCCTGACTTTGTCTTTTTCTTTTTCTAGTGTGAGATTTGGCCAAATCCCAATGAATTTAGCCAACATGTATGCTATCATTCACAATTTTCTGTTGGCTTTATTAGAGTTCAGCTAAGGCTCCCAAGTAAAAATTAATGGAGAGCAACTAATAGACGTGTGATGCACTGCAGTGCAAACAAACAAGCTTGAACCACGAAGGCTGTACTACAGGCTTTAATTCGCTTAAAGCTTGCACACAAGGTTCAGAAAATCTCTACTCTTGCCCAAGGGTCAATGTGAGCCTTTATATGGGGCCGGTGGTTGGCAGGGAGCAGGTGGAGCCAGCCTCCCAGGTTACCTTCCTGCAGGTACAGTGGGCTGCCCCTGCATTTGGCAGGCAGTCACCGACAGTCCAGTGGTTGAATCACCACAAGAAGGATGTCTTAGAAGTGGTTTTAAGATGTTTAAGCTTGGATGCGCCTAAACTTGTGAGTCAAAATTAACATGCAGGGGAAAAAAATAATTCTTAATTCCACAACACACCCCATGCTGCATTAATGATTTAATTAACATGTGGGTTCAGATGATTAATATCAAGCTTTATTTTTTTGCTCTCCAGGTTACAAACTCACTGAATAACTTGGTGCGTGTAGGCATTAAAAATACATAAACTCAGCAATAAACAAAATTGTGAAGAACATTCCTGCCAGAGCTCCATCTTTGCAGAAAATACTGAGTTCAAATTTTGTTCTGGAAGAGACGTCTATTCTTTTCCACGAGAGAATGCAAAAGGGATTAAACGTACAAGAATTATTTTGGCAAGGGAAAGCTGGAATAAAAACCTTTCAGTATTCAGAAAGGATTGAGCTTTCCAGGTGTAATTAACTCTCTGTCAGAGTATTATTACACACGAAGGTCTACTACCATTGCCTTTCATCTAATTACTGCACAAAACCAAGAAGGCAGACACATTTGATTGGTATTGTTAAAATTACAGCAGGTAATTTGACTGAATATTTATGCTAGTGGATTCTCTTTCTTCTAAGACTCACAACCACTCCGGGCCACTGTGCGTGATTTGAATGTGCAATCAATCAAATTGACAGTCTTCAATTTTAACTTCTCAATTTTATCAGATTTCAGCACCAGGAGCCTGTCTCCACTCACCTGAATTTCAGAATTTAGAATTGTCATGAACAAGTCACGAAATTCGGTGTTTTTGTGGCAATCTTACAACAATAATATAAAAAATGACAATAATACTGCACAAAAAGGAAGGCAGTGTTATTGGTTCATTGATTATCCAGGAATCTGCTGGCAGTGGGGAAGGAGTTGTCCTTGAGCCTCTGAGTGCTCATCTTTAGGCTCCTGTACCTCTTCCCTGATTGTAGCAGAGTGAAGAGGGCGTGGCCTGAGTGGTGGGGGTATTTGAGGATAGAGGCTGTTTTCTAAATACACCGCTTCTTGTAGATGTCCACAGTGGATATCACAAGTTGAGTTAACAACCCTCTGGAGTTTTTTCTTGTGCTGAGAGTTGGCGGCTCCATACCAGACAGTGATGCAACCAATCAGAATGTTTTCCACAGTCCACCTGTTGAAGTTTTCACGAGTTTTGGTGACATCTCTTCAAACACCTCATAAAGTACAGCCGCTGGCGATCCTTCTTCACAATTACATCAACATGGAGGCTCCAGGACAGATTGTTGGGTTTGATGACACCCTGAATTTGATGTTTCTGACCTTCTCCTCTTCTGAGCCCTCGATGAGGACTGGGTCGTGTTCCCCTGATTACCATCTGAAGACCACAATCATCTCATTGGTTTTGCTAACGTTGAGCACAAGGTTGTTGGTATGACACCACTCAAAGCGCTGATACCCCCCCCCCAGGCCATCTTAAACCCTACCCTGGATGACTCATACATTTAAATTTAAATTTTGACATACAACACAGAAACATGCCCTTTCAGCTCACGAGCCCATGCCGCCCAATTACACCTAATTAACTTACGACCTCCGGGACGTTTTGAACGGTGGGAGGAAACTGGAGCACCGGGGAATACCTCACACAGACAGCGCGGGATTGGAACCTCTGTCCCAATTGCTACCTCTATAACAGCGCTGCACTAACTGCCATGCAATCCATGCCACCACCCCTCTTTCTCCACCTGACCCCTTTGTTCTCTCGCCTCTTTCTCCATTTTTCTGGCATCTGCCAATCAACTCTCTACCTTTTCATCTGTCATTCTTCATCACTCCCCCATTCCCTAATCCCGTCCTGGCCCCTGCCCACCCCTCCCCAGCTGTTCTCATTATACTGGTTGTCTCCCATGTCTTGATAAGGGGCTCCGACCGGAAATGTTGACCATTCTTTTTCTTCTATTGATGCTGATCAACCAGCAAATAATTTTCTTTTTGCTCCAGATTTCAGCATCTGCAGTCTATAATGTGCCTTTTGGTTTTAATGTCTCTGAGAGGTTGAATCAAAGACACTTTTTTCCTTTATTTTCCCCTTTGCCTCACAGTTTAAAATTTGTAATCAAACAATTCACATGTGATTAAAGTGCACATTCCAGATTTTATTCAAGGGTATTTGTGTTTGACCATGTAGAAATTACAGCACTTTTTATACCTAATTCTCTCATTTCATTGCACCATATTTGGGACGTAGCAATGGTACGTATGTCATGTTTAGTATCTTGTTGCATTTCCCATACGTGCAATGACTGCCTAAAGTCTCTGATTCATAGACGTCACCAAGTGCCAAGTATCTTCTCTGGTGATGCTCTGCCAGGTCTCTACTCCAGGCATCTTTAGCTCCTGCTTGTATTGGGGGCTTGTCCTCTGAAGTTTTCTCTTCAGCATAAGGAAGAGATGCTCAATTGGATTTAGATCAGGTGACGCACTTGGCCGTACATGAATTTTCCAATTTTTAGCTTTGACAAACTCCTTTGTTGCTTTGGCAGTAAGTTTGGGATCATTGCCTGAGGTGTCGTCCAATGAGTTTAGAGGCATTTGCTCAAACACGAGCAGATAAGGTGTTTCTATACATTTCAGGATTCATTTTACTAATGTCATCAGCATTTCCATCATCAATAAAGACAAGTACACCAGTACCTGTGGCAGCCACAGGCCATAACCCCACCCCCTCCCCCACCACCATTTTCCACAGATAAGGTGGATGCTTTGGATCTTGGATAGTTCCTTTTCACCTCCACTATTTTCTTTACCATCACTCTGATACAGGTTAATCGTGGTCTCCCCTGTCCATAAGACTTTTTTTTCCAGAATTCTGCAGGTTTTCTTAACAACTTCTTGGCAAACTGTAATCTGGTCATCCTGTTTCAGTGGCTAACTAGTAGTCTACATCTTGCAGTGTAGCCTCTGCATTTCTGTTCATGAAGTCTTCTCCAGACAGTAGTCATTGACACGTCCACACCTGCCTCCTGAGAAGTGTTTTTGATCTATTGGACAGGTGTTTGAGGAATTTTCTTCATTATGATGAGAATTTTTCTCTCATCAGCAGTGGAGGTCTGCCTTGGCCTACTGGACCCTTTCCAATTACTGAGCTCACCAGTGGTCTCTTTCTCTTTAATGATGTTCCAAACAGATGATTTTGGTAATCCTAAGGTTTGGGTGAAGTCTCTTGCTATTTTATTCTTGGTTTTCATATTGGTTTCTTTGACTTTAATTGGCACAATTCTGGCCCTCATGTTGAAAACTGGCAACTACAGACTCCAAAGGTGATCAGAAGGTTCTCCCTGCACCAATGAAGCAAATAAACATACCTGTGAAGCCAAATGTCCCAAACTTTATGGTGTCCTGAAATGAGGGGACTATGTATAAAAAGTGCTGTAGTTTTGACATGGTCGAACCAAAACCAATATAAATAACTGAATAAAATCTGGAATGTGCACTTTAATCACATGTGAATTGTTTGTTACACATTTAAAACTGTGGATCACAGGGGCAAATGAAGGAAAAAAAGTGTCCATGTCCCAAACATTTTGATACCGTTTTATAGCACGTCAGGAAGCCACTTTCAACCTGTTGACTTCTCCATTTGACTCCATTGTTTCATGGAGGCATTGGGTTCTGGATTTTGTTATGGGAAATGGCTCCTTGAGTGCAGTATTTGGAGATTTAAATCAAGGTGCAGGGCTTTCCAGGATTCCTGGTATTGGTCAAGATACATGAGGGTCTGAAGATAAAAGGCAAATCTATCAGCATGTATCACAGCATCATAGTCTCTTACTTGATCGACAATGGAAGATTTTATTGCTTAGGACATGTGATGGGGAAATTACTGATAAAAGTTTGGAGCTGAATGGATATTGAGTTATATTTTGGTATGCCGTGATATTACAAGGAAACAGCAAGGGAGTCATATGTGGGAAGGTTGGTGTAAGTATGTCTTGCTGAGATTGTGCAGAGCATTAATTGGGAAATTTTGCTCTCTGCACCTTGGACGCAGTGTGGTTAAAATTGACTGGATGATTTCCTGTCCTTTGATTGTAAGAACAGCTTTTACTCATGGACATTTGGAAGAATGCAAGAGGGTCCTATTGAAGCATATTAGATTATGAGATGGATTGACTGAATAGGGTCTAAGATTCAATTTCTTCATGCTGAAGCATCGAGACCAGGGGTAATCCCTATGCCATCGGTGCTCCGTGATTAGTGAAGGATTGCTTAAGGTGGTTTGTGAGTGGGAAGGGCAGGTTGAGAATCCAATTGTTACTGAGAAAAATTGTTATTGACCCATTTCCTTTCGAGTTCTGAAACCATGCACATATCGAGTCGATGAGGTACAATTAAAAGAAAGGGTTTTCAATGTTTTTCTTTCTACCCACATACCACCTTAAGCAATCCCTTACTAATCACAGAGCACCTATAGCATGGGGAATAGTTAAAGTCATATGTGAGTGGAAAGAAAAAGGTTTGAAAGGATATGTGAGCAGTTTGATTGTGGTACAATAATACTAAACATTAGCTGGAGAACTTTGGTTACCAGATTATTGGAAAGATAGCATTGCACCAGAGGAGGTGTGAGCTGATTCTGGGACAATGCCCTGGATTCAACTATATGCGGCTGGAGAGGTTAGGTTTATATTTTTAGAATGGGGTACTTTGAGTGACACAGAATTATGAGTGGCGTTGATAAGATGTGATACTGCCACAAAACAACAAATTTTGTGACAATAAATTCTGATTCTGATTCTGAAGATAAATAGTGAAAAACTGTTTCCCAGAGCAGAGGAGTCTGTGGCCAGAGGGGATATATTTAGAGTAAATGATAGGAGATTTAGAGGTGGTTTTAGGATTTTCACTCAGAAACTCTTGTGACATCACCTAGGGATTAGTGGAGGCAGGTGAGCATGTGAGCACTGAGGAACAGGACTAAGAGCCCCAGGACTTGTAAATGGGACGAGTGTTGATGGCCAGCTCAGACGTGGTGATCCTAAGGGCCAGTTTCTGTGCTTTATGGCCCTGATACAATGTAGTGAATTTGCAGTGAGAATCTTTAAAGCTGCACCCATAGATTTTGAACATTAGGGTTAGCGAAGATGTGGGGAGGGATTGGGCAGGGAAGTGGGCAAGGGTACTTAAAGCAGAATAATGATGCCATTAGAGCACACAACATATGAGGTCCAACCCAAACTATCTGACAATCACACATCATTGATTGAATAACTAGTGAAGTGAAAATGTGCTTCAGGTTTGAAGGGAGATCTGAAAGACCACTTAGATATGCACCAGTCATTGTGCCCAGAATTTTGGTGGCTCCCTGCCTCTTACACCAGTGTCCAGCAAGGAAGTACTGACCTACAGCAAAGCAAAACACTTACAACAAGTGCAAGATGAAGGGAACCATTCCCTCTGGAAATGAACTGCTGAGCACTTTGTGCTGAACACCTAAGGCTGTGTGTCAATTGTCCTCCTCAAGGTGGCACGAGTAGAGTGTAAACTGATGGGGAAGACATGAACACAGTGCAGCCAAAATGTTCGCCTACACCTAGCCTTCATCACTTCTCCAGAACTGCTCTGTTCACCATTGGACTTCAAGATGCATCAACAAAACTGAACATCCCCTGCTGTCACTGGCTCAACTTTGGAAACCAGAGAACCTTTTACACCGCATCCTCCATAGAGCGAGGAACACAGCAGGTACATGCAGAGACACAGAAATGAACTGACATAGTGAGAAAATGTAAGATTATCATGATACATCTTTCCCTCAATGCCTCGTCCTCACAAGTGCAATGTGGTTCGATAATATTGAATTCTCTTATTAGAGTAGATGTTCTTTTATTATGTACCCAGGTTTGAGTTTGCATTAGATTGGACCCATCTGAACATTGCTAATAACAATGCTTGATTTGGGATTATGATTTACTACTTGTTGGTCTTATCGGGATTGATTTTATTTTATAGAGGAAACATTTGTAAAATCGTTTCTGTGTTTGTTACTTTTGCTGCGATTGATTTAATCTTTGATACTCCCTGGTAGAAAAGCAGATTTCACTTCACCTTTCACTCATTAGGTGTACTTAAAAGGCTCTGGACAAATAAATGGGAAGTGGCACAAATTTGTAGGTGGACATGTCGAGTTGTCTGACCCTCTTAAGCGTCAGAAGTTGCAAATGAAAATTCCATTGAATGTTAAGAGGACGTGGTTAAATTCACTCTCGATAGAGATAGCTATTGTCTGACCTTAATGCTAATTGCTGTTTACAATTCTACACCTTGACGCTTTGTACACACACACTGCTTCATTGTCATAGGAGCCACGACTGGAATTAAATATTACACAGACATCTCCATTTTTGACCTTAGGCTGGAGGGAAGGATATTGAAACAAACAGCAGAAGGTAGTTAGGCCCTGGACATGAGAAGGTTGCTATCAGTAATGGAGAAGCTTTGGAGTTGGAAGTTTGTTCTTGGAGTAGAAAAAGTGTCTCAGGAAAGGCTATCACATGACAGTAAATGAGGGAGCAAGTGATGAATGAAATACTGAGAGAGTGCCATTGGCAGTGGGATGGCACGTGGAGTTCTGCAGTTGCTGTCACATTAATAATAGTTTATTAGCTTCATTATTTATCTACAGTGGGGGTTTCCTCTCAGGCTTTACACTTCTCCTCTTGTTGTGTAGGTTCCAAAAGCACTGACACCAATCTTCCACCTTCCCCGCGTGTGTCCCGATGGGTAATTTGTCAGTCCCCTTTGTCAGAGTGTGCCTCTCATGGTGTGTTTACCTTCCTTAACCTCTAATCCATTGTAGAAAGTACCATGAAGGTCAGAAAGAGCAAGGCTACATGACGTGTAAGGCATATTGGTGCAGTACTACCATCTAAAATGCAAGATCAGCTGGAGTCAACCTTAAATCAGTCCTTCAACACAGAGGATGACTTGTATCCAGTCTGGACCTGTGAGATCCGAAGTGGCCGACGAGGCCAATATGTGGACTACAGATTTGATACGGGCCAGGAAGGATTGTTCAGGAAGTTGCATTTTCTTCAAGGAGATTTGGAAAATCTACTTGGTGCCTATTTTTCTCCTCCTGGAGCATGAAGAGGGCACTCGGTTTGGGAGTCGTAAGCTGTCCATTGGAGCTGGGTGAGGCTGGGGCCTTGGAGAGCTCACAGACATTTTCCTGTCAGTGGGTTGGGTGATTTCACAAAGGCAGCATTGGCATTACCTTTTCAGTGTCTCAGAAGCATACAGGAGGCATGAAGATGAAGATCTTCATAAAGATCAAGATTCCTTTAGTTGTCATGAACGAATACACAAAATGTAATAATGCATAACATTCATTAACTTTTGGCTCGCGTAAAGGCAGACCAAGAGGCGCCACTAACATTTCTCCTTGCTCCTAACAATAAGTGAAAAAGAAGCAAATGACAGTCCTGTCAGAGGCACTGGGTGTCTGTGGACTCGCCTCCAGGGCTCCTGCACCCTCTGCTGCCACACAGCCTCCTAGCAAACCTGAGCTCTCACATCTGAACCTCTCATTTGATCAGCAAGCCTTCAGCACCGAGCTCCCACTCCCCTCCCCACCCTAAACCTCAATCCCGATACCTGGTTCCCATGAGCCATACTTCAGCAGCCTGCAGCCTGTGTGGGTCTTTCAGCCGCTGAGCCCCTCATTGTCGGAGTATGCTGTCATGATCACCTTCCCTGTTGGATCATCTCCCAGATGTCTCTGTCTCAGAAGGCAATGTTGGTGGGAGGGGAGCAGGTTGCAGGGGGCCCTACATCAGTCCACTGATCCTCTGGAGTCCACAATGCTGTGGCAGTGGTCCGCTGCCAAACATGGGTACAGCTATCTTGAGCACAGACATCCATGTTAAAAAAACCCAGTCAACCCCTTTAACATGGTTTTAAAAGCCTGGACAAGGCCCTGGGGGATCTCACAGACAGTCAGTTGGACCCTGGCAGAAGAGTGTTGTGTCTCCACTCCCTGTTCTCCCAGGTCCACACTAGCTCTGTCTTTTCAGCAAATCTACAGAGAGTAACATGGAGTTGGAGAGGGTGTGGGATGTGAAGATGAGAATGGTTGAGGAAGACAAGGAAATGGTACTCAGGGTTACGAAATTCCAAGGAAGGGCGAGAGAGGAGTCCGGGGGAAGATACTGGACCAGGAAGCGTGCATTTTGAGCTTAACACAAGACTATAGTGTGAATAACTTTTCTTGGTTTCTTTGTGAATCAAATTGTGTCCATACTGACCTGGAATACGGATGGCATGGCTGGATCAAGTATCAGATTTCTTGTCTATCAGACACAGTTATGAATTTCAGTTGCCATATTTATCATCAAAAAAGCCTGAATTAAACCAGATGGGCTTCTTTCTGAAGAAGTTTCACTTGTAACAACAGCGCCCCTAGTGATCAGTTTACCAATCCACGCAGCACACAATCTCAAGCAACCAGCAAATTCACGTCCGGCATCTACCAATCCACCTGGGTGCCGGTTACCAGGGTTTTTTACAGAATTTGGAAACATTTCTGGGGAGGTGTGCAGAGAATATGCAGATTGTCAGCCATCGGCTCAAGTTGGCACATGTGCAAACTCTGGCACTGGATTCACACACATCAACCTGAGCCTGGTTCTGGGTGCACACGAAACACCTAATTCACTACCACCCAACTAATCCAGTCCCAGGCAAGCAGGATCCGTCAGCTCAGATTAAATCTCAGATCTATCCCTCATCCAGTTTTACACCAGGACCACCACGATTATGTCTCAGTATTTGGAAAGTAAGTTTTGGCTTATTCTCCACAGGTCTGATGTCGTTTGCGATTGATTCAATGCATTTTTGTAACTGGTAGCATTGCCGCTAGTGCGGCCCCATGGGGAGCGAGGAGCGGAGGAAATACTGTGCTCCCGTGGGATCCAACCACCCAGTCAACTGCCGTGAGCTGCCCACAGGCTTTGAACAGCCCGTTAAAGGAGTTGATAGTAGTTTTATTTAAAATCCCGCGACTGTGGGGTCTGCATCCAAGGGGGCAGCGCCTCTGATCGGCGGGGGTTGCAGACTCCAGGGGAGTAGAGGACTGGTGCAGGGTACCTGAAAACAGGGAGGCCATCCCCTGTCTGAGAAGTAGAAACAGAGGAAACAACCCACAGGATGGTGTCTATGGCGGCGGACCAGTGAGGGGGCTCTGCAGCTGTAAGACAAATGCATGCAGCGGGCTGCTGGCGACTCGAAGCGAGGGGCTGCTGGAAATTGCTGTCGGACGACTCGTGCCAAGCTGCGGACTGCTGGAAACCAGCTCAGAACTGGCTGAAGGGGTACAGGAACCAGGATGTGAGAGGGTGCTGAAGGCAGCGAAGGGTTCCTGACTGTGTCGGAAGTCCAGATCTGGAGCCCAGGTTGCCAATGTGTGGCTGTGGAAGCTGCAGAAGGGCGGAGGCAAATTTACGGACACTCAGTGACTCTCGGGATCCCTCTATTGTTTATCTTTGTCTGACTTTAAGAGGCGCTTCAGGCAATTCCTGCCGATGGTGAATCTGCCAGCCTTACAGCAGGAAAATGCAATTTCATGTAATATGACACTGATATATTAAATGACAATAAATTGAATTTTGAACCTTGTATTCTTTGAACCTTTGAATGACCTAAAAAATATCCAGTTTATGTCTAACTTTATGGATCAACTCAATTTACTTGTGGGAACATTGCCTGGGTTTGAGAGTATTAGATATCAGGAGTGGTTGGACAAACTAGGATTGGTTTTCTCTGGAACATTGGAAGCTGAGGGTGACATGGTAAGTATATATAAGAGTATGAGAGGCATCGATAGGATAGGATAGAATCTTTTTCCCAGGGTAGAAATGCGAAATACTAGAGGCCATAGGTTTAAGATGAGTGGGGGGTTGTTTAAAGAATATTATCGACATTTTTTTTCCAGAGTGGCAAGTGACTGAAATGTGTTGACAGGGAAGTGGTGCGTAACTGAAAAATTTAAGATGCAATTAGAGAGACAAGTGGGGAATGGAGTGGCGTAGACCCCAGTTTAAATTGGAATTCTGGCCACCTGCTGCAAAGGATGTTCCGGAGATGCACTGTTCTACGTGGAAGATGGAGGTTTCTTCAAACCACTGCAGTCCATCCATGGGTAAGAAGTTCTGGGAGTTCAACCCAATAACCATGAGGAAAGAATAGTCTATCTCCTGGATGAGATGATGTGCACCATGAAGAGATCGAGTGGGAGTTCCCAGGCACTTACTCTTCTCTATGGTGGGTCACAACTTTAGGAGACCTTTCGAAAAATACTTTGGTGCTTGGGTTAGTACAAAATGACACATGCAGACAATGATCAAGTCTGCAGAAGATCTATCTGGCATTAAGTATGGAGGATATAAAATATCGGGCAAGTGCTGGTGTTCACGAGCACAAAATAAGGCAAACTGAAATTCCAGCAGTTTTCTCAGTTGGTCCCCTGTGAATTAACAACCAGCATTACTGGTTACAGCAAGGGTGATTAAGGGCCAATTAATTTTATAATTAAAACATGTAATGGAAAGAAAAATGGCCCATTCAATTTTTTTTTACGGTAAAAGTCAATGTTAAGGAGGAGTGCTATATGGCCCAGAATCTCCGAGAATTAATTCAGCGATTGCTGTCAGCTTAATTCCTGAGATTTTCCTTTATTCAGCTGGTCATCAGACCTAATCGCTCAACAATAGTACCAAGTCAATGCTGAGGTATCTTTATGATATTTACGTTAATCTTGGACTACTAAAATGCTTTCTCTTAGATAAAAGCAAGTAGTTTTTTTTCAGTCCCTACTGATCTCCGCACAACATATTATCTTGTCCCTGGGTTCAGGCACGAGCAAAATGTGCTTTGACAGTTTGCCATATTAATGTGTGATTTAACTTGCTCAAAATAAATTACAATTCCTTATCTTTGTTGTGCACTAACACATGCAATGCTAACAGATACAATAAGGCATGTGGGAAGTTGTGAATCTGCCACAACCTAAAAACCTTTATAATCCTTATTTCGTTAACATCCCAGTTCAATGGGCTTGGAGTATAAGATGTGCCGACAAACCTGTTTACTGCAATTCTCAGACAGAGATAGAAACCCAATTTAATTTTCTTTCATGAGATTCTGTGAACCATTTACTCTTCAACTGGGACTTGGTGGTATTTATTTTTCCACCTCTGCCAATGCAACTTGTTGAAACCCTCTTGGGTCAGAAGACTGTGTGGCCCTGTAGCGTGAATAAAGGCCCTCACGACTGAAGGGAGAACATTCGCTTTTGTTAGCTTATAACTGAGAGTAGGGTCTTACAATGGTCTTCAGAGGGGCTCAGGGTTTAGGTGGAAAACCAAGGTTATATATGAGTAGATGGGGCTGGAGCCAGCCATCAGTATAACACATAACTAGTGAATCTCAGTTCACTGGAGGCCAAAATTTGGATTCTTTAGCACATAATAGACAGTGCAACCTTAAGAAGGTATAATTTAGGGACTATCCCTTTCCCCCATTTACCTTTACCCTCAATGGATTATTTTGATGAAAGATATAATCCTTCAAGGAAATGCAAAAAAAAACTGAAGATACTGGAAATATGAAATGAAAAATAAAAATTGTTGGACATACTCTGCATTTCTGAAAATCTTAAAGAATCAGCATTAACCAAAAAAGAGCAAAAATGGCAGCTTTGCCGCTGGTGTGGACCAGGGAGAGTGGGGAACGGGGAGACAGCACTCCTTCACGGGGGTCCTACTGCCTGGTCATTATGCTAATTGCCCCTTATAGGCTTTACACTGCCAGTTAAAGGAGCCAATGGTGTATTTTTAAAGATCTTGAAAGCATGGAGGTCCATGCCTAAGATGACGGTGCTCATGCTTGGCAGTGGACCGCAAAGGTTGTGGACTCAGGAGGATCAGCAATCTGTCACCGTGCAGCGTAAGTGGAAGCACATCTTCCCAACCCCACCCCACCACTGAGTAGAAGCCTTGGGGATACCCATGTCAGCGCACTCTTCCAGCAAGAGGCTCAGGAGCTGAAGGTTACAAGCCCCTGGAGGATGGTTCGTGGGAACCAGGTATTGAAATTGTGATTCAAGTGGGTATTAGGGGCATAAAGGACTCCTGAAGGGGACTGAAAGCTGCCTAATCATATTAGAGGTTCAGATTTGGGAGCTCTGGTTCACCAATCCATCAAACAGGAGGCTATGTGGCTGCAGTGGCTGCCAGAACATTGGAGGCAAATCCATGGACACTTGGTAAATCTGATGTGACTGTCATTTGCTTATCTTATTGTTGGGTGCTCTGGGCAATGCTAGTGGTGGCTTTTTGTGTGTCTTTATGGCAGGTGACAATTGATTAATTTTGTGTCGTTATATTTTTTCTACTTATATATTGGGTAATATTACATGACAATAATGGAAGCTTGAACCTTAATCTTTCAGATTGATGCTTAATAACTGATGAACCAATGAACTTTGTCTCACCCTGTGGAAACTACTTGACCCACTGAGTATCTACAGCTCCTTGCATTTTTATTTCATGTTATCTCCTGTATCTTGGTCGTCAGTAACCCCCAGAATTGCTACCTGAGAAAGAATGAGTAACTTCATCTTTGTTGAGCTCTGGCCACACTTAATTTTCTTGGTGTTCCATTCACTAGGTCAGTGGTTTTCAATCTTTTCCACCCACATGCCACTTTAAGTAATCCTTATGCCATAGGTGCTCTGTGATTCGTAAGGGATTGCTTAAGGCGGTATGTGGGTGGAAAGAAAAAGGTTGAAAACCACTGTTTTAATCGTACCTAATTGACTCATTATGTGCATGGTTTCATAGCTCCAAAGGAAACGGGCCAATGACAATTTTTCTCAAGCAAAATATTTCAGTAACAATTGGGTCTTGAGCAGTCGCTCTCAACCTTCCCTTCCCACTCACATACCGCCTTAAGCAATCTCTTACGAATCACAGAGCACCAATGGCACAGGGATGTGTGTGGAAAGAAAAAGTTTGAAAACCACTGCACTAGGTGGTATACCCTCACACTCAGATCTACACCTCCTGTGGTCACAATGAGGATGGTACAGCTGGCTGCAACCATTCCTTTCCCTCGTTTGTAATTCAAGGTATTGCTATTTCTCTGATGCCTCGAGAACATTATTTTCAACCTTGCTAGTGTTGTACATAATTTTGTTCCTATACGGATTTCCATTAGGTCTTAAATTATCAGTTTGTATTACAAGCTCCCGCCCAGGATAAGGTGTGGAATTTCTCAAATTCATATGCAACTGCTAGAATACTCCTTTCATGTTTGTGTAACTTATTTCTGCCAACATTATTGCCGTAAACACTTGCCATTCTCTGCTGGAGCAGCCTCAGCCTTAGGAAACTGCTCCAGATGCGGCGTGGAGACCAATCTGGCTGGTAGCACCATTGTCTGGTACAGAAGTGCCAACGCTCAGGACAAGAAGAACTCTAGAGGGACGATAACTCAGCCTGTGATATCATGGGCATGAGTCGTCACGCCATTGAGGACACCTACAAGAGCTGGTGTCTTTAGAAAGCAGCCTCTATCCTCAAATACCCCCACCACCAGGCCCTGCCCTCTTCACTCTGCTACCATTGGGGAAAAAGTACAGGAGTCTAAAGATGAACACTCAGTGGCACGAGGACAGCTTCTTCCCCGCTGCCATCAGATTCCTGAATGAGCAATGAACCAAAGGCACTGCCTTGCATTGTCTTTTATTTTATTCCTACATTATTTTTTAAGGAGGTTTATTTGGTTGCAGGGAGCAGAGTCACTGCACTCCTGCAGGATCCAATCATCCAGTCTGACTATCTTTAGCATCATACAGGCTTTAAACTGACGGTGGTTTGATTCAAAAAATACCACAACTGTTGGGTCTGCGCCCAAGATGGCAGCATCTATGATTGATAATGGCCACGAGGAGTTACAGACACCGGGGAAGTAAAGGACTGGCACAAAGCACCTGAAAATGAAGAGACCACCCCGCTCCCCCCCTCCAAGAAAGAGAAGCAAAAGAGATGATGCATGGAACAGTGACCATGGCAGCGGACCAGTGAGGTGCTCTGAGGCTGAAGAACACTCGGGTGGCGGGGTGTTGGCGACCCAAGGAGAGGAACCCATGCAGGCTGTGGACAGCTGGCAACTGCAGTCAAGGAATTCATACTGGGCTGGGGGACTGCTGGAGACTGGCTTAAGACTGACTGAATGGGTATCAGGCATCAGGACGGGGATGCGAGAGGGTGCCAAGGGTGCTAAAGGGTTCCTGACCATGTCAGAGGTGGAAGTTCGGATCTGGAGTCTCTGAGTGAGACTTTCTTTTGCATCCCTTTCTTTAACTGTAAGAAGAGCTTCAGGAAATTTCGGCCAATGGAGAATTTGTCTTTATGGCAGACTAAAACAATTTTTGTGTAATTATGACAATAGATTGAATCTTTTTTTAAAATATTTTATCTAAAAAAATTTCCATACATGTAATTAATAAACAGTTATGTAAAACAATAAGAATTTAAATTTAAGAGAGTTTCAATCATGACATAATGGTTATCACCCTCCCATACCTTCCCTCATTAAACCCCCCACCCCCAAAGAAAGATATAGATATATAGCAATATAAAGTAAGAAGGAGGAAAAGAAATAACATCAGGGATTGCTCGGAGGATCGCTCTCCAATAAACAGGACTCCAACAACAAGATTTATATGATCAATTGAGGGAAGAAGAGTAACACAGGTCTCAAGAGGCCGGAAGAACCACAACATTTTTATATCTAAAATTTGCATATACGGGGTGCAAATTTTTTATTTTCAAATGAGAGGATATTTGAGGGAAAGGTTAGACCCAACGATGCTGTTACCTCCTTTCAGTGAGGTGGAGATTCTTTTTAGGAGGGGGAAAGGCGAAGAAATTTACTTCTGCAATGCATCTTTTATTACAAAGAGAAATTACTAAACAATGAGTCCATAAACGTAGACAGAGGTGGGAGCTGGATTTGAATATTACAATTGATGAGCAAAGATGGTCAGATCTATGTCGAGCTTGTATGACAAATGCTCTTAATGTAAGTTATAGATCAGTTCACTATAACTTTTTATGTCAGCTGCAAACCAACACATTTTGTGACATTGTTCAGGAGAACAAATTCTGATTCTGATGAAATGGTGGTTTTCCCCTAATGTGGAAGGACACAATTTTGCTGCATTTGTTGAAACTCACTTCAAGGGATTGTGACCACAGATATTCAGCATTTTCTTTCAGTAGTTCCTTCAGAGTTGTTACATGCTCTGAGGTACGAGGAATGGAAGAGTTAAATTTATTGGATTTGCCCAAGAAAACTCCTTAATTATATCTTGCCCTTTGATGCTTCCATGAGGTATATGGTTTAGGTCTGTCTCCCTTCTTAGAGCATGTTTCATAATCAGCATGTGACCTTCAGCTTTCTTTGTTATTTCCCATTTGATGTTCAAATGTTGTCTTCACAAGGTCTGTGATCCAGTTATACCAGATGAGCATGCAATTAATTTCTCTCCCATTGAGATTTCTAGATAGGTACAAGTCTTTGAAATGCACATCCTCTTTGTTTCAAGATGATTTCCATTGGTTTCAGTGTTTCAGGAAAGATCTATTCTTAGAAACTGAGAGAAATGACATTACATTGAACTTGCGTATCTAGTTTTATCTTTAGTTTGTGGCTGTGAGTTTGTTTCTATCCATTTTCCACTCTGGATGGAATAGATGTAATTTCTCTGATAACAGTGAGATTAAGTTATACAGCACAAATTTATGATTCTTATTATCCACTGTGTCTTTGAAGCTTCAGTCGTTTTCCATGTTATGGATCTTCTGCTTTCAATGCATTCTTATTGATCTCTCGCACACTGCCTCCTCCATTGTTTCTGTTCTCACTTAACTTGCCCAACCTCCTCCATGGATTGAATTTGCTTTCTAAATCATGTTATACAGGATGTTTATTTTTCTCTGTGATTTTTTTTGCAGTTATCCACATCACTGGCACAATCTTCCTTTAATCTGGAACTCACTCTATTCTTTCTGTTGTCTAACTGTACTAAGCCTGCTTTCTTTTCTGGCATGGATTAAGATTCCTTTTTTATCATGTAATAGTGCATAACATGTAATATTACATACGTTACATCCCAGAGAGCAGCAATAGAAATGAGCTGTGTAATTTTTAAAATAATATTTTTATTATTAATTGCCAATAATATAACACTTTATCTAATTTATCTAAATTTATTAGATTAGATTCAATTCAACTTTATTGTCATCGTGCCAGTAAGATACAAAGCCAATGAAAAGCAATTAGCATCCAACCAGAAGTTAAAAAAAATTGTGGTATAACAAATAACTGCATGCTGCCTGCCCTGGGCCTCTTTATCTCCAAGTGCCGCCGGGACATCAACTGTCTCAACTTCGCTACCCCCTCTCCTACCCCAACCTCACCTCCTCAGAATGCTCTGTCCTCCACTCTCTCCACAACAACCCTAACCTCACTGTCGAACCCACAGACAAGGGTGGTGCTGTTGTAGTCTGGCTCACTGACCTCTACCTTGCTGAGGCCAGTCGACAGCTCTCAGACCTCCTCCTATCAACCCCTCCCACAGGACCCCACCATCATCCATCAAGCCACCATCTCCAACACCACGCCTCACCTCGTTGACTCTGGGCACCTCCCCCCCCTCCCCCCCCACCATGGCCACCAACATCATAGTCTCCCATTCTCGCACCGCCCGTTTCTACCTTCTATGCAAGATACATAACCATCCGGGCAGACCCATTGTCTCTGCTTGCTCTTGCCCCATGGAACTAATTTCATCCTACCTTGACTCCATCTTTTCTCCCCTAGTTCAATCCCTCCTTACCTACATCTGCAACACCTAACACACCCTCCACCTCCTCCAAGACTTCAGATTCCCCGAACCGGACTGCCTCATTTTCACGATGGATGTCTAATCCCTTTACTCCTCCATTCCCCACACAGAAGGCTTCAAAGCATTTAGCTTTTTCCTAGACCTCAGACTTGAGCAGTCATCTTCCACCACCACCCTTCTCCGCCTGGCAGAACTTGTCCTCTCCCTTAACAATTTTTCCTTTAACTCATCCCACTACCTCCAGATTAAAGGAGTAGCCATGGGTATCTGCATGGGTTCCTGCTATGCCTGCCTGTTTGTGGGTTTTGTGGAGCAAAACATGCTACAAACCTACACAGACAAGACTCCCTCAACTCTTCCTCTGGTATATCAACGACTACATCGGGGTGGCCTCATGCACCCGCGATGAGCTCATCAATTTCAACAATTTCGTGGCCATTTTCCACCCTGACCTCAAACTCACCTGGTCCATCTCTGATAACACTCTCTCCCTTTTCTGGATCTCCCTGTCTCTATCTCAGGAGACAGACTCATCGCTGACATTTATTTCAAACCCTCTAATTCCCACAACTACCTGGACTACACGTCCTCACATCCTGTCCCCTGCAAGGACTCCATCCCCTTCTCTCAATTTCTCCGCCTCTGTCGCATCTGCTTCCAACATGAGGTCTTCCAGTCCAGAGCCTCTGAAATGTCTGCCTTCCACAAACGTAGCTTCCCCTCCACCACTATTAACTTGGCCCTCACCCGCATCTCCTCCATTTCTTGCTCATCTGCCCTAGCCCCCCCACTACCCCTAGGAACAATAAACACAGAATCTCCCTCGTCCTCACCTACAACCCGACCAGCCTCCACATCCAACAAGTTATCCGCTGGAATTTCCGGCACTTACTACAGGACCCCACCACTAGACACATTTTTCCTTCTCCTCCCCTCTTAGCCTTGTGCATTCTTCCCTCCCCATCCATCGCCCCCCCCACCCTGCCCAGCTCCTTCCACTATGGTCATAGGAGGTGTAACATCTGCACCCACACTTCCTCCCTCATCATGGTCCGAGGTCCCAAACAGACCTTTCAGGTGAAGCAACACTTCACCTTTACCTCCAAAGAACTCATTTACTGCATCAGGTGCACCCTCTCTGGCCTTCTCAACATCAGAGAGATTGGTCACAGATTACGAGATCGCTTCACCCAGCACTTCCTCTCCGTCCTCAACAAAAGCAACCTCCCCGTAGCCAACCATTTCAATTTTGAGTCACAATCTGAAGCTCACATCTGTCAATGGCCTTTCATACTACCCCACCCTGACCACCCGCAGACTGGAGGAACAACACTTCATTTTTTGTCTGGGCACTCTCCAACCCTAGGGCATGAATGTTGAGTTCACTGCATTCCACTAACCAACTTGCTTTTTCCCCTTTCCTCCACCCTTAACTAGTTATTCCAGTTCTTACTTCCTTTCTCTTTCCACCTAGCCTAGACTCTTCCCCCACCGTGGTGTTTCTCCCCACTCTCCACCTATCATCTCCCACCCTCACCACCTCCCCTCCCAACTTCTCCCTTTTACGTTGGTGATGTATCTTTACCGTTGTTACATAAAGGCACTGTTTGACCTGCTGAATTTCTTCTGCATTTGTGTGTTATTTTCACTTAACCACGATGTCAACAGAATCCTGTGTTTTACCTGCAAATAAAAACAAGTGCATTCAGCAAGTAAACAATTCTAAAAGTACTGACAGGACACTGTGAGTGCAGTCCCACTCAGTGCTGGGATTTAAGGTTCTTGAGCCTGCGGGTTCGAGAGGGAAGGCTCCTGCAGCACCTACCAGATGGGAGACGAGTAAAAAGTCCATAGTTTGGGTGTGATGAATCCTTGATGATGCTCTTTGCCCTGCCCAGACAGCATTCCTGATAGATGTTCTCAATGGTGGGCAATTGAATGCCAATAGTCCTCTGGACAGTTTTCACCACCCACTGAAGTGCTTTACAGTCTGATACGAGACAATTGCCACACCACACTGAGATGCCAGAGATAAGGATGTTCTCAATGGTAATCAATAAAAATCCATCAATATCCTGGGACAGAGGTGCACTTTCTTAATGCTCCACTGAAAATAAAGACACTGTTTGATCAGGATGGAGGAGTTGAAAGACCAGGTGAGATCGTCAGATATGTGGACATCAAGGAATTTAAAGCTTGATACACATTCCTTCACAACTTCATTGATGTAAATAGGGACATTAGTGTGGCTTCCAGCACACCTAAAGTCCATAATGATCTCCTTCGTCTTTTGAGTGTTAAGTGCCAAGTTGTTGTCGGCATACCACCCAGCCAGGTGCTGGACGTTGTCCCGAAAGGCCGTCTCCATCCCCTCTGATCAGGCCAACCACTGTGGTCAAATGTGATAGAACCAGTCTCTCAAAGCACTTTGCAATGATGGGGGAGAGTGCAACTGGACGGAAGTCATTCAGGCACTTGGCGGTGGAATGTTTCAGCACTGGCATGATGGTGGCGATCTTGAAGCTCATGGGACTGCCTGGGCCAGAGGGAAATTGGAAATGTTTGTGAAGGCCTCGACCAACTGTTCTGAACAGACTTGAAGCACACGACCAGGTACACCATCCGGGCCAACTGCCTTTCCTACTTTCACCCTACATCAGAGATGGAAAGTGAGAGGCAATTCATCAGGTGGAAGATCCACTTTGAAGGTGACCTTGTTCTCTTGATCAAAGTGAGCTTAGAAATAATTAAGCTCCTCAGAATGGGAGGCACAGCTGAAAATGGGCTCAGTACTAGATGGTTTATAGTCTGCAATGATCTGTATGCTATACCACATACGCTGGGGGTCCGAGGAGTAGAAATGCTCTAATCTTTTGTTTTTATGTATGTTTAGCCTGAGAGATTCCCCTTGTCAGGTTGGCCTTGGCTGAGCTATAAGTCTCCCAGTTTCCAGAACTGAAGGCTAAATCTCTGTGAGCAAACAGCGAACCTCACTGGTTTTGTTGAGCAAATATTTTGATTGTTTTTGTGATGTTGGTATATAAATCGATATCAATCTGAGAGTCTGTGGTAGCATGGGCAGTAAACACACTCCAATCTGTATTCTGAAAATGTCGCTGAAGAACAAATTGAACCACCTCAAGCCAGATCGTAATAGTCTTCATTGTGGGTTTTACATGTTTAATGACGTTTATCTAAACTAATCTAAAACTAACTACTTAACCCCTAACTATGCGTGAATATATTTTTGTGTGGAATACCCAACCCACTACAGCTCAGGCATAATTCTCGAAAAGCAGTTCAAAGTTCAGTTTCAGAAATTCAGTGTTGACACGTAAGCTTGAAATTGATGCAAAGAAGTTCACAATGTAGGTGGGAGAGACCAGTCTGTTTACAAATTCACTAAATTCTGGTCGAAGGGCTTCCAGAAAAATGTCCTTTTCAGATGAGTGGCAAAATCAAAACTCCCTTTTTATTTGCATAAGGGGACACGAAGCGAATGATTCTCACAGAGCTTTCAATTTACCCTCAATTTGCAGTATTTCTCCTCCACAATGGTCACAGAGTGGTATTCGCATTTCCCTACCAAATGGAGAAATCAGACAAATCGTCTATCATCTTGTGCTGATATGACTACCAGCCTACTGCAGGGGGGGGGGGGGGGGCGATCTCTTTACCTGCAGGAAGATCACCCAAGGGGCTGTCTCTACCTGACCAGCTGTCAATCAGCCGACCTGAATAGACCCTCTAGGGGGTTGACTCCACCTGGCCGGCTGTCAATCAGCCGACCCGAATTTCGACCTGAGCTGGCCCTCCTGAGGCAGTCCCATGAGGAGCCACCAAGTCATGAACTGGTGTTCAGACTTTTACTGGAATAAAGCCTGATGTACAGACTTTTGAGTTTTGTGCTTGCTTGTTGCTACCTCAGCGCACCACACAACTTCAGCACAGTATCCCTTCAAAGAATGCTTCACCAAGCACTGTCTCCATCAAATAGTCCATGCTCATTCCCCTATAACTCCGAGAAATCTGACAAATTGTCCATTATCACACGAGGCCATTTCAACCCAGCATCCCTTCCAAAGATGCTTTCACAAGTGCTACTTCTTTAAAATGGCCCCTGAGCAAACTCAGTACATGTCTTTAATCTGTTGCTGACAGGGTCTCTGTACCTGCCCTTCCTCTCTCTTCAGATGTATCCAATTTAATACATGCCGCCAGCACACAGTCAAACAAGCAACCTTGCAACTTGATTTGTTCTCTTAAAGTGACAGTCCACTCAATTGAAAATGAACTGGGAGCACGTTTTACATGAAATTGTGGTAAGGCAGGCAAAGAGTCACCATTGGTGTTGTCCGGCACCCCTAACAGCAAGAGAGAAAGAGAGTCCTTTCAGAGTTGCTGAGTGTCTATGGATTTATCTCACAGCCTCCGCACAGACTCCTGTTTGATTCATCGGCAACCTGAGTTCTAGATCCAAACATCTGACATGATTAGGAAACCTTCAATGCCCAAGGCCATTTGGGAGCCCTTCTTACCCTCAGCACCCTCTCGAATCCCGGCTCCAATACCTGGTTCCCATGAGCCAGTCTCCAGCCTGTGGAAGTCACTCGCAAACTGCATGGATCCCACAGCCACTGGTTCACTGCCATGGTCACCTCCCCTGTAGGGTCATCTCCTCCTTCTCAATAGGCGGGTGCCCTCCCCGCTTCTGGTTCCCTGCACTGGTCTGCTGCTCCCCAGAGTCTGCAATCTTGCGTGGCCGCTGCCAAGCACTGGTGCTACCATGTTGGGCTCAGACCTCCGTGGTTACAGCATTTTATCTATAAACACTGTTGGCTCATTTAGTAGCCCGTTTAAAGCCTGTGTGGAGCTGTTGGCATAAAGACTGGACGGTGGAGCCCTTCAGAGCAGTGCTGTACCTCTGCTCTCGTGGTTCTGCACCAGCAGTGGCAGGGTTGTTACAGCCGCTCCAGCAATGCTGCCATTTTTAACGGGCCTGCGATGTTCTCGTCACATCTGTAGGTTGAGCTACATTAGGGAACCCATTTTGAATGAAACTTTCTTCATATCTGGGTATCCTAAGAATCAAGTCAGCTGGTCCACTATTTTTTTTTAATATCATTTCATTTTGTTGGAGTTCCCAAACCAAGTAAAGCAGTCATTGACTGACTCACTTTGTTCTTGCTTTGGACTTTAAAATTAATATCAATGGAATTAGGTATTCGCTGTGAGCTTGATCACCTCAGGATTTTTGCATTAATTCTATTTTATTTTACAACTGATGAAATAAAAAACTATAAGCTCTCCTTTACAAAAGTATATAAGAGCACCATGGAACAGCATAACGCAGCACAGTCCTGCAGCCCACAATGTTATGCCAACCTAAATAAGAGAAGCATGAAAGTCTGCAGACATTGCGAGTGTAGTTAAAACGCACAACGAACTGCTGGTGTGCCATTCATTTCAGCATCCATATTGCCGATGTTTCGGGCCTGAGCCCTCCTTTGGGGAATAAGACCTATATAAACCTACTCCATCACCAAACCATTCCTCAGTCCATCATCAGTCCTTTTCAATTAATATTTTGGTCTGATTTTTCTGAATGTCTCTGCAACATCACTGGACTGGAATTTTACTCTGACCGTGAATAAATCTCAGACAAACACAGATAGTCACCCACGTGTTAATGTTGACCTTCAACACTTATACCACTCATGTCACAGACGTCTTGACTCGCTTTAGTCATTGCCACCATGTTATGTTCACTGATTAGTATATTGGGGTCTGACAATATAGTTCTTTAATCTGACAAAAATATAACAAGTTGCACGTTTACTTAATGCACATCTTTAATCACTCCAACATTTATAAATTTCTTGATGTTTAAAAAAAAGCATTTTTTTTCTTGTTTTCTCATCAAGAATGCATTACATTTTCTCATTTTACACTCCATCTGCCACCTCCGTGCTCACTTTATTAACTTTTGTCACCCTTCACTGGCTTCCTGTATCTTCCACACAGGCAACTTTCCTCTTCAGCTTTTCAGCATCAACACATTTTGATATTTGGCAGCTCCTCTATTTAGTTCTCATTTTTGTGTCACTTCTGTTAACGTTTAAATTAACTTCTTCACCTGAGAAGTATGACTGCTGCATTGATCATTTTTTGTGCAATTCACTCAAATGGTTTGAACTCCACTTTTTGAGAATTTGCAAGTAAATAATCAAACAATTTGATGAAAGTTGTGCTTTATCTGGAATATTAAAAATCCAAACTTGGAAACGAATAAACCAGTGCCATGAGATGCAAGAACCAGAAGGTGAAAACAAGAACAAGCCAGTAGATGTAATTGTCCTTCCAGCTGTGACTGCAGCACGGATACCTCCTGATGCTGTGTCCCACTCCCCAAGCCAGATGGACAACCCCACAATCAGGCGAGCTGACTGTTTGGTGTCAAAGGGCTCACCCTGTATCACACTATCCATTGTGCCACAACTCCTATTGTACAGAATAATCCTTGTGAATTATAATCCACAAAGTGCTGGTGGAACTCAGCAGGTCAGGCAGTGGGCATAGAATTAGACAATGTTCCTGGCCTGAAGTAACCATTGTCTATTTCATTTCTGTGGACGCTGTCCTGATGTACTGAGTTCTGCCAGCACTTTATGTATTCTTCCAGATTTCCAGCCTCTCAAGTCTTGTTCACTACTATCATCCGGCATGGAGATCATTGTGGTGCGAAGAAAGGACGAGTCAACACTAACTCTTCCCTGTGTGATTGCTTGCTCGGAAGCCCACGATCCTACCACTTGCTTATAGAATGTATTAAAATGGAATTCAGGCATAAATTAAGCTGTGTAAAGCAGAATTTCAATCATTTGAATAATGTGGATAAGTTGGCAGAGCAATTGGAATCAATTTGCCTGCACAATGGAGCTTAAAACTGAATAGGAAAAAGAACAGGAAAGAGAGAACATAACAATGAATGTTTATATATGACGATATTAAGTATACACCCTGTTCTAAACCCCAGAATTTGTCAAGTCTTATCTGTTATAAGTACCCTGACTTTAGGAAGATTATACTGAATCAACCTATATTTAAAAGACTAACCTGATGACATTTAGTTTCTATATAGAAGGTATTTAACTGTCAATAATCACTATTCTGTGCAGAGGGCTTCCCCTCCCAGCCAAAGAGCAGATACTTCTGGTATATGAAGCAACTTACAGACAGTTATTTTGTTTTAAATGATGCACGATTTAATCTGATGAGTAAATTCTAACAGAGATCATAAAAAAGGATTACTGAAACACCAGTACAATTACAGAAACAGTAGGTTTTGTGCTTTGATCAAGTAGCGGATGGCATATTGTAGTCTTAAATCGGGTTATTACAGAAAACATTGCTTCTCTTGATCATGGCCAGAGTACAAGTTACGAAATTCAACTACTGTTCAACAACTTCAGTTTCTTCGAGTGAGACAGTTAACTATTTATTTGATTTTTTAAAAAATGTAGACATATAGCACGGTAACAGGCTATTGTGTCCCACAAGTCAGTACCACCCAATTACACTCCATTGACCTACACCCCTGGTATATTTCGAATAGTGGGAGTAAACTGGAGCCCCTGGAGGAAATCCATGCAGACACAGGGAGAACGTACAAACTCCTTACAGGATTCGAACCTCAGCCCTGACTGCTGGCGCTGTAACAGCGTTGCACTAACCACTACACCAACCATGCCATCCTCAAAATATACAATAAGTATCTTGAACGTTGGACAGTTTCCTTCACTTAGAAATGGAAACTAACAATTTGTCTTTCAAATTTGGGCATTTTTTTCTGCTGTGCTGAAAAGCTGAGTTTAACTGCAACATCATGGAGAATGAATATCCATCGCAA
Source organism: Narcine bancroftii (assembly GCF_036971445.1). Taxonomy (NCBI): domain Eukaryota; kingdom Metazoa; phylum Chordata; class Chondrichthyes; order Torpediniformes; family Narcinidae; genus Narcine; species Narcine bancroftii. The sequence goes on from NC_091482.1 coordinate 28,352,191, forward strand.
CCTGAGGGAACAATTCAAGACAGGGGTTGGATATATAACAGAATCAATGTGCCTGAAAGGAAAAATGATGAAATAATACATTTCAACAAAACTAGAATCTTTCCCAAACCTTGTAAACTAGTCTGTAATGTTCATGTTCTCTTAGTGAGTGGCTGTCAGAATAACACATGGTGACTTGCTTGGAGGAATGTCAGTGATGTTTAAGGAAAGTAGTATATTATAATGAACATTGTGGTGGAACTAAATCATTTCAGGCACAATTTGACACATCCTGGAGAGCTCGAAAAACAAGCGTGAGGTCAACCAAGTAATACTGGCTGCTCAGTGCCAAGAATTTGATGGCCAGAGAATCAATTTGGTTCCAATTCCACTTCTCCCACTTCACACCTTATTTAGCTTGCCAACGTATGGAAATTGTTGATTGCATCCATGAAGTCGGTCTGCCAACATATACCAGTGCAGCCCTTTGGAAAGAACATTAGAGGACACATGCTGAACTGTTAACTGTAGGACTGAAGGTTACACATTGGAGGCTTCCATTGGGAAATTAACGTCAGAGGAACCACCTTTCCACACTAATTTCCCATCCTTGGCCTGACATCTTGTTCTCTTCTCTGGATTGATTAGAAACAGATTACCAGCAAGGAACCTTTCCTATCAACCAACATCCAAGCACACATCCACCATTATTTATTGTTCAGATTTGGCTTGAGAAGGTGGTATGAGATGCTTGCTTGAACCTCTTGCAGAATGCTATTAGTGCTCAGCTACAACATAATCCCTCTACCAGACAAATCTTCCCTTCTCCTTCCCTCTCTGCCTTCTGTAGGATCTGCTCCCTCTGTGACTTGGCCACTCGTCCCTCCCCACCAATCACCCCCTTTGCACCTTACCCTGTGGCAACATGAAGAGCCACACTTGCCCCCACACCTCCTCCCACACCACCATTTGGGGCCCCAAACAGTCCTTTCAAGTGAAGCAACCCTTTACTAAGCAGGGATAAGTAAACAATTTAGAATTACCCCAAAAGTGAGCGACATCAACCAACTCTTCATCCTGGTTGACATCATTGCTGTTTGACAAAACTTTATTCAAACAAAGCTCAACCAAGGCCCTCCGCTGGCTGAATATTTGCTCCCATCTTCACCAAAGGTTTATGTGTTACTTCTGAGAACATTCACTTTTACTGTTTTAAACATGTGTTTTTTAACCTATTATTTTAATTTTTTTAAATATATTTTCCTTGATTTTTTTTGCTGATTGCTTGGGGCTGCAGTTTGATTGAACTCTGGATACCAGGGTTTTTACTGTACCAGGCTCAATCAAATGCTGTTTTGATGTCAAGAGCATCATTTTCACCTCCCCCTAGTATAGAGCTTATTGATAAAACAAAAATACTGGAAGTAGATCAGGCAGCAACAGTAGAAAAAGAAACAGAATTATCTTTTCAGCTCCAGGGAACCTTGTCAGAATTGTGGTGGTAACTGTAGCAGAAGCACCGGTGCAGTTGAAGAAGGTGGCTCACGGCCATCTTTTCATAGTTAATTAGGGATGGGTTATAAAGGAGAGGATGTGGTGGTAGATTAATTAATTGCAAGAATATAGAGCTCATGACGGGGTCCGAATGTGGATTATTTGATACGTTTGGCTGGAGACTAGTATAATTCATCAAAGAATAGGTGTGGTCTGACATAATAGGAGCAAAGAAGGCATCAATGGAGACAATGGATGATGCCCATTCAATGACTCAAAAGACTGAAGTTGAGCAAAACTGATAGGCTTTTATTCATGATAGAATAAAGGTACATCCCTGCTGGTCGTCTGTCCCGAACTGAAGAGGGGGCTGAGGGGCAGTCACCTTTATTCAGGAGCCTGTGGGAGGAGCCACAACTACAGTCAGCCAATGGGTGTGCCCGGACAGATAAATAGATACATAGAGTGGTCTACCACAATGGATTCCAGTGCTTTCAATGTCCAAGTGGAAGTCAATCCCATCTTGATGAGGGATAATGCACGAGAAAGGAAAAGAAGCAAGGGTATATCTGTAGGTAAAATTAGGAAAAGAGGCAGTTGTGGAGATACTTCAGCTTCCGCAGGAGAGTGGGGACAGTCCTCTTGAACTTCACAACAGGAGTAATGCAGGGGGAGATTAGTCTTCAATGTGTAAAAGGGAGCAGAGACCCAAGGATGTACATGAAAACATGGGCATGGTCAGCAAATTGATCCTTGTTAGCACTATTTGGAGTTCTGAGAAAACTGACTAAAGATTGTCATTTTTAAGGAGAAGGAAAAAGAATTTGGAGATAATTTGAAATGGCAGAAGGTCATTTGGAAAGCAGTGTGACTGCAGTACTAATAGAAGGAGGGGTGTAGTGTCTGAAAATAAGAAATCAGGATACTAAAATAGAACAGAGAAACCTTTCAATCTTGACCTACACCATTGAGGGCCAAAGGGCCCGTACTGTTTTATGAACTGTTCAAATCCTGCATTACACGGCAGAAAGGAATGTGGTCCAAGAGCAACTCTGTGCGTTCACGTTCTGGTACATTCCTCCTGAGAATGAACCTGGACAACGTTCCCTTTTCAATTCAGCTGTCCATTCAAGTCTTGATTCATTCTATGTTTTTTCTTCTACCTCTCCATCCATCCACCTGCCTATCACTTCATCCAATATCATCCATGTCATCTTACATGGTCTATATTTATTAACCATGCCTTCCCCCCTTCTCTCTTGTTCGAACGTCTACCGACATTCTTCCATACCTTGACGAAGGGCTCAAATCTGAAACATCAGTTACGTATTTCTACTTTGCTATATAAAGGACACTGTTAGGCCTGCTGAGTTTCTCCAGCATTGTGTGTTTAAACCACAGTGTCTACAGAATTTTGTGTTTTAACTCTTAATGACGCCTGCTATTTGGCAGCTTTTGGTGGTAGGGCTTTGACTTTGTTTCCAAGGTCATGGGTTCATCAAACTTCAGACATTCAGGCTGATGCTTCACTGGAATAGTGAGCAAACTTCACCTCCAGATGCTCTGTTTTTTGGGGATGGGATATTACACCATGGACAGGTCCGCTTTCTCAGGGAAATGCAAAAGATGCCACAACATTAATTTAGCGGTCAGGATATATTCTCATTAGATATGTGATTATCTCTGTTGTGTTTTTATTTGGCGGGCGGGACTTTTTGAAGTTGTGAAAGATGATCAGAAACACATTGTCCTTTTGTTCTCATTTTTCTCTTTCTACTTAGCTCTTGTTCTGCTGTTTTTGTTTTCCAGGTGCTGGCACTGTAACCATTAATTGTTGTGCTTTTGTGGATGGCCAGAAACCTTATTAACATGCAACTAGCATGTGATAAAAAGATGAGCCATGCAGTTTATTCTGTGGCTAGAAAAGGCATTGCATTTATTATTCCTAATTATCAGCCATGTACTTAATCTTTCTAGCCTCTTGAAGCATCACACTTAAAAAATCTAACTAAATAAACCAGGTTGCGTCATGACTAATGCTTTTGTAGAAATTACTTCAATTAACAAATTGTACTCACTGCTGTTTGTAATATTGTGTTAATCACTCTTCCGTACTGATTTACTAAGTGTGCGCACACAGGTGCCTTGGGCAACATTCAGCTCTCCCAGATCATCTCAGACTTTTCCCAGCATCCCTCACCCTCAGAGCTTTGACCTTAATTACTTGTAACCTCAGTTAATGGGGGTGACCGTGGGCTTCCAACTGGTTGCCAGTTTAGTTCACGATTCCATTCCCACTCGGACCTCCTGCACGGTTGCAACAAGGCCCAACACTAGCTGGAGGGACAACACCTCATCTTCTGTGTGGCCACGTTATTGAATTCTCCAGCTTTAGATAACTCTTTGTTTGTCTCACTACTGGATCAATCCCTTTTCCGGAATGTTGACTGTTGCGAGTTTAAATAAATGAAAACAAGTGGATTAACTTCATCCTCAGCAACTTCATCCCTAATATCGAAGTATTCGAGATGGCAGAGGCCGACAGCATCGAATCCACGCTGCTGAAGATCCAACTGCGCTGGGTAGGTCACATCTCCAGAATGAAGGACCATCGCCTTCCCAAGATCGTGTTATATGGCGAGCTCTCCACTGGCCACCATGACAGAGCTGCACCAAAGAAGAGGTACAAGGACTGCCTAAAGAAATCTCGGTGCCTGCCACATTGACCACCGCCAGTGGGCTGATATCTCCTCAAACCATGCATCTTGGCGCCTCACAGTTTGGCGGGCAGCAACCTCCTTTGAAGAAGACCACAGAGCCCACCTCACTGACAAAAGACAAAGGAGGAAAAACCCAACACCCAACCTCAACCAACCAATTTTCCCCTGCAACCGCTGCAACCATGTCTGCCTATCCCACATCGGACTTGTCAGCCACAAACGAGCCTGCAGCTGACGTGACATTACCCCTCCATAAATCTTCGTCCGCGAAGCCAAGCCAAAGAAGATAGTTTATTAACTATATACATCGAGGATGCAAAGTAACAGAACATGGCCACTGGAGTGCACCAGCTTAAAGAATCCCCCCAGAACCCCAGTAATCTGGAGTTACTGGATAAGAACACAGTGACTGATCTACATCGCCTTTCCTTAGCTCATGCTCCATACCATGACAAAATTACCTTGTTAAACTTCAGTGCTTAAAAAGTGTCACAGAATGACCAATATTTAGCAGACCCACTCAGTAACTGAAATGATAACCATATTAGGTGAGAAACTAAGAAAACACTCTGCTATATGTAAACAATATGAATATCAAACAACTATGTACACTGTAAAACACGATTCAGTCTCTGCATTTGGGATTTGGCTACTAACACAACCTGAACATGTTCTATACAGATTTTCAGTTGTGTTTGAGGGTGGCTCAGCTGGAGGCACTTCAACCTGAAACCACTAAGTGTCCATCCTCTCTGGTGCTACTCTCGCAGGAGTGATGTAGTCAAAAGACCCAGGTCCAGGATCCTGATAGTCAGTGTCACTTAGACTGGGCTAGGCTGGTGCAGGCTATGGGTAGAATGTGTCGGTGATTCCTCCTGTATAGCTTTCCTTCTGAGTGAACGAGATACGATCTGTGGTCCTTGCAACTCTCCTTTACCACGCTTGTCCGGTTGTAACTTTGTGGGGTGCTGTACTTTTGAAGTCAAAACATCATCCTTTGTAGTCTTGCCAGTGCTGCATGTTCAGTATAGCGACCAGGGACTGGTGGCCCGTTTCTATGGTCACTGACTTGCCGTAAATATAATCATGGAGTTTTGAACATGTGAAAACCACTGCCAACAACTCTTTTTCGATCTGAGCATATCTGGTTTCTGTGTCAGTTAATGTTTCATGAAGTATAGGCTATGGGTTTTCCTTCCTGCAAATGAAAGCAAGTGGATTAACTTCAAACCTAGTTTATTAACGATATAGGTTGAGGATGCAAAGTAACAGAACATGGTCACTGGAGTGTGCCAGCATAAAGAATCCCCTGGAACCCCAGTAAGCTGGGGATGAACACAGCGATTTATCTACAATGAGAACGAAGTACACTGTGTTATATTATATTAAATATTACATTATATTAAAACTACCCAACTTCAAGGAGAAGATGCTCACCACATAAGTTCATGTTAGATTTCACAACACACAACCAGTTTCTTAGTGACTAGAATATCAATATCTACTGTGTTTTAATAAAATCTATTATTTTTTTAAGTCTGAGTTCCTGGGCCCTGCTCATGACCTTTGTGGAGCTGGGCATTACATGAGTTTGTGCATCACCGTGGGTAGGTGTGTTACAGTGGCAGCTGCCTCACAATGCCTGGGCTTGCACAAGCCAAGCATGGATCATGGTCTTTGTACGAAGGCCAAGGGAAAAACCCTTTTTGTAGCTTGCCTGATTTAGATCGATCATATCGTGTGAAGGAAACAGTCGTCTCTTGATGGAGGTGATTGGCAGTGAGTAACATTCCATTGCAAGACTCAGTGACACCCATCAAAAAAAAAACACAGAATAACAGCTCAGAGCTTCAGAGACAAGCAGAACGATCACCTGGAGAAGCCCACGCTCAGGTTTAGCCTTCAGCCGCTGAGACCTGGAATTCATTCCCCATAACTCTGGTCTTCGTCCATTCCTCAAACCACAAACAAATTGCCCATGTTTGACCGAGACCACATCTTGGAAAGTGATCTAAAAATAAAATACTGGTAGCTCCTAAATATTAGTGCCTTTACCAGTGAAGGAGTTGGAGAAGAAAATCATTTCACAGTGGGATGGTGTGAAGTCACACTGTTCAAATTTATTTGGCTGTGCAATTGACCACATTTCAAATTAAAGTCTCAATCTCCTTGTTAGCTTACAGTATGCATTCATGCAGACTTGGGAATCTGTTGCCAGCTGTTGCCCGCACGGTTTTATTTTTAATTATCCTTTAAGGAATCCAAAATAATTAACCAGCTGCTGAGTCGAGCAAAACTGGTTCTCAAACCTTCAAGGATGCAGCTGGTAAAGCAATGCAGGATATGCAGCTGAAAACAAAGTAGGTCCAAAGAATCTTGGTTCTGCTGCTGCGTGTAATTAGTCTCGGCTGAGGACACCTCGGGCATGGCTGAAAATTAGCCTCAGTTCACTTGTGTTGGCCTGTGATCTCATACACCTCACTGATCATGAGTGAGGAGCGGGTGCTGAGCCGGTCCTGATGGTCGCTGCAGCCGCGTAGCTCTTCCCAGCCACTCTGCGCTTAGGATAATGACAGAGGCTGAGGAGAAAAAAAAAATTATCATCCACATCACTGGCTTCTGGAAGATGGGGGGGGGGGAGGGTGTTGGGGGTCACGGCACTGAAATGCAACGATGCACATGTGCATTGTCAGGTGTGTTTCATTCTCTTCACTGGCCTGATGTTGTAAACACTGACGTGACTTATGGGTGCATCAGTATCAAAGGGGACTGTGCCCGAGCCATTTCTATTTCCTGTGGATATAAATACAAATTTCCCTTTTGAACCACAGGTCCTTTACTATCAATGGGGGTGCAGAACATGCCTGTTGTTTATTTTAACACTGGATTATAGCAAAATATATTCAGTCCAGCATGAAACAAAATGAGGACTGTTTCTAAGGCATTTCAGGGCAGTGGGGACTCAGCTGGGCAGTTCTGGCTGTGTGTGTGTGTTTGTTACCATTTCAAAGTCAGACCACTCCGTGCATGTTGTGTTATTTGAAGCATTGTAAAAGTGAGACTAAGCTAACCTGGGACTGACCATTGTTGGCCACACCTTAGTCATCTGGGAAAGACCCCACTCAGCTGCATCCTCACTTTCTCTCACACCCCTAAGCTCTCCCCATGATCCGCACTAATGCTCCAGCAGCATCTAACAAGTCTCCTTCCTACCTACTTATCATAGTCACTCTTCTGTGGTCCCAATGCTGAACCCAGCCATTCCCCAATGATGCACCTACCTCGACAAACTTCACTCTTTAACTCTTGAAAGACTTACCCACCATCCCCAATCAGGCCTATGATCAATCCAACTCTCTCCATCGCCCTAATCCTCCCTTTTTTCTGGATGCCACCCAGTGACATTGGGAAAAAAATCCATCTATCATTCAGATGCACCCAAGGGTGATGATTGCTTCTGACTGCAATGGTCCTTGGCTGCTAATGTAAATATCTGGGGTGTTCCTTGGGTCCCACTGGGACCTCTGCACTTCAATTTGTCCAGTATGAAGTTATTGTAAAAAAAAACTTGCATCTGTTAAGAGATCATTAAGATCATTACTGATGTAGATCAATCATGTGTTTCTGCTCAGGAATGACAGCCTATTTTTCCCAGATTAGTTTCATAATTTCACAATAGTCATAATTTCAGGGAACAGCCGATGCTTCAGGTCTTTAGAAAGGATTCTAAAACACATCAGTCGCACTTGCCAATGTTCTACTCAACTTTCCAACTTGTCTGCATCTTGCTGGAGCCTTAGATATGACTTACATGGACTTCAGAAAAGCCTATGATAAGTTCTCTTAAGGAAGTCAGGTCTAAAGGTTTAGGGTCTATCGGATGGAGGGCAATATGGCAAATTGGATCCAAAATTGGCTCAGTAATAGGAAGGAGAAAGTAAATTTTGATGGTTGTTTAACAAATCGGATGCCTGAGGGATCAGATCTAGCAACTTTTTTGCTGTTTGTAATATTCATGAACGAGTTGGATGATTTGGATGTGAATGTGGCAGACATGGTCAGTTGAGTTTGCAAAAGACACAAAGACTGGCAAAGTTTGGATAGGGTGGAGCGTAGTCTAAGGCTGCATAATGATATCAATGTGTGGATAAAATGGGCTGATAAATGGCAGACGAGGTTCAGCAAAGATAAATATGAGATAATGCATTTTGAGAGTAGAAATGAGGCTTGGTCAGGGATCATAGATGGTGCGGGACATGCACCATGAATGGTAGGGTCATTAATGAACAGGACTGGAGTATCCTTGAAGGTGGCAGCACGAGCAGATAATGTGGTTAGGTAAATCTATGGGATACTGGTTTTCATTAGCCAGGGAAATTAATACAAAGGTTATGCTGCATAAACATTTATTACCTAATAACCTGAATATGCCTGAGATGCAAGAAGCTAAGCAGGATCAGGACTGGTCAGTATTTGGAGGAGAGACCAGGTGTGGTAGATTTCTATGAGGAGCACTGGACAAAGTGGCGACTCTCTGTCTGCCTAATGGTAGACAAAAGTTAAAGAATTTCATGTATGTTACATTCTAAATGTAGTATTATGTGACAATAATGGAACCTTTACCTTTAACTGGAATCTCAAGTACAGTTCTGAACATCAAACTCCCAGGAGGTAGCACTGGACAGAGTGTAGGGGAGATTTATCAGGATGTTACCTGGGATGGAATGGTTCAGTTGTGAGGAGAGAATGGAGAAGCTATCCCTGTACTTCCTGAAGGGGAGGAGGTCAAGTGGAGGTTTTGGATAGAATAGACTGCAGGAAACTTCTCCCCATATCAGAGGCAGATAAATTTAAAATTAAAATTAAAATTAAAATTAGAGGACAATGGTTCAGGGTAAGAGAAGAGATTCAGAGGCGATATGCCCAGAGAGGAGAGGCAATGCTTGGCCTAATAAAATGGTTGAAGCTAGGTCACCGACAGTGTTTAGGAAGTTTCTCAATGGGCACATGAATGACTCACCGCAGGAGGATATGAATGATAAGTCAGGAGATAGGATTACTGCCCTTATCAGCAGTGATGTGGCGGAACAAATGGCCTGTTTCCATGCAGCATATCTCTGTGGCACCATGATTCTAGACAACCTTGGTCCCTATCCACAGCATCCCAATTTTGTGTCATCGGCAAACTTACTAATCATGCTTCCTACATGAGCATACAGGTCATTGATATATATCACAAACAGTAAAGGTATCTGCCCCGATCCCTGGGGTACACCACTGATCACAGTCTTCCACTGCTATCCTCTCCCTCCAAGTCAGCTCACTTTGGATGCCATCTGTCTTAACTTTCTGGGCCAGCCTACCATGTGTGACTTGTCAGTGGCCTTACTGAGAACATCTAATGGCCTGTCTTCGTCACTCTCAGTTAACTCTTCAAAAAACTCCATCAAATGATGAGACAGGATTTCCCCTGCTGACCCTCCCTAATGAGGGCCCCTGCAATCTCCACCCTCATTTCCCAATGGATTCTTGTGACAGATCTCACCCAGTCTTTATCTTTTGGATGTTGCTGGACCCATGTTTGAACTTGCAGTGTTTAGTCCTACTCACGTATGGGCTCAGACTCCCTTCTGAGACTGAAGCTCCCTGCCAATTACAAGGACTTCCACTCACTTGGCTTCGTCACATGACTGTCTATCAAAGGTCAAAGTGGATGCTCCCAGAATACCCCCCTTCAAAGACAGTCACAGTGCTTGGTGGAATTCTTGTTACAGCATGGAAGGATACCATTCAGCCCATTGAACCCATACTGGCTCTAAATAATATCAATCCAAACTCCCTTGTCTTTTTAAATATTTATCCAGTTCCTCTTTTGAATTCCACTGTTGAAGCTGTCTCCGGTATTTTCCTGACCCTAACCACTCGCTGCATCATTTTCTTTCTTTATACCACTTCTGTTGGTTTTCTCAGCCAATTTAGTTCTTATTTCTTCAGAAATGGGACCAGTTTCTTTCTATCTACTCAGTCCATATTCCTTCACAATTTTGTGCATCTAATAAATCCACTCATAAGAAGAATAATCCCTGTTTCTCCAGTCTATCCACATAATTAAAGCCTGCGAACCTTCAAATAATTTTGTTGTATCTCTTTAATACCTTTTTTAAAGCCTTCACATCTAGAACTGAAAGCGTTTTCTCAATTATCTGCCAAGATATGGGGAGCTGCTCTGACAACATGTGGAGTTAGACTGGGGACTGTCTGAACAGCATGTTTCAGGTTGTGTTATTCCAATGTCTAAACACCTGAGTCTCCACACCGCTCAAGGACCTGAACTCAGCTCAGGACCTTAAAGATCAATTAATTGCAGCTCACTCCCAGACTATCAGGGAATTAACCACCATGTAAACTACACTCACAGAAGAATTTACTAAAAGATGTACAAGAGGGTCTCTGTAAAAATTCTACTATGTTGTGTTGTGAAGGCACAGTCTGCCCCACAGCTCAGTCAACAGCTCTCTTCAAATGACAGCTAGATTCTAGCTGTCTTAGCATGGGCTTAGTTGCTTAAAAATCAGTTGCGTAAAAAGTCAAGACACTATTATTGTAGATGAATACACATTGGCTACTTCACTTCAACTTGTATTAACAAATGTAAAGAGAAAGCTGCAAATCAGAAAAAAAGTGACACTTCCACTGCTCCCATCTGCCTTTACACTTGGTGCTGGAATCTCAGTGATTGGGGATTATTAAGAAACCTACATTTACAAAGGTTGAATAAATAGAAGAAACAGGTGATATTTGTGAAGGTTGTGTCAAATTCACAGTGTACACCCATAGGTACAGAAACAGCTCACCAAGTCCATGACAATTGTTATAGAGCCCCCCATCTATACCAATCTACATTGATCCCATGATATTCCTTCTGTAGGGTAGAAAAGGTGCAAGGTAATGAGAAGCTGGCCTCTGTTACATGGACATCAACACACCCATGGACACACAAGAACGCACAAACACACAGGCATATCACACACATTCACATACACATTTACAGGCGAGTTGGTGTTGGAGTCGGAGTCTATATGGACTTCAGTAAGCCCTTTGACAAGGTTCCACATGAGTGGTTAGTTAGGAAGGTTCAATCATTAGGTATTAATGTTGAAGTAGTAAAATGGATTCAACGCTGGTTGGGAGATGCCAGAGAGTAGTGGAGGAAAATTGTTTGTCAACTTGGAGGCCAGTGCAGTGCCTCGGGGATCAGTACTGGGTCCATTGTTGTTTGTCATATATTATTAATGATCTGGATGATAGGGTGGTAAATTGAATTAGTATGAATGCAAATAATTCTAAGATCGTTGGTGCTGTGGACAGTGAGGAAGGTTTTCAAAGATTGCAGTGGGATATAAGCTGGTTAGACTCTGCAACACTGCAACTGAATGAGGAAGTAAAGCACAAAATCTGCAGTCACCGTGGTTGAAGTAAAACCACAAAGCTGGAGAAACACAGAAGGTCAAACAGTGCCCTTTATATAGTAAAGGTAAAGGTACAGGCTTGGGTCCTTCATCGAGCCATGGTTAAAATGTGGGCAGGCATCTGAATGAAATGGTGGATGGAGGGGGGCAGAGGAGGAGAAAAGTTCCAAAGGCAGGAGGTAATAGGTGGACAAAGGAGGGAGGGCACTGCAGCAAGCAAGGGGGCTTTGTGAATGGAGAGGAATGGAGAGGAATGGAGAGCTGGAGAAAAGAAGGGAAAGGGAGGGAGAAAAGAGAGGAAGAATGACAAGTAGGCTAGCAATAACCAGAGAAGAGGGCGCTAGTGGCACCTGGCTGGAGAATGCCAAGACGGATAATTAGGTGTTGCTCCTCCAATTTACAGGTGGTCTTGGTTTGACAGTACATAAGGGCATGGACAGACATTTGCATAGGATTCAGGCGCTGAATTGAAATGGCAGACAGAGTGAAGGTGCTCAACAAAGTGATCTCCCAGTCCAGTCTCTCCGATGTAGAGGAGGCCACAACTGGAGCACCGGATACAGTAAATGACTTCCGCAGACACACAAGTGAAGCAATGCTTTACTTGGAAGGACCGTTTAGCGCCTTGAACGGTGGTGAGGGAGGAGATGTGAGTGCAAGCGTGGCACTTCCAAAGGCGCCAAGGGAGCTGATTAAAAATAAACCTTGTGTGGACGAGGGAGTCATGGAGGGAGAGGTCCCTATGAAGAGCGAAGGAGAGTGAAAGATGTGTCTGGTGTTAGGACCATGTTGTAGATGGCAGAAATTATGTGCTGGATGCGGAGGACAGTAGGGTGATAGGCAAGGACAAGGGGAATCTCAACAAAATTCTGCACCTGACTCCCATGTCTGTCAAACCAAACCCACATATAAAATAGTGGAGCAGCACCTAATTGTCCGTCTCAGCACTCTCCAGCCGGGTGGCGTTAAAGTCTGTTTCTCCATTCTTTGCTAGCTTACTCCCTGTTCTTCCTTTCTTTCTTCCATCCATCTGCCTTCTTTCCTCCAGCTATCCACCTCCTTCCCTCTCCATTCCCCTCTCCCCTGGTTTGTTGGTGAGCCCCCCCCCCCATCCACATATCACCTCCTGCCTGTGGGCCTGCGCTCCTCCCCCTGCCCCAAACCCCCGCCCACCCCACCGTTTTGCTCGGGCGCCTACCCACAAATTGTCATTATAAGGGCTCAAGCCCATGTTGGTGACATATAATTACCTTTGCTCTATGGTGTATAAAGTACACCGTTTGACCCCTGCATTACTCCAGCATTGTGTTTTTACTTGTAACTGAATGATTATTTGGTGCCTTCAGCTCTTTTTGTTGTGTATCCTTTGTAGCAGGAGTTCATTAAAAAAATCACTTTTATAGATTTATAAAAGGTGTTAAATGAGAAAATACAGAAGGAAGTTAAAAGCCCGGAGGACAGGCAGGCACAGCCTGTGTCAGTAAAAGTGGTGCTCAGAGCATGGTGATTCCGTCATGAGGTCTCTGAAAGCTTGTGGTGCTGCAGAACAAACCTATTATTTTATCCAGTCTACTCATTGTCTACCAACAGTCATAAATATACACTGCACAACTGGATATAGTTTCCTTCATATTTTTTAAACGTCAAGCAGTGTAAGTGATCCCACCAGCTAGTTTCTTTGCAGAAAATATTAGTGAGAAATGGATCGATATTTGAAAGATGAATGAGAGGTAATTAAATTCCGGCTTGATGGCAAAAGATTGCAGATGTGAAAACCTGCAATTAAAACAAAAAATGCTAGTAATATTCAATTGTTTTGGACCCTACCCGTTGACGATCGCTGCAGCTGGGGCTGTGCCGAAATCGACGTTGGAGACTCTATTTGCCCGGTAGGCTGAACTTCTTCAGCATTTCAGGCTGTTCAGTTCCTGGGTTTTTTTCTTCACCATTTGAGCTTTAACCTTTCTCATGGCTGCATGTAAGGTACTTCAGCAATGTAATTAACAGTTTCAAAAACTTAATAATTCTGCTGGGGGGAGGTGTTCTTCCTACACCATCACTCCATGCCCAGTAATTTATATCGCCTCTACGTGATGCAGATATACACCCAGCATGATGTAGAAGAAAAGTCACTTGCCTTCGTTCTAGAATATCTTGCAGGGTTGGGAGCTCAGTACTGAATTCAAACATTTCAGATGAGCCTTTTTTTTTGTTTTCCTATCTCGACAGTGATCTGCTGAATATTTTCAGCAATACTGTTTCATTTCAGATTTCCAGCAATTGCTGTGCTCTGCAGAAGACAGGTTCCACTTTGCTGTTGTTTTCCTCCTCCCTTCAGCTGCCTTTGTTTTTCTTCTCCCGTTTGAATGCTCCAGGCAGATCCCTCTCTCACATTGCACCTAAAGAGACTGTGGCTTCCTCTCTCAACCCTCTCCTTTCACTTTCCCACCCTTTCCCCTCTCTGCAGCTTAATGCACACTTTTCCAGATTTGAAGCATGATCAACTTGAAAATTGAATCCTTTCTTTCTTCTCACAAATGCTGCCCAACTCGTTGAATACAGTAAAACCCCTGTTATCAAGGAACCAACAGCATCAAACAACCAGTGAAAAAAATTGAGGAAAATAAATTAAAAATATAAAATAAATAAGAATAAAATAACAGGTAAAAAATACGCAAGTTTAAAATTGTGAAAGTAAATAGTATAAGCATAAACCTTTGGTGAAGATGGTAGCAAATATTTAGCTAGCGGAGGGAGGGCCTTGGTCGGTGTTTTTCTCATAGTAGCTGTTTGAATAAAGTTGTGTGAAAGAGCAATGGCATTGCCTGGGATGAAGGGCTGCTTGATGCCGCTCGCCGTTGGGATGACTCTCTTAAAATGTTTCATTATCCCTGCTTAGTTAAAATTGCTCCGGTCAGAGGCTTTATCTGTAAACTTCAGGGGGGTGGGGTTATTTTTCTACAATGTTATTGTTCGTCTTTTGGGTGGTTCCATGGAGGGGGAGGAACCTGCAGATGCAGTGATGGTTAAATGTTATCAAAAATGTGACTGAAAATAAAGTCAAATCCTTCAAGGTTTATATACTCATGTAAGAGTAAGTTCAGTATAATATTTTTTATCTTTTAAACTGTTTATTCTTAATGGAGATTATTAGTTAGGCATTGTGAGAGTAAATCTCAGGGAACTGGAAAATATACTCAGTCCCCAAAGGTGCCAGATAGCAGGGGTTTTACTTTATTTCAGAATTTGAAATTTTGATTGCAGCTTGGCTAGTTTAAGGACATTTTGAACTTTGCAAGGTCAAATATAAAAGTATACAGTAAAGAGTGGGATTCTTAGGAAAGGTGATATACAGAAGGATGGTGAGTGGCCACACAAGTAGATGGGGTGATAAAGTAGGGATATAGCAAGCTTACCTTCATCAATCAGACGTTAAGTACAAAAGTCAGCAAATGATGTTGTAGTGGGGTAAACCTCTGGTTAGGTCCCATTTGGAGTTCTGCTCAATGTATTACAGAAAGGATGTGGCGAATTTGGTACAGAAGAGGTTAGTCAAGAAGGTGCCTAGATTAGAGAGCATTAGTTGCAAAGGGAGGGGTTGGGTAAACTTGGGTGGTCTTCTCCGGAACATTGGAGACTGAGGAGGTGACCTAAGTAAAGTACATAAAATAATGAATGGCATAGATAGGCTGGATTGTCAGAGCATTTATTCCCAGGCTGGAAATATCAAATTCTGGATATTTGCATTTAAAAAATTTTGGGGTGGCATAGTGGTTAGTGCAACGCGATTACAGTGCCAGCGACTGGGACCGGGATTTGAATCCCATGTAGTCTGAAAGGAGTTGAAATGTACTCCCCATGTCTACATGCTCCAGTTTCCTCCCACCATTTGAAACTTACCGGGGGAGTACGGTAATTGGATGTATTTGGGACAACACGGGCTTGTGGATCGAAATGACCTGTTACTGTGCTGTAGATGTGAATTTAAAATATATATATCTAAATTTATTGATATTTTTAAAAAATATTTCAATATTTATTTTTTATTTAATGAAATAAAATGCAATTTCATAAAATTCATTTTAATAAATGTTTAAAATTAAATACAACTTGAAAGCTGGGGGTGTTTAGCATAGATTTACAAGATTTGCACAGAGATTGATCGGTGATTGGAAGGAAGCTGCTGCCACGGAACATACTACAGCAATATTTAAGAAGCATTTGCACAGGCACATGAAGGAGCAGGAATGGAGGGATATTGACCGTATGCAGAGCGATGGGGCTAGTTTAATTTGGCATCATGTTCAGTGCAGATCTTGTGACTTTTAAGGTTTTATGTCCAACTTTCTACAAAAGGATGGATGGCCATTTATTGAGTAGTATTCCACTCCCACTGGAACCCCAACGTGCTTTCAATGAGAAGGTGCCTTTGCTTGGGAATGTCAATCAAAAATAAATAACGGTGCCACATTTAAGGAAGTGGCATGCATAAAATACTATAATTTTACCAAAATACCATTCAATCGTTTCAAATGAAACTGTGGATGAATCTTGAGATTGGATTAAAAAGAAATTAGGAGTATTCTAAATATTAGCTTTATAGCTATATTCAAAACATTGATGAAATTTAGAACAAAGGTGGAATCTGAAGAGATTTTCAGATTTCAGATTTATTGTCAGAGTACCTATATGACATGTATACACAAATACACATATATATCATACAACCCTAAGATTATTTATCCTGTGGGCGAGGCAGAATTACTATTTATTAGTAGTGCAAAAAAAACTGTACACATATGAACAAATAAACAATTGTAAACAACTGACTGAGCAAAACAGAGAGGAAAAAGAAATAATAAAGGGCACAAGTGAGAGTCCTTAAATTAGCCTCTGCTTGAGTTGATCATTGAGAAGTCTGATGGTGGAGGGGGAGCAGCTGTTTCTGAACCTGGTGCAAGTTTTGTAGCATCTATACCTTTTTCCTGATGGCAGCAGTGAGAAGAGAGGGTGTGCTGGGTGGTGAGGGTCTTTGAAGATTGCTGCTGCTCTCTGATGGCAGCGTTCCCTATAAATGTTTTTGATAGAGGGGAAGGTTTTGCCTGTGAAGTCCTGGACTGTGCCCACTACCTTTTGGAGGGCTTTACACTTGGAGGTATTGGTGTCCGCAGACCATGATGCCGCTGATCTGCACACTTTCCACCACAAATCTGTAGAAATTTGCCAGGCTGGTGTCATACCAAACTCCCGCAAATTTCTGAGGAGGAGGAGGTGCTGACGTGCTTTCTTCACAATGCCAATAGTGTGTTGGATCCAGGAAAGATCCTCCGAGGTAGTGACTCCCAAGAATTTAAATTTGCTCACCGTCTCCACCTCTGATCCCCCAATGATCATGGCAACATACACCTCTGGTTTTCCCTTCCTGAAGTCAACAATGAGCTCCTTTGTGACATTGAGTGCAAGGTTGCTGTTAGATTCCCCAATGATCACTGGGTCATCTTCCCTTCCTGAAGTTAACAATCATCTCCTTGGTTTTGGTGACATTGTGTGAATTGTTGGTGTACCTTTTGGCCAGGTTTTCCTGTATGCTGACTTCTTTCCCCATTTTATACCACCCAAATTTTATACCACGCAATCTTGTAAATGGTTCGATCCAAGCCACACAGTCATAGCTGTAAAATAAGTAGAGCAGAGGGCTAAGAACACAGGTTTTTATACATTTATAGCATATATTTTGGATTTATGAATTATATTATAAATTTATAGCATACATGTATTAAATTTGGGAATGGACTGTGCATTTCAAAGTATTTGTCTGGTTATAAATTACTATGTAACATCCTGGAAAGGATGTAAGAGGTGTTATACACATGCACATCTACTTCCTGAAGAAAAATGCTGAGATAAAATAGGATTGACTCCCTGGAGGGTGGAGAGGGTGCAGAGGTTGAATGGAGAAACTTTCTCTCGTGATACTGACATAATACTGTGGAATTGCACTGATCAATCCCATAATTCAGGTGTCCATTCATTGGATTCAACTGAATTGCTTGCGCTAGCTTTTCAACACTAAGCATTCCAAAATCAGTGCAATCTGAGTGAAATTCATCAGCGATTGTTTCCAGGTGCACCTGCAAAATGGGACTGTATCCTTTCCGTTGAAATCCATGCTATTACATATTTTTCCTTGTGTTCTCAGCCATCCTGTTTGTATCTGTCCTGACTTGAATTGCAACTCTCAAATCTAGAACTATTGATTGTCAGTCGCAACAAACCTTGATGGAGAGCTCAGCCCGAAACATCGGTTATGTATTTTTATCTTCGCTATATAAAGGACACTGTTTGACCTGCTGAGTTTCTCCAGCATTATGCTTTTAATTTAAAACAAGGAGCATGGCCATTTAAAGAGCCACCTGTCTCATTATAGGACACTTCACACACCTCCCACAGCACTCAAACTAACAAACAAAAATTTTGGAGAGTTTATTTACTGGGGGGGGGGCGTGGAAAGATGGCGTAGAGGACAGACGTGCGGTCCTACTCCTTACCAGCCAGTTTTTTTAAACACCAATTTTTAAACTTTAATCTAAGTATATAAATGTTTTGTTTCTACTTCTAAGTACATTATTTCTCTATAATGGCAGCTAATATAAAAAAAACCTAAGACTCAACTACAGAAAAAACTACTTTTTAAAAGTGCTGAAGAACTGAGGCCTACCTGTCCAGCTGGAACCCAGAGTTGCCATCGGAAACTTCCAAGCCACAGAGAACACCAGCTAGGTTGAGTATTATGCCGGCGCCGGTCTTGTCTCCGCAAGATGACACTAGCTCATTGGTGAAATCGGCCAACGTTGACCCGCACGTTCATGATGTCGGGTGACCCGACTAAACAAAGATCCCTTGAGTCCATGCTGCTGTCAAGGGAGACGGGGGTGCGCAGGAGGGCATTGGAGATCAACCCTGCGCAGCCCATGGCCCTGCCAAGTATGCGCAGTGCCCCCAGGGTCCGCGACTTATTGGAGTGTGTGGGCTGCGGGGGGGGGGGGGGGGCCCAAGCGGCAGCGTCCCAATGTTGTTGGGGTGCCGTCGTCGGGTGTGCAGACCCGCAGTCGCACGGGAAAAGGCCTTACAACGGTGGAACAAGAAGAAGAAGACTTACCTTTAACAGCCAGTTCACAGGAACAACTGGAGGAGGAGTTTATAGAAGATGGGTCCCAAGATGTGGTACTGGAATCTGGACTGAACTCTATTTTTACTGTTTTGGAAGGGATTGCCTGCCATATGGATAATATGTCTCACCAAATGATCCAATTGCAAACTACAATGTTTAATGTGTCTGAAGATATATCCACACTTAAGAGAGATGTTAATAAATGCCTTACTTCAGTGGATGTAGTACAGGAAAATTTAAAAAAACTTGAGACAGCTTTCTCTGAATGTAAAGAGCAAATCGTACGTAATAAGGATAAAATAGAGAAAGTGGAAGATTCGTTCGCGGATTGGGGAATTCAGAAGAGAGATTTATGAAAAAGATTGATTCATTGGAAAATCAAAGTCAGAAAAATATAAAAATTGTGGGCCTTCCAGAAGATATTGAAGGAGCAGATCCAATAAAAAATTTTAAGGATTGGATCCCTGAGATGTTGGGTAAAGAGTTCTTTCTGGGTGGTTTAGTATTGGAGAGGGCACATAGAGCTCTAAGGAAGAAACCGTTACCGAGTCAACCATCACGAGCAGTTTTAATCGGTGCCTGCATTATCAGGATAGAGAAATGATTCTACGATTGGCGGAACAGAAGGCAAGAAAAAGTCAATCTCCAATGATGAGTCAGAATAATAGAGTTTTTTTTCTATGCAGATTTGAGTCAAGAAATTATTAGACATCGAGGGGAGTTCAATTCGGCCAAAGATGTGTTGTGGCGGAAAGGATATAAATTTGCTTTTCGATCCCCTGCTGTGTTGAAGGTTTTTTATGGAAATTATCAGTCTCCATTTTTTGAGAATGATCATGATGCATTGGTTTTTGCTAATTCGTTACTGGATCTACATGGTCAGGGAAGAGTCTTGCCGTCATCGCCTAAAAGAAGGGCCAATGGAAATAGAAATGGACAGAATGAAAAGAATGGGAAAGATGGAAAGTAGGAGGTTTTGACACACAATCTTATTGATGTTGAAGATTCGAACCAGTCATTGAGACTGGGGTCGCTGGGCTGAATATTTTTATGATGTTGAATTGCATTACTCTATATATTGTATCTCTGGCTGGGGGGAGGTGGGTGGCACTGATATCTTTGATAGTTTACCACACCCAGTTTTTTAGGGAGTTACTACCTTTGGGTGTTTTTTTCCCCTTTTTTGGGGGGAATTATTTGTATTTCTTTTCATATAAACTTTTTCTATAATATTAGGGGAGGGAGAGTAGATTTCATTTATTAGAAGGAGAGCAATTTTTTGTATTCAGTGATTATGTTGTTTGTTTGTTAAAATGTCTAGTTTGAAATTTGCAACTTTTAATGTTCAGGGATTAAATAATCCAATTAAGCAAAAGCGAGTTTTATCTTATAACAAAAAAAATGAAAATTGATATTGCTTTTTTACAAGAAACACATTTGACCGAAAAAGAACATTTGAAATTGAAAAGAGATTGGGTTGGTCATATGTTTTTTTCTTCATTTAATTCTAAGGCAAAAGGCGTAGCGATTTTTAGTTCATAAGAACTTTTCTTTTGAGTTGCATACTATAGAGGGAAATGCTGGGAGGGTTTTAAAAGTGGACTGTAAAATCTTTAATGAACTTTGGACTTTACTTAATATCTATGCACCTAATGTAGATGATGAGTGTCTTATTTCAGACGCTTTTTTGTTATTAAGTCAAGCTAATGAAAATATTTTAGTGGGGGGGGGGGGATTTTAATTGTGTTTTGGATCCTTTGATGGATAAATCCCCAAAATGTATTAGAAATTCAAAGATGGCGATACAAATTGGGGGTTTAATGAAAGATTTAAATTTGGTAGATATTTGGAGAAGGATTAATCCTATAGAGAAAATTTTTTCTTTTTACTCTTCTCGACATGATTCCTTTTCGAGACTAGATTTTTTATAAATCGGCACATTTACAAGGAAAGGTATTGCAGGCAGAATATAAGAGTAGAGTTATATCAGATCATTCTTTATTATTTTTTTCTTATGAAAGTTCAGAGGTAGTACGTTTATCCTATAGATAGAGATCTAATACAATGTTGTTGAAAAAAACTGAGTTTGTTACTTTTGTTAAAGAACAATTTGATTTTTTCTTAATTGAAAAAGCTAATTCAGTTAAAAGTCATTTTGTATTATGGGATGTGTTAAAAGCTTATTTAAGAGGGCAAATAATTAGTTATACTACTAAAGTTAAGAAAGGATATATGGCTGAAAGTCTTAAATTAGATGAATTGGAGAAGGAATTTCAGAAGAGAGTGACAGAAGATCAGAAAGTATCTTTGACTAAATTGAAACTATGATACAATACGTTAGAAACATCAATTTGAATGCTTACTTAATCGGTCTAAGCAACAAAATTATGAGTGGGGTGAGAAGGCACACAAAGTACTTGCATGGCAGTTAAAGAAGTAACAGACCTCGGGTTATTACTGCAGTTAAAAATAATTCAACAGTTATCTATAAACCTCAGGAAATCAATGACCAGTTTTGTTCATTTTATAAAAAAAATTATATACTTCTGAGGGGAGATGGGACAATAGATCTATTGATTCATTTTATCTACATTAACTTTATCAGCATTAGAAGAAGATGATATTATAGCTTTGGAAGCTCCATTTACAGACCTAGAAATTAAGGCAGCTCTGTTGGATGATAAGTCACCTGGTGATGAAACGTTTTTGGTGGAATTTTATCAAGTTTTTTATGAAGATTTATCTTCGGTGTTTGGGGAGGTATTACAACAAGTGACTGAACATTATGAGTTACCAGAATCTTGTTCTAGTGCTTTAATTACTGTAATTTCAAAGAAAGATAGAGATCCATTAAAGGTGTCTTCATATAGACCTATTTGTTTATTGAATGTGGACTATAAAATAATAGTTAAAATATTAGCAAATCGACGCAAAATATTTCCCTAAATTGATACATGTAGATCAAATGGGTTTTATTAAAAATAGAAATGTTTCATTAATATTCTTTAATTAATTAGCTTGGTCAATGCATATTGGCAGCACTTGATGCGGAAAAAGCTTTTGATAGGATAGAATGGGATTTTTTATTTAAGGTTTTGGAAAAGTTTAAATTTGGCCCTTTTCTCATTGGTTGAGTTAAAGCTTTATTTACAAACCCGACTGCTAGGTTGGTGACAAATGGACAAGTTTCATCATTGTTTAAATTGACATGCTGTACCTGACAAGGTTGTCCATTGACACCAGCCCTGTTTGCATTGGCCATTGAACCATTAGCTCAATTAATAAGGCAAAATGAACAGATACAAGGGATGAGAGTTCTGGGCAAAGAGTATAATATTATTTGCAGATGATGTTTTGATATATTTAACAAACCCAGAGCAATCCTTGCCACACTTACAGGAATGTTTATTACAGTACAGATCATTGTCTGGATATAAAGTTTAATTTTGCCAGTTGGTGAAGGAGATTATTCAGTTTATAAAAATGTTACTAATTTTAAATGGTTGGATAAAATTAAATATTTAGGAATAATTGTGAATACTGATTATCAATCTTTATATAAATTAAATTATGTTCCATAATTGAAAAATATTAAAGCAGATTTAGTTAAGTGGAAGGACCTTCCGTTAACTCTAATTGGCCTGGTTAATTGTA
Organism: Narcine bancroftii; assembly: GCF_036971445.1. Taxonomy (NCBI): domain Eukaryota; kingdom Metazoa; phylum Chordata; class Chondrichthyes; order Torpediniformes; family Narcinidae; genus Narcine; species Narcine bancroftii. The sequence goes on from NC_091482.1 coordinate 28,374,678, forward strand.
TTAAAATGAATATTTTTCCACATATTCAATAGTTGTTTCAATCAATACCGTGTTTTCTTGCAAAGAACTTTTTTCAGACAAATAAAATCACTAGGGAATTTTTATGAAAATGTAAACTACCAAGGGTAGCATTAAATAAACTTACCTGGAAGTTTGCATTAGGTGGATTACATAATTACCTCACTTTCAGAACTTTTATGAAACAGCCCAACTTAAATTTATTAGTGGTTTGATGGATTTGGATTGGCTTCCAAGTTGGGCTAATGTTGAGATGGCATGTATTTCTGAAACTGCAATGCATCAATTTATATTTTGATGGAATATAAATTTGTTATGGTAGTATAATATGCTGATATTAAAAAAATTATTGATGTTATGGATCTATTGATCTACATTAACATTATCAGCATTAAAAGAAGATGATATTACAGATTTGAAAGCTCCCTTTACAGATCTAGAAATTAAGACTGCTATATTGGAAATGCCTAATGGTAAATCACGAGGTGATGAAGGGTTTTCGGTGGAATTTTTATGAGGATCAAAAAGTAAATTATCTACTTTAATGCCATTATATAATAATCTTTTTCATTATTTAATAGTCATTTAAAGAATTGGGATTTTAAGGGTATAAAAACATTACAGAATTGCTTTGTAGAAAGACAATTTCGTTTACTCAATTGAAAGAACATTTTGGTATAGTGGAAAATTATTTGTTTGCTTACTATCAACTTTGATTACTGGTAAAAAAAAATATGTATGGTAGAGAGATTATTTTACCTTTATTGTCGGAATTTGAGTCTTTGATTTCTTCTATACCAAAGAAGGGCTATTATGTATCAAGTACTACAAGATAATATGGATAAGTCGGAATGGGACAAATCTAAGCTTAAATGGGAAAATAACAACTTTTGTTTTTCCTGAAGAATATTGAATGGATATGTGTTATGATAATGTTACTAGATTGATGAATGTATGATATGGAAAAGTTAATTACAATTTTTTGCATCAGTTATACTTAACTCCTGAGAAATTGAAAAAATGTGGCTTTAGTAATTCAGATTCTTGTTTTAGATGTGGTACATGTGTTGGAAAGGGCTTTGGCAAATACTAGAGCGCATCGGATGTCCCCCAAAGTTCCTCAACATGATTATCCAACTGCACGAAAACCAACAAGGTCGGGTCAGATACAGCAATGAGCTCTCTGAACCCTTCTCCATTAACAATGGCGTGAAGCAAGGCTGTGTTCTGGCACCAACCCTCTTTTCAATCTTCTTCAGCATGATGCTGAACCAAGCCATGAAAGACCCCAACAATGAAGACGCTGTTTACATCCGGTACCGCACGGATGGCAGTCTCTTCAATCTGAGGCGCCTGCAAGCTCACATCAAGACACAAGAGAAACTTGTCCGTGAACTACTCTTTGCAGATGATGCCGCTTTAGTTGCCCATTCAGAGCCAGCTCTTCAGCGCTTGACGTCCTGCTTTGCGGAAACTGCCAAAATGTTTGGCCTGGAAGTCAGCCTGAAGAAAACTGAGGTCCTCCATCAGCCAGCTCCCCACCATGACTACCAGCCCCCCCACATCTTCATCGGGCACACAAAACTCAAAACGGTCAACCAGTTTACCTATCTCGGCTGCACCATTTCATCAGATGCAAGGATCGACAATGAGATAGACAACAGACTCGCCAAGGCAAATAGCGCCTTTGGAAGACTACACAAAAGAGTCTGGAAAAACAACCAACTGAAAAACCTCACAAAGATAAGCGTATACAGAGCCGTTGTCATACCCACACTCCTGTTCGGCTCCGAATCATGGGTCCTCTACCGGCACCACCTACGGCTCCTAGAACGCTTCCACCAGCGTTGTCTCCGCTCCATCCTCAACATCCATTGGAGCGCTTACACCCCTAACGTCGAAGTACTCGAGATGGCAGAGGTCGACAGCATCGAGTCCACGCTGCTGAAGATCCAGCTGCGCTGGATGGGTCATGTCTCCAGAATGGAGGACCATCGCCTTCCCAAGATCGTGTTATATGGCGAGCTCTCCACTGGCCACCGTGACAGAGGTGCACCAAAGAAAAGGTACAAGGACTGCCTAAAGAAATCTCTTGGTGCCTGCCACATTGACCTCCGCAAGTGGGCTGATAACGCCTCAAACCGTGCATCTTGGCGCCTCACAGTTTGGCGGGCAGCAACCTCCTTTGAAGAAGACCACAGAGCCCACCTCACTGACAAAAGGCAAAGGAGGAAAAACCCAACACCCAACCCCAACCAACCAATTTTCCCTCGCAACCGCTGCAATCGTGTCTGCCTGTCCCGCATCGGACTTGTCAGCCACAAACGAGCCTGCAGCTGACGTGGACTTTTTACCCCCTCCATAAATCTTCGTCCGCGAAGCCAAGCCAAAGAAGACATGTGTTGGAACTTTTATACATGCTGCTTGGTCCTGAATGTATGTACAACTGTTTTGGGAAGAAATTAAGTTAATTTTGGAAAAATTGTATAAGTTTAAGTTACCATTAGATCCATCCATTTTTTTTTATTGGGTTATATGATTCCTTTAAAGGATTGGGGTTGGATACATTTCAAATTGCATTTGTATATTTAGCATTGTCTGTAGCTCGAAAGTGTATAGCAAGTACATGGAAAGATAATAGTGATTAATATAATGTGATGGCAGAATGAAATGAAAGCTTATATTGTTATGGAAAAAATACATATGTTTTGCATGATAATTACTCTTTTTTTGTTAATAAATGGTTACCATATTTGGATTATATGCATTAGATGTACTTTGATTTATTTTATTTTTAATTTTTCTTTATATTTTTTTGGCTCTCCTTAAGAGAGCTGGCTAAAGGGGTGTGGGGGGGGGGTGTTGGGAATTTAATTTTGAAAAATTTAGATATTTTTTCTTTATTATTTTCTTTTTTAAATTTTATTCTTAATTTTATATATATATAAATGACTGTATTCTTGTTGTCTATATTTTGTATGATTTCCAATAATTTTTCAAATAAATAAAGTTTGAAAAAAAGAGAATTTATTTACTAATGGGTGTTTCCATGGTTTCTCTCTTCATAAAGATGAGGATCTTCTCCATCAGTCTGAGAGTGTCTCCTTCCTGTCTTGAAGTTTGTCCCTTATCTTTCTGGTATTTTCAGCTTCATTGGAAGATATGAAGCCAATAATTTATTTTACACTTGTGGTGTTAATCAACAGGAAGCACCTGCAGAGAGAGAGGCTGAATTAACCTTTCAGATATAAAAATAATTTTTATCCTTTAGATAAAATTTTAAAAAACCTCTCTGAAGAAACTTAGAACATAATTTTTAAATTGGTAGTGCCTCATCTTTATGTGCTCAGCACTCCCTCCTACAATTTAAAGTAGTCCATAGGGCCCATTTTGGACATAAGTCAAACTATCTTGCTTTTATTCAGATGTGTTTCCTTGTTGTGACAGATGCAACAATGGAGATGATGGATGTGTCCGAGGCTTGGGAAATATTGAAAGGTTGTATTTCAAATGTTTCCTGTAGTTTTTAAAAGTAAAATTTAAGTCTAATCTTTTAACTGCCTTATTTGGTATTGTTGGAGAGAGTGGCATAACTTTAACTGCATCCAATTTGCATGTGATAGCTTTATTTCTCTTATGGTTAGGCGGGAGGTGTTGCTTAAATGGAAAGGTGTTACTCTGCCTACTCGTGCTCAATGTTTAAATTTAGAGAAGATTTGATGCTCAATATCTGATTTGAATTTAAATTTTCAAACTCTGTGGGGACCCTTTTTGAAATAGGTTTAAGGTCTTTGATTTAGTATTAATGCAGAGGTGTTGGCTAATAAGGAAATTTATGACTGCGATAGGGAACTTTTTTTTTCTTTCTTTGCCAAACAACTTCGGCTTTGCTAGTAGGATTAGATTTTCTTTTTCCAATAAAATATTATTACAATTTAATTAGTTTGATTAAGATGTAGGATACTGTGGATGAAATCGTATGATCTGAACATAATGCATTCTGTACATTTGACTTTTAATGTGTATTTTATGTACTCTGTATTTTCAATAAAAATATTGAAAAAGATGTAAAATGAAAATAAAAAAAAAGTAGACCTTAGAAATCAGAAATTAAAAAAACAGAATAGTTTGGAAAAGCAGAGTAGAACTGATGAAGGGTCTTCAACCTAAAATGTCTAATTGCTTCTCTTTCTTGCAGATGTTACCTGACTTGAATCTTTGCAGCATTTTCCATTTTTATTAATGTTTTTGTCAATGTCCTTTTGCACAATTTAACTTTGATCTCAAATTAACTTGTTCATTTTCTTCTCTCCACCTGGAGATGGATACCTTGGTGGTTGTCAGAACTGACCAAAGAAGCTTGTGCTTTGATCCACTTTGATTTTCAATGTATTTATTAAATGGTGACAGATTTCGAGAGGAAAGTGTTGATTTCTCATTTATTTCCCTAACGATTGGCAAGCACTTGACTCCCGGCCAAAGTCATTAGGAGCACGCCACAAAAGAGATTGGTGTTTTTTCTTCTGAATGTTTCTATTTCTGCTCTGTTCAGATATCTTCAAAAATAATTAATTTTCTTTCAATTTGTATGTTGTGGTTTGATCGCACTAGCTGAAGAACGAGAAAGGCTTATTTAATTGGTACTTTAAAAGGTCGACCACTTTATTCAGGTTGAAACAATTTAGATTGGAATGAGAACTGACCGTTATTTGAACAGAAAATCTGCCTTTCACAATCTACTGACACTCAGGTCTCGCAATCTCGGAATACATGAGAGCCAGAGGAACAAACATAAAGCAGCAAAGACATGGAATTTCCTCAAAGTCCTTTCATGTTTGATCTGTTACTGAACTGCTCTATACTGTATATCTTACACTTTAAAGTCTATGGTGAAAATGACTCGAGGGAACATCTGTTACAGTAGAATTAGCTCAATGCGTGGAACCATCTGGAATGTCCTGCTGTTGATTTATCAGCCATGGACTATAGGGCGATGTGTGTGCAATGCAAGGCTTTAAGGCAGTAACTATCCATATGGACAGCTTGTGATTGAAGTGCACGTTAATCAAGCTCATCAGATATTTACCAAAGTTCACCATTTTTAGTTAAAAGTGAAATTGAAAATGGCTAGATTAAGCTTTAAGGAACACACAGCACAGCACGGCATCCAGCTGACTGAAATCTGCAGGCCAGATTTGGTTGGTCACAGTGAGACATTATTAAAGTCAATCAATATTTGTGATTCCATCAAAAGCTTTTTATCTGAGTTGTGGTATTAGGCACCTGAGCTACCTAAAGAGACTTCAGAAGTCTGTTCACTCCGGAGATGAGATGGTTTTGCTGTGTTCAAAGTCCTCGAATGGTTTGAAGAATTAAAACCTCAAAGTTGTTTGCCAAGTTGGAAAGTCTTGAAACTGGGCTGGGCGGGAGATTACAGGCTGGCAGCGGTGAGCAATATGGCTCGGAAGTGAATGGACATTGAGCAAAGAATGATAAATATTTGAAATAGACAACCTAGAATGATGGTTAGTATTTTTTTTTAACAATGAAGGATAAATATTTGAGCAGAAAAGTGGTTAGAAGGTTAAAAAAAAATTGTGTTCAGCTTAACCCATCACTGTTTTTCATGTTTTCACCGATAAATTTAAGGCCGGCTTGTGAAACACCCGTAAGTTGGAACTAAAGGCTGATGTTTTAACATTCCATGAAATAATGGAGACCAAGTTGATTTGATCCTACTGCCCTCACCCCCTCCACCGATCAATTCTCCCCTGTCCTCACCTCCTCCACCAATCAATTCTCCCCTCTGTTGGCTTGGGCTACTCTCACGGCCCCTTTTTCCCTTCTCCCCCAGTCCTTTTATTCAGCCAGCATTTTGCTCATATCTTGAAGAAGGGCTCAGGCCCGATATATTGGTTATATATCTTTACCTCCACTGGACGGCTGTGAGACCGGCTAAGTTCCTCCAGCATCTCTGCGTTTTCACTCCAATCACAGTGTCTGCCGCCTTTCGCGTTTCACTCTTATTTGCTGGTGTCGTTCATTTGAAACAGGAACAGCAAAATCTTTGTGCTCCTACGCCAATTGCTATCTCGCATTTGAAGCGCGATGGTTGAGAACAGCAACAGGATTCGCTGTATTACAGCCCATGGAGAGAAAATAGAACTTGCTGACTGACTGAGCTAACATTATCAGGGCAGGCAGTTAGTTTCAGGCGGTCATTACTGCGCTACCCCACAGATAAATTTACACTTTCTCCAGTAAAGGCAAGCCTGAAGTTCTTTTCAGGATTGTGGTTGCTTTGAGGTTGTTGAGGATTTAATACTGCTTTTTGAATTAAAAAAGAATTGAATTGGCCAGTGATTTAAATTACTTCAAAATAGAATTGAATTATAAGTACTTCTATGCATCTTTAGGTTGAAAGGAACAGACTGTAATTTATTCAATGTTATTATTCTGGTGCTTAACTTCATTCACTGGGCTGAATATGACATGAAAGCTCTGCCCAACAATGGGTGTAAGAGGATGTATCGGTGCCCACTAGTGGACACGTTTCCATGACCCAACTCCAGGAAGTTCCAAGGAACAGCATCAAAAACTATGCCTTTGATCCCAACAATTTTGGATGAGCTAAAGGCAGAGCTGCTGAAATAAATCCTGTCTGCACCAAGCTGGTAAGTCAGTGACTGCCGTTTATTCAAACAACGCGCGTTTCTTTTTTAGGTGAGGCGACAGGCTCACGGGAGTGATGTCATAATGCTGCTGTGAAACCTGGCTGTTCCCCAGGCAACACGCTCCTGCAGCCTGGAACTTCTGCGCGGTGGGGGGAAAGCCCCTGTGCTGTTTGCTACAGTGATTCGGCCCATCGTGTGCAGGGTTGACCCACTACACCACCCTCCCTCCCCCCCTAGAATTGCAGTTTCTTTGGGTGAGGTTTGAGAGATTATCTTTAGGTGGATACCCCGGCACCATAGTGTAGAGGCAGGGAAAGGCTCTGGACATTCAAAATGGGCTTTCTTGAGGCGGCAGACTGTAAACATGTCGTGCCTGCCTCCAATGTCTAGAGTATATACAATCCCTTCCCATCTCAGTATCTTGAAAGGCCCTTCATAAGGGCACTGTAGGGGGTTATCTAGTTTGCCCCATCTTACAAAGACAAAGTCCGTGGCTTTGTTCTTGTGGGACGTGGCTGGTAGGCATCCTGTGGGTGCCAGTAGGATGTGGACGTGGGTAGGTGGATTGGTTCCTCAGCCACTGTAGGACATCTATGGCGTTCGGTGGTGATTCCATGGAGCCAAAATGGATGTCACCTGGGATGGAGAGCAGTGCACCATAGACTATTTCTGCCGATGAGGTGGGGAGGCCCTCTTTGGTTGCTGTGAGGATGCCCAGCAGGACCTGTGAGAGTTCATCCATCCAGTTGGGCCCATGCAGCTGTGATTTGAAGGCTGTTTTTAGATGGCGGTGAAAGCGCTCTACCAGCCCATTGGATTGGGGTTGGTAGGCAGTTGTGTAGTGTAGCTGACTACCACAGAAATTGGCCATGGTCGCCCAGAGGGAAAACGTAACCTGGGCTCCCCGGTCTGAAGTTACATGGGAAGGGACACCAAAGCGGACAACCCATTGTGAGGAAAAGGCATGGGCACTGCCTCTGGGGAGTGTGTAAAGCAGTCAACCATGGTGAAAAGATACATCATCCGTTGGCTGATGGGAAGGGGCCCTACAATGACCACATGCACATGGTTGAACATGTCTGCTGCGGGTGGGAAACGTTGCACTGGGCCTTTAGTGTGCTGATGGACTTGGGCTTGCTGGCATTGTGCACAGGTTTTTGCCCAAAGTGAAACTTTGCGCCATACGAACCTATCCGAAATGAGGTGGACTGTTGACCGGACGGAAGATGAGAGAGTCCATGCGCTTGATTAAATACCCGTTGTCTCCAGGTTGCGGGAAGGATTGGCCTGGGGTGGCCTGTAGACATATCGCACAGGAGTGTTGGGCCTCCTGGGTCCGGTGCAAACTCCTCATTTTGTAGGCTGGTGATGGAAGGGTGGTATGCCTGTGTGATGGCATCTTCAGCCTGGTCCATGGTGATCTGAGCTGTGTCGATGCCACCCATCACCTTGGAGATCATTGGCCTGGACAATGTGTCAGCTATCATGTTGGACTTCCCCGCTACGTGCCAGATGTCCTTTGTATATTCGGAGATGTGCAAAAGGTGTCAATGTTGCCTCACCGACCAGGGTCCGAGACTTTGCCCAGCACCTGCACCAGTGACTTGTGATCCGTGTAGACCATGAACACTCGGACTTCGAGGATGTACCGGAAATGGCGTATGGCCAGGTACATTGCCAGCAGTTCGCGATCCAAAATGCTGTACTTCAACTCGGGTGGTCAGAGTTGTTTGCTAAAGAAAGTGAGTGGCCGCCACTGATAATCCACCCACTGTTGCAACTCTGTGCTCACTGCCCGGTCTGAGGCTTCTGTCATTAGCAACAGGGGCAAGTCTGAATATGGGTCTGCCAGAAACATGGCTTTGGAGAGTACTGTAGTGGTCTTCTCGAATGCCTGGAGTGCCTCTGCAGACCGGCTGTGGGCTCCTTGTTACCTGCCTTAACAAGGTAAAAGATAGGCCACATGGTGGCTGCTGCTCCTGGGAGGAAGCGATGGTAGAAATTTGCCAACCCTGGGAAAGTTTCGAATGGCCTCGACCTACTCAGGCAAAAGTGTTGCTCCTTCGCTGGAGAATCAGTGCCCAAGGAAGTCGATGGTGAACAAACCGAACTGGTACTTTGGCAGGTTGGTGGTTAGCCCGAAAGTATGCAGCCATGCAAACAGGTGTTTTAAATGTTCTTTGTGGGTCCTGGTATCTGGGCTGGCAATGAGGATACCGTCCAGGTACAGTAAAATCCCCTCCAGGTCTCTTGCCACTACGTCCATGAGGCGCTGGAATATTTGGGCTGCATTTTTCAGCCCAAATGGCATTCTCAGGAACTTGAAAAGGCCAAACGGGGTGATTATGGCCATCGTCCTGCTGCACTGGGATCTGATGGTACCATTGCATCATTGATCATGTGTAGTGGCGAAGCCCACGGGCTGTTGGATCGGTGGACGATCCCCAATTCCTCCATTGTGGCAAACTTGACCTTGGCTTGGAGGAGCTTATCTTGGGGCAGTCGCCACGCCTGCATGTACATGGGTGGTCCGGTGGTCTCAATCTGGTGTTGCACGCCCTGTGTTGGTTTCGCATTGTGGAAGTTGGGGCCCAGTAGAGCAGGGAAGTCGGCGAGCATTGTGATGTACTTGCTTTGTTCGCGAGCTTGGACTCCCAAAGCCTGGAAAGTACGATGGTGAAATGTGAGGGGGAAACCAGGAAGATGGTGGCATTAACCAGCCGACATCGGTTGAGGTCGACCAGGAGCTCGCTCGCCTGGAGGAAATCCGCTCCTAGGAGAGCCTGGCCTACTGAGGTGACGGTACCATCCCCCTGAAAATGGTGTTAGCTCTGTGAATGGTCAAGCAACATGTCCCTTAGGTGGGGATGGTTGAACGTTAGCAGCCTGTAGGGATAGGCCTCTGGCATTGTTCTTCTCCTCAAAGAATGTGGGGGGAACGAGGCTGATTTCTGCACCAATGTCTGTCAGGAATTCTCGCTGGGCCTGCTGGTCGCAAAGGTAAAGCAGGCTTTTTCAGGTGCCAACTGCCGAGGCCACTAACGGCAGCCGGTTTGTTCGTTTCCCTGCATCGGGTGAGGATTTCTGCCTGAAAAGGTGCATTGCAGCTGAACTGATGGTAGTAGTAGCAGCACCCTGCTATTTTGTCACTTTTATTTATAATAAATTTGAAGTGTGACCCAGGCTCTGGAGGAGGTGTTACGGCATTGAAGCCTTTATACAGGATCAAATGGATGGAACCGTAGGTACAGTCACTGCAAGGGGCAGAGCCAGATAAATGAGTATACAACAATTCACTACACTCACCCCTTGCAGAGGGTTTTGAGGTGGTCTACCTATGCATTGGCACATGTTACTCGGGACTGTGCATCCGGGGACTTGTTGAGCTCCCCAGCCATTACATGATGTCGTAGTAATAGGTGGAGAGTTAAATCCTCTTCCTCAGAGTCTTGTCGTTCTTTATCTTCCCTTGCAGCTTGTTGTTAAACATGAATGCTATGGCTCATTGGTCCGTGAGCATGGGCAAACGTCTGCCGGCCAGGTAATGCTCCTAGTGCTGCACTGTCTCAACTATTGCCTGAGCTTCCCTCTTGATGGAGGAGTGTCAGACTTCAGGGCCCTTGAGGTATGGGAAAAGAAAGCCACAGGCTGACCTGCCTGGTTAAGGGTGGCGGCCAGGGTGAATTCGGATGCATTGCTTTCCACTTGGAACTGGGCGGATTCATCTACTGAATGCGTCGGATCTTTGCGATGTCCTCTTTTATGCAACAGAAGGCAGTCCGGCCTCTCTTCTCAGGGGAAAAGATGTGGTCTTGATGAGGGGGTGGACTTTGTCTGCGTAATTGGAGACCCACTTGGCGTTATAGGAGAAGAACTCCAGGCACCTTTTCAGGGCTTTGAGGCTGATGGTAGTAGTAGATCTTTAGCAGGGAGCACATGGGAACAGGGTTAGGGCCGATGATTCCATTCTCCACAACACAGGCATGAATAACCAGGCAGGAAGTGAGGAAAACACATTTGACCCTGTTGTAGGTAAGTTTTAGGCATTTGGCTGTTGTGAGGAATTTCTGGAGGTTGGCATCGTGACCTTGCAGATCATGGCTGCAGATTGTAACATTTTCCAGGTAGGGGAAGATGGCACACAGGTCATTTTAGTCCACTATCTGGTCCATCTCCCGCTGGAAGATGGAGATTCCCTTGGTAACACAAAAGGGGACCTGATCCGTCTGCCTTGAAACCAGTGTACTGGTGGTCCTCTGGACGGATGGGAAACTGGTGATAGGCTGATTTTAGGTCTTCCGTGATATTGGGCAATTTGATTGACCATATCTCCTATGCGAGGGAGGGGGTATGTGTCCAGTTGAGCACAATGGTTGATGGACAGATTGTATTCAATCACCATTTGGCGTTTATCTCCAGTCTTAACTACTGCTACTTGAACTCTCCATGGTACAAACCTCAATGATCCTCTCATTCAAGAGCTACCACTCCTCAGCTTTAATAAATGCCCCTTCACCATATTGCCTGCTCTTTGTGGCAACTGGTTGATAGTTGGGGGGTTGAGGTTCGTGTACAGCGGTGGGGGATAGATGCGGAGGTGGAGATCCCGCATGTTGGCTCAGTCAGTAGTGAGGGGGGGGGGGAGGAGGGAGAGTGCATCGGGAGGGGGGGAAAGAAGGCCAGTCGGAAGGGAGGGCAGCCACCTTACGAACTGTGGGTTGCAGACCGTGAGGGTGGGTGGGGGGGGGGAAGGAGACCATCATACAGCATTGTAACACTTTTGAGGTGGCACTGGAAGTCCAACTCCAGCAGCACTGGCGTGCAGAGCATGAGGAGCTTAAAGTCTCTGTAGGTCATGCCCCATATGGTCACTTTTATGATGGTGCAGCTGTGGATCTCAGCTGAGTGGGATTTTGAGGCCAGGGAGATTCTATGGCTTACTGGCCTTACTTTAAAGGAGTAAACCTGCACTGTGTTGGGGTGGATAAAACTCGCTGTGCTCCCACTATTGAAAAGGCATCTTCTCACCTGATCATTGACCGAGATGACCATCATCGACTGGGAGAGCTGATGCGGGCTGTTTTGATTCAGTACCATGGGGGCCAGTGTCTGACCCACACTGACTTGTAGTCTGGGAGCATAATGGCAGCACCCATGCTTTGCCATGGTTATCCCCGGAAGATGGTGTCATCCAAGATGGCAGCCCCCATGCTGTGCATGCAGCGATGCAGGAACTAGAAGGTGGCTGTGATCAGCATACCTTTGCATAGTGCCCCTTCTTCCTGCACTTCAAGCATGTCACGCCTTTTGCCGGGCAGCGTTTACGGGGGTGCTTTGGCTGGCCACAGAGGAAATACTTCGGGGTGCTTGTGGGAGACAGCAGCTGTGATGGGTCACTAGCTGGACGTGGTAGCAGACCGCTGGTTTGCAATCTTGCATCCCAAGATGGCAACACAGGCCATTGTGCCGTTCGCTGAGTAAGCCTCCATGATATGGAGGGCAATCTGCAGCACTTACACTAGATCAATCGCCCCCTTTAATTTCAACTTACTCTGCTCAAGTGGCCTCTGGCACATGTAATCTGATCTGATGCCCACGACATAGGCATCCGGGATCATGTCCTCTGTGTAGTTGGTGGTCGACATCAGCTAAAAGTTGATATTCATTTCTAGAGGAAGAGGACACAAAAGCAGGGATGTAATGCTGAGACTCTATAAAGCACTGGTGAGACCCTACTTGGAGTACTGCATGCAGTGTTTTGCACCCTATTTGAGAAAAGACGTGCAGGAATTGGAGTAGATTCAGAGAAGATCTACTAGAATGTGACGAGGAAAGAAAAGGGTCCTCACAGAGACTGGGGAGCTTGTCACTCTATTCTCTGGTTCACTGTCTGCGGTTGGCCAGCATGTGTCTAGCATATACCTTGTTGACTTTCTCCCTGTACTGGTCTTTGAGTACGTCCATTGCCTTTCTGTACGTTGAGGCATCCCTGATCATCGGGGACACTCGATGTCTGATCCGGAGAATAGGAGGTGCAGCTTGTTTGCCTCCGTGGCCACGATTCCTGTGTAATTTTGCAGAAAGACCTCAAAGCAGTGTAGCCAGGGTTCAAAGCTGTCTGAGGTTCTGGCAATGATGGGTCGATCTCCAGCCTATCAGGCTTCGAGTTGTTCCATCGTTGGGGTAAAAATTGATGAGGCGTCAATAACGAAAGACTAGAGTTACAGAATGAATGGCTTTTATTTACAATAAACTTGAAGTGTATCCTGTTCTGTGACCAGGCTCTGGGGGAGGAGTTACGGCTTTGAAGACTTTATACAGGGTCAAGTGGGTGCACCGGTACAGTCACAGCAAGGGGCAGAGCCAGATAAATGAGTGTACAACAGTTCACCACATGTACCATTTTGGATACCATTAGGGTGGGTGGACCTACCAGGGACTAAGCCAGGGTGAACAGGTCTCTGGCACGGAATCTAGTTCTGTGGCTAAAAAGGGAAAGGAGGAGAAGAGGTGAGCTGTGGTGATCGGGCATTCCATAGTTAGAAGGACTGATGAGAGGTTTTGTGGAAGGGATCAAAAATCCCAGATGGAAAGTTGCTTCCCTGGTGCCAGGGTCCAAG